>NC_086233.1:11497500-12097500 GCF_036321145.2 Pelmatolapia mariae | reverse complement strand
TGTGGTGTAGTTGGCCTCAGCAATAATCACAGGCCCTGTTGTGGTGTAGTTGGCCTCAACCAGCAGCACAGGCCTGGTGTGGTGTAGTTGGCCTCATCCAGCAGCTCAGGTTCTGGTGTGGTGTAGTTGGCCTCAGCAATAATCACAGGCCCTGGTGTGGTGTAGTTGGCCTCAACCAGCAGCACAGGCCTGGTGTGGTGTAGTTGGCCTCAACCAGCAGCACAGGCCCTGGTGTGGTGTAGTCGCCTCGGCCATAATCACAGGCCCTGGTGTGGTGTAGTTGGCCTCAGCCAGCAGCACAGGGCCTGGTGTGGTGTAGTCGTCTCGGCCAGAAGCAGAGCACTGGTGTGGTGAAGATGGCCACAGCCAGAGCCACAGGCCCTGGTGTTTTGTAGTTGGCCTCAAACAGCAGCACAGGCCCTTTTGTGGTTTAGGTTGCCTCAGCAAGAAGGACGGGACCTGGTGTGGAGTAGTGGGCTCAGCCAGAAGCACTGGCCTTGGTGTAGTGAATGTGGCTTCAGCCAGCAGCACAGGCCATGGTGTGGTGTAGGTGGTCTCAGCCATAATCACAGGCCCTGGTGTGGTGAAGATGGCCGCGGCCAGAAGCAAAGGCACTCCTGTGGTGTAGATGGCCTAGGACAGAGCCACAGGCCATTGTCTGCAATGAATGGTCTACAATGTCGATGTTGGGTTTTTACTCTTTCTATACGGCGAAGATGGCATTCGAAAAGGCCCTGGTGCGGTGTAGTTGGCCTCAACCAGCAGCACAGGCCCTGGTGTGGTGAAGTTGGCCTCAGCCATAATCACAGGCCCTGGTGTGGTGAAGATGGCCTCGGCCAGAAGCAAAGGCACTGGTGTGGTGAAGATGGCCTCAACCAGCCGCACAGGCCCTGGTGTAGTGTAGTTGGCCTCAGCCAGCAGCAGCACAGGCCCTGGTGTGGTGTAGTTGGCCTCAACCAGCAGCTCAGGTCCTGGTGTGGTGTAGTTGGCCTCAGCAATAATCACAGGCCCTGGTGTGGTGAAGATGGCCTCGGCCAGAAGCAAATGCACTCCTGTGGTGTAGTTGGCCTAGGACAGAGCCACAGGCCATTGTCTGCAATGAATGGTCTACAATGTCGATGTTGGGTTTTTACTCTTTGTATACGGCGAAGATGGGCTTCCAAAAGACCCTGGTGCGGTGTAGTTGGCCTCAAACAGCAGCACAGGCCCTGTTGTGGTTTAGGTTGCCTCAGCAAGAAGCACAGGACCTGGTGTGGAGTAGTGGGCTCAGCCAGAAGCACTGGCCTTGGTGTGGTGAAGGTGGCTTCAGCCAGCAGCACAGGCCATGGTGTGGTGTAGGTGGTCTCAGCAAGAAGCACAGGCCTGGTGTGGTGTAGTCGCCTCGGCCAGAAGCATAGCACTATTGTGTTGTACATGACCACAGCCAGTGCCACAGGCCCTGGTGTGGTGTAGTTGGGCTCAACTAGCAGCACAGGCCCTGGTGTGGGGTAGTTGGCCTCGGCCTGAAGCACAGGCCTGGTGTGGTGTAGTTGGCCTCAACCAGCAGCACAGGCCCTGGTGTGGTGTAGTTGGCCTCGGCCATAATCACAGGCCCTGGTGTGGTGTAGTTGGCCTCAGCCAGCTGCACAGGCCCTGGTGTGGTGAAGTTGGCCTCAGCCATAATCACAGGCCCTGGTGTGGGGAAGATGGCCTCGGCCAGAAGCAAAGGCACTGGTATGGTGAAGATGGCATAAATCAGCAGCACAGGCCCTGGTGTGGTGTAGTTGGCCTCAACCAGCAGCACAGGCCCTGCTGTGGTGTAGTTGGCCTCAACCAGCAGCTCAGGTCCTGGTGTGGTGTAGTTGGCCTCAACAATAATCACAGGCCCTGGTGTGGTGTAGTTGGCCTCAGCCAGCAGCAGCACAGGCCCTGGTGTGGTGTAGTTGGCCTCAACCAGCTGCACAGGCCCTGGTGTGGTGTAGTTGGCCTCAGCCATAATCACAGGCCCTGGTGTGGTGAAGATGGCCTTGGCCAGGAGCAAAGGCACTCCTGTGGTGTAGATGGCCTAGGAAGGAGCCACAGGCCATTGTCTGCAATGAATGGTCTACAATGTCGATGTTGGGTTTTTACTCTTTGTATACGGCGAAGATGGCATTCCAAAAGGCCCTGGTGTGGTGTAGTTGGCCTCAACGAGCAGCACAGGCCCTGGTGTGGTGTAGTTCGCCTCAACCAGCAGCTCAGGTCCTGGTGTGGTGTAGTTGGCCTCACCAATAATCACAGGCCCTGGTGTGGTGTAGTTGGCCTCAACCAGCAGCACAGGCCCTGGTGTGGTGTCGTCGCCTCGGCCATAATCACAGGCCTGGTGTGGTGTAGTTGGCCTCAGCCAGTAGCACAGGGCCTGGTGTGGTGTAGTCGTCTCGGGCAGAAGCAGAGCACTGGTGTGGTGAAGATGGCCACAGCCAGAGCCACAGGCCCTGGTGTGGTGTAGTTGGCCTCAGCCATAATCACAGGCCCTGGTATGGTGAAGATGGCCTCGGCCAGAAGCAAAGGTGCTCCTGTGGTGTAGATGGCCTAGGACAGAGCCACAGGCCATTGTCTGCAATGAAGGGTCTACAATGTCGATATTGGGTTTTTACTCTTTGTATACGGCGAAGATGGCCTTCCAAAAGACCCTGGTGCGGTGTAGCTGGCCTCAACATGCAGCACAGGCCCTGGTGTGGTGAAGATGGCCTCGGCCAGAAGCAACGGCACTGGTGTGGTGAAGATGGCCTCAACAAGCAGCACAGGCCCTGGTGTGGTGTAGTTGGCCTCAACCAGCAGCACAGGCCCTGGTGTGGTGAAGTTGGCCTCAGCCATAATCACAGGCCCTGGTGTGGTGAAGATGGCCTTGGCCAGGAGCAAAGGCACTCCTGTGGTGTAGATGGCGTAGGAAGGAGCCACAGGCCATTGTCTGCAATGAAGGGTCTACAATGTCGATGTTGGGTTTTTACTCTTTGTATACGGCGAAGATGGGCTTCCAAAAGACCCTTGTGCGGTGTAGTTGGCCTCAAACAGCAGCACAGGCCCTGTTGTGGTTTAGGTTGCCTCAGCAAGAAGCACAGGACCTGGTGTGGAGTAGTGAGCTCAGCCAGAAGCACTGGCCTTGGTGTGGTGAAGGTGGCTTCAGCCAGCGCCACAGGCCATGGTGTGGTGTAGGTGGTCTCAGCAAGAAGCACAGGCCTGGTGTGGTGTAGTCGCCTCAGCCAGAAGCATAGCACTATTGTGTTGTACATGGCCACAGCCAGTGCCACAGGCCCTGGTGTGGTGTAGTTGGGCTCAACTAGCAGCACAGGCCCTGGTGTGGGGTAGTTGGCCTCGGCCTGAAGCACAGGCCTGGTGTGGTGTAGTTGGCCTCAACCAGCAGCACAGGCCCTGGTGTGGTGTAGTTGGCCTCGGCCATAATCACAGGCCCTGGTGTGGTGTAGTTGGCCTCAGCCAGCTGCACAGGCCCTGGTGTGGTGAAGTTGGCCTCAGCCATAATCACAGGCCCTGGTGTGGTGAAGATGGCCTCGGCCAGAAGCAAAGGCACTGGTATGGTGAAGATGGCATAAATCAGCAGCACAGGCCCTGGTGTGGTGTAGTTGGCCTCAACCAGCAGCACAGGCCCTGCTGTGGTGTAGTTGGCCTCAACCAGCAGCTCAGGTCCTGGTGTGGTGTAGTTGGCCTCAACAATAATCACAGGCCCTGGTGTGGTGTAGTTGGCCTCAACCAGCTGCACAGGCCTGGTGTGGTGTACTTGGCCTCAGCCAGCAGCACAGGCCCTGGTGTGGTGTAGTCGCCTCGGCCATAATCACAGGCCCTGGTGTGGTGTAGTTGGCCTCAGCCAGCAGCACAGGGCCTGGTGTGGAGTAGTCGTCTCGGCCAGAAGCAGAGCACTGGTGTGGTGAAGATGGCCACAGCCAGAGCCACAGGCCTTGGTGTGGTGTAGTTGGCCTCAACCAGCAGCACAGGCCCTGGTGTGGTGTAGTTGGCCTCAGCCATAATCACAGGCCCTGGTGTGGTGAAGATGGCCTCGGCCAGAAGCAAAGGCACTCCTGGGGTGTAGATGGCCTAGGACAGAGCCACAGGCCATTGTCTGCAATGAAGGGTCTACAATGTCGATGTTGGGTTTTTACTCTTTGTATACGGCGAAGATGGGCTTCCAAAAGACCCTGGTGCGGTGTAGTTGGCCTCAAACAGCAGCACAGGCCCTGTTGTGGTTTAGGTTGCCTAAGCAAGAAGCACAGGACCTGGTGTGGAGTAGTGGGCTCAGCCAGAAGCACTGGCCTTGGTGTGGTGAAGGTGGCTTCAGCCAGCAGCACAGGCCATGGTGTGGTGTAGGTGGTCTCAGGAAGAAGCACAGGCCCTGGTGTGGTGTACTTGCCTCGGCCAGAAGCATAGCACTATTGTGTTGTACATGGCCACAGCCAGTGCCACAGGCCCTGGTGTGGTGTAGTTGGGCTCAACAAGCAGCACAGGCCCTGGTGTGGGGTAGTTGGCCTCGGCCTGAAGCACAGGCCTGGTGTGGTGTAGTTGGCCTCAACCAGCAGCACAGGCCCTGGTGTGGTGTAGTTGGCCTCAGCCATAATCACAGGCCCTGGTGTGGTGTAGTTGGCCCCAGCCAGCAGCAAAGGGCCTGGTGTGGTGAAGATGGCCACAGCCAGAGCCACAGGCCCTGGTGTGGTGTAGTTGGCCTCAACATGCAGCACAGGCCCTGGTGTGGTGAAGTTGGGCTCAACAAGCAGCACAGGCCCTGGTGTGGTGAAGATGGCCTTGGCCAGAAGCAACGGCACTGGTGTGGTGAAGATGGCCTCAACAAGCAGCACAGGCCCTGGTGTGGTGTAGTTGGCCTCAACCAGCAGCTCAGGTTCTGGTGTGGTGTAGTTGGCCTCAGCAATAATCACAGGCCCTGGTGTGGTGTAGTTGGCCTCAACCAGCAGCACAGGCCTGGTGTGGTGTAGTTGGCCTCATCCAGCAGCTCAGGTTCTGGTGTGGTGTAGTTGGCCTCAGCAATAATCACAGGCCCTGGTGTGGTGTAGTTGGCCTCAACCAGCAGCACAGGCCTGGTGTGGTGTAGTTGGCCTCAACCAGCAGCACAGGCCCTGGTGTGGTGTAGTCGCCTCGGCCATAATCACAGGCCCTGGTGTGGTGTAGTTGGCCTCAGCCAGCAGCACAGGGCCTGGTGTGGTGTAGTCGTCTCGGCCAGAAGCAGAGCACTGGTGTGGTGAAGATGGCCACAGCCAGAGCCACAGGCCCTGGTGTGGTGTAGTTGGCCTCAAACAGCAGCACAGGCCCTTTTGTGGTTTAGGTTGCCTCAGCAAGAAGGACGGGACCTGGTGTGGAGTAGTGGGCTCAGCCAGAAGCACTGGCCTTGGTGTAGTGAATGTGGCTTCAGCCAGCAGCACAGGCCATGGTGTGGTGTAGGTGGTCTCAGCAAGAAGCACAGGCCCTGGTGTGGTGAAGATGGCCTAGGACAGAGCCACAGGCCATTGTCTGCAATGAATGGTCTACAATGTCGATGTTGGGTTTTTACTCTTTCTATACGGCGAAGATGGCATTCGAAAAGGCCCTGGTGCGGTGTAGTTGGCCTCAACCAGCAGCACAGGCCCTGGTGTGGTGAAGTTGGCCTCAGCCATAATCACAGGCCCTGGTGTGGTGAAGATGGCCTCAGCCAGAAGCAAAGGCACTGGTGTGGTGAAGATGGCCTCAACCAGCCGCACAGGCCCTGGTGTAGTGTAGTTGGCCTCAGCCAGCAGCAGCACAGGCCCTGGTGTGGTGTAGTTGGCCTCAACCAGCAGCTCAGGTCCTGGTGTGGTGTAGTTGGCCTCAGCAATAATCACAGGCCCTGGTGTGGTGAAGATGGCCTCGGCCAGAAGCAAATGCACTCCTGTGGTGTAGTTGGCCTAGGACAGAGCCACAGGCCATTGTCTGCAATGAATGGTCTACAATGTCGATGTTGGGTTTTTACTCTTTGTATACGGCGAAGATGGGCTTCCAAAAGACCCTGGTGCGGTGTAGTTGGCCTCAAACAGCAGCACAGGCCCTGTTGTGGTTTAGGTTGCCTCAGCAAGAAGCACAGGACCTGGTGTGGAGTAGTGGGCTCAGCCAGAAGCACTGGCCTTGGTGTGGTGAAGGTGGCTTCAGCCAGCAGCACAGGCCATGGTGTGGTGTAGGTGGTCTCAGCAAGAAGCACAGGCCTGGTGTGGTGTAGTCGCCTCGGCCAGAAGCATAGCACTATTGTGTTGTACATGGCCACAGCCAGTGCCACAGGCCCTGGTGTGGTGTAGTTGGGCTCAACTAGCAGCACAGGCCCTGGTGTGGGGTAGTTGGCCTCGGCCTGAAGCACAAGCCTGGTGTGGTGTAGTTGGCCTCAACCAGCAGCACAGGCCCTGGTGTGGTGTAGTTGGCCTCGGCCATAATCACAGGCCCTGGTGTGGTGTAGTTGGCCTCAGCCAGCTGCACAGGCCCTGGTGTGGTGAAGTTGGCCTCAGCCATAATCACAGGCCCTGGTGTGGTGAAGATGGCCTCGGCCAGAAGCAAAGGCACTGGTATGGTGAAGATGGCATAAATCAGCAGCACAGGCCCTGGTGTGGTGTAGTTGGCCTCAACCAGCAGCACAGGCCCTGCTGTGGTGTAGTTGGCCTCAACCAGCAGCTCAGGTCCTGGTGTGGTGTAGTTGGCCTCAACAATAATCACAGGCCCTGGTGTGGTGTAGTTGGCCTCAACCAGCTGCACAGGCCTGGTGTGGTGTACTTGGCCTCAGCCAGCAGCACAGGCCCTGGTGTGGTGTAGTCGCCTCGGCCATAATCACAGGCCCTGGTGTGGTGTAGTTGGCCTCAGCCAGCAGCACAGGGCCTGGTGTGGAGTAGTCGTCTCGGCCAGAAGCAGAGCACTGGTGTGGTGAAGATGGCCACAGCCAGAGCCACAGGCCTTGGTGTGGTGTAGTTGGCCTCAACCAGCAGCACAGGCCCTGGTGTGGTGTAGTTGGCATCAGCCATAATCACAGGCCCTGGTGTGGTGAAGATGGCCTCGGCCAGAAGCAAAGGCAATCCTGTGGTGTAGATGGCCTAGGACAGAGCCACAGGCCATTGTCTGCAATGAAGGGTCTACAATGTCGATGTTGGGTTTTTATTCTTTGTATACGGCGAAGATGGGCTTCCAAAAGACCCTGGTGCGGTGTAGTTGGCCTCAAACAGCAGCACAGGCCCTGTTGTGGTTTACGGCTGCCTCAGCAAGAAGCACAGGACCTGGTGTGGAGTAGTGGGCTCTGCCAGAAGCACTGGCCTTGGTGTGGTGAAGGTGGCTTCAGCCAGCAGCACAGGCCATGGTGTGGTGTAGGTGGTCTCAGCAAGAAGCACAGGCCCTGGTGTGGTGTAGTCGCCTCGGCCAGAAGCATAGCACTATTGTGTTGTACATGGCCACAGCCAGTGCCACAGGCCCTGGTGTGGTGTAGTTGGGCTCAACAAGCAGCACAGGCCCTGGTGTGGTGTCGTTGCCTCGGCCAGAAGAAGAGCACTGTTGTGGTGCAGATGGCCTCAGCCAGTGCCACAGGCCCTAGTCTGGTGTAGTTGGCCTCAACCAGCAGCACAGGCCCTGTTGTGGTGTATTTGGCCTCAGCCATAATCACAGGCCCTGGTGTGGTGAAGATGGCCACAGCCAGAGCCACAGGCCCTGGTGTGGTGTAGCTGGCCTCAACATGCAGCACAGTCCCTGGTGTGGTGAAGATGGCCTCGGCCAGAAGCAACGGCACTGATGTGGTGAAGATGGCCTCTACAAGCAGCACAGGCCCTGGTGTGGTGTAGTTGGCCTCAACAAGTAGCACAGGCCCTGGTGTGGTGAAGTTGGCCTCAGCCATAATCACAGGCCCTGGTGTGGTGAAGATGGCCTTGGCCAGGAGCAAAGGCACTCCTGTGGAGTAGATGGCCTAGGAAGGAGCCACAGGCCATTGTCTCCAATGAATGGTCTACAATGTCGATGTTGGGTTTTTACTTTTTGTATACGGCGAAGATGGCATTCCAAAAGGCCCTGGTGTGGTGTAGTTGGCCTCAACGAGCAGCACAGGCCCTGGTGTGGTGTAGTTCGGCTCAACCAGCAGCTCAGGTCCTGGTGTGGTGTAGTTGGCCTCACCAATAATCACAGGCCCTGGTGTGGTGTAGTTGGCCTCAACCAGCAGCACAGGCCCTGGTGTGGTGTCGTCGCCTCGGCCATAATCACAGGCCTGGTGTGGTGTAGTTGGCCTCAGCCAGTAGCACAGGGCCTGGTGTGGTGTAGTCGTCTCGGCCAGAAGCAGAGCACTGGTGTGGTGAAGATGGCCACAGCCAGAGCCACAGGCCCTGGTGTGGTGTAGTTGGCCTCAGCCATAATCACAGGCCCTGGTGTGGTGAAGATGGCCTCGGCCAGAAGCAAAGGCGCTCCTGTGGTGTAGATGGCCTAGGACAGAGCCACAGGCCATTGTCTGCAATGAAGGGTCTACAATGTCGATATTGGGTTTTTACTCTTTGTATACGGCGAAGATGGCCTTCCAAAAGACCCTGGTGCGGTGTAGCTGGCCTCAACATGCAGCACAGGCCCTGGTGTGGTGAAGATGGCCTCGGCCAGAAGCAACGGCACTGGTGTGGTGAAGATGGCCTCAACAAGCAGCACAGGCCCTGGTGTGGTGTAGTTGGACTCAACAAGCAGCACAGGCCCTGGTGTGGTGAAGTTGGACTCAGCCATAATCACAGGCCCTGGTGTGGTGAAGATGGCCTTGGCCAGGAGCAAAGGCACTCCTGTGGTGTAGATGGCGTAGGAAGGAGCCACAGGCCATTGTCTGCAATGAAGGGTCTACAATGTCGATGTTGGGTTTTTACTCTTTGTATACGGCGAAGATGGGCTTCCAAAAGACCCTTGTGCGGTGTAGTTGGCCTCAAACAGCAGCACAGGCCCTGTTGTGGTTTAGGTTGCCTCAGCAAGAAGCACAGGACCTGGTGTGGAGTAGTGAGCTCAGCCAGAAGCACTGGCCTTGGTGTGGTGAAGGTGGCTTCAGCCAGCGCCACAGGCCATGGTGTGGTGTAGGTGGTCTCAGCAAGAAGCACAGGCCCTGGTGTGGTGTAGTCGCCTCGGCCAGAAGAATAGCACTATTGTGTTGTACATGGCCACAGCCAGTGCCACAGGCCCTGGTGTGGTGTAGTTGGGCTCAACAAGCAGCACAGGCCCTGGTGTGGGGTAGTTGGCCTCGGCCTGAAGCACAGGCCTGGTGTGGTGTAGTTGGCCTCAACCAGCAGCACAGGCCCTGGTGTGGTGTAGTTGGCGTCAGCCATAATCACAGGCCCTGGTGTGGTGTAGTTGGCCTCAGCCAGCAGCACAGGGCCTGGTGTGGTGTTGTCGTCTCGGCCAGAAGCAGAGCACTGGTGTGGTGAAGATGGCCACAGCCAGAGCCACAGGCCCTGGTGTGGTGAAGTTGGCCTCAGCCATAATCACAGGCCCTGGTGTGGTGAAGATGGCCTCGGCCAGAAGCAAAGGCACTGGTGTGGTGAAGATGGCCTCAACCAGCTGCACAGGCCCTGGTGTGGTGTAGTTGGCCTCAACCAGCAGCACAGGCCCTGGTGTGGTGTAGTTGGCCTCAACCAGCAGCTCAGGTCCTGGTGTGGTGTAGTTGGCCTCAGCAATAATCACAGGCCCTGGTGTGGTGTAGTTGGCCTCAACCAGCAGCACAGGCCTGGTGTGGTGTAGTTGGCCTCAACCAGCAGCACAGGCCCTGGTGTGGTGTAGTCGCCTCGGCCATAATCACAGGCCCTGGTGTGGTGTAGTTGGCCTCAGCCAGCAGCACAGGGCCTGGTGTGGAGTAGTCGTCTCGGCCAGAAGCAGAGCACTGGTGTGGTGAAGATGGCCACAGCCAGAGCCACAGGCCTTGGTGTGGTGTAGTTGGCCTCAACCAGCAGCACAGGCCCTGGTGTGGTGTAGTTGGCCTCAGCCATAATCACAGGCCCTGGTGTGGTGAAGATGGCCTCGGCCAGAAGCAAAGGCACTCCTGGGGTGTAGATGGCCTAGGACAGAGCCACAGGCCATTGTCTGCAATGAAGGGTCTACAATGTCGATGTTGGGTTTTTACTCTTTGTATACGGCGAAGATGGGCTTCCAAAAGACCCTGGTGCGGTGTAGTTGGCCTCAAACAGCAGCACAGGCCCTGTTGTGGTTTAGGTTGCCTAAGCAAGAAGCACAGGACCTGGTGTGGAGTAGTGGGCTCAGCCAGAAGCACTGGCCTTGGTGTGGTGAAGGTGGCTTCAGCCAGCAGCACAGGCCATGGTGTGGTGTAGGTGGTCTCAGGAAGAAGCACAGGCCCTGGTGTGGTGTACTTGCCTCGGCCAGAAGCATAGCACTATTGTGTTGTACATGGCCACAGCCAGTGCCACAGGCCCTGGTGTGGTGTAGTTGGGCTCAACAAGCAGCACAGGCCCTGGTGTGGGGTAGTTGGCCTCGGCCTGAAGCACAGGCCTGGTGTGGTGTAGTTGGCCTCAACCAGCAGCACAGGCCCTGGTGTGGTGTAGTTGGCCTCAGCCATAATCACAGGCCCTGGTGTGGTGTAGTTGGCCCCAGCCAGCAGCAAAGGGCCTGGTGTGGTGAAGATGGCCACAGCCAGAGCCACAGGCCCTGGTGTGGTGTAGTTGGCCTCAACATGCAGCACAGGCCCTGGTGTGGTGAAGTTGGGCTCAACAAGCAGCACAGGCCCTGGTGTGGTGAAGATGGCCTTGGCCAGAAGCAACGGCACTGGTGTGGTGAAGATGGCCTCAACAAGCAGCACAGGCCCTGGTGTGGTGTAGTTGGCCTCAACCAGCAGCTCAGGTTCTGGTGTGGTGTAGTTGGCCTCAGCAATAATCACAGGCCCTGGTGTGGTGTAGTTGGCCTCAACCAGCAGCACAGGCCTGGTGTGGTGTAGTTGGCCTCATCCAGCAGCTCAGGTTCTGGTGTGGTGTAGTTGGCCTCAGCAATAATCACAGGCCCTGGTGTGGTGAAGATGGCCTCGGCCAGAAGCAAATGCACTCCTGTGGTGTAGTTGGCCTAGGACAGAGCCACAGGCCATTGTCTGCAATGAATGGTCTACAATGTCGATGTTGGGTTTTTACTCTTTGTATACGGCGAAGATGGGCTTCCAAAAGACCCTGGTGCGGTGTAGTTGGCCTCAAACAGCAGCACAGGCCCTGTTGTGGTTTAGGTTGCCTCAGCAAGAAGCACAGGACCTGGTGTGGAGTAGTGGGCTCAGCCAGAAGCACTGGCCTTGGTGTGGTGAAGGTGGCTTCAGCCAGCAGCACAGGCCATGGTGTGGTGTAGGTGGTCTCAGCAAGAAGCACAGGCCTGGTGTGGTGTAGTCGCCTCGGCCAGAAGCATAGCACTATTGTGTTGTACATGGCCACAGCCAGTGCCACAGGCCCTGGTGTGGTGTAGTTGGGCTCAACTAGCAGCACAGGCCCTGGTGTGGGGTAGTTGGCCTCGGCCTGAAGCACAAGCCTGGTGTGGTGTAGTTGGCCTCAACCAGCAGCACAGGCCCTGGTGTGGTGTAGTTGGCCTCGGCCATAATCACAGGCCCTGGTGTGGTGTAGTTGGCCTCAGCCAGCTGCACAGGCCCTGGTGTGGTGAAGTTGGCCTCAGCCATAATCACAGGCCCTGGTGTGGTGAAGATGGCCTCGGCCAGAAGCAAAGGCACTGGTATGGTGAAGATGGCATAAATCAGCAGCACAGGCCCTGGTGTGGTGTAGTTGGCCTCAACCAGCAGCACAGGCCCTGCTGTGGTGTAGTTGGCCTCAACCAGCAGCTCAGGTCCTGGTGTGGTGTAGTTGGCCTCAACAATAATCACAGGCCCTGGTGTGGTGTAGTTGGCCTCAACCAGCTGCACAGGCCTGGTGTGGTGTACTTGGCCTCAGCCAGCAGCACAGGCCCTGGTGTGGTGTAGTCGCCTCGGCCATAATCACAGGCCCTGGTGTGGTGTAGTTGGCCTCAGCCAGCAGCACAGGGCCTGGTGTGGAGTAGTCGTCTCGGCCAGAAGCAGAGCACTGGTGTGGTGAAGATGGCCACAGCCAGAGCCACAGGCCTTGGTGTGGTGTAGTTGGCCTCAACCAGCAGCACAGGCCCTGGTGTGGTGTAGTTGGCATCAGCCATAATCACAGGCCCTGGTGTGGTGAAGATGGCCTCGGCCAGAAGCAAAGGCACTCCTGTGGTGTAGATGGCCTAGGACAGAGCCACAGGCCATTGTCTGCAATGAAGGGTCTACAATGTCGATGTTGGGTTTTTATTCTTTGTATACGGCGAAGATGGGCTTCCAAAAGACCCTGGTGCGGTGTAGTTGGCCTCAAACAGCAGCACAGGCCCTGTTGTGGTTTACGGCTGCCTCAGCAAGAAGCACAGGACCTGGTGTGGAGTAGTGGGCTCTGCCAGAAGCACTGGCCTTGGTGTGGTGAAGGTGGCTTCAGCCAGCAGCACAGGCCATGGTGTGGTGTAGGTGGTCTCAGCAAGAAGCACAGGCCCTGGTGTGGTGTAGTCGCCTCGGCCAGAAGCATAGCACTATTGTGTTGTACATGGCCACAGCCAGTGCCACAGGCCCTGGTGTGGTGTAGTTGGGCTCAACAAGCAGCACAGGCCCTGGTGTGGTGTCGTTGCCTCGGCCAGAAGAAGAGCACTGTTGTGGTGCAGATGGCCTCAGCCAGTGCCACAGGCCCTAGTCTGGTGTAGTTGGCCTCAACCAGCAGCACAGGCCCTGTTGTGGTGTATTTGGCCTCAGCCATAATCACAGGCCCTGGTGTGGTGAAGATGGCCACAGCCAGAGCCACAGGCCCTGGTGTGGTGTAGCTGGCCTCAACATGCAGCACAGTCCCTGGTGTGGTGAAGATGGCCTCGGCCAGAAGCAACGGCACTGATGTGGTGAAGATGGCCTCTACAAGCAGCACAGGCCCTGGTGTGGTGTAGTTGGCCTCAACAAGCAGCACAGGCCCTGGTGTGGTGAAGTTGGCCTCAGCCATAATCACAGGCCCTGGTGTGGTGAAGATGGCCTTGGCCAGGAGCAAAGGCACTCCTGTGGAGTAGATGGCCTAGGAAGGAGCCACAGGCCATTGTCTCCAATGAATGGTCTACAATGTCGATGTTGGGTTTTTACTTTTTGTATACGGCGAAGATGGCATTCCAAAAGGCCCTGGTGTGGTGTAGTTGGCCTCAACGAGCAGCACAGGCCCTGGTGTGGTGTAGTTCGCCTCAACCAGCAGCTCAGGTCCTGGTGTGGTGTAGTTGGCCTCACCAATAATCACAGGCCCTGGTGTGGTGTAGTTGGCCTCAACCAGCAGCACAGGCCCTGGTGTGGTGTCGTCGCCTCGGCCATAATCACAGGCCTGGTGTGGTGTAGTTGGCCTCAGCCAGTAGCACAGGGCCTGGTGTGGTGTAGTCGTCTCGGCCAGAAGCAGAGCACTGGTGTGGTGAAGATGGCCACAGCCAGAGCCACAGGCCCTGGTGTGGTGTAGTTGGCCTCAGCCATAATCACAGGCCCTGGTGTGGTGAAGATGGCCTCGGCCAGAAGCAAAGGCGCTCCTGTGGTGTAGATGGCCTAGGACAGAGCCACAGGCCATTGTCTGCAATGAAGGGTCTACAATGTCGATATTGGGTTTTTACTCTTTGTATACGGCGAAGATGGCCTTCCAAAAGACCCTGGTGCGGTGTAGTTGGCCTCAAACAGCAGCACAGGCCCTGTTGTGGTTTACGGCTGCCTCAGCAAGAAGCACAGGACCTGGTGTGGAGTAGTGGGCTCTGCCAGAAGCACTGGCCTTGGTGTGGTGAAGGTGGCTTCAGCCAGCAGCACAGGCCATGGTGTGGTGTAGGTGGTCTCAGCAAGAAGCACAGGCCCTGGTGTGGTGTAGTCGCCTCGGCCAGAAGCATAGCACTATTGTGTTGTACATGGCCACAGCCAGTGCCACAGGCCCTGGTGTGGTGTAGTTGGGCTCAACAAGCAGCACAGGCCCTGGTGTGGTGTCGTTGCCTCGGCCAGAAGAAGAGCACTGTTGTGGTGCAGATGGCCTCAGCCAGTGCCACAGGCCCTAGTCTGGTGTAGTTGGCCTCAACCAGCAGCACAGGCCCTGTTGTGGTGTATTTGGCCTCAGCCATAATCACAGGCCCTGGTGTGGTGAAGATGGCCACAGCCAGAGCCACAGGCCCTGGTGTGGTGTAGCTGGCCTCAACATGCAGCACAGTCCCTGGTGTGGTGAAGATGGCCTCGGCCAGAAGCAACGGCACTGATGTGGTGAAGATGGCCTCTACAAGCAGCACAGGCCCTGGTGTGGTGTAGTTGGCCTCAACAAGCAGCACAGGCCCTGGTGTGGTGAAGTTGGCCTCAGCCATAATCACAGGCCCTGGTGTGGTGAAGATGGCCTTGGCCAGGAGCAAAGGCACTCCTGTGGAGTAGATGGCCTAGGAAGGAGCCACAGGCCATTGTCTCCAATGAATGGTCTACAATGTCGATGTTGGGTTTTTACTTTTTGTATACGGCGAAGATGGCATTCCAAAAGGCCCTGGTGTGGTGTAGTTGGCCTCAACGAGCAGCACAGGCCCTGGTGTGGTGTAGTTCGCCTCAACCAGCAGCTCAGGTCCTGGTGTGGTGTAGTTGGCCTCACCAATAATCACAGGCCCTGGTGTGGTGTAGTTGGCCTCAACCAGCAGCACAGGCCCTGGTGTGGTGTCGTCGCCTCGGCCATAATCACAGGCCTGGTGTGGTGTAGTTGGCCTCAGCCAGTAGCACAGGGCCTGGTGTGGTGTAGTCGTCTCGGCCAGAAGCAGAGCACTGGTGTGGTGAAGATGGCCACAGCCAGAGCCACAGGCCCTGGTGTGGTGTAGTTGGCCTCAGCCATAATCACAGGCCCTGGTGTGGTGAAGATGGCCTCGGCCAGAAGCAAAGGCGCTCCTGTGGTGTAGATGGCCTAGGACAGAGCCACAGGCCATTGTCTGCAATGAAGGGTCTACAATGTCGATATTGGGTTTTTACTCTTTGTATACGGCGAAGATGGCCTTCCAAAAGACCCTGGTGCGGTGTAGCTGGCCTCAACATGCAGCACAGGCCCTGGTGTGGTGAAGATGGCCTCGGCCAGAAGCAACGGCACTGGTGTGGTGAAGATGGCCTCAACAAGCAGCACAGGCCCTGGTGTGGTGAAGTTGGACTCAACAAGCAGCACAGGCCCTGGTGTGGTGAAGTTGGACTCAGCCATAATCACAGGCCCTGGTGTGGTGAAGATGGCCTTGGCCAGGAGCAAAGGCACTCCTGTGCTGTAGATGGCGTAGGAAGGAGCCACAGGCCATTGTCTGCAATGAAGGGTCTACAATGTCGATGTTGGGTTTTTACTCTTTGTATACGGCGAAGATGGGCTTCCAAAACACCCTTGTGCGGTGTAGTTGGCCTCAAACAGCAGCACAGGCCCTGTTGTGGTTTAGGTTGCCTCAGCAAGAAGCACAGGACCTGGTGTGGAGTAGTGAGCTCAGCCAGAAGCACTGGCCTTGGTGTGGTGAAGGTGGCTTCAGCCAGCGCCACAGGCCATGGTGTGGTGTAGGTGGTCTCAGCAAGAAGCACAGGCCCTGGTGTGGTGTAGTCGCCTCGGCCAGAAGAATAGCACTATTGTGTTGTACATGGCCACAGCCAGTGCCACAGGCCCTGGTGTGGTGTAGTTGGGCTCAACAAGCAGCACAGGCCCTGGTGTGGGGTAGTTGGCCTCGGCCTGAAGCACAGGCCTGGTGTGGTGTAGTTGGCCTCAACCAGCAGCACAGGCCCTGGTGTGGTGTAGTTGGCGTCAGCCATAATCACAGGCCCTGGTGTGGTGTAGTTGGCCTCAGCCAGCAGCACAGGGCCTGGTGTGGTGTAGTCGTCTCGGCCAGAAGCAGAGCACTGGTGTGGTGAAGATGGCCACAGCCAGAGCCACAGGCCCTGGTGTGGTGAAGTTGGCCTCAGCCATAATCACAGGCCCTGGTGTGGTGAAGATGGCCTCGGCCAGAAGCAAAGGCACTGGTGTGGTGAAGATGGCCTCAACCAGCTGCACAGGCCCTGGTGTGGTGTAGTTGGCCTCAACCAGCAGCACAGGCCCTGGTGTGGTGTAGTTGGCCTCAACCAGCAGCTCAGGTCCTGGTGTGGTGTAGTTGGCCTCAGCAATAATCACAGGCCCTGGTGTGGTGTAGTTGGCCTCAACCAGCAGCACAGGCCTGGTGTGGTGTAGTTGGCCTCAACCAGCAGCACAGGCCCTGGTGTGGTGTAGTCGCCTCGGCCATAATCACAGGCCCTGGTGTGGTGTAGTTGGCTTCAGCCAGCAGCACAAGGCCTGGTGTGGTGTAGTCGTCTCGGCCAGAAGCAGAGCACTGGTGTGGTGAAGATGGCCAAAGCCAGAGCCACAGGCCCTGGTGTGGTGTAGTTGGCCTCAAACAGCAGCACAGGCCCTGTTGTGGTTTAGGTTGCCTCAGCAAGAAGCACAGGACCTAGTGTGGAGTAGTGGGCTCAGCCAGAAGCACTGGCCTTGGTGTGGTGAAGGTGGCTTCAGCCAGCAGCACAGGCCATGGTGTGGTGTAGGTGGTCTCAGCAAGAAGCACAGGCCCTGGTGTGGTGAAGATGGCCTCGGCCATAAGCAAAGGCACTCCTGTGGTGTAGATGGCCTAGGACAGAGCCACAGGCCATTGTCTGCAAAGAAGGGTCTACAATGTCGATGTTGGGTTTTTGCTCTTTGTATACGGCGAAGATGGCTTTCCAAAAGACCCTGGTGCGGTGTAGTTGGCCTCAAACAGCAGCACAGGCCCTGTTGTGGTTTAGGTTGCCTCAGCAAGCAGCACAGGCCCTGGTGTGGTGAAGATGGCCTCGGCCAGAAGCAACGGCACTGGTGTGGTGAAGATGGCCTCAACAAGCAGCAGAGGCTCTGGTGTGGTGCAGTTGGCCTCAACCAGCAGCACATGCCCTGGTGTGGTGAAGTTGGCCTCAGCCATAATCACAGGCTCTGGTGTGGTGAAGATGGCATTCCAACAGGCCCTGGTGTGGTGTAGTTGGCCTCAACCAGCAGCACAGGCCCTGGTGGGGTGTAGTTGGCCTCAGCAATAATCACAGGCCCTGGTGTGGTGTAGTTGGCCTCAACCAGCAGCACAGGCCTGGTGTGGTGTAGTTGGCCTCAACGAGCAGCACAGGCCCTGGTGTGGTGTAGTTGGCCTCAGCCAGTAGCACAGGCCCTGGTGTGGTGTAGTTGGCCTCAGCCATAATCACAGTCCCTGGTGTGGTGAAGATGGCCACGGCCAGAAGCAAAGGCACTGGTGTGGTGAAGATGGCCTCAACCAGCCGCACAGGCCCTGGTGTGGTGTAGTTGGCCTCAACCAGCAGCACAGGCCCTGGTGTGGTGTATTTGGCCTCAACCAGCAGCTCAGGTCCTGGTGTGGTGTAGTTGGCCTCAGCAGTAATCACAGGCCCTGGTGTGGTGAAGATGGCCTCGGCCAGAAGCAAAGGCACTCCTGTGGTGTAGATGGCCTAGGACAGAGCCACAGGCCATTGTCTGCAATGAAGGGTCTACAATGTCGATGTTGGGTTTTTACTCTTTGTATACGGCGAAGATGGCCTTCCAAAAGACCCTGGTGCGGTGTAGTTGGCCTCAAACAGCAGCACAGGCCCTGTTGTGGTTTAGGTTGCCTCAGCAAGAAGCACAGGACCTGGTGTGGAGTAGTGGGATCAGCCAGAAGCACTGGCCTTGGTGTGGTGAAGGTGGCTTCAGCCAGCAGCACAGGCCATGGTGTGGTCTAGGTGGTCTCAGGAAGAAGCACAGGCCCTGGTGTGGTGTACTTGCCTCGGCCAGAAGCATAGCACTATTGTGTTGTACATGGCCACAGCCAGTGCCACAGGCCCTGGTGTGGTGTAGTTGGGCTCAACAAGCAGCACAGGCCCTGGTGTGGGGTAGTTGGCCTCAACCAGCAGCACAGGCCCTGGTGTGGTGTAGTTGGCCTCAGCCATAATCACAGGCCCTGGTGTGGTGTAGTTGGCCTCAGCCAGCAGCACAGGGCCTGGTGTGGTGAAGATGGCCACAGCCAGAGCCACAGGCCCTGGTGTGGTGTAGTTGGCCTCAACATGCAGCACAGGCCCTGGTGTGGTGAAGTTGGGCTCAACAAGCAGCACAGGCCCTGGTGTGGTGAAGATGGCCTCGGCCAGAAGCAACGGCACTGGTGTGGTGAAGATGGCCTCAACAAGCAGCACAGGCCCTGGTGTGGTGTAGTTGGCCTCAACCAGCAGCACAGGCCCTGGTGTGGTGAAGATGGCCTTGGCCAGGAGCAAAGGCACTCCTGTGGTGTAGATGGCCTAGGACAGAGCCACAGGCCATTGTCTGCAATGAATGGTCTACAATGTCGATGTTGGGTTTTTACTCTTTCTATACGGCGAAGATGGCATTCCAAAAGGCCCTGGTGCGGTGTAGTTGGCCTCAACCAGCAGCACAGGCCCTGGTGTGGTGAAGTTGGCCTCAGCCATAATCACAGGCCCTGGTGTGGTGAAGATGGCCACGGCCATAAGCAGAGGCACTGGTGTGGTGTAGATGGCCTCAACCAGCCGCACAGGCCCTGGTGTGGTGTAGTTGGCCTCAACCAGCAGCACAGGCCCTGGTGTGGTGTATTTGGCCTCAACCAGCAGGTCAGGTCCTGGTGTGGTGTAGTTGGCCTCAGCAATAATCACAGGCCCTGGTGTGGTGAAGATGGCCTCGGCCAGAAGCAAAGGCACTCCTGTGGTGTAGATGGCCTAGGAAAGAGCCACAGGCCATTGTCTGCAATGAAGGGTCTACAATGTCGATGTTGGGTTTTTACTCTTTGTATACAGCGAAGATGGGCTTCCAAAAGACCCTGGTGCGGTGTAGTTGGCCTCAAACAGCAGCACAGGCCCTGTTGTGGTTTAGGTTGCCTCAGCAAGAAGCACAGGACCTGGTGTGGAGTAGTGGGCTCAGCCAGAAGCACTGGCCTTGGTGTGGTGAAGGTGGCTTCAGCCAGCAGCACAGGCCATGGTGTGGTGTAGGTGGTCTCAGGAAGAAGCACAGGCCCTGGTGTGGTGTACTTGCCTCGGCCAGAAGCATAGCACTATTGTGTTGTACATGGCCACAGCCAGTGCCACAGGCCCTGGTGTGGTGTAGTTGGGCTCAACAAGCAGCACAGGCCCTGGTGTGGGTTAGCTGGCCTCGGCCTGAAGCACAGGCCTGGTGTGGTGTAGTTGGCCTCAACCAGCAGCACAGGCCCTGGTGTGGTGTAGTTGGCCTCAGCCATAATCACAGGCCCTGGTGTGGTGTAGTTGGCCTCAGCCAGCAGCACAGGGCCTGGTGTGGTGAAGATGGCCACAGCCAGAGCCACAGGCCCTGGTGTGGTGTAGTTGGCCTCAACATGCAGCACAGGCCCTGGTGTGGTGAAGTTGGGCTCAACAAGCAGCACAGGCCCTGGTGTGGTGTAGTTGGCCTTGGCCAGAAGCAACGGCACTGGTGTGGTGAAGATGGCCTCAACAAGCAGCACAAGCCCTGGTGTGGTGTAGTTGGCCTCAACCAGCAGCACAGGCCCTGGTGTGGTGAAGATGGCCTTGGCCAGGAGCAAAGGCACTCCTGTGGTGTAGATGGCCTAGGACAGAGCCACAGGCCATTGTCTGCAATGAATGGTCTACAATGTCGATGATGGGTTTTTACTCTTTCCATACGGCGAAGATGGCATTCCAAAAGGCCCTGGTGCGGTGTAGTTGGCCTCAACCAGCAGCACAGGCCCTGGTGTGGTGAAGTTGGCCTCAGCCATAATCACAGGCCCTGGTGTGGTGAAGATGGCCTCGGCCAGAAGCAAAGGCACTCCTGTGGTGTAGTTGGCCTAGGACAGAGCCAAAGGCCATTGTCTGCAATGAAGGGTCTACAATGTCGATGTTGGGTTTTTACTCTTTGTATACGGCGAAGATGGGCTTCCAAAAGACCCTGGTGCGGTGTAGTTGGCCTCAAACAGCAGCACAGGCCCTGTTGTGGTTTAGGTTGCCTCAGCAAGAAGCACAGGACCTGGTGTGGAGTAGTGGGCTCAGCCAGAAGCACTGGCCTTGGTGTGGTGAAGGTGGCTTCAGCCAGCAGCACAGGCCATGTTGTGGTGTAGGTGGTCTCAGCAAGAAGCACAGGCCCTGGTGTGGTGTAGTCGCCTCGGCCAGAAGCATAGCACTATTGTGTTGTACATGGCCACAGCCAGTGCCACTGGCCCTGGTGTGGTGTAGTTGGGCTCAACCAGCAGCACAGGCCCTGGTGTGGGGTAGTTGGCCTCGGCCTGAAGCACAGGCCTGGTGTGGTGTAGTTGGCCTCAACCAGCAGCACAGGCCCTGGTGTGGTGTAGTTGGCCTCGGCCAGCTGCACAGGCCCTGGTGTGGTGAAGTTGGCCTCAGCCATAATCACAGGCCCTGGTGTGGTGAAGATGGCCTCGGCCAGAAGCAAAGGTACTGGTATGGTGAAGATGGCATAAATCAGCCGCACAGGCCCTGGTGTGGTGTAGTTGGCCTCAACCAGCAGCACAGGCCCTGCTGTGGTGTAGTTGGCCTCAACCAGCAGCTCAGGTCCTGGTGTTGTGTAGTTGGCCTCAACCAGCAGCTCAGGTCCTGGTGTGGTGTAGTTGGCCTCAGCAATAATCACAGGCCCTGGTGTGGTGTAGTTGGCCTCAACCAGTGCCACAGGCCTGGTGTGGTGTAGTTGGCCTAAGCCAGCAGCACAGGCCCTGGTGTGGTGTAGTCGCCTCGGCCATAATCACAGGCCCTGGTGTGGTGTAGTTGGCCTCAGCCAGCAGCACAGGGCCTGGTGTGGAGTAGTCGTCTCGGCCAGAAGCAGAGCACTGGTGTGGTGAAGATGGCCACAGCAAGAGCCACAGGCCCTAGTCTGGTGTAGTTGGCCTCAACCAGCAGTACAGGCCCTGTTGTGGTGTATTTGGCCTCAGCCATAATCACAGGAGCTGGTGTGGTGAAGATGGCCACAGCCAGAGCCACAGGCCCTGGTGTGGTGTAGCTGGCCTCAACATGCAGCACAGGCCCTAGTGTGGTGAAGATGGCCTCGGCCAGAAGCAACGGCACTGGTGTGGTGAAGATGGCCTCAACAAGCAGCACAGGCCCTGGTGTGGTGTAGTTGGCCTCAACCAGCAGCACAGGCCCTGGTGTGGTGAAGTTGGCCTCAGCCATAATCACAGGCCCTGGTGTGGTGAAGATGGCCTTGGCCAGGAGCAAAGGCACTCCTGTGGTGTAGATGGCCTAGGACAGAGCCACAGGCCATTGTCTGCAATGAATGGTCTACAATGTCGATGTTGGGTTTTTACTCTTTCTATACGGCGAAGATGACATTCCAAAAGGCCCTGGTGCGGTGTAGTTGGCCTCAACCAGCAGCACAGGCCCTGGTGTGGTGAAGTTGGCCTCAGCCATAATCACAGGCCCTGGTGTGGTGAAGATGGCCTCTGCCAGAAGCAAAGGCACTGGTGTGGTGAACATGGCCTCAACCAGCCGCACAGGCCCTGGTGTGGTGTAGTTGGCCTCAACCAGCAGCACAGGCCCTGTTGTGGTGTATTTGGCCTCAGCCATAATCACAGGCCCTGGTGTGGTGAAGATGGCCACAGCCAGAGCCACAGGCCCTGGTGTGGTGTAGTTGACCTCAACATGCAGCACAGGCCCTGGTGTGGTGTAGTTGGCCTCAACCAGCAGCACAGGCCCTGGTGTGGTGAAGTTGGCCTCAGCCATAATCACAGGCCCTGGTGTGGTGAAGATGGCCTTGGCCAGGAGCAAAGGCACTCCTGTGGTGTAGATGGCCTAGGACAGAGCCACAGGCCATTGTCTGCAATGAATGGTCTACAATGTCGATGTTGGGTTTTTACTCTTTCTATACGGCGAAGATGACATTCCAAAAGGCCCTGGTGCGG
Organism: Pelmatolapia mariae; assembly: GCF_036321145.2. Taxonomy (NCBI): domain Eukaryota; kingdom Metazoa; phylum Chordata; class Actinopteri; order Cichliformes; family Cichlidae; genus Pelmatolapia; species Pelmatolapia mariae. Next base: position 12,075,609 of record NC_086233.1, on the reverse strand, counting down.
TGTAGTTGGCCTCAACCAGCAGCACAGGCCCTGGTGTGGTGAAGTTGGCCTCAGCCATAATCACAGGCCCTGGTGTGGTGAAGATGGCCTCTGCCAGAAGCAAAGGCACTGGTGTGGTGAACATGGCCTCAACCAGCCGCACAGGCCCTGGTGTGGTGTAGTTGGCCTCAACCAGCAGCACAGGCCCTGTTGTGGTGTATTTGGCCTCAGCCATAATCACAGGCCCTGGTGTGGTGAAGATGGCCACAGCCAGAGCCACAGGCCCTGGTGTGGTGAAGATGGCCACAGCCAGTGCCACAGGCCCTGGTGTGGTGTAGTTGGGCTCAACAAGCAGCACAGGCCCTGGTGTGGTGTAGTTGCCTCGGCCAGAAGAAGAGCACTGTTGTGGTGCAGATGGCCTCAGCCAGTGCCACAGGCCCTAGTCTGGTGTAGTTGGCCTCAACCAGCAGCACAGGCCCTGTTGTGGTGTATTTGGCCTCAGCCATAATCACAGACCCTGGTGTGGTGAAGATGGCCACAGCCAGAGCCACAGGCCCTGGTGTGGTGTAGTTGGCCTCAACAAGCAGCACAGACCCTGGTGTGGTGAAGATGGCCTCGGCCAGAAGCAACGGCACTGGTGTGGTGAAGATGGCCACAGCCAGAGCCACAGGCCCTGGTGTGGTGTAGTTGGCCTCAACCAGCAGCACAGGCCCTGGTGTGGTGTAGTTGGCATCAGCCATAATCACAGGCCCTGGTGTGGTGAAGATGGCCTCGGCCAGAAGCAAAGGCACTCCTGTGGTGTAGATGGCCTAGGACAGAGCCACAGGCCATTGTCTGCAATGAAGGGTCTACAATGTCGATGTTGGGTTTTTACTCTTTGTATACGGCGAAGATGGCCTTCCAAAAGACCCTGGTGCGGTGTAGTTGGCCTCAAACAGCAGCACAGGCCCTGTTGTGGTTTAGGTTGCCTCAGCCATAATCACAGGCCCTGGTGTGGTGAAGATGGCCACAGCCAGAGCCACAGGCCCTGGTGTGGTGTAGTTGCCCTCAACATGCAGCACAGGCCCTGGTGTGGTGAAGTTGGGCTCAACAAGCAGCACAGGCCCTGGTGTGGTGAAGATGGCCTCGGCCAGAAGCAACGGCACTGGTGTGGTGAAGATGGCCTCAACAAGCAGCACAGGCCCTGGTGTGGTGTAGTTGGCCTCAGCCAGCAGCACAGGCCCTGTTGTGGTGTATTTGGCCTCAGCCATAATCACAGGCCCTGGTGTGGTGAAGATGGCCACAGCCAGAGCCACAGGCCCTGGTGTGGTGTAGTTGGCCTCAACCAGCAGCACAGGCCCTGTTGTGGTGTATTTGGCCTCAGCCATAATCACAGGCCCTGGTGTGGTGAAGATGGCCACAGCCAGAGCCACAGGCCCTGGTGTTGTGTAGTTGGCCTCAACAAGCAGAACAGACCCTGGTGTGGTGAAGATGGCCTCGGCCAGAAGCAACGGCACTGGTGTGGTGAAGATGGCCACAGCCAGAGCCACAGGCCCTGGTGTGGTGTAGTTGGCCTCAACCAGCAGCACAGGCCCTGGTGTGGTGTAGTTGGCATCAGCCATAATCACAGGCCCTGGTGTGGTGAAGATGGCCTCGGCCAGAAGCAAAGGCACTCCTGTGGTGTAGATGGCCTAGGACAGAGCCACAGGCCATTGTCTGCAATGAAGGGTCTACAATGTCGATGTTGGGTTTTTACTCTTTGTATACGGCGAAGATGGGCTTCCAAAAGACCCTGGTGCGGTGTAGTTGGCCTCAAACAGCAGCACAGGCCCTGTTGTGGTTTAGGTTGCCTCAGCAAGAAGCACAGGACCTGGTGTGGAGTAGTGGGCTCAGCCAGAATCACTGGCCTTAGTGTGGTGAAGGTGGTTTCAGCCAGCAGCAGAGGCCCTGGTGTGGTGTAGTCGCCTCGGCCAGAAGCATAGCACTATTGTGTTGTACATGGCCACAGCCAGTGCCACAGGCCCTGGTGTGGTGTAGTTGGGCTCAACAAGCAGCACAGGCCCTGGTGTGGTGTAGTTGCCTCGGCCAGATGAAGAGCACTGTTGTGGTGCAGATGGCCTCAGCCAGTGCCACAGGCCCTAGTCTGGTGTAGTTGGCCTCAGCCAGCAGCACAGGCCCTGTTGTGGTGTATTTGGCCTCAGCCATAATCACAGGCCCTGGTGTGGTGAAGATGGCCACAGCCAGAGCCACAGGCCCTGGTGTGGTGTAGTTGGCCTCAACATGCAGCACAGGCCCTGGTGTGGTGAAGTTGGGCTCAACAAGCAGCACAGGCCCTGGTGTGGTGAAGATGGCCTCGGCCAGAAGCAACGGCACTGGTGTGGTGAAGATGGCCTCAACAAGCAGCACAGGCCCTGGTGTGGTGTAGTTGGCCTCAGCCAGCAGCACAGGCCCTGTTGTGGTGTATTTGGCCTCAGCCATAATCACAGGCCCTGGTGTGGTGAAGATGGCCACAGCCAGAGCCACAGGCCCTGGTGTGGTGTAGTTGGCCTCAACATGCAGCACAGGCCCTGGTGTGGTGAAGTTGGGCTCAACAAGCAGCACAGGCCCTGGTGTGGTGAAGATGGCCTCGGCCAGAAGCAACGGCACTGGTGTGGTGAAGATGGCCTCAACAAGCAGCACAGGCCCTGGTGTGGTGTAGTTGGCCTCAACCAGCAGCACAGGCCCTGGTGTGGTGAAGCTGGCCTTAGCCATAATCACAGGCCCTGGTGTGGTGTAGTCGCCTCGGCCAGAAGCATAGCACTATTGTGTTGTACATGGCCAAAGCCAGTGCCACAGGCCCTGGTGTGGTGTAGTTTGGCTCAACAAGCAGCACAGGCCCTGGTGTGGTGTAGTTGCCTCGGCCAGAAGAAGAGCACTGTTGTGGTGCAGATGGCCTCAGCCAGTGCCACAGGCCCTAGTCTGGTGTAGTTGGCCTCAACCAGCAGCACAGGCCCTGTTGTGGTGTATTTGGCCTCAGCCATAATCACAGGCCCTGGTGTGGTGAAGATGGCCACAGCCAGAGCCACAGGCCCTGGTGTGGTGTAGTTGGCCTCAACAAGCAGCACAGACCCTGGTGTGGTGAAGATGGCCTCGGCCAGAAGCAACGGCACTGGTGTGGTGAAGATGGCCACAGCCAGAGCCACAGGCCCTGGTGTCGTGTAGTTGGCCTCAACCAGCAGCACAGGCCCTGGTGTGGTGTAGTTGGCATCAGCCATAATCACAGGCCCTGGTGTGGTGAAGATGGCCTCGGCCAGAAGCAAAGGCACTCCTGTGGTGTAGATGGCCTAGGACAGAGCCACAGGCCATTGTCTGCAATGAAGGGTCTACAATGTCGATGTTGGGTTTTTACTCTTTGTATACGGCGAAGATGGCCTTCCAAAAGACCCTGGTGCGGTGTAGTTGGCCTCAAACAGCAGCACAGGCCCTGTTGTGGTTTAGGTTGCCTCAGCAAGAAGCACAGGACCTGGTGTGGAGTAGTGGGCTCAGCCAGAAGCACTGGCCTTGGTGTGGTGAAGGTGGCTTCAGCCAGCAGCACAGGCCATGGTGTGGTGTAGGTGGTCTCAGCAAGAAGCAGAGGCCCTGGTGTGGTGTAGTCGCCTCGGCCAGAAGCATAGCACTATTGTGTTGTACATGGCCACAGCCAGTGCCACAGGCCCTGGTGTGGTGTAGTTGGGCTCAACAAGCAGCACAGGCCCTGGTGTGGTGTAGTTGCCTCGGCCAGAAGAAGAGCACTGTTGTGGTCCAGATGGCCTCAGCCAGTGCCACAGGCCCTAGTCTGGTGTAGTTGGCCTCAGCCAGCAGCACAGGCCCTGTTGTGGTGTATTTAGCCTCAGCCATAATCACAGGCCCTGGTGTGGTGAAGATGGCCACAGCCAGAGCCACAGGCCCTGGTGTGGTGTAGTTGGCCTCAACATGCAGCACAGGCCCTGGTGTGGTGAAGTTGGGCTCAACAAGCAGCACAGGCCCTGGTGTGGTGAAGATGGCCTCGGCCAGAAGCAACGGCACTGGTGTGGTGAAGATGGCCTCAACAAGCAGCACAGGCCCTGGTGTGGTGTAGTTGGCCTCAACCAGCAGCACAGGCCCTGGTGTGGTGAAGTTGGCCTCAGCCATAATCACAGGCCCTGGTGTGGTGAAGATGGCCTTGGCCAGGAGCAAAGGCACTCCTGTGGTGTAGATGGCCTAGTACAGAGCCACAGGCCATTGTCTGCAATGAATGGTCTACAATGTCGATGTTGGTTTTTTACTCTATGTATACGGCGAAGATGGCATTCCAAAAGGCCCTGGTGCGGTGTAGTTGGCCTCAACCAGCAGCACGTGCCCTGGTGTGGTGAAGTTGGCCTCAGCCATAATCACAGGCCCTGGTGTGGTGAAGATGGCCACAGCCAGAGCCACAGGCCCTGGTGTGGTGTAGTTGGCCTCAACATGCAGCACAGGCCCTGGTGTGGTGAAGTTGGGCTCAACAAGCAGCACAGGCCCTGGTGTGGTGAAGATGGCCTCAGCCATAATCACAGGCCCTGGTGTGGTGAAGATGGCCACAGCCAGAGCCACAGGCCCTGGTGTGGTGTAGTTGGCCTCAACAAGCAGCACAGACCCTGGTGTGGTGAAGATGGCCTCGGCCAGAAGCAACGGCACTGGTGTGGTGAAGATGGCCACAGCCAGAGCCACAGGCCCTGGTGTGGTGTAGTTGGCCTCAACCAGCAGCACAGGCCCTGGTGTGGTGTAGTTGGCATCAGCCATAATCACAGGCCCTGGTGTGGTGAAGATGGCCTCGGCCAGAAGCAAAGGCACTCCTGTGGTGTAGATGGCCTAGGACAGAGCCACAGGCCATTGTCTGCAATGAAGGGTCTACAATGTCGATTTTGGGTTTTTACTTTTTGTATACGGCGAAGATGGCCTTCCAAAAGACCCTGGTGCGGTGTAGTTGGCCTCAAACAGCAGCACAGGCCCTGTTGTGGTTTAGGTTGCCTCAGCAAGAAGCACAGGACCTGGTGTGGAGTAGTGGGCTCAGCCAGAAGCACTGGCCTTGGTGTGGTGAAGGTGGCTTCAGCCAGCAGCACAGGCCATGGTGTGGTGTAGGTGGTCTCAGCAAGAAGCAGAGGCCCTGGTGTGGTGTAGTCGCCTCGGCCAGAAGCATAGCACTATTGTGTTGTACATGGCCACAGCCAGTGCCACAGGCCCTGGTGTGGTGTAGTTGGGCTCAACAAGCAGCACAGGCCCTGGTGTGGTGTAGTTGCCTCGGCCAGAAGAAGAGCACTGTTGTGGTGCAGATGGCCTCAGCCAGTGCCACAGGCCCTAGTCTGGTGTAGTTGGCCTCAGCCAGCAGCACAGGCCCTGTTGTGGTGTATTTGGCCTCAGCCATAATCACAGGCCCTGGTGTGGTGAAGATGGCCACAGCCAGAGCCACAGGCCCTGGTGTGGTGTAGTTGGCCTCAACATGCAGCACAGGCCCTGGTGTGGTGAAGTTGGGCTCAACAAGCAGCACAGGCCCTGGTGTGGTGAAGATGGCCTCGGCCAGAAGCAACGGCACTGGTGTGGTGAAGATGGCCTCAACAAGCAGCACAGGCCCTGGTGTGGTGTAGTTGGCCTCAGCCAGCAGCACAGGCCCTGTTGTGGTGTATTTGGCCTCAGCCATAATCACAGGCCCTGGTGTGGTGAAGATGGCCACAGCCAGAGCCACAGGCCCTGGTGTGGTGTAGTTGGCCTCAACATGCAGCACAGGCCCTGGTGTGGTGAAGTTGGGCTCAACAAGCAGCACAGGCCCTGGTGTGGTGAAGATGGCCTCGGCCAGAAGCAACGGCACTGGTGTGGTGAAGATGGCCTCAACAAGCAGCACAGACCCTGGTGTGGTGTAGTTGGCCTCAACCAGCAGCACAGGCCCTGGTGTGGTGAAGTTGGCCTTAGCCATAATCACAGGCCCTGGTGTGGTGTAGTCGCCTCGGCCAGAAGCATAGCACTATTGTGTTGTACATGGCCACAGCCAGTGCCACAGGCCCTGGTGTGGTGTAGTTGGGCTCAACAGGCAGCACAGGCCCTGGTGTGGTGTAGTTGCCTCGGCCAGAAGAAGAGCACTGTTGTGGTGCAGATGGCCTCAGCCAGTGCCACACGCCCTAGTCTGGTGTAGTTGGCCTCAACCAGCAGCACAGGCCCTGTTGTGGTGTATTTGGCCTCAGCCATAATCACAGGCCCTGGTGTGGTGAAGATGGCCACAGCCAGAGCCACAGGCCCTGGTGTGGTGTAGTTGGCCTCAACAAGCAGCACAGACCCTGGTGTGGTGAAGATGGCCTCGGCCAGAAGCAACGGCACTGGTGTGGTGAAGATGGCCACAGCCAGAGCCACAGGCCCTGGTGTGGTGTAGTTGGCCTCAACCAGCAGCACAGGCCCTGGTGTGGTGTAGTTGGCATCAGCCATAATCACAGGCCCTGGTGTGGTGAAGATGGCCTCGGCCAGAAGCAAAGGCACTCCTGTGGTGTAGATGGCCTAGGACAGAGCCACAGGCCATTGTCTGCAATGAAGGGTCTACAATGTCGATGTTGGGTTTTTACTCTTTGTATACGGCGAAGATGGCCTTCCAAAAGACCCTGGTGTGGTGTAGTTGGCCTCAAACAGCAGCACAGGCCCTGTTGTGGTTTAGGTTGCCTCAGCAAGAAGCACAGGACCTGGTGTGGAGTAGTGGGCTCAGCCAGAAGCACTGGTCTTGGTGTGGTGAAGGTGGCTTCAGCCAGCAGCACAGGCCATGGTGTGGTGTAGGTGGTCTCAGCAAGAAGCAGAGGCCCTGGTGTGGTGTAGTCGCCTCGGCCAGAAGCATAGCACTATTGTGTTGTACATGGCCACAGCCAGTGCCACAGGCCCTGGTGTGGTGTAGTTTGGCTCAACAAGCAGCACAGGCCCTGGTGTGGTGTAGTTGCCTCGGCCAGAAGAAGAGCACTGTTGTGGTGCAGATGGGCACAGCCAGTGCCACAGGCCCTAGTCTGGTGTAGTTGGCCTCAGCCAGCAGCACAGGCCCTGTTGTGGTGTATTTGGCCTCAGCCATAATCACAGGCCATGGTGTGGTGAAGATGGCCACAGCCAGAGCCACAGGCCCTGGTGTGGTGTAGTTGGCCTCAACATGCAGCACAGGCCCTGGTGTGGTGAAGTTGGGCTCAACAAGCAGCACAGGCCCTGGTGTGGTGAAGATGGCCTCGGCCAGAAGCAACGGCACTGGTGTGGTGAAGATGGCCTCAACAAGCAGCACAGGCCCTGGTGTGGTGTAGTTGGCCTCAACCAGCAGCACAGGCCCTGGTGTGGTGAAGTTGGCCTCAGCCATAATCACAGGCCCTTTTGTGATGAAGATGGCCTCGGCCAGAAGCAAAGGCACTGGTGTGGTGAAGATGGCCTCAACCAGCAGCACAGGCCCTGGTGTGGTGTAGTTGGCCTCAACCAGCAGCTCAGGCCCTGGTGTGGTGTAGTTCGCCTCAGCAATAATCACAGGCCCTGGTGTGGTGTAGTTGGCCTCAACCAGCAGCACAGGCCCTGGTGTGGTGTAGTCGCCTCGGCCATATTCACAGGCCATGGTGTGGTGTAGTTGCCCTCAGCCAGCAGCACAGGGCCTGGTGTGGTGTAGTCGTCTCGGCCAGAAGCAGAGCACTGGTGTGGTGAAGATGGCCACAGCCAGAGCCACAGGTCCTGGTGTGGTGTAGTTGGCCTCAGCAATAATCACAGGCCCTGGTGTGGTTTAGTTGGCCTCAACCAGCAGCACAGGCCTGGTGTGGTGTAGTTGGCCTCAACCAGCAGCACAGGCCCTGGTGTGGTGTAGTCGCCTCGGCCATAATCACTGGCCCTGGTGTGGTGTAGTTGGCCTCAGTCAGCAGCACAGTTCCTGGTGTGGTGTAGTCGTCTCGGCCAGAAGCAGAGCACTGGTGTGGTGAAGATTGCCACAGCCAGAGCCACAGGCCCTGGTGTGGTGTAGTTGGCCTCAACCAGCAGCACAGGCCCTGTTGTGGTGTATTTGGCCTCAGCCATAATCACAGGCGCTGGTGTGGTGAAGATGGCCACAGCCAGAGCCACAGGCCTTGGTGTGGTGTAGTTGGCCTCAACCAGCAGCACAGGCCCTGGTGTGGTGTAGTTGGCCTCAGCCATTTTCACAGGACCTGGTGTGGAGTAGTGGGCTCTGCCAGAAGCACTGGCCTTGGTGTGGTGAAGGTGGCTTCAGCCAGCAGCACAGGCCATGGTGTGGTGTAGGTGGTCTCATCAAGAAGCACAGGCCCTGGTGTGGTGTAGTTGCCTCGGCCAGAAGAAGAGCACTGTTGTGGTGCAGATGGCCTCAGCCAGTGCCACAGGCCCTAGTCTGGTGTAGTTGGCCTCAACCAGCAGCACAGGCCCTGTTGTGGTGTATTTGGCCTCAGCCATAATCACAGGCCCTGGTGTGGTGTAGTTGGCCTCAACATGCAGCACAGGCCCTGGTGTGGTGAAGTTGGGCGCAACAAGCAGCACAGGCCCTGGTGTGGTGAAGATGGCCTCGGCCAGAAGCAACGGCACTGGTGTGGTGAAGATGGCCTCAACAAGCAGCACAGGCCCTGGTGTGGTGTAGTTGGCCTCAACCAGCAGCACAGGCCCTGGTGTGGTGAAGTTGGCCTCAGCCATAATCACAGGCCCTGGTGTGGTGAAGATGGCCTTGGCCAGGAGCAAAGGCACTCCTGTGTTGTTGATGGCCTAGGACAGAGCCACAGGCCATTGTCTGCAATGAATGGTCTGCAATGTCGATGTTGGGTTTTTACTCTTTGTATACGGCGAAGATGGCATTCCCAAAGGCCCTGGTGCGGTGTAGTTGGCCTCAAACAGCAGCACAGGCCCTGGTGTGGTGTAGTTGGCCTCAGCCATAATCACAGGCCCTGGTGTGGTCAAGATGGCCTCGGCCAGAATCAAAGGCACTCCTGTGGTGTAGATGGCCTAGGACAGAGCCACAGGCCATTGTCTGCAATGAAGGGTCTACAATGTCGATGTTGGGTTTTTACTCTTTGTATACGGCGAAGATGGCCTTCCAAAAGACCCTGGTGCGGTGTAGTTGGCCTCAAACAGCAGCACAGGCACTGTTGTGGTTTAGGTTGCCTCAGCAAGAAGCACAGGACCTGGTGTGGAGTAGTGGGCTCTGCCAGAAGCACTGGCCTTGGTGTGGTGAAGGTGGCTTCAGCCAGCAGCACAGGCCATGGTGTGGTGTAGGTGGTCTCAGCAAGAAGCACAGGCCCTGGTGTGGTGTAGTCGCCTCGGCCAGAAGCATAACACTATTGTGTTGTACATGGCCACAGCCAGTGCCACAGGCCCTGGTGTGGTGTAGTTGGGCTCAACAAGCAGCACAGGCCCTGGTGTGGTGTAGTTGCCTCGGCCAGAAGAAGAGCACTGTTGTGGTGCAGATGGCCTCAGCCAGTGCCACAGGCCCTAGTCTGGTGTAGTTGGCCTCAACCAGCAGCACAGGCCCTGTTGTGGTGTATTTGGCCTCAGCCATAATCACAGGCCCTGGTGTGGTGTAGTTGGCCTCAGCCATAATCACAGGCCCTAGTGTGGTGTAGTTGGCCTCAGCCAGCAGCACAGGGCCTGGTGTGGTGAAGATGGCCACAGCCAGAGCCACAGGCCCTGGTGTGGTGTAGTTGGCCTCAACATGCAGCACAGGCCCTGGTGTGGTGAAGTTGGGCTCAACAAGCAGCACAGGCCCTGGTGTGGTGAAGATGGCCTCGGCCAGAAGCAACGGCACTGGTGTGGTGTATTTGGCCTCAACAAGCAGCACAGGCCCTGGTGTGGGGTAGTTGGCCTCGGCCTGAAGCACAGGCCTGGTGTGGTGTAGTTGGCCTCAACCAGCAGCACAGGCCCTGGTGTGGTGAAGTTGGCCTCAGCCATAATCACAGGCCCTGGTGTGGTGAAGATGGCCACAGGCAGAGCCACAGGACCTGGTGTGGTGTAGTTGGCCTCAACCAGCCGCACAGGCCCTGGTGTGGTGTAGTTGGCCTCAACCAGCAGCACAGGCCCTGGTGTGGTGTATTTGGCCTCAACCAGCAGCTCAGGTCCTGGTGTGGTGTAGTTGGCCTCAGCAATAATCACAGGCCCTGGTGTGGTGAAGATGGCCTCGGCCAGAAGCACAGGCACTCCTGTGGTGTAGTTGGCCTAGGACAGAGCCACAGGCCATTGTCTGCAATGAATGGTCTACAATGTCGATGTTGGGTTTTTACTCTTTGTATACGGCGAAGATGGGCTTCCAAAAGACCCTGGTGCGGTGTAGTTGGCCTCAAACAGCAGCACAGGCCCTGTTGTGGTTTAGGTTGCCTCAGCAAGAAGCACAGGACCTGGTGTGGAGTAGTGGGATCAGCCAGAAGCACTGGCCTTGGTGTGGTGTAGGTGGTCTCAGCAAGAAGCACAGGCCCTGGTGTGGTGTAGTCGCCTCGGCCAGAAGCATAGCACTATTGTGTTGTACATGGCCACAGCCAGTGCCACAGGCCCTGGTGTGGTGTAGTTGGGCTCAACAAGCAGCACAGGCCCTGGTGTGGTGTCGTTGCCTCGGCCAGAAGAAGAGCACTGTTGTGGTGCAGATGGCCTCAGCCAGTGCCACAGGCCCTAGTCTGGTGTAGTGGGCCTCAACCAGCAGCACAGGCCCTGTTGTGGTGTATTTGGCCTCAGCCATAATCACAGGCCCTGGTGTGGTGAAGATGGCCACAGGCAGAGCCACAGGCCCTGGTGTGGTGTATTTGGCCTCAACATGCAGCACAGGCCCTGGTGTGGTGAAGATGGCCTCGGCCAGAAGCAACGGCACTGGTGCGGTGAAGATGGCCTCGGCCAGAAGCAACGGCACTGGTGTGGTGTAGTTGGCCTCAACATGCAGCACAGGCCCTGGTGTGGTGAAGATGGCCTCGGCCAGAAGCAACGGCACTGGTGTGGTGAAGATGGCCTCAACAAGCAGCACAGGCCCTGGTGTGGTGTAGTTGGCGTCAGCCATAATCACAGGCCCTGGTGTGGTGAAGATGGCCTTGGCCAGGAGCAAAGGCACTCCTGTGGTGTAGATGGCGTAGGAAGGAGCCACAGGCCATTGTCTGCAATGAAGGGTCTACAATGTCGATGTTAGGTTTTTACTCTTTGTATACGGCGAAGATGGGCTTCCAAAAGACCCTTGTGCGGTGTAGTTGGCCTCAAACAGCAGCACAGGCCCTGTTGTGGTTTAGGTTGCCTCAGCAAGAAGCACAGGACCTGGTGTGGAGTAGTGAGCTCAGCCAGAAGCACTGGCCTTGGTGTGGTGAAGGTGGCTTCAGCCAGCGCCACAGGCCATGGTGTGGTGTAGGTGGTCTCAGCAAGAAGCACAGGCCCTGGTGTGGTGTAGTCGCCTCGGCCAGAAGAATAGCACTATTGTGTTGTACATGGCCACAGCCAGTGCCACAGGCCCTGGTGTGGTGTAGTTGGGCTCAACAAGCAGCACAGGCCCTTGTGTGGGGTAGTTGGCCTCGGCCTGAAGCACAGGCCTGGTGTGGTGTAGTTGGCCTCAACCAGCAGCACAGGCCCTGGTGTGGTGTAGTTGGCGTCAGCCATAATCACAGGCCCTGGTGTGGTGTAGTTGGCCTCAGCCAGCAGCACAGGGCCTGGTGTGGTGTAGTCGTCTCGGCCAGAAGCAGAGCACTGGTGTGGTGAAGATGGCCACAGCCAGAGCCACAGGCCCTGGTGTGGTGAAGTTGGCCTCAGCCATAATCACAGGCCCTGGTGTGGTGAAGATGGCCTCGGCCAGAGGCAAAGGCACTGGTGTGGTGAAGATGGCCTCAACCAGCTGCACAGGCCCTGGTGTGGTGTAGTTGGCCTCAACCAGCAGCACAGGCCCTGGTGTGGTGTAGTTGGCCTCAACCAGCAGCTCAGGTCCTGGTGTGGTGTAGTTGGCCTCAGCAATAATCACAGGCCCTGGTGTGGTGTAGTTGGCCTCAACCAGCAGCACAGGCCTGGTGTGGTGTAGTTGGCCTCAACCAGCAGCACAGGCCCTGGTGTGGTGTAGTCGCCTCGGCCATAATCACAGGCCCTGGTGTGCTGTAGTTGGCTTCAGCCAGCAGCACAAGGCCTGGTGTGGTGTAGTCGTCTCGGCCAGAAGCAGAGCACTGGTGTGGTGAAGATGGCCAAAGCCAGAGCCACAGGCCCTGGTGTGGTGTAGTTGGCCTCAAACAGCAGCACAGGCCCTGTTGTGGTTTAGGTTGCCTCAGCAAGAAGCACAGGACCTAGTGTGGAGTAGTGGGCTCAGCCAGAAGCACTGGCCTTGGTGTGGTGAAGGTGGCTTCAGCCAGCAGCACAGGCCATGGTGTGGTGTAGGTGGTCTCAGCAAGAAGCACAGGCCCTGGTGTGGTGAAGATGGCCTCGGCCATAAGCAAAGGCACTCCTGTGGTGTAGATGGCCTAGGACAGAGCCACAGGCCATTGTCTGCAAAGAAGGGTCTACAATGTCGATGTTGGGTTTTTGCTCTTTGTATACGGCGAAGATGGCTTTCCAAAAGACCCTGGTGCGGTGTAGTTGGCCTCAAACAGCAGCACAGGCCCTGTTGTTGTTTAGGTTGCCTCAGCAAGCAGCACAGGCCCTGGTGTGGTGAAGATGGCCTCGGCCAGAAGCAACGGCACTGGTGTGGTGAAGATGGCCTCAACAAGCAGCAGAGGCTCTGGTGTGGTGCAGTTGGCCTCAACCAGCAGCACATGCCCTGGTGTGGTGAAGTTGGCCTCAGCCATAATCACAGGCTCTGGTGTGGTGAAGATGGCATTCCAACAGGCCCTGGTGTGGTGTAGTTGGCCTCAACCAGCAGCACAGGCCCTGGTGGGGTGTAGTTGGCCTCAGCAATAATCACAGGCCCTGGTGTGGTGTAGTTGGCCTCAACCAGCAGCACAGGCCGTGGTGTGGTGTAGTTGGCCTCAACGAGCAGCACAGGCCCTGGTGTGGTGTAGTTGGCCTCAGCCAGTAGCACAGGCCCTGGTGTGGTGTAGTTGGCCTCAGCCATAATCACAGTCCCTGGTGTGGTGAAGATGGCCACGGCCAGAAGCAAAGGCACTGGTGTGGTGAAGATGGCCTCAACCAGCCGCACAGGCCCTGGTGTGGTGTAGGTGGTCTCAGCAAGAAGCACAGGCCCTGGTGTGGTGTAGTCGCCTCGGCCAGAAGCATAGCACTATTGTGTTGTACATGGCCACAGCCAGTGCCACAGGCCCTGGTGTGGTGTAGTTGGGCTCAACAAGCAGCACAGGCCCTGGTGTGGGGTAGTTGGCCTCAACCAGCAGCACAGGCCCTGGTGTGGTGTAGTTGGCCTCAGCCATAATCACAGGCCCTGGTGTGGTGTAGTTGGCCTCAGCCAGCAGCACAGGGCCTGGTGTGGTGAAGATGGCCACAGCCAGAGCCACAGGCCCTGGTGTGGTGTAGTTGGCCTCAACATGCAGCACAGGCCCTGGTGTGGTGAAGTTGGGCTCAACAAGCAGCACAGGCCCTGGTGTGGTGAAGATGGCCTCGGCCAGAAGCAACGGCACTGGTGTGGTGAAGATGGCCTCAACAAGCAGCACAGGCCCTGGTGTGGTGTAGTTGGCCTCAACCAGCAGCACAGGCCCTGGTGTGGTGAAGATGGCCTTGGCCAGGAGCAAAGGCACTCCTGTGGTGTAGATGGCCTAGGACAGAGCCACAGGCCATTGTCTGCAATGAATGGTCTACAATGTCGATGTTGGGTTTTTACTCTTTCTATACGGCGAAGATGGCATTCCAAAAGGCCCTGGTGCGGTGTAGTTGGCCTCAACCAGCAGCACAGGCCCTGGTGTGGTGAAGTTGGCCTCAGCCATAATCACAGGCCCTGGTGTGGTGAAGATGGCCACGGCCATAAGCAAAGGCACTGGTGTGGTGTAGATGGCCTCAACCAGCCGCACAGGCCCTGGTGTGGTGTAGTTGGCCTCAACCAGCAGCACAGGCCCTGGTGTGGTGTATTTGGCCTCAACCAGCAGCTCAGGTCCTGGTGTGGTGTAGTTGGCCTCAGCAATAATCACAGGCCCTGGTGTGGTGAAGATGGCCTCGGCCAGAAGCAAAGGCACTCCTGTGGTGTAGATGGCCTAGGAAAGAGCCACAGGCCATTGTCTGCAATGAAGGGTCTACAATGTCGATGTTGGGTTTTTACTCTTTGTATACAGCGAAGATGGGCTTCCAAAAGACCCTGGTGCGGTGTAGTTGGCCTCAAACAGCAGCACAGGCCCTGTTGTGGTTTAGGTTGCCTCAGCAAGAAGCACAGGACCTGGTGTGGAGTAGTGGGCTCAGCCAGAAGCACTGGCCTTGGTGTGGTGAAGGTGGCTTCAGCCAGCAGCACAGGCCATGGTGTGGTGTAGGTGGTCTCAGCAAGAAGCACAGACCCTGGTGTGGTGTAGTCGCCTCGGCCAGAAGCAGAGCACTGTTGTGGTGCAGATGGCCTCAGCCAGTGCCACAGGCCCTAGTCTGGTGTAGTTGGCCTCAACCAGCAGCACAGGCCCTGTTGTGGTGTATTTGGCCTCAGCCATAATCACAGGCCCTGGTGTGGTGAAGATGGCCACAGCCAGAGCCACAGGCCTTGGTGTGGTGTAGTTGGCCTCAACATGCAGCACAGGCCCTGGTGTGGTGAAGTTGGGCTCAACAAGCAGCACAGGCCCTGGTGTGGTGAAGATGGCCTTGGCCAGAAGCAACGGCACTGGTGTGGTGAAGATGGCCTCAACAAGCAGCACAGGCCCTGGTGTGGTGTAGTTGGCCTCAACCAGCAGCTCAGGTTCTGGTGTGGTGTAGTTGGCCTCAGCAATAATCACAGGCCCTGGTGTGGTGTAGTTGGCCTCAACAAGCAGCACAGGCCTGGTGTGGTGTAGTTGGCCTCATCCAGCAGCTCAGGTTCTGGTGTGGTGTAGTTGGCCTCAGCAATAATCACAGGCCCTGGTGTGGTGTAGTTGGCCTCAACCAGCAGCACAGGCCTGGTGTGGTGTAGTTGGCCTCAACCAGCAGCACAGGCCCTGGTGTGGTGTAGTCGCCTCGGCCATAATCACAGGCCCTGGTGTGGTGTAGTTGGCCTCAGCCAGCAGCACAGGGCCTGGTGTGGTGTAGTCGTCTCGGCCAGAAGCAGAGCACTGGTGTGGTGAAGATGGCCACAGCCAGAGCCACAGGCCCTGGTGTGGTGTAGTTGGCCTCAAACAGCAGCACAGGCCCTTTTGTGGTTTAGGTTGCCTCAGCAAGAAGGACGGGACCTGGTGTGGAGTAGTGGGCTCAGCCAGAAGCACTGGCCTTGGTGTAGTGAATGTGGCTTCAGCCAGCAGCACAGGCCATGGTGTGGTGTAGGTGGTCTCAGCAAGAAGCACAGGCCCTGGTGTGGTGAAGATGGCCTCGGCCAGAAGCAAAGGCACTCCTGTGGTGTAGATGGCCTAGGACAGAGCCACAGGCCATTGTCTGCAATGAATGGTCTACAATGTCGATGTTGGGTTTTTACTCTTTCTATACGGCGAAGATGGCATTCCAAAAGGCCCTGGTGCGGTGTAGTTGGCCTCAACCAGCAGCACAGGCCCTGGTGTGGTGAAGTTGGCCTCAGCCATAATCACAGGCCCTGGTGTGGTGAAGATGGCCTCGGCCAGAAGCAAAGGCACTGGTGTGGTGAAGATGGCCTCAACCAGCCGCACAGGCCCTGGTGTAGTGTAGTTGGCCTCAGCCAGCAGCAGCACAGGCCCTGGTGTGGTGTAGTTGGCCTCAACCAGCAGCTCAGGTCCTGGTGTGGTGTAGTTGGCCTCAGCAATAATCACAGGCCCTGGTGTGGTGAAGATGGCCTCGGCCAGAAGCAAATGCACTCCTGTGGTGTAGTTGGCCTAGGACAGAGACACAGGCCATTGTCTGCAATGAATGGTCTACAATGTCGATGTTGGGTTTTTACTCTTTGTATACGGCGAAGATGGGCTTCCAAAAGACCCTGGTGCGGTGTAGTTGGCCTCAAACAGCAGCACAGGCCCTGTTGTGGTTTAGGTTGCCTCATCAAGAAGCACAGGACCTGGTGTGGAGTAGTGGGCTCAGCCAGAAGCACTGGCCTTGGTGTGGTGAAGGTGGCTTCAGCCAGCAGCACAGGCCATGGTGTGGTGTAGGTGGTCTCAGCAAGAAGCACAGGCCTGGTGTGGTGTAGTCGCCTCGGCCAGAAGCATAGCACTATTGTGTTGTACATGGCCACAGCCAGTGCCACAGGCCCTGGTGTGGTGTAGTTGGGCTCAACTAGCAGCACAGGCCCTGGTGTGGGGTAGTTGGCCTCGGCCTGAAGCACAGGCCTGGTGTGGTGTAGTTGGCCTCAACCAGCAGCACAGGCCCTGGTGTGGTGTAGTTGGCCTCGGCCATAATCACAGGCCCTGGTGTGGTGTAGTTGGCCTCAGCCAGCTGCACAGGCCCTGGTGTGGTGAAGTTGGCCTCAGCCATAATCACAGGCCCTGGTGTGGTGAAGATGGCCTCGGCCAGAAGCAAAGGCACTGGTATGGTGAAGATGGCATAAATCAGCAGCACAGGCCCTGGTGTGGTGTAGTTGGCCTCAACCAGCAGCACAGGCCCTGCTGTGGTGTAGTTGGCCTCAACCAGCAGCTCAGGTCCTGGTGTGGTGTAGTTGGCCTCAACAATAATCACAGGCCCTGGTGTGGTGTAGTTGGCCTCAACCAGCTGCACAGGCCTGGTGTGGTGTACTTGGCCTCAGCCAGCAGCACAGGCCCTGGTGTGGTGTAGTCGCCTCGGCCATAATCACAGGCCCTGGTGTGGTGTAGTTGGCCTCAGCCAGCAGCACAGGGCCTGGTGTGGAGTAGTCGTCTCGGCCAGAAGCAGAGCACTGGTGTGGTGAAGATGGCCACAGCCAGAGCCACAGGCCCTGGTGTGGTGTAGTTGGCCTCAACCAGCAGCACAGGCCCTGGTGTGGTGTAGTTGGCATCAGCCATAATCACAGGCCCTGGTGTGGTGAAGATGGCCTCGGCCAGAAGCAATGGCACTCCTGTGGTGTAGATGGCCTAGGACAGAGCCACAGGCCATTGTCTGCAATGAAGGGTCTACAATGTCGATGTTGGGTTTTTATTCTTTGTATACGGCGAAGATGGGCTTCCAAAAGACCCTGGTGCGGTGTAGTTGGCCTCAAACAGCAGCACAGGCCCTGTTGTGGTTTACGGCTGCCTCAGCAAGAAGCACAGGACTTGGTGTGGAGTAGTGGGCTCTGCCAGAAGCACTGGCCTTGGTGTGGTGAATGTGGCTTCAGCCAGCAGCACAGGCCATGGTGTGGTGTAGGTGGTCTCAGCAAGAAGCACAGGCCCTGGTGTGGTGTAGTCGCCTCGGCCAGAAGCATAGCACTATTGTGTTGTACATGGCCACAGCCAGTGCCACAGGCCCTGGTGTGGTGTAGTTGGGCTCAACAAGCAGCACAGGCCCTGGTGTGGTGTCGTTGCCTCGGCCAGAAGAAGAGCACTGTTGTGGTGCAGATGGCCTCAGCCAGTGCCACAGGCCCTAGTCTGGTGTAGTTGGCCTCAACCAGCAGCACAGGCCCTGTTGTGGTGTATTTGGCCTCAGCCATAATCACAGGCCCTGGTGTGGTGAAGATGGCCACAGCCAGAGCCACAGGCCCTGGTGTGGTGTAGCTGGCCTCAACATGCAGCACAGTCCCTGGTGTGGTGAAGATGGCCTCGGCCAGAAGCAACGGCACTGATGTGGTGAAGATGGCCTCTACAAGCAGCACAGGCCCTGGTGTGGTGTAGTTGGCCTCAACCAGCTGCACAGGCCCTGGTGTGGTGAAGTTGGCCTCAGCCATAATCACAGGCCCTGGTGTGGTGAAGATGGCCTTGGCCAGGAGCAAAGGCACTCCTGTGGTGTAGATGGCCTAGGAAGGAGCCACAGGCCATTGTCTGCAATGAATGGTCTACAATGTCGATGTTGGGTTTTTACTCTTTGTATACGGCGAAGATGGCATTCCAAAAGGCCCTGGTGTGGTGTAGTTGGCCTCAACGAGCAGCACAGGCCCTGGTGTGGTGTAGTTCGCCTCAACCAGCAGCTCAGGTCCTGGTGTGGTGTAGTTGGCCTCACCAATAATCACAGGCCCTGGTGTGGTGTAGTTGGCCTCAACCAGCAGCACAGGCCCTGGTGTGGTGTCGTCGCCTCGGCCATAATCACAGGCCTGGTGTGGTGTAGTTGGCCTCAGCCAGTAGCACAGGGCCTGGTGTGGTGTAGTCGTCTCGGGCAGAAGCAGAGCACTGGTGTGGTGAAGATGGCCACAGCCAGAGCCACAGGCCCTGGTGTGGTGTAGTTGGCCTCAGCCATAATCACAGGCCCTGGTATGGTGAAGATGGCCTCGGCCAGAAGCAAAGGTGCTCCTGTGGTGTAGATGGCCTAGGACAGAGCCACAGGCCATTGTCTGCAATGAAGGGTCTACAATGTCGATATTGGGTTTTTACTCTTTGTATACGGCGAAGATGGCCTTCCAAAAGACCCTGGTGCGGTGTAGCTGGCCTCAACATGCAGCACAGGCCCTGGTGTGGTGAAGATGGCCTCGGCCAGAAGCAACGGCACTGGTGTGGTGAAGATGGCCTCAACAAGCAGCACAGGCCCTGGTGTGGTGTAGTTGGCCTCAACCAGCCGCACAGGCCCTGGTGTGGTGAAGTTGGCCTCAGCCATAATCACAGGCCCTGGTGTGGTGAAGATGGCCTTGGCCAGGAGCAAAGGCACTCCTGTGGTGTAGATGGCCTAGGAAGG
Organism: Pelmatolapia mariae; assembly: GCF_036321145.2. Taxonomy (NCBI): domain Eukaryota; kingdom Metazoa; phylum Chordata; class Actinopteri; order Cichliformes; family Cichlidae; genus Pelmatolapia; species Pelmatolapia mariae. Next base: position 12,056,910 of record NC_086233.1, on the reverse strand, counting down.
AGCCACAGGCCATTGTCTGCAATGAAGGGTCTACAATGTCGATGTTGGGTTTTTACTCTTTGTATACGGCGAAGATGGGCTTCCAAAAGACCCTTGTGCGGTGTAGTTGGCCTCAAACAGCAGCACAGGCCCTGTTGTGGTTTAGGTTGCCTCAGCAAGAAGCACAGGACCTGGTGTGGAGTAGTGAGCTCAGCCAGAAGCACTGGCCTTGGTGTGGTGAAGGTGGCTTCAGCCAGCGCCACAGGCCATGGTGTGGTGTAGGTGGTCTCAGCAAGAAGCACAGGCCTGGTGTGGTGTAGTCGCCTCGGCCAGAAGCATAGCACTATTGTGTTGTACATGGCCACAGCCAGTGCCACAGGCCCTGGTCTGGTGTAGTTGGGCTCAACTAGCAGCACAGGCCCTGGTGTGGGGTAGTTGGCCTCGGCCTGAAGCACAGGCCTGGTGTGGTGTAGTTGGCCTCAACCAGCAGCACAGGCCCTGGTGTGGTGTAGTTGGCCTCGGCCATAATCACAGGCCCTGGTGTGGTGTAGTTGGCCTCAGCCAGCTGCACAGGCCCTGGTGTGGTGAAGTTGGCCTCAGCCATAATCACAGGCCCTGGTGTGGTGAAGATGGCCTCGGCCAGAAGCAAAGGCACTGGTATGGTGAAGATGGCATAAATCAGCAGCACAGGCCCTGGTGTGGTGTAGTTGGCCTCAACCAGCAGCACAGGCCCTGCTGTGGTGTAGTTGGCCTCAACCAGCAGCTCAGGTCCTGGTGTGGTGTAGTTGGCCTCAACAATAATCACAGGCCCTGGTGTGGTGTAGTTGGCCTCAACCAGCTGCACAGGCCTGGTGTGGTGTACTTGGCCTCAGCCAGCAGCACAGGCCCTGGTGTGGTGTAGTCGCCTCGGCCATAATCACAGGCCCTGGTGTGGTGTAGTTGGCCTCAGCCAGCAGCACAGGGCCTGGTGTGGAGTAGTCGTCTCGGCCAGAAGCAGAGCACTGGTGTGGTGAAGATGGCCACAGCCAGAGCCACAGGCCTTGGTGTGGTGTAGTTGGCCTCAACCAGCAGCACAGGCCCTGGTGTGGTGTAGTTGGCCTCAGCCATAATCACAGGCCCTGGTGTGGTGAAGATGGCCTCGGCCAGAAGCAAAGGCACTCCTGGGGTGTAGATGGCCTAGGACAGAGCCACAGGCCATTGTCTGCAATGAAGGGTCTACAATGTCGATGTTGGGTTTTTACTCTTTGTATACGGCGAAGATGGGCTTCCAAAAGACCCTGGTGCGGTGTAGTTGGCCTCAAACAGCAGCACAGGCCCTGTTGTGGTTTAGGTTGCCTAAGCAAGAAGCACAGGACCTGGTGTGGAGTAGCGGGCTCAGCCAGAAGCACTGGCCTTGGTGTGGTGAAGGTGGCTTCAGCCAGCAGCACAGGCCATGGTGTGGTGTAGGTGGTCTCAGGAAGAAGCACAGGCCCTGGTGTGGTGTACTTGCCTCGGCCAGAAGCATAGCACTATTGTGTTGTACATGGCCACAGCCAGTGCCACAGGCCCTGGTGTGGTGTAGTTGGGCTCAACAAGCAGCACAGGCCCTGGTGTGGGGTAGTTGGCCTCGGCCTGAAGCACAGGCCTGGTGTGGTGTAGTTGGCCTCAACCAGCAGCACAGGCCCTGGTGTGGTGTAGTTGGCCTCAGCCATAATCACAGGCCCTGGTGTGGTGTAGTTGGCCCCAGCCAGCAGCAAAGGGCCTGGTGTGGTGAAGATGGCCACAGCCAGAGCCACAGGCCCTGGTGTGGTGTAGTTGGCCTCAACATGCAGCACAGGCCCTGGTGTGGTGAAGTTGGGCTCAACAAGCAGCACAGGCCCTGGTGTGGTGAAGATGGCCTTGGCCAGAAGCAACGGCACTGGTGTGGTGAAGATGGCCTCAACAAGCAGCACAGGCCCTGGTGTGGTGTAGTTGGCCTCAACCAGCAGCTCAGGTTCTGGTGTGGTGTAGTTGGCCTCAGCAATAATCACAGGCCCTGTTGTGGTGTAGTTGGCCTCAACCAGCAGCACAGGCCTGGTGTGGTGTAGTTGGCCTCATCCAGCAGCTCAGGTTCTGGTGTGGTGTAGTTGGCCTCAGCAATAATCACAGGCCCTGGTGTGGTGTAGTTGGCCTCAACCAGCAGCACAGGCCTGGTGTGGTGTAGTTGGCCTCAACCAGCAGCACAGGCCCTGGTGTGGTGTAGTCGCCTCGGCCATAATCACAGGCCCTGGTGTGGTGTAGTTGGCCTCAGCCAGCAGCACAGGGCCTGGTGTGGTGTAGTCGTCTCGGCCAGAAGCAGAGCACTGGTGTGGTGAAGATGGCCACAGCCAGAGCCACAGGCCCTGGTGTTTTGTAGTTGGCCTCAAACAGCAGCACAGGCCCTTTTGTGGTTTAGGTTGCCTCAGCAAGAAGGACGGGACCTGGTGTGGAGTAGTGGGCTCAGCCAGAAGCACTGGCCTTGGTGTAGTGAATGTGGCTTCAGCCAGCAGCACAGGCCATGGTGTGGTGTAGGTGGTCTCAGCCATAATCACAGGCCCTGGTGTGGTGAAGATGGCCGCGGCCAGAAGCAAAGGCACTCCTGTGGTGTAGATGGCCTAGGACAGAGCCACAGGCCATTGTCTGCAATGAATGGTCTACAATGTCGATGTTGGGTTTTTACTCTTTCTATACGGCGAAGATGGCATTCGAAAAGGCCCTGGTGCGGTGTAGTTGGCCTCAACCAGCAGCACAGGCCCTGGTGTGGTGAAGTTGGCCTCAGCCATAATCACAGGCCCTGGTGTGGTGAAGATGGCCTCGGCCAGAAGCAAAGGCACTGGTGTGGTGAAGATGGCCTCAACCAGCCGCACAGGCCCTGGTGTAGTGTAGTTGGCCTCAGCCAGCAGCAGCACAGGCCCTGGTGTGGTGTAGTTGGCCTCAACCAGCAGCTCAGGTCCTGGTGTGGTGTAGTTGGCCTCAGCAATAATCACAGGCCCTGGTGTGGTGAAGATGGCCTCGGCCAGAAGCAAATGCACTCCTGTGGTGTAGTTGGCCTAGGACAGAGCCACAGGCCATTGTCTGCAATGAATGGTCTACAATGTCGATGTTGGGTTTTTACTCTTTGTATACGGCGAAGATGGGCTTCCAAAAGACCCTGGTGCGGTGTAGTTGGCCTCAAACAGCAGCACAGGCCCTGTTGTGGTTTAGGTTGCCTCAGCAAGAAGCACAGGACCTGGTGTGGAGTAGTGGGCTCAGCCAGAAGCACTGGCCTTGGTGTGGTGAAGGTGGCTTCAGCCAGCAGCACAGGCCATGGTGTGGTGTAGGTGGTCTCAGCAAGAAGCACAGGCCTGGTGTGGTGTAGTCGCCTCGGCCAGAAGCATAGCACTATTGTGTTGTACATGACCACAGCCAGTGCCACAGGCCCTGGTGTGGTGTAGTTGGGCTCAACTAGCAGCACAGGCCCTGGTGTGGGGTAGTTGGCCTCGGCCTGAAGCACAGGCCTGGTGTGGTGTAGTTGGCCTCAACCAGCAGCACAGGCCCTGGTGTGGTGTAGTTGGCCTCGGCCATAATCACAGGCCCTGGTGTGGTGTAGTTGGCCTCAGCCAGCTGCACAGGCCCTGGTGTGGTGAAGTTGGCCTCAGCCATAATCACAGGCCCTGGTGTGGGGAAGATGGCCTCGGCCAGAAGCAAAGGCACTGGTATGGTGAAGATGGCATAAATCAGCAGCACAGGCCCTGGTGTGGTGTAGTTGGCCTCAACCAGCAGCACAGGCCCTGCTGTGGTGTAGTTGGCCTCAACCAGCAGCTCAGGTCCTGGTGTGGTGTAGTTGGCCTCAACAATAATCACAGGCCCTGGTGTGGTGTAGTTGGCCTCAGCCAGCAGCAGCACAGGCCCTGGTGTGGTGTAGTTGGCCTCAACCAGCTGCACAGGCCCTGGTGTGGTGTAGTTGGCCTCAGCCATAATCACAGGCCCTGGTGTGGTGAAGATGGCCTTGGCCAGGAGCAAAGGCACTCCTGTGGTGTAGATGGCCTAGGAAGGAGCCACAGGCCATTGTCTGCAATGAATGGTCTACAATGTCGATGTTGGGTTTTTACTCTTTGTATACGGCGAAGATGGCATTCCAAAAGGCCCTGGTGTGGTGTAGTTGGCCTCAACGAGCAGCACAGGCCCTGGTGTGGTGTAGTTCGCCTCAACCAGCAGCTCAGGTCCTGGTGTGGTGTAGTTGGCCTCACCAATAATCACAGGCCCTGGTGTGGTGTAGTTGGCCTCAACCAGCAGCACAGGCCCTGGTGTGGTGTCGTCGCCTCGGCCATAATCACAGGCCTGGTGTGGTGTAGTTGGCCTCAGCCAGTAGCACAGGGCCTGGTGTGGTGTAGTCGTCTCGGGCAGAAGCAGAGCACTGGTGTGGTGAAGATGGCCACAGCCAGAGCCACAGGCCCTGGTGTGGTGTAGTTGGCCTCAGCCATAATCACAGGCCCTGGTATGGTGAAGATGGCCTCGGCCAGAAGCAAAGGTGCTCCTGTGGTGTAGATGGCCTAGGACAGAGCCACAGGCCATTGTCTGCAATGAAGGGTCTACAATGTCGATATTGGGTTTTTACTCTTTGTATACGGCGAAGATGGCCTTCCAAAAGACCCTGGTGCGGTGTAGCTGGCCTCAACATGCAGCACAGGCCCTGGTGTGGTGAAGATGGCCTCGGCCAGAAGCAACGGCACTGGTGTGGTGAAGATGGCCTCAACAAGCAGCACAGGCCCTGGTGTGGTGTAGTTGGCCTCAACCAGCAGCACAGGCCCTGGTGTGGTGAAGTTGGCCTCAGCCATAATCACAGGCCCTGGTGTGGTGAAGATGGCCTTGGCCAGGAGCAAAGGCACTCCTGTGGTGTAGATGGCGTAGGAAGGAGCCACAGGCCATTGTCTGCAATGAAGGGTCTACAATGTCGATGTTGGGTTTTTACTCTTTGTATACGGCGAAGATGGGCTTCCAAAAGACCCTTGTGCGGTGTAGTTGGCCTCAAACAGCAGCACAGGCCCTGTTGTGGTTTAGGTTGCCTCAGCAAGAAGCACAGGACCTGGTGTGGAGTAGTGAGCTCAGCCAGAAGCACTGGCCTTGGTGTGGTGAAGGTGGCTTCAGCCAGCGCCACAGGCCATGGTGTGGTGTAGGTGGTCTCAGCAAGAAGCACAGGCCTGGTGTGGTGTAGTCGCCTCAGCCAGAAGCATAGCACTATTGTGTTGTACATGGCCACAGCCAGTGCCACAGGCCCTGGTGTGGTGTAGTTGGGCTCAACTAGCAGCACAGGCCCTGGTGTGGGGTAGTTGGCCTCGGCCTGAAGCACAGGCCTGGTGTGGTGTAGTTGGCCTCAACCAGCAGCACAGGCCCTGGTGTGGTGTAGTTGGCCTCGGCCATAATCACAGGCCCTGGTGTGGTGTAGTTGGCCTCAGCCAGCTGCACAGGCCCTGGTGTGGTGAAGTTGGCCTCAGCCATAATCACAGGCCCTGGTGTGGTGAAGATGGCCTCGGCCAGAAGCAAAGGCACTGGTATGGTGAAGATGGCATAAATCAGCAGCACAGGCCCTGGTGTGGTGTAGTTGGCCTCAACCAGCAGCACAGGCCCTGCTGTGGTGTAGTTGGCCTCAACCAGCAGCTCAGGTCCTGGTGTGGTGTAGTTGGCCTCAACAATAATCACAGGCCCTGGTGTGGTGTAGTTGGCCTCAACCAGCTGCACAGGCCTGGTGTGGTGTACTTGGCCTCAGCCAGCAGCACAGGCCCTGGTGTGGTGTAGTCGCCTCGGCCATAATCACAGGCCCTGGTGTGGTGTAGTTGGCCTCAGCCAGCAGCACAGGGCCTGGTGTGGAGTAGTCGTCTCGGCCAGAAGCAGAGCACTGGTGTGGTGAAGATGGCCACAGCCAGAGCCACAGGCCTTGGTGTGGTGTAGTTGGCCTCAACCAGCAGCACAGGCCCTGGTGTGGTGTAGTTGGCCTCAGCCATAATCACAGGCCCTGGTGTGGTGAAGATGGCCTCGGCCAGAAGCAAAGGCACTCCTGGGGTGTAGATGGCCTAGGACAGAGCCACAGGCCATTGTCTGCAATGAAGGGTCTACAATGTCGATGTTGGGTTTTTACTCTTTGTATACGGCGAAGATGGGCTTCCAAAAGACCCTGGTGCGGTGTAGTTGGCCTCAAACAGCAGCACAGGCCCTGTTGTGGTTTAGGTTGCCTAAGCAAGAAGCACAGGACCTGGTGTGGAGTAGTGGGCTCAGCCAGAAGCACTGGCCTTGGTGTGGTGAAGGTGGCTTCAGCCAGCAGCACAGGCCATGGTGTGGTGTAGGTGGTCTCAGGAAGAAGCACAGGCCCTGGTGTGGTGTACTTGCCTCGGCCAGAAGCATAGCACTATTGTGTTGTACATGGCCACAGCCAGTGCCACAGGCCCTGGTGTGGTGTAGTTGGGCTCAACAAGCAGCACAGGCCCTGGTGTGGGGTAGTTGGCCTCGGCCTGAAGCACAGGCCTGGTGTGGTGTAGTTGGCCTCAACCAGCAGCACAGGCCCTGGTGTGGTGTAGTTGGCCTCAGCCATAATCACAGGCCCTGGTGTGGTGTAGTTGGCCCCAGCCAGCAGCAAAGGGCCTGGTGTGGTGAAGATGGCCACAGCCAGAGCCACAGGCCCTGGTGTGGTGTAGTTGGCCTCAACATGCAGCACAGGCCCTGGTGTGGTGAAGTTGGGCTCAACAAGCAGCACAGGCCCTGGTGTGGTGAAGATGGCCTTGGCCAGAAGCAACGGCACTGGTGTGGTGAAGATGGCCTCAACAAGCAGCACAGGCCCTGGTGTGGTGTAGTTGGCCTCAACCAGCAGCTCAGGTTCTGGTGTGGTGTAGTTGGCCTCAGCAATAATCACAGGCCCTGGTGTGGTGTAGTTGGCCTCAACCAGCAGCACAGGCCTGGTGTGGTGTAGTTGGCCTCATCCAGCAGCTCAGGTTCTGGTGTGGTGTAGTTGGCCTCAGCAATAATCACAGGCCCTGGTGTGGTGTAGTTGGCCTCAACCAGCAGCACAGGCCTGGTGTGGTGTAGTTGGCCTCAACCAGCAGCACAGGCCCTGGTGTGGTGTAGTCGCCTCGGCCATAATCACAGGCCCTGGTGTGGTGTAGTTGGCCTCAGCCAGCAGCACAGGGCCTGGTGTGGTGTAGTCGTCTCGGCCAGAAGCAGAGCACTGGTGTGGTGAAGATGGCCACAGCCAGAGCCACAGGCCCTGGTGTGGTGTAGTTGGCCTCAAACAGCAGCACAGGCCCTTTTGTGGTTTAGGTTGCCTCAGCAAGAAGGACGGGACCTGGTGTGGAGTAGTGGGCTCAGCCAGAAGCACTGGCCTTGGTGTAGTGAATGTGGCTTCAGCCAGCAGCACAGGCCATGGTGTGGTGTAGGTGGTCTCAGCAAGAAGCACAGGCCCTGGTGTGGTGAAGATGGCCTAGGACAGAGCCACAGGCCATTGTCTGCAATGAATGGTCTACAATGTCGATGTTGGGTTTTTACTCTTTCTATACGGCGAAGATGGCATTCGAAAAGGCCCTGGTGCGGTGTAGTTGGCCTCAACCAGCAGCACAGGCCCTGGTGTGGTGAAGTTGGCCTCAGCCATAATCACAGGCCCTGGTGTGGTGAAGATGGCCTCAGCCAGAAGCAAAGGCACTGGTGTGGTGAAGATGGCCTCAACCAGCCGCACAGGCCCTGGTGTAGTGTAGTTGGCCTCAGCCAGCAGCAGCACAGGCCCTGGTGTGGTGTAGTTGGCCTCAACCAGCAGCTCAGGTCCTGGTGTGGTGTAGTTGGCCTCAGCAATAATCACAGGCCCTGGTGTGGTGAAGATGGCCTCGGCCAGAAGCAAATGCACTCCTGTGGTGTAGTTGGCCTAGGACAGAGCCACAGGCCATTGTCTGCAATGAATGGTCTACAATGTCGATGTTGGGTTTTTACTCTTTGTATACGGCGAAGATGGGCTTCCAAAAGACCCTGGTGCGGTGTAGTTGGCCTCAAACAGCAGCACAGGCCCTGTTGTGGTTTAGGTTGCCTCAGCAAGAAGCACAGGACCTGGTGTGGAGTAGTGGGCTCAGCCAGAAGCACTGGCCTTGGTGTGGTGAAGGTGGCTTCAGCCAGCAGCACAGGCCATGGTGTGGTGTAGGTGGTCTCAGCAAGAAGCACAGGCCTGGTGTGGTGTAGTCGCCTCGGCCAGAAGCATAGCACTATTGTGTTGTACATGGCCACAGCCAGTGCCACAGGCCCTGGTGTGGTGTAGTTGGGCTCAACTAGCAGCACAGGCCCTGGTGTGGGGTAGTTGGCCTCGGCCTGAAGCACAAGCCTGGTGTGGTGTAGTTGGCCTCAACCAGCAGCACAGGCCCTGGTGTGGTGTAGTTGGCCTCGGCCATAATCACAGGCCCTGGTGTGGTGTAGTTGGCCTCAGCCAGCTGCACAGGCCCTGGTGTGGTGAAGTTGGCCTCAGCCATAATCACAGGCCCTGGTGTGGTGAAGATGGCCTCGGCCAGAAGCAAAGGCACTGGTATGGTGAAGATGGCATAAATCAGCAGCACAGGCCCTGGTGTGGTGTAGTTGGCCTCAACCAGCAGCACAGGCCCTGCTGTGGTGTAGTTGGCCTCAACCAGCAGCTCAGGTCCTGGTGTGGTGTAGTTGGCCTCAACAATAATCACAGGCCCTGGTGTGGTGTAGTTGGCCTCAACCAGCTGCACAGGCCTGGTGTGGTGTACTTGGCCTCAGCCAGCAGCACAGGCCCTGGTGTGGTGTAGTCGCCTCGGCCATAATCACAGGCCCTGGTGTGGTGTAGTTGGCCTCAGCCAGCAGCACAGGGCCTGGTGTGGAGTAGTCGTCTCGGCCAGAAGCAGAGCACTGGTGTGGTGAAGATGGCCACAGCCAGAGCCACAGGCCTTGGTGTGGTGTAGTTGGCCTCAACCAGCAGCACAGGCCCTGGTGTGGTGTAGTTGGCATCAGCCATAATCACAGGCCCTGGTGTGGTGAAGATGGCCTCGGCCAGAAGCAAAGGCAATCCTGTGGTGTAGATGGCCTAGGACAGAGCCACAGGCCATTGTCTGCAATGAAGGGTCTACAATGTCGATGTTGGGTTTTTATTCTTTGTATACGGCGAAGATGGGCTTCCAAAAGACCCTGGTGCGGTGTAGTTGGCCTCAAACAGCAGCACAGGCCCTGTTGTGGTTTACGGCTGCCTCAGCAAGAAGCACAGGACCTGGTGTGGAGTAGTGGGCTCTGCCAGAAGCACTGGCCTTGGTGTGGTGAAGGTGGCTTCAGCCAGCAGCACAGGCCATGGTGTGGTGTAGGTGGTCTCAGCAAGAAGCACAGGCCCTGGTGTGGTGTAGTCGCCTCGGCCAGAAGCATAGCACTATTGTGTTGTACATGGCCACAGCCAGTGCCACAGGCCCTGGTGTGGTGTAGTTGGGCTCAACAAGCAGCACAGGCCCTGGTGTGGTGTCGTTGCCTCGGCCAGAAGAAGAGCACTGTTGTGGTGCAGATGGCCTCAGCCAGTGCCACAGGCCCTAGTCTGGTGTAGTTGGCCTCAACCAGCAGCACAGGCCCTGTTGTGGTGTATTTGGCCTCAGCCATAATCACAGGCCCTGGTGTGGTGAAGATGGCCACAGCCAGAGCCACAGGCCCTGGTGTGGTGTAGCTGGCCTCAACATGCAGCACAGTCCCTGGTGTGGTGAAGATGGCCTCGGCCAGAAGCAACGGCACTGATGTGGTGAAGATGGCCTCTACAAGCAGCACAGGCCCTGGTGTGGTGTAGTTGGCCTCAACAAGCAGCACAGGCCCTGGTGTGGTGAAGTTGGCCTCAGCCATAATCACAGGCCCTGGTGTGGTGAAGATGGCCTTGGCCAGGAGCAAAGGCACTCCTGTGGAGTAGATGGCCTAGGAAGGAGCCACAGGCCATTGTCTCCAATGAATGGTCTACAATGTCGATGTTGGGTTTTTACTTTTTGTATACGGCGAAGATGGCATTCCAAAAGGCCCTGGTGTGGTGTAGTTGGCCTCAACGAGCAGCACAGGCCCTGGTGTGGTGTAGTTCGGCTCAACCAGCAGCTCAGGTCCTGGTGTGGTGTAGTTGGCCTCACCAATAATCACAGGCCCTGGTGTGGTGTAGTTGGCCTCAACCAGCAGCACAGGCCCTGGTGTGGTGTCGTCGCCTCGGCCATAATCACAGGCCTGGTGTGGTGTAGTTGGCCTCAGCCAGTAGCACAGGGCCTGGTGTGGTGTAGTCGTCTCGGCCAGAAGCAGAGCACTGGTGTGGTGAAGATGGCCACAGCCAGAGCCACAGGCCCTGGTGTGGTGTAGTTGGCCTCAGCCATAATCACAGGCCCTGGTGTGGTGAAGATGGCCTCGGCCAGAAGCAAAGGCGCTCCTGTGGTGTAGATGGCCTAGGACAGAGCCACAGGCCATTGTCTGCAATGAAGGGTCTACAATGTCGATATTGGGTTTTTACTCTTTGTATACGGCGAAGATGGCCTTCCAAAAGACCCTGGTGCGGTGTAGCTGGCCTCAACATGCAGCACAGGCCCTGGTGTGGTGAAGATGGCCTCGGCCAGAAGCAACGGCACTGGTGTGGTGAAGATGGCCTCAACAAGCAGCACAGGCCCTGGTGTGGTGTAGTTGGACTCAACAAGCAGCACAGGCCCTGGTGTGGTGAAGTTGGACTCAGCCATAATCACAGGCCCTGGTGTGGTGAAGATGGCCTTGGCCAGGAGCAAAGGCACTCCTGTGGTGTAGATGGCGTAGGAAGGAGCCACAGGCCATTGTCTGCAATGAAGGGTCTACAATGTCGATGTTGGGTTTTTACTCTTTGTATACGGCGAAGATGGGCTTCCAAAAGACCCTTGTGCGGTGTAGTTGGCCTCAAACAGCAGCACAGGCCCTGTTGTGGTTTAGGTTGCCTCAGCAAGAAGCACAGGACCTGGTGTGGAGTAGTGAGCTCAGCCAGAAGCACTGGCCTTGGTGTGGTGAAGGTGGCTTCAGCCAGCGCCACAGGCCATGGTGTGGTGTAGGTGGTCTCAGCAAGAAGCACAGGCCCTGGTGTGGTGTAGTCGCCTCGGCCAGAAGAATAGCACTATTGTGTTGTACATGGCCACAGCCAGTGCCACAGGCCCTGGTGTGGTGTAGTTGGGCTCAACAAGCAGCACAGGCCCTGGTGTGGGGTAGTTGGCCTCGGCCTGAAGCACAGGCCTGGTGTGGTGTAGTTGGCCTCAACCAGCAGCACAGGCCCTGGTGTGGTGTAGTTGGCGTCAGCCATAATCACAGGCCCTGGTGTGGTGTAGTTGGCCTCAGCCAGCAGCACAGGGCCTGGTGTGGTGTTGTCGTCTCGGCCAGAAGCAGAGCACTGGTGTGGTGAAGATGGCCACAGCCAGAGCCACAGGCCCTGGTGTGGTGAAGTTGGCCTCAGCCATAATCACAGGCCCTGGTGTGGTGAAGATGGCCTCGGCCAGAAGCAAAGGCACTGGTGTGGTGAAGATGGCCTCAACCAGCTGCACAGGCCCTGGTGTGGTGTAGTTGGCCTCAACCAGCAGCACAGGCCCTGGTGTGGTGTAGTTGGCCTCAACCAGCAGCTCAGGTCCTGGTGTGGTGTAGTTGGCCTCAGCAATAATCACAGGCCCTGGTGTGGTGTAGTTGGCCTCAACCAGCAGCACAGGCCTGGTGTGGTGTAGTTGGCCTCAACCAGCAGCACAGGCCCTGGTGTGGTGTAGTCGCCTCGGCCATAATCACAGGCCCTGGTGTGGTGTAGTTGGCCTCAGCCAGCAGCACAGGGCCTGGTGTGGAGTAGTCGTCTCGGCCAGAAGCAGAGCACTGGTGTGGTGAAGATGGCCACAGCCAGAGCCACAGGCCTTGGTGTGGTGTAGTTGGCCTCAACCAGCAGCACAGGCCCTGGTGTGGTGTAGTTGGCCTCAGCCATAATCACAGGCCCTGGTGTGGTGAAGATGGCCTCGGCCAGAAGCAAAGGCACTCCTGGGGTGTAGATGGCCTAGGACAGAGCCACAGGCCATTGTCTGCAATGAAGGGTCTACAATGTCGATGTTGGGTTTTTACTCTTTGTATACGGCGAAGATGGGCTTCCAAAAGACCCTGGTGCGGTGTAGTTGGCCTCAAACAGCAGCACAGGCCCTGTTGTGGTTTAGGTTGCCTAAGCAAGAAGCACAGGACCTGGTGTGGAGTAGTGGGCTCAGCCAGAAGCACTGGCCTTGGTGTGGTGAAGGTGGCTTCAGCCAGCAGCACAGGCCATGGTGTGGTGTAGGTGGTCTCAGGAAGAAGCACAGGCCCTGGTGTGGTGTACTTGCCTCGGCCAGAAGCATAGCACTATTGTGTTGTACATGGCCACAGCCAGTGCCACAGGCCCTGGTGTGGTGTAGTTGGGCTCAACAAGCAGCACAGGCCCTGGTGTGGGGTAGTTGGCCTCGGCCTGAAGCACAGGCCTGGTGTGGTGTAGTTGGCCTCAACCAGCAGCACAGGCCCTGGTGTGGTGTAGTTGGCCTCAGCCATAATCACAGGCCCTGGTGTGGTGTAGTTGGCCCCAGCCAGCAGCAAAGGGCCTGGTGTGGTGAAGATGGCCACAGCCAGAGCCACAGGCCCTGGTGTGGTGTAGTTGGCCTCAACATGCAGCACAGGCCCTGGTGTGGTGAAGTTGGGCTCAACAAGCAGCACAGGCCCTGGTGTGGTGAAGATGGCCTTGGCCAGAAGCAACGGCACTGGTGTGGTGAAGATGGCCTCAACAAGCAGCACAGGCCCTGGTGTGGTGTAGTTGGCCTCAACCAGCAGCTCAGGTTCTGGTGTGGTGTAGTTGGCCTCAGCAATAATCACAGGCCCTGGTGTGGTGTAGTTGGCCTCAACCAGCAGCACAGGCCTGGTGTGGTGTAGTTGGCCTCATCCAGCAGCTCAGGTTCTGGTGTGGTGTAGTTGGCCTCAGCAATAATCACAGGCCCTGGTGTGGTGAAGATGGCCTCGGCCAGAAGCAAATGCACTCCTGTGGTGTAGTTGGCCTAGGACAGAGCCACAGGCCATTGTCTGCAATGAATGGTCTACAATGTCGATGTTGGGTTTTTACTCTTTGTATACGGCGAAGATGGGCTTCCAAAAGACCCTGGTGCGGTGTAGTTGGCCTCAAACAGCAGCACAGGCCCTGTTGTGGTTTAGGTTGCCTCAGCAAGAAGCACAGGACCTGGTGTGGAGTAGTGGGCTCAGCCAGAAGCACTGGCCTTGGTGTGGTGAAGGTGGCTTCAGCCAGCAGCACAGGCCATGGTGTGGTGTAGGTGGTCTCAGCAAGAAGCACAGGCCTGGTGTGGTGTAGTCGCCTCGGCCAGAAGCATAGCACTATTGTGTTGTACATGGCCACAGCCAGTGCCACAGGCCCTGGTGTGGTGTAGTTGGGCTCAACTAGCAGCACAGGCCCTGGTGTGGGGTAGTTGGCCTCGGCCTGAAGCACAAGCCTGGTGTGGTGTAGTTGGCCTCAACCAGCAGCACAGGCCCTGGTGTGGTGTAGTTGGCCTCGGCCATAATCACAGGCCCTGGTGTGGTGTAGTTGGCCTCAGCCAGCTGCACAGGCCCTGGTGTGGTGAAGTTGGCCTCAGCCATAATCACAGGCCCTGGTGTGGTGAAGATGGCCTCGGCCAGAAGCAAAGGCACTGGTATGGTGAAGATGGCATAAATCAGCAGCACAGGCCCTGGTGTGGTGTAGTTGGCCTCAACCAGCAGCACAGGCCCTGCTGTGGTGTAGTTGGCCTCAACCAGCAGCTCAGGTCCTGGTGTGGTGTAGTTGGCCTCAACAATAATCACAGGCCCTGGTGTGGTGTAGTTGGCCTCAACCAGCTGCACAGGCCTGGTGTGGTGTACTTGGCCTCAGCCAGCAGCACAGGCCCTGGTGTGGTGTAGTCGCCTCGGCCATAATCACAGGCCCTGGTGTGGTGTAGTTGGCCTCAGCCAGCAGCACAGGGCCTGGTGTGGAGTAGTCGTCTCGGCCAGAAGCAGAGCACTGGTGTGGTGAAGATGGCCACAGCCAGAGCCACAGGCCTTGGTGTGGTGTAGTTGGCCTCAACCAGCAGCACAGGCCCTGGTGTGGTGTAGTTGGCATCAGCCATAATCACAGGCCCTGGTGTGGTGAAGATGGCCTCGGCCAGAAGCAAAGGCACTCCTGTGGTGTAGATGGCCTAGGACAGAGCCACAGGCCATTGTCTGCAATGAAGGGTCTACAATGTCGATGTTGGGTTTTTATTCTTTGTATACGGCGAAGATGGGCTTCCAAAAGACCCTGGTGCGGTGTAGTTGGCCTCAAACAGCAGCACAGGCCCTGTTGTGGTTTACGGCTGCCTCAGCAAGAAGCACAGGACCTGGTGTGGAGTAGTGGGCTCTGCCAGAAGCACTGGCCTTGGTGTGGTGAAGGTGGCTTCAGCCAGCAGCACAGGCCATGGTGTGGTGTAGGTGGTCTCAGCAAGAAGCACAGGCCCTGGTGTGGTGTAGTCGCCTCGGCCAGAAGCATAGCACTATTGTGTTGTACATGGCCACAGCCAGTGCCACAGGCCCTGGTGTGGTGTAGTTGGGCTCAACAAGCAGCACAGGCCCTGGTGTGGTGTCGTTGCCTCGGCCAGAAGAAGAGCACTGTTGTGGTGCAGATGGCCTCAGCCAGTGCCACAGGCCCTAGTCTGGTGTAGTTGGCCTCAACCAGCAGCACAGGCCCTGTTGTGGTGTATTTGGCCTCAGCCATAATCACAGGCCCTGGTGTGGTGAAGATGGCCACAGCCAGAGCCACAGGCCCTGGTGTGGTGTAGCTGGCCTCAACATGCAGCACAGTCCCTGGTGTGGTGAAGATGGCCTCGGCCAGAAGCAACGGCACTGATGTGGTGAAGATGGCCTCTACAAGCAGCACAGGCCCTGGTGTGGTGTAGTTGGCCTCAACAAGCAGCACAGGCCCTGGTGTGGTGAAGTTGGCCTCAGCCATAATCACAGGCCCTGGTGTGGTGAAGATGGCCTTGGCCAGGAGCAAAGGCACTCCTGTGGAGTAGATGGCCTAGGAAGGAGCCACAGGCCATTGTCTCCAATGAATGGTCTACAATGTCGATGTTGGGTTTTTACTTTTTGTATACGGCGAAGATGGCATTCCAAAAGGCCCTGGTGTGGTGTAGTTGGCCTCAACGAGCAGCACAGGCCCTGGTGTGGTGTAGTTCGCCTCAACCAGCAGCTCAGGTCCTGGTGTGGTGTAGTTGGCCTCACCAATAATCACAGGCCCTGGTGTGGTGTAGTTGGCCTCAACCAGCAGCACAGGCCCTGGTGTGGTGTCGTCGCCTCGGCCATAATCACAGGCCTGGTGTGGTGTAGTTGGCCTCAGCCAGTAGCACAGGGCCTGGTGTGGTGTAGTCGTCTCGGCCAGAAGCAGAGCACTGGTGTGGTGAAGATGGCCACAGCCAGAGCCACAGGCCCTGGTGTGGTGTAGTTGGCCTCAGCCATAATCACAGGCCCTGGTGTGGTGAAGATGGCCTCGGCCAGAAGCAAAGGCGCTCCTGTGGTGTAGATGGCCTAGGACAGAGCCACAGGCCATTGTCTGCAATGAAGGGTCTACAATGTCGATATTGGGTTTTTACTCTTTGTATACGGCGAAGATGGCCTTCCAAAAGACCCTGGTGCGGTGTAGTTGGCCTCAAACAGCAGCACAGGCCCTGTTGTGGTTTACGGCTGCCTCAGCAAGAAGCACAGGACCTGGTGTGGAGTAGTGGGCTCTGCCAGAAGCACTGGCCTTGGTGTGGTGAAGGTGGCTTCAGCCAGCAGCACAGGCCATGGTGTGGTGTAGGTGGTCTCAGCAAGAAGCACAGGCCCTGGTGTGGTGTAGTCGCCTCGGCCAGAAGCATAGCACTATTGTGTTGTACATGGCCACAGCCAGTGCCACAGGCCCTGGTGTGGTGTAGTTGGGCTCAACAAGCAGCACAGGCCCTGGTGTGGTGTCGTTGCCTCGGCCAGAAGAAGAGCACTGTTGTGGTGCAGATGGCCTCAGCCAGTGCCACAGGCCCTAGTCTGGTGTAGTTGGCCTCAACCAGCAGCACAGGCCCTGTTGTGGTGTATTTGGCCTCAGCCATAATCACAGGCCCTGGTGTGGTGAAGATGGCCACAGCCAGAGCCACAGGCCCTGGTGTGGTGTAGCTGGCCTCAACATGCAGCACAGTCCCTGGTGTGGTGAAGATGGCCTCGGCCAGAAGCAACGGCACTGATGTGGTGAAGATGGCCTCTACAAGCAGCACAGGCCCTGGTGTGGTGTAGTTGGCCTCAACAAGCAGCACAGGCCCTGGTGTGGTGAAGTTGGCCTCAGCCATAATCACAGGCCCTGGTGTGGTGAAGATGGCCTTGGCCAGGAGCAAAGGCACTCCTGTGGAGTAGATGGCCTAGGAAGGAGCCACAGGCCATTGTCTCCAATGAATGGTCTACAATGTCGATGTTGGGTTTTTACTTTTTGTATACGGCGAAGATGGCATTCCAAAAGGCCCTGGTGTGGTGTAGTTGGCCTCAACGAGCAGCACAGGCCCTGGTGTGGTGTAGTTCGCCTCAACCAGCAGCTCAGGTCCTGGTGTGGTGTAGTTGGCCTCACCAATAATCACAGGCCCTGGTGTGGTGTAGTTGGCCTCAACCAGCAGCACAGGCCCTGGTGTGGTGTCGTCGCCTCGGCCATAATCACAGGCCTGGTGTGGTGTAGTTGGCCTCAGCCAGTAGCACAGGGCCTGGTGTGGTGTAGTCGTCTCGGCCAGAAGCAGAGCACTGGTGTGGTGAAGATGGCCACAGCCAGAGCCACAGGCCCTGGTGTGGTGTAGTTGGCCTCAGCCATAATCACAGGCCCTGGTGTGGTGAAGATGGCCTCGGCCAGAAGCAAAGGCGCTCCTGTGGTGTAGATGGCCTAGGACAGAGCCACAGGCCATTGTCTGCAATGAAGGGTCTACAATGTCGATATTGGGTTTTTACTCTTTGTATACGGCGAAGATGGCCTTCCAAAAGACCCTGGTGCGGTGTAGCTGGCCTCAACATGCAGCACAGGCCCTGGTGTGGTGAAGATGGCCTCGGCCAGAAGCAACGGCACTGGTGTGGTGAAGATGGCCTCAACAAGCAGCACAGGCCCTGGTGTGGTGAAGTTGGACTCAACAAGCAGCACAGGCCCTGGTGTGGTGAAGTTGGACTCAGCCATAATCACAGGCCCTGGTGTGGTGAAGATGGCCTTGGCCAGGAGCAAAGGCACTCCTGTGCTGTAGATGGCGTAGGAAGGAGCCACAGGCCATTGTCTGCAATGAAGGGTCTACAATGTCGATGTTGGGTTTTTACTCTTTGTATACGGCGAAGATGGGCTTCCAAAACACCCTTGTGCGGTGTAGTTGGCCTCAAACAGCAGCACAGGCCCTGTTGTGGTTTAGGTTGCCTCAGCAAGAAGCACAGGACCTGGTGTGGAGTAGTGAGCTCAGCCAGAAGCACTGGCCTTGGTGTGGTGAAGGTGGCTTCAGCCAGCGCCACAGGCCATGGTGTGGTGTAGGTGGTCTCAGCAAGAAGCACAGGCCCTGGTGTGGTGTAGTCGCCTCGGCCAGAAGAATAGCACTATTGTGTTGTACATGGCCACAGCCAGTGCCACAGGCCCTGGTGTGGTGTAGTTGGGCTCAACAAGCAGCACAGGCCCTGGTGTGGGGTAGTTGGCCTCGGCCTGAAGCACAGGCCTGGTGTGGTGTAGTTGGCCTCAACCAGCAGCACAGGCCCTGGTGTGGTGTAGTTGGCGTCAGCCATAATCACAGGCCCTGGTGTGGTGTAGTTGGCCTCAGCCAGCAGCACAGGGCCTGGTGTGGTGTAGTCGTCTCGGCCAGAAGCAGAGCACTGGTGTGGTGAAGATGGCCACAGCCAGAGCCACAGGCCCTGGTGTGGTGAAGTTGGCCTCAGCCATAATCACAGGCCCTGGTGTGGTGAAGATGGCCTCGGCCAGAAGCAAAGGCACTGGTGTGGTGAAGATGGCCTCAACCAGCTGCACAGGCCCTGGTGTGGTGTAGTTGGCCTCAACCAGCAGCACAGGCCCTGGTGTGGTGTAGTTGGCCTCAACCAGCAGCTCAGGTCCTGGTGTGGTGTAGTTGGCCTCAGCAATAATCACAGGCCCTGGTGTGGTGTAGTTGGCCTCAACCAGCAGCACAGGCCTGGTGTGGTGTAGTTGGCCTCAACCAGCAGCACAGGCCCTGGTGTGGTGTAGTCGCCTCGGCCATAATCACAGGCCCTGGTGTGGTGTAGTTGGCTTCAGCCAGCAGCACAAGGCCTGGTGTGGTGTAGTCGTCTCGGCCAGAAGCAGAGCACTGGTGTGGTGAAGATGGCCAAAGCCAGAGCCACAGGCCCTGGTGTGGTGTAGTTGGCCTCAAACAGCAGCACAGGCCCTGTTGTGGTTTAGGTTGCCTCAGCAAGAAGCACAGGACCTAGTGTGGAGTAGTGGGCTCAGCCAGAAGCACTGGCCTTGGTGTGGTGAAGGTGGCTTCAGCCAGCAGCACAGGCCATGGTGTGGTGTAGGTGGTCTCAGCAAGAAGCACAGGCCCTGGTGTGGTGAAGATGGCCTCGGCCATAAGCAAAGGCACTCCTGTGGTGTAGATGGCCTAGGACAGAGCCACAGGCCATTGTCTGCAAAGAAGGGTCTACAATGTCGATGTTGGGTTTTTGCTCTTTGTATACGGCGAAGATGGCTTTCCAAAAGACCCTGGTGCGGTGTAGTTGGCCTCAAACAGCAGCACAGGCCCTGTTGTGGTTTAGGTTGCCTCAGCAAGCAGCACAGGCCCTGGTGTGGTGAAGATGGCCTCGGCCAGAAGCAACGGCACTGGTGTGGTGAAGATGGCCTCAACAAGCAGCAGAGGCTCTGGTGTGGTGCAGTTGGCCTCAACCAGCAGCACATGCCCTGGTGTGGTGAAGTTGGCCTCAGCCATAATCACAGGCTCTGGTGTGGTGAAGATGGCATTCCAACAGGCCCTGGTGTGGTGTAGTTGGCCTCAACCAGCAGCACAGGCCCTGGTGGGGTGTAGTTGGCCTCAGCAATAATCACAGGCCCTGGTGTGGTGTAGTTGGCCTCAACCAGCAGCACAGGCCTGGTGTGGTGTAGTTGGCCTCAACGAGCAGCACAGGCCCTGGTGTGGTGTAGTTGGCCTCAGCCAGTAGCACAGGCCCTGGTGTGGTGTAGTTGGCCTCAGCCATAATCACAGTCCCTGGTGTGGTGAAGATGGCCACGGCCAGAAGCAAAGGCACTGGTGTGGTGAAGATGGCCTCAACCAGCCGCACAGGCCCTGGTGTGGTGTAGTTGGCCTCAACCAGCAGCACAGGCCCTGGTGTGGTGTATTTGGCCTCAACCAGCAGCTCAGGTCCTGGTGTGGTGTAGTTGGCCTCAGCAGTAATCACAGGCCCTGGTGTGGTGAAGATGGCCTCGGCCAGAAGCAAAGGCACTCCTGTGGTGTAGATGGCCTAGGACAGAGCCACAGGCCATTGTCTGCAATGAAGGGTCTACAATGTCGATGTTGGGTTTTTACTCTTTGTATACGGCGAAGATGGCCTTCCAAAAGACCCTGGTGCGGTGTAGTTGGCCTCAAACAGCAGCACAGGCCCTGTTGTGGTTTAGGTTGCCTCAGCAAGAAGCACAGGACCTGGTGTGGAGTAGTGGGATCAGCCAGAAGCACTGGCCTTGGTGTGGTGAAGGTGGCTTCAGCCAGCAGCACAGGCCATGGTGTGGTCTAGGTGGTCTCAGGAAGAAGCACAGGCCCTGGTGTGGTGTACTTGCCTCGGCCAGAAGCATAGCACTATTGTGTTGTACATGGCCACAGCCAGTGCCACAGGCCCTGGTGTGGTGTAGTTGGGCTCAACAAGCAGCACAGGCCCTGGTGTGGGGTAGTTGGCCTCAACCAGCAGCACAGGCCCTGGTGTGGTGTAGTTGGCCTCAGCCATAATCACAGGCCCTGGTGTGGTGTAGTTGGCCTCAGCCAGCAGCACAGGGCCTGGTGTGGTGAAGATGGCCACAGCCAGAGCCACAGGCCCTGGTGTGGTGTAGTTGGCCTCAACATGCAGCACAGGCCCTGGTGTGGTGAAGTTGGGCTCAACAAGCAGCACAGGCCCTGGTGTGGTGAAGATGGCCTCGGCCAGAAGCAACGGCACTGGTGTGGTGAAGATGGCCTCAACAAGCAGCACAGGCCCTGGTGTGGTGTAGTTGGCCTCAACCAGCAGCACAGGCCCTGGTGTGGTGAAGATGGCCTTGGCCAGGAGCAAAGGCACTCCTGTGGTGTAGATGGCCTAGGACAGAGCCACAGGCCATTGTCTGCAATGAATGGTCTACAATGTCGATGTTGGGTTTTTACTCTTTCTATACGGCGAAGATGGCATTCCAAAAGGCCCTGGTGCGGTGTAGTTGGCCTCAACCAGCAGCACAGGCCCTGGTGTGGTGAAGTTGGCCTCAGCCATAATCACAGGCCCTGGTGTGGTGAAGATGGCCACGGCCATAAGCAGAGGCACTGGTGTGGTGTAGATGGCCTCAACCAGCCGCACAGGCCCTGGTGTGGTGTAGTTGGCCTCAACCAGCAGCACAGGCCCTGGTGTGGTGTATTTGGCCTCAACCAGCAGCTCAGGTCCTGGTGTGGTGTAGTTGGCCTCAGCAATAATCACAGGCCCTGGTGTGGTGAAGATGGCCTCGGCCAGAAGCAAAGGCACTCCTGTGGTGTAGATGGCCTAGGAAAGAGCCACAGGCCATTGTCTGCAATGAAGGGTCTACAATGTCGATGTTGGGTTTTTACTCTTTGTATACAGCGAAGATGGGCTTCCAAAAGACCCTGGTGCGGTGTAGTTGGCCTCAAACAGCAGCACAGGCCCTGTTGTGGTTTAGGTTGCCTCAGCAAGAAGCACAGGACCTGGTGTGGAGTAGTGGGCTCAGCCAGAAGCACTGGCCTTGGTGTGGTGAAGGTGGCTTCAGCCAGCAGCACAGGCCATGGTGTGGTGTAGGTGGTCTCAGGAAGAAGCACAGGCCCTGGTGTGGTGTACTTGCCTCGGCCAGAAGCATAGCACTATTGTGTTGTACATGGCCACAGCCAGTGCCACAGGCCCTGGTGTGGTGTAGTTGGGCTCAACAAGCAGCACAGGCCCTGGTGTGGGTTAGCTGGCCTCGGCCTGAAGCACAGGCCTGGTGTGGTGTAGTTGGCCTCAACCAGCAGCACAGGCCCTGGTGTGGTGTAGTTGGCCTCAGCCATAATCACAGGCCCTGGTGTGGTGTAGTTGGCCTCAGCCAGCAGCACAGGGCCTGGTGTGGTGAAGATGGCCACAGCCAGAGCCACAGGCCCTGGTGTGGTGTAGTTGGCCTCAACATGCAGCACAGGCCCTGGTGTGGTGAAGTTGGGCTCAACAAGCAGCACAGGCCCTGGTGTGGTGTAGTTGGCCTTGGCCAGAAGCAACGGCACTGGTGTGGTGAAGATGGCCTCAACAAGCAGCACAAGCCCTGGTGTGGTGTAGTTGGCCTCAACCAGCAGCACAGGCCCTGGTGTGGTGAAGATGGCCTTGGCCAGGAGCAAAGGCACTCCTGTGGTGTAGATGGCCTAGGACAGAGCCACAGGCCATTGTCTGCAATGAATGGTCTACAATGTCGATGATGGGTTTTTACTCTTTCCATACGGCGAAGATGGCATTCCAAAAGGCCCTGGTGCGGTGTAGTTGGCCTCAACCAGCAGCACAGGCCCTGGTGTGGTGAAGTTGGCCTCAGCCATAATCACAGGCCCTGGTGTGGTGAAGATGGCCTCGGCCAGAAGCAAAGGCACTCCTGTGGTGTAGTTGGCCTAGGACAGAGCCAAAGGCCATTGTCTGCAATGAAGGGTCTACAATGTCGATGTTGGGTTTTTACTCTTTGTATACGGCGAAGATGGGCTTCCAAAAGACCCTGGTGCGGTGTAGTTGGCCTCAAACAGCAGCACAGGCCCTGTTGTGGTTTAGGTTGCCTCAGCAAGAAGCACAGGACCTGGTGTGGAGTAGTGGGCTCAGCCAGAAGCACTGGCCTTGGTGTGGTGAAGGTGGCTTCAGCCAGCAGCACAGGCCATGTTGTGGTGTAGGTGGTCTCAGCAAGAAGCACAGGCCCTGGTGTGGTGTAGTCGCCTCGGCCAGAAGCATAGCACTATTGTGTTGTACATGGCCACAGCCAGTGCCACTGGCCCTGGTGTGGTGTAGTTGGGCTCAACCAGCAGCACAGGCCCTGGTGTGGGGTAGTTGGCCTCGGCCTGAAGCACAGGCCTGGTGTGGTGTAGTTGGCCTCAACCAGCAGCACAGGCCCTGGTGTGGTGTAGTTGGCCTCGGCCAGCTGCACAGGCCCTGGTGTGGTGAAGTTGGCCTCAGCCATAATCACAGGCCCTGGTGTGGTGAAGATGGCCTCGGCCAGAAGCAAAGGTACTGGTATGGTGAAGATGGCATAAATCAGCCGCACAGGCCCTGGTGTGGTGTAGTTGGCCTCAACCAGCAGCACAGGCCCTGCTGTGGTGTAGTTGGCCTCAACCAGCAGCTCAGGTCCTGGTGTTGTGTAGTTGGCCTCAACCAGCAGCTCAGGTCCTGGTGTGGTGTAGTTGGCCTCAGCAATAATCACAGGCCCTGGTGTGGTGTAGTTGGCCTCAACCAGTGCCACAGGCCTGGTGTGGTGTAGTTGGCCTAAGCCAGCAGCACAGGCCCTGGTGTGGTGTAGTCGCCTCGGCCATAATCACAGGCCCTGGTGTGGTGTAGTTGGCCTCAGCCAGCAGCACAGGGCCTGGTGTGGAGTAGTCGTCTCGGCCAGAAGCAGAGCACTGGTGTGGTGAAGATGGCCACAGCAAGAGCCACAGGCCCTAGTCTGGTGTAGTTGGCCTCAACCAGCAGTACAGGCCCTGTTGTGGTGTATTTGGCCTCAGCCATAATCACAGGAGCTGGTGTGGTGAAGATGGCCACAGCCAGAGCCACAGGCCCTGGTGTGGTGTAGCTGGCCTCAACATGCAGCACAGGCCCTAGTGTGGTGAAGATGGCCTCGGCCAGAAGCAACGGCACTGGTGTGGTGAAGATGGCCTCAACAAGCAGCACAGGCCCTGGTGTGGTGTAGTTGGCCTCAACCAGCAGCACAGGCCCTGGTGTGGTGAAGTTGGCCTCAGCCATAATCACAGGCCCTGGTGTGGTGAAGATGGCCTTGGCCAGGAGCAAAGGCACTCCTGTGGTGTAGATGGCCTAGGACAGAGCCACAGGCCATTGTCTGCAATGAATGGTCTACAATGTCGATGTTGGGTTTTTACTCTTTCTATACGGCGAAGATGACATTCCAAAAGGCCCTGGTGCGGTGTAGTTGGCCTCAACCAGCAGCACAGGCCCTGGTGTGGTGAAGTTGGCCTCAGCCATAATCACAGGCCCTGGTGTGGTGAAGATGGCCTCTGCCAGAAGCAAAGGCACTGGTGTGGTGAACATGGCCTCAACCAGCCGCACAGGCCCTGGTGTGGTGTAGTTGGCCTCAACCAGCAGCACAGGCCCTGTTGTGGTGTATTTGGCCTCAGCCATAATCACAGGCCCTGGTGTGGTGAAGATGGCCACAGCCAGAGCCACAGGCCCTGGTGTGGTGTAGTTGACCTCAACATGCAGCACAGGCCCTGGTGTGGTGTAGTTGGCCTCAACCAGCAGCACAGGCCCTGGTGTGGTGAAGTTGGCCTCAGCCATAATCACAGGCCCTGGTGTGGTGAAGATGGCCTTGGCCAGGAGCAAAGGCACTCCTGTGGTGTAGATGGCCTAGGACAGAGCCACAGGCCATTGTCTGCAATGAATGGTCTACAATGTCGATGTTGGGTTTTTACTCTTTCTATACGGCGAAGATGACATTCCAAAAGGCCCTGGTGCGGTGTAGTTGGCCTCAACCAGCAGCACAGGCCCTGGTGTGGTGAAGTTGGCCTCAGCCATAATCACAGGCCCTGGTGTGGTGAAGATGGCCTCTGCCAGAAGCAAAGGCACTGGTGTGGTGAACATGGCCTCAACCAGCCGCACAGGCCCTGGTGTGGTGTAGTTGGCCTCAACCAGCAGCACAGGCCCTGTTGTGGTGTATTTGGCCTCAGCCATAATCACAGGCCCTGGTGTGGTGAAGATGGCCACAGCCAGAGCCACAGGCCCTGGTGTGGTGAAGATGGCCACAGCCAGTGCCACAGGCCCTGGTGTGGTGTAGTTGGGCTCAACAAGCAGCACAGGCCCTGGTGTGGTGTAGTTGCCTCGGCCAGAAGAAGAGCACTGTTGTGGTGCAGATGGCCTCAGCCAGTGCCACAGGCCCTAGTCTGGTGTAGTTGGCCTCAACCAGCAGCACAGGCCCTGTTGTGGTGTATTTGGCCTCAGCCATAATCACAGACCCTGGTGTGGTGAAGATGGCCACAGCCAGAGCCACAGGCCCTGGTGTGGTGTAGTTGGCCTCAACAAGCAGCACAGACCCTGGTGTGGTGAAGATGGCCTCGGCCAGAAGCAACGGCACTGGTGTGGTGAAGATGGCCACAGCCAGAGCCACAGGCCCTGGTGTGGTGTAGTTGGCCTCAACCAGCAGCACAGGCCCTGGTGTGGTGTAGTTGGCATCAGCCATAATCACAGGCCCTGGTGTGGTGAAGATGGCCTCGGCCAGAAGCAAAGGCACTCCTGTGGTGTAGATGGCCTAGGACAGAGCCACAGGCCATTGTCTGCAATGAAGGGTCTACAATGTCGATGTTGGGTTTTTACTCTTTGTATACGGCGAAGATGGCCTTCCAAAAGACCCTGGTGCGGTGTAGTTGGCCTCAAACAGCAGCACAGGCCCTGTTGTGGTTTAGGTTGCCTCAGCCATAATCACAGGCCCTGGTGTGGTGAAGATGGCCACAGCCAGAGCCACAGGCCCTGGTGTGGTGTAGTTGCCCTCAACATGCAGCACAGGCCCTGGTGTGGTGAAGTTGGGCTCAACAAGCAGCACAGGCCCTGGTGTGGTGAAGATGGCCTCGGCCAGAAGCAACGGCACTGGTGTGGTGAAGATGGCCTCAACAAGCAGCACAGGCCCTGGTGTGGTGTAGTTGGCCTCAGCCAGCAGCACAGGCCCTGTTGTGGTGTATTTGGCCTCAGCCATAATCACAGGCCCTGGTGTGGTGAAGATGGCCACAGCCAGAGCCACAGGCCCTGGTGTGGTGTAGTTGGCCTCAACCAGCAGCACAGGCCCTGTTGTGGTGTATTTGGCCTCAGCCATAATCACAGGCCCTGGTGTGGTGAAGATGGCCACAGCCAGAGCCACAGGCCCTGGTGTTGTGTAGTTGGCCTCAACAAGCAGAACAGACCCTGGTGTGGTGAAGATGGCCTCGGCCAGAAGCAACGGCACTGGTGTGGTGAAGATGGCCACAGCCAGAGCCACAGGCCCTGGTGTGGTGTAGTTGGCCTCAACCAGCAGCACAGGCCCTGGTGTGGTGTAGTTGGCATCAGCCATAATCACAGGCCCTGGTGTGGTGAAGATGGCCTCGGCCAGAAGCAAAGGCACTCCTGTGGTGTAGATGGCCTAGGACAGAGCCACAGGCCATTGTCTGCAATGAAGGGTCTACAATGTCGATGTTGGGTTTTTACTCTTTGTATACGGCGAAGATGGGCTTCCAAAAGACCCTGGTGCGGTGTAGTTGGCCTCAAACAGCAGCACAGGCCCTGTTGTGGTTTAGGTTGCCTCAGCAAGAAGCACAGGACCTGGTGTGGAGTAGTGGGCTCAGCCAGAATCACTGGCCTTAGTGTGGTGAAGGTGGTTTCAGCCAGCAGCAGAGGCCCTGGTGTGGTGTAGTCGCCTCGGCCAGAAGCATAGCACTATTGTGTTGTACATGGCCACAGCCAGTGCCACAGGCCCTGGTGTGGTGTAGTTGGGCTCAACAAGCAGCACAGGCCCTGGTGTGGTGTAGTTGCCTCGGCCAGATGAAGAGCACTGTTGTGGTGCAGATGGCCTCAGCCAGTGCCACAGGCCCTAGTCTGGTGTAGTTGGCCTCAGCCAGCAGCACAGGCCCTGTTGTGGTGTATTTGGCCTCAGCCATAATCACAGGCCCTGGTGTGGTGAAGATGGCCACAGCCAGAGCCACAGGCCCTGGTGTGGTGTAGTTGGCCTCAACATGCAGCACAGGCCCTGGTGTGGTGAAGTTGGGCTCAACAAGCAGCACAGGCCCTGGTGTGGTGAAGATGGCCTCGGCCAGAAGCAACGGCACTGGTGTGGTGAAGATGGCCTCAACAAGCAGCACAGGCCCTGGTGTGGTGTAGTTGGCCTCAGCCAGCAGCACAGGCCCTGTTGTGGTGTATTTGGCCTCAGCCATAATCACAGGCCCTGGTGTGGTGAAGATGGCCACAGCCAGAGCCACAGGCCCTGGTGTGGTGTAGTTGGCCTCAACATGCAGCACAGGCCCTGGTGTGGTGAAGTTGGGCTCAACAAGCAGCACAGGCCCTGGTGTGGTGAAGATGGCCTCGGCCAGAAGCAACGGCACTGGTGTGGTGAAGATGGCCTCAACAAGCAGCACAGGCCCTGGTGTGGTGTAGTTGGCCTCAACCAGCAGCACAGGCCCTGGTGTGGTGAAGCTGGCCTTAGCCATAATCACAGGCCCTGGTGTGGTGTAGTCGCCTCGGCCAGAAGCATAGCACTATTGTGTTGTACATGGCCAAAGCCAGTGCCACAGGCCCTGGTGTGGTGTAGTTTGGCTCAACAAGCAGCACAGGCCCTGGTGTGGTGTAGTTGCCTCGGCCAGAAGAAGAGCACTGTTGTGGTGCAGATGGCCTCAGCCAGTGCCACAGGCCCTAGTCTGGTGTAGTTGGCCTCAACCAGCAGCACAGGCCCTGTTGTGGTGTATTTGGCCTCAGCCATAATCACAGGCCCTGGTGTGGTGAAGATGGCCACAGCCAGAGCCACAGGCCCTGGTGTGGTGTAGTTGGCCTCAACAAGCAGCACAGACCCTGGTGTGGTGAAGATGGCCTCGGCCAGAAGCAACGGCACTGGTGTGGTGAAGATGGCCACAGCCAGAGCCACAGGCCCTGGTGTCGTGTAGTTGGCCTCAACCAGCAGCACAGGCCCTGGTGTGGTGTAGTTGGCATCAGCCATAATCACAGGCCCTGGTGTGGTGAAGATGGCCTCGGCCAGAAGCAAAGGCACTCCTGTGGTGTAGATGGCCTAGGACAGAGCCACAGGCCATTGTCTGCAATGAAGGGTCTACAATGTCGATGTTGGGTTTTTACTCTTTGTATACGGCGAAGATGGCCTTCCAAAAGACCCTGGTGCGGTGTAGTTGGCCTCAAACAGCAGCACAGGCCCTGTTGTGGTTTAGGTTGCCTCAGCAAGAAGCACAGGACCTGGTGTGGAGTAGTGGGCTCAGCCAGAAGCACTGGCCTTGGTGTGGTGAAGGTGGCTTCAGCCAGCAGCACAGGCCATGGTGTGGTGTAGGTGGTCTCAGCAAGAAGCAGAGGCCCTGGTGTGGTGTAGTCGCCTCGGCCAGAAGCATAGCACTATTGTGTTGTACATGGCCACAGCCAGTGCCACAGGCCCTGGTGTGGTGTAGTTGGGCTCAACAAGCAGCACAGGCCCTGGTGTGGTGTAGTTGCCTCGGCCAGAAGAAGAGCACTGTTGTGGTCCAGATGGCCTCAGCCAGTGCCACAGGCCCTAGTCTGGTGTAGTTGGCCTCAGCCAGCAGCACAGGCCCTGTTGTGGTGTATTTAGCCTCAGCCATAATCACAGGCCCTGGTGTGGTGAAGATGGCCACAGCCAGAGCCACAGGCCCTGGTGTGGTGTAGTTGGCCTCAACATGCAGCACAGGCCCTGGTGTGGTGAAGTTGGGCTCAACAAGCAGCACAGGCCCTGGTGTGGTGAAGATGGCCTCGGCCAGAAGCAACGGCACTGGTGTGGTGAAGATGGCCTCAACAAGCAGCACAGGCCCTGGTGTGGTGTAGTTGGCCTCAACCAGCAGCACAGGCCCTGGTGTGGTGAAGTTGGCCTCAGCCATAATCACAGGCCCTGGTGTGGTGAAGATGGCCTTGGCCAGGAGCAAAGGCACTCCTGTGGTGTAGATGGCCTAGTACAGAGCCACAGGCCATTGTCTGCAATGAATGGTCTACAATGTCGATGTTGGTTTTTTACTCTATGTATACGGCGAAGATGGCATTCCAAAAGGCCCTGGTGCGGTGTAGTTGGCCTCAACCAGCAGCACGTGCCCTGGTGTGGTGAAGTTGGCCTCAGCCATAATCACAGGCCCTGGTGTGGTGAAGATGGCCACAGCCAGAGCCACAGGCCCTGGTGTGGTGTAGTTGGCCTCAACATGCAGCACAGGCCCTGGTGTGGTGAAGTTGGGCTCAACAAGCAGCACAGGCCCTGGTGTGGTGAAGATGGCCTCAGCCATAATCACAGGCCCTGGTGTGGTGAAGATGGCCACAGCCAGAGCCACAGGCCCTGGTGTGGTGTAGTTGGCCTCAACAAGCAGCACAGACCCTGGTGTGGTGAAGATGGCCTCGGCCAGAAGCAACGGCACTGGTGTGGTGAAGATGGCCACAGCCAGAGCCACAGGCCCTGGTGTGGTGTAGTTGGCCTCAACCAGCAGCACAGGCCCTGGTGTGGTGTAGTTGGCATCAGCCATAATCACAGGCCCTGGTGTGGTGAAGATGGCCTCGGCCAGAAGCAAAGGCACTCCTGTGGTGTAGATGGCCTAGGACAGAGCCACAGGCCATTGTCTGCAATGAAGGGTCTACAATGTCGATTTTGGGTTTTTACTTTTTGTATACGGCGAAGATGGCCTTCCAAAAGACCCTGGTGCGGTGTAGTTGGCCTCAAACAGCAGCACAGGCCCTGTTGTGGTTTAGGTTGCCTCAGCAAGAAGCACAGGACCTGGTGTGGAGTAGTGGGCTCAGCCAGAAGCACTGGCCTTGGTGTGGTGAAGGTGGCTTCAGCCAGCAGCACAGGCCATGGTGTGGTGTAGGTGGTCTCAGCAAGAAGCAGAGGCCCTGGTGTGGTGTAGTCGCCTCGGCCAGAAGCATAGCACTATTGTGTTGTACATGGCCACAGCCAGTGCCACAGGCCCTGGTGTGGTGTAGTTGGGCTCAACAAGCAGCACAGGCCCTGGTGTGGTGTAGTTGCCTCGGCCAGAAGAAGAGCACTGTTGTGGTGCAGATGGCCTCAGCCAGTGCCACAGGCCCTAGTCTGGTGTAGTTGGCCTCAGCCAGCAGCACAGGCCCTGTTGTGGTGTATTTGGCCTCAGCCATAATCACAGGCCCTGGTGTGGTGAAGATGGCCACAGCCAGAGCCACAGGCCCTGGTGTGGTGTAGTTGGCCTCAACATGCAGCACAGGCCCTGGTGTGGTGAAGTTGGGCTCAACAAGCAGCACAGGCCCTGGTGTGGTGAAGATGGCCTCGGCCAGAAGCAACGGCACTGGTGTGGTGAAGATGGCCTCAACAAGCAGCACAGGCCCTGGTGTGGTGTAGTTGGCCTCAGCCAGCAGCACAGGCCCTGTTGTGGTGTATTTGGCCTCAGCCATAATCACAGGCCCTGGTGTGGTGAAGATGGCCACAGCCAGAGCCACAGGCCCTGGTGTGGTGTAGTTGGCCTCAACATGCAGCACAGGCCCTGGTGTGGTGAAGTTGGGCTCAACAAGCAGCACAGGCCCTGGTGTGGTGAAGATGGCCTCGGCCAGAAGCAACGGCACTGGTGTGGTGAAGATGGCCTCAACAAGCAGCACAGACCCTGGTGTGGTGTAGTTGGCCTCAACCAGCAGCACAGGCCCTGGTGTGGTGAAGTTGGCCTTAGCCATAATCACAGGCCCTGGTGTGGTGTAGTCGCCTCGGCCAGAAGCATAGCACTATTGTGTTGTACATGGCCACAGCCAGTGCCACAGGCCCTGGTGTGGTGTAGTTGGGCTCAACAGGCAGCACAGGCCCTGGTGTGGTGTAGTTGCCTCGGCCAGAAGAAGAGCACTGTTGTGGTGCAGATGGCCTCAGCCAGTGCCACACGCCCTAGTCTGGTGTAGTTGGCCTCAACCAGCAGCACAGGCCCTGTTGTGGTGTATTTGGCCTCAGCCATAATCACAGGCCCTGGTGTGGTGAAGATGGCCACAGCCAGAGCCACAGGCCCTGGTGTGGTGTAGTTGGCCTCAACAAGCAGCACAGACCCTGGTGTGGTGAAGATGGCCTCGGCCAGAAGCAACGGCACTGGTGTGGTGAAGATGGCCACAGCCAGAGCCACAGGCCCTGGTGTGGTGTAGTTGGCCTCAACCAGCAGCACAGGCCCTGGTGTGGTGTAGTTGGCATCAGCCATAATCACAGGCCCTGGTGTGGTGAAGATGGCCTCGGCCAGAAGCAAAGGCACTCCTGTGGTGTAGATGGCCTAGGACAGAGCCACAGGCCATTGTCTGCAATGAAGGGTCTACAATGTCGATGTTGGGTTTTTACTCTTTGTATACGGCGAAGATGGCCTTCCAAAAGACCCTGGTGTGGTGTAGTTGGCCTCAAACAGCAGCACAGGCCCTGTTGTGGTTTAGGTTGCCTCAGCAAGAAGCACAGGACCTGGTGTGGAGTAGTGGGCTCAGCCAGAAGCACTGGTCTTGGTGTGGTGAAGGTGGCTTCAGCCAGCAGCACAGGCCATGGTGTGGTGTAGGTGGTCTCAGCAAGAAGCAGAGGCCCTGGTGTGGTGTAGTCGCCTCGGCCAGAAGCATAGCACTATTGTGTTGTACATGGCCACAGCCAGTGCCACAGGCCCTGGTGTGGTGTAGTTTGGCTCAACAAGCAGCACAGGCCCTGGTGTGGTGTAGTTGCCTCGGCCAGAAGAAGAGCACTGTTGTGGTGCAGATGGGCACAGCCAGTGCCACAGGCCCTAGTCTGGTGTAGTTGGCCTCAGCCAGCAGCACAGGCCCTGTTGTGGTGTATTTGGCCTCAGCCATAATCACAGGCCATGGTGTGGTGAAGATGGCCACAGCCAGAGCCACAGGCCCTGGTGTGGTGTAGTTGGCCTCAACATGCAGCACAGGCCCTGGTGTGGTGAAGTTGGGCTCAACAAGCAGCACAGGCCCTGGTGTGGTGAAGATGGCCTCGGCCAGAAGCAACGGCACTGGTGTGGTGAAGATGGCCTCAACAAGCAGCACAGGCCCTGGTGTGGTGTAGTTGGCCTCAACCAGCAGCACAGGCCCTGGTGTGGTGAAGTTGGCCTCAGCCATAATCACAGGCCCTTTTGTGATGAAGATGGCCTCGGCCAGAAGCAAAGGCACTGGTGTGGTGAAGATGGCCTCAACCAGCAGCACAGGCCCTGGTGTGGTGTAGTTGGCCTCAACCAGCAGCTCAGGCCCTGGTGTGGTGTAGTTCGCCTCAGCAATAATCACAGGCCCTGGTGTGGTGTAGTTGGCCTCAACCAGCAGCACAGGCCCTGGTGTGGTGTAGTCGCCTCGGCCATATTCACAGGCCATGGTGTGGTGTAGTTGCCCTCAGCCAGCAGCACAGGGCCTGGTGTGGTGTAGTCGTCTCGGCCAGAAGCAGAGCACTGGTGTGGTGAAGATGGCCACAGCCAGAGCCACAGGTCCTGGTGTGGTGTAGTTGGCCTCAGCAATAATCACAGGCCCTGGTGTGGTTTAGTTGGCCTCAACCAGCAGCACAGGCCTGGTGTGGTGTAGTTGGCCTCAACCAGCAGCACAGGCCCTGGTGTGGTGTAGTCGCCTCGGCCATAATCACTGGCCCTGGTGTGGTGTAGTTGGCCTCAGTCAGCAGCACAGTTCCTGGTGTGGTGTAGTCGTCTCGGCCAGAAGCAGAGCACTGGTGTGGTGAAGATTGCCACAGCCAGAGCCACAGGCCCTGGTGTGGTGTAGTTGGCCTCAACCAGCAGCACAGGCCCTGTTGTGGTGTATTTGGCCTCAGCCATAATCACAGGCGCTGGTGTGGTGAAGATGGCCACAGCCAGAGCCACAGGCCTTGGTGTGGTGTAGTTGGCCTCAACCAGCAGCACAGGCCCTGGTGTGGTGTAGTTGGCCTCAGCCATTTTCACAGGACCTGGTGTGGAGTAGTGGGCTCTGCCAGAAGCACTGGCCTTGGTGTGGTGAAGGTGGCTTCAGCCAGCAGCACAGGCCATGGTGTGGTGTAGGTGGTCTCATCAAGAAGCACAGGCCCTGGTGTGGTGTAGTTGCCTCGGCCAGAAGAAGAGCACTGTTGTGGTGCAGATGGCCTCAGCCAGTGCCACAGGCCCTAGTCTGGTGTAGTTGGCCTCAACCAGCAGCACAGGCCCTGTTGTGGTGTATTTGGCCTCAGCCATAATCACAGGCCCTGGTGTGGTGTAGTTGGCCTCAACATGCAGCACAGGCCCTGGTGTGGTGAAGTTGGGCGCAACAAGCAGCACAGGCCCTGGTGTGGTGAAGATGGCCTCGGCCAGAAGCAACGGCACTGGTGTGGTGAAGATGGCCTCAACAAGCAGCACAGGCCCTGGTGTGGTGTAGTTGGCCTCAACCAGCAGCACAGGCCCTGGTGTGGTGAAGTTGGCCTCAGCCATAATCACAGGCCCTGGTGTGGTGAAGATGGCCTTGGCCAGGAGCAAAGGCACTCCTGTGTTGTTGATGGCCTAGGACAGAGCCACAGGCCATTGTCTGCAATGAATGGTCTGCAATGTCGATGTTGGGTTTTTACTCTTTGTATACGGCGAAGATGGCATTCCCAAAGGCCCTGGTGCGGTGTAGTTGGCCTCAAACAGCAGCACAGGCCCTGGTGTGGTGTAGTTGGCCTCAGCCATAATCACAGGCCCTGGTGTGGTCAAGATGGCCTCGGCCAGAATCAAAGGCACTCCTGTGGTGTAGATGGCCTAGGACAGAGCCACAGGCCATTGTCTGCAATGAAGGGTCTACAATGTCGATGTTGGGTTTTTACTCTTTGTATACGGCGAAGATGGCCTTCCAAAAGACCCTGGTGCGGTGTAGTTGGCCTCAAACAGCAGCACAGGCACTGTTGTGGTTTAGGTTGCCTCAGCAAGAAGCACAGGACCTGGTGTGGAGTAGTGGGCTCTGCCAGAAGCACTGGCCTTGGTGTGGTGAAGGTGGCTTCAGCCAGCAGCACAGGCCATGGTGTGGTGTAGGTGGTCTCAGCAAGAAGCACAGGCCCTGGTGTGGTGTAGTCGCCTCGGCCAGAAGCATAACACTATTGTGTTGTACATGGCCACAGCCAGTGCCACAGGCCCTGGTGTGGTGTAGTTGGGCTCAACAAGCAGCACAGGCCCTGGTGTGGTGTAGTTGCCTCGGCCAGAAGAAGAGCACTGTTGTGGTGCAGATGGCCTCAGCCAGTGCCACAGGCCCTAGTCTGGTGTAGTTGGCCTCAACCAGCAGCACAGGCCCTGTTGTGGTGTATTTGGCCTCAGCCATAATCACAGGCCCTGGTGTGGTGTAGTTGGCCTCAGCCATAATCACAGGCCCTAGTGTGGTGTAGTTGGCCTCAGCCAGCAGCACAGGGCCTGGTGTGGTGAAGATGGCCACAGCCAGAGCCACAGGCCCTGGTGTGGTGTAGTTGGCCTCAACATGCAGCACAGGCCCTGGTGTGGTGAAGTTGGGCTCAACAAGCAGCACAGGCCCTGGTGTGGTGAAGATGGCCTCGGCCAGAAGCAACGGCACTGGTGTGGTGTATTTGGCCTCAACAAGCAGCACAGGCCCTGGTGTGGGGTAGTTGGCCTCGGCCTGAAGCACAGGCCTGGTGTGGTGTAGTTGGCCTCAACCAGCAGCACAGGCCCTGGTGTGGTGAAGTTGGCCTCAGCCATAATCACAGGCCCTGGTGTGGTGAAGATGGCCACAGGCAGAGCCACAGGACCTGGTGTGGTGTAGTTGGCCTCAACCAGCCGCACAGGCCCTGGTGTGGTGTAGTTGGCCTCAACCAGCAGCACAGGCCCTGGTGTGGTGTATTTGGCCTCAACCAGCAGCTCAGGTCCTGGTGTGGTGTAGTTGGCCTCAGCAATAATCACAGGCCCTGGTGTGGTGAAGATGGCCTCGGCCAGAAGCACAGGCACTCCTGTGGTGTAGTTGGCCTAGGACAGAGCCACAGGCCATTGTCTGCAATGAATGGTCTACAATGTCGATGTTGGGTTTTTACTCTTTGTATACGGCGAAGATGGGCTTCCAAAAGACCCTGGTGCGGTGTAGTTGGCCTCAAACAGCAGCACAGGCCCTGTTGTGGTTTAGGTTGCCTCAGCAAGAAGCACAGGACCTGGTGTGGAGTAGTGGGATCAGCCAGAAGCACTGGCCTTGGTGTGGTGTAGGTGGTCTCAGCAAGAAGCACAGGCCCTGGTGTGGTGTAGTCGCCTCGGCCAGAAGCATAGCACTATTGTGTTGTACATGGCCACAGCCAGTGCCACAGGCCCTGGTGTGGTGTAGTTGGGCTCAACAAGCAGCACAGGCCCTGGTGTGGTGTCGTTGCCTCGGCCAGAAGAAGAGCACTGTTGTGGTGCAGATGGCCTCAGCCAGTGCCACAGGCCCTAGTCTGGTGTAGTGGGCCTCAACCAGCAGCACAGGCCCTGTTGTGGTGTATTTGGCCTCAGCCATAATCACAGGCCCTGGTGTGGTGAAGATGGCCACAGGCAGAGCCACAGGCCCTGGTGTGGTGTATTTGGCCTCAACATGCAGCACAGGCCCTGGTGTGGTGAAGATGGCCTCGGCCAGAAGCAACGGCACTGGTGCGGTGAAGATGGCCTCGGCCAGAAGCAACGGCACTGGTGTGGTGTAGTTGGCCTCAACATGCAGCACAGGCCCTGGTGTGGTGAAGATGGCCTCGGCCAGAAGCAACGGCACTGGTGTGGTGAAGATGGCCTCAACAAGCAGCACAGGCCCTGGTGTGGTGTAGTTGGCCTCAACCAGCAGCACAGGCCCTGGTGTGGTGAAGTTGGCCTCAGCCATAATCACAGGCCCTGGTGTGGTGAAGATGGCCTTGGCCAGGAGCAAAGGCACTCCTGTGGTGTAGATGGCCTAGGAAGGAGCCACAGGACACTGTCTGCAATGAATGGTCTACAATGTCGATGTTGGGTTTTTACTCTTTGTATACGGCGAAGATGGCATTCCAAAAGGCCCTGGTGTGGTGTAGTTGGCCTCAACGAGCAGCACAGGCCCTGCTGTGGTGTAGTTGGCCTCAACCAGCAGCTCAGGTCCTGGTGTGGTGTAGTTGGCCTCAGCAATAATCACAGGCCCTGGTGTGGTGTAGTTGGCCTCAACCAGCAGCACAGGCCTGGTGTGGTGTAGTTGGCCTCAACCAGCAGCACAGGCCCTGGTGTGGTGTAGTTGGCCTCGGCCATAATCACAGGCCCTGGTGTGGTGTAGTTGGCCTCAGCCAGGAGCACAGGGCCTGGTGTGGTGTAGTCGTCTCGGCCAGAAGCAGAGCACTGGTGTGGTGAAGATGGCCACAGCCAGAGCCACAGGCCCTGGTGTGGTGTACTTGCCTCGGCCAGAAGCATAGCACTATTGTGTTGTACATGGCCACAGCCAGTGCCACAGGCCCTGGTGTGGTGTAGTTGGGCTCAACAAGCAGCACAGGCCCTGGTGTGGGGTAGTTGGCCTCGGCCTGAAGCACAGGCCTGGTGTGGTGTAGTTGGCCTCAACCAGCAGCACAGGCCCTGGTGTGGTGTAGTTGGCCTCAGCCATAATCACAGGCCCTGGTGTGGTGTAGTTGGCCCCAGCCAGCAGCAAAGGGCCTGGTGTGGTGAAGATGGCCACAGCCAGAGCCACAGGCCCTGGTGTGGTGTAGTTGGCCTCAACATGCAGCACAGGCCCTGGTGTGGTGAAGTTGGGCTCAACAAGCAGCACAGGCCCTGGTGTGGTGAAGATGGCCTTGGCCAGAAGCAACGGCACTGGTGTGGTGAAGATGGCCTCAACAAGCAGCACAGGCCCTGGTGTGGTGTAGTTGGCCTCAACCAGCAGCTCAGGTTCTGGTGTGGTGTAGTTGGCCTCAGCAATAATCACAGGCCCTGGTGTGGTGTAGTTGGCCTCAACCAGCAGCACAGGCCTGGTGTGGTGTAGTTGGCCTCATCCAGCAGCTCAGGTTCTGGTGTGGTGTAGTTGGCCTCAGCAATAATCACAGGCCCTGGTGTGGTGTAGTTGGCCTCAACCAGCAGCACAGGCCTGGTGTGGTGTAGTTGGCCTCAACCAGCAGCACAGGCCCTGGTGTGGTGTAGTCGCCTCGGCCATAATCACAGGCCCTGGTGTGGTGTAGTTGGCCTCAGCTAGCAGCACAGGGCCTGGTGTGGTGTAGTCGTCTCGGCCAGAAGCAGAGCACTGGTGTGGTGAAGATGGCCACAGCCAGAGCCACAGGCCCTGGTGTGGTGTAGTTGGCCTCAAACAGCAGCACAGGCCCTTTTGTGGTTTAGGTTGCCTCAGCAAGAAGGACGGGACCTGGTGTGGAGTAGTGGGCTCAGCCAGAAGCACTGGCCTTGGTGTAGTGAATGTGGCTTCAGCCAGCAGCACAGGCCATGGTGTGGTGTAGGTGGTCTCAGCAAGAAGCACAGGCCCTGGTGTGGTGAAGATGGCCTCGGCCAGAAGCAAAGGCACTCCTGTGGTGTAGATGGCCTAGGACAGAGCCACAGGCCATTGTCTGCAATGAATGGTCTACAATGTCGATGTTGGGTTTTTACTCTTTCTATACGGCGAAGATGGCATTCGAAAAGGCCCTGGTGCGGTGTAGTTGGCCTCAACCAGCAGCACAGGCCCTGGTGTGGTGAAGTTGGCCTCAGCCATAATCACAGGCCCTGGTGTGGTGAAGATGGCCTCGGCCAGAAGCAAAGGCACTGGTGTGGTGAAGATGGCCTCAACCAGCCGCACAGGCCCTGGTGTAGTGTAGTTGGCCTCAGCCAGCAGCAGCACAGGCCCTGGTGTGGTGTAGTTGGCCTCAACCAGCAGCTCAGGTCCTGGTGTGGTGTAGTTGGCCTCAGCAATAATCACAGGCCCTGGTGTGGTGAAGATGGCCTCGGCCAGAAGCAAATGCACTCCTGTGGTGTAGTTGGCCTAGGACAGAGCCACAGGCCATTGTCTGCAATGAATGGTCTACAATGTCGATGTTGGGTTTTTACTCTTTGTATACGGCGAAGATGGGCTTCGAAAAGACCCTGGTGCGGTGTAGTTGGCCTCAAACAGCAGCACAGGCCCTGTTGTGGTTTAGGTTGCCTCAGCAAGAAGCACAGGACCTGGTGTGGAGTAGTGGGCTCAGCCAGAAGCACTGGCCTTGGTGTGGTGAAGGTGGCTTCAGCCAGCAGCACAGGCCATGGTGTGGTGTAGGTGGTCTCAGCAAGAAGCACAGGCCTGGTGTGGTGTAGTCGCCTCGGCCAGAAGCATAGCACTATTGTGTTGTACATGGCCACAGCCAGTGCCACAGGCCCTGGTGTGGTGTAGTTGGGCTCAACTAGCAGCACAGGCCCTGGTGTGGGGTAGTTGGCCTCGGCCTGAAGCACAAGCCTGGTGTGGTGTAGTTGGCCTCAACCAGCAGCACAGGCCCTGGTGTGGTGTAGTTGGCCTCGGCCATAATCACAGGCCCTGGTGTGGTGTAGTTGGCCTCAGCCAGCTGCACAGGCCCTGGTGTGGTGAAGTTGGCCTCAGCCATAATCACAGGCCCTGGTGTGGTGAAGATGGCCTCGGCCAGAAGCAAAGGCACTGGTATGGTGAAGATGGCATAAATCAGCAGCACAGGCCCTGGTGTGGTGTAGTTGGCCTCAACCAGCAGCACAGGCCCTGCTGTGGTGTAGTTGGCCTCAACCAGCAGCTCAGGTCCTGGTGTGGTGTAGTTGGCCTCAACAATAATCACAGGCCCTGGTGTGGTGTAGTTGGCCTCAACCAGCTGCACAGGCCTGGTGTGGTGTACTTGGCCTCAGCCAGCAGCACAGGCCCTGGTGTGGTGTAGTCGCCTCGGCCATAATCACAGGCCCTGGTGTGGTGTAGTTGGCCTCAGCCAGCAGCACAGGGCCTGGTGTGGAGTAGTCGTCTCGGCCAGAAGCAGAGCACTGGTGTGGTGAAGATGGCCACAGCCAGAGCCACAGGCCTTGGTGTGGTGTAGTTGGCCTCAACCAGCAGCACAGGCCCTGGTGTGGTGTAGTTGGCATCAGCCATAATCACAGGCCCTGGTGTGGTGAAGATGGCCTCGGCCAGAAGCAAAGGCACTCCTGTGGTGTAGATGGCCTAGGACAGAGCCACAGGCCATTGTCTGCAATGAAGGGTCTACAATGTCGATGTTGGGTTTTTATTCTTTGTATACGGCGAAGATGGGCTTCCAAAAGACCCTGGTGCGGTGTAGTTGGCCTCAAACAGCAGCACAGGCCCTGTTGTGGTTTACGGCTGCCTCAGCAAGAAGCACAGGACCTGGTGTGGAGTAGTGGGCTCTGCCAGAAGCACTGGCCTTGGTGTGGTGAAGGTGGCTTCAGCCAGCAGCACAGGCCATGGTGTGGTGTAGGTGGTCTCAGCAAGAAGCACAGGCCCTGGTGTGGTGTAGTCGCCTCGGCCAGAAGCATAGCACTATTGTGTTGTACATGGCCACAGCCAGTGCCACAGGCCCTGGTGTGGTGTAGTTGGGCTCAACAAGCAGCACAGGCCCTGGTGTGGTGTCGTTGCCTCGGCCAGAAGAAGAGCACTGTTGTGGTGCAGATGGCCTCAGCCAGTGCCACAGGCCCTAGTCTGGTGTAGTTGGCCTCAACCAGCAGCACAGGCCCTGTTGTGGTGTATTTGGCCTCAGCCATAATCACAGGCCCTGGTGTGGTGAAGATGGCCACAGCCAGAGCCACAGGCCCTGGTGTGGTGTAGCTGGCCTCAACATGCAGCACAGTCCCTGGTGTGGTGAAGATGGCCTCGGCCAGAAGCAACGGCACTGATGTGGTGAAGATGGCCTCTACAAGCAGCACAGGCCCTGGTGTGGTGTAGTTGGCCTCAACAAGCAGCACAGGCCCTGGTGTGGTGAAGTTGGCCTCAGCCATAATCACAGGCCCTGGTGTGGTGAAGATGGCCTTGGCCAGGAGCAAAGGCACTCCTGTGGAGTAGATGGCCTAGGAAGGAGCCACAGGCCATTGTCTCCAATGAATGGTCTACAATGTCGATGTTGGGTTTTTACTTTTTGTATACGGCGAAGATGGCATTCCAAAAGGCCCTGGTGTGGTGTAGTTGGCCTCAACGAGCAGCACAGGCCCTGGTGTGGTGTAGTTCGCCTCAACCAGCAGCTCAGGTCCTGGTGTGGTGTAGTTGGCCTCACCAATAATCACAGGCCCTGGTGTGGTGTAGTTGGCCTCAACCAGCAGCACAGGCCCTGGTGTGGTGTCGTCGCCTCGGCCATAATCACAGGCCTGGTGTGGTGTAGTTGGCCTCAGCCAGTAGCACAGGGCCTGGTGTGGTGTAGTCGTCTCGGCCAGAAGCAGAGCACTGGTGTGGTGAAGATGGCCACAGCCAGAGCCACAGGCCCTGGTGTGGTGTAGTTGGCCTCAGCCATAATCACAGGCCCTGGTGTGGTGAAGATGGCCTCGGCCAGAAGCAAAGGCGCTCCTGTGGTGTAGATGGCCTAGGACAGAGCCACAGGCCATTGTCTGCAATGAAGGGTCTACAATGTCGATATTGGGTTTTTACTCTTTGTATACGGCGAAGATGGCCTTCCAAAAGACCCTGGTGCGGTGTAGCTGGCCTCAACATGCAGCACAGGCCCTGGTGTGGTGAAGATGGCCTCGGCCAGAAGCAACGGCACTGGTGTGGTGAAGATGGCCTCAACAAGCAGCACAGGCCCTGGTGTGGTGTAGTTGGACTCAACAAGCAGCACAGGCCCTGGTGTGGTGAAGTTGGACTCAGCCATAATCACAGGCCCTGGTGTGGTGAAGATGGCCTTGGCCAGGAGCAAAGGCACTCCTGTGGTGTAGATGGCGTAGGAAGGAGCCACAGGCCATTGTCTGCAATGAAGGGTCTACAATGTCGATGTTAGGTTTTTACTCTTTGTATACGGCGAAGATGGGCTTCCAAAAGACCCTTGTGCGGTGTAGTTGGCCTCAAACAGCAGCACAGGCCCTGTTGTGGTTTAGGTTGCCTCAGCAAGAAGCACAGGACCTGGTGTGGAGTAGTGAGCTCAGCCAGAAGCACTGGCCTTGGTGTGGTGAAGGTGGCTTCAGCCAGCGCCACAGGCCATGGTGTGGTGTAGGTGGTCTCAGCAAGAAGCACAGGCCCTGGTGTGGTGTAGTCGCCTCGGCCAGAAGAATAGCACTATTGTGTTGTACATGGCCACAGCCAGTGCCACAGGCCCTGGTGTGGTGTAGTTGGGCTCAACAAGCAGCACAGGCCCTTGTGTGGGGTAGTTGGCCTCGGCCTGAAGCACAGGCCTGGTGTGGTGTAGTTGGCCTCAACCAGCAGCACAGGCCCTGGTGTGGTGTAGTTGGCGTCAGCCATAATCACAGGCCCTGGTGTGGTGTAGTTGGCCTCAGCCAGCAGCACAGGGCCTGGTGTGGTGTAGTCGTCTCGGCCAGAAGCAGAGCACTGGTGTGGTGAAGATGGCCACAGCCAGAGCCACAGGCCCTGGTGTGGTGAAGTTGGCCTCAGCCATAATCACAGGCCCTGGTGTGGTGAAGATGGCCTCGGCCAGAGGCAAAGGCACTGGTGTGGTGAAGATGGCCTCAACCAGCTGCACAGGCCCTGGTGTGGTGTAGTTGGCCTCAACCAGCAGCACAGGCCCTGGTGTGGTGTAGTTGGCCTCAACCAGCAGCTCAGGTCCTGGTGTGGTGTAGTTGGCCTCAGCAATAATCACAGGCCCTGGTGTGGTGTAGTTGGCCTCAACCAGCAGCACAGGCCTGGTGTGGTGTAGTTGGCCTCAACCAGCAGCACAGGCCCTGGTGTGGTGTAGTCGCCTCGGCCATAATCACAGGCCCTGGTGTGCTGTAGTTGGCTTCAGCCAGCAGCACAAGGCCTGGTGTGGTGTAGTCGTCTCGGCCAGAAGCAGAGCACTGGTGTGGTGAAGATGGCCAAAGCCAGAGCCACAGGCCCTGGTGTGGTGTAGTTGGCCTCAAACAGCAGCACAGGCCCTGTTGTGGTTTAGGTTGCCTCAGCAAGAAGCACAGGACCTAGTGTGGAGTAGTGGGCTCAGCCAGAAGCACTGGCCTTGGTGTGGTGAAGGTGGCTTCAGCCAGCAGCACAGGCCATGGTGTGGTGTAGGTGGTCTCAGCAAGAAGCACAGGCCCTGGTGTGGTGAAGATGGCCTCGGCCATAAGCAAAGGCACTCCTGTGGTGTAGATGGCCTAGGACAGAGCCACAGGCCATTGTCTGCAAAGAAGGGTCTACAATGTCGATGTTGGGTTTTTGCTCTTTGTATACGGCGAAGATGGCTTTCCAAAAGACCCTGGTGCGGTGTAGTTGGCCTCAAACAGCAGCACAGGCCCTGTTGTTGTTTAGGTTGCCTCAGCAAGCAGCACAGGCCCTGGTGTGGTGAAGATGGCCTCGGCCAGAAGCAACGGCACTGGTGTGGTGAAGATGGCCTCAACAAGCAGCAGAGGCTCTGGTGTGGTGCAGTTGGCCTCAACCAGCAGCACATGCCCTGGTGTGGTGAAGTTGGCCTCAGCCATAATCACAGGCTCTGGTGTGGTGAAGATGGCATTCCAACAGGCCCTGGTGTGGTGTAGTTGGCCTCAACCAGCAGCACAGGCCCTGGTGGGGTGTAGTTGGCCTCAGCAATAATCACAGGCCCTGGTGTGGTGTAGTTGGCCTCAACCAGCAGCACAGGCCGTGGTGTGGTGTAGTTGGCCTCAACGAGCAGCACAGGCCCTGGTGTGGTGTAGTTGGCCTCAGCCAGTAGCACAGGCCCTGGTGTGGTGTAGTTGGCCTCAGCCATAATCACAGTCCCTGGTGTGGTGAAGATGGCCACGGCCAGAAGCAAAGGCACTGGTGTGGTGAAGATGGCCTCAACCAGCCGCACAGGCCCTGGTGTGGTGTAGGTGGTCTCAGCAAGAAGCACAGGCCCTGGTGTGGTGTAGTCGCCTCGGCCAGAAGCATAGCACTATTGTGTTGTACATGGCCACAGCCAGTGCCACAGGCCCTGGTGTGGTGTAGTTGGGCTCAACAAGCAGCACAGGCCCTGGTGTGGGGTAGT
The DNA here is from genome assembly GCF_036321145.2 of Pelmatolapia mariae. Classification (NCBI taxonomy): domain Eukaryota; kingdom Metazoa; phylum Chordata; class Actinopteri; order Cichliformes; family Cichlidae; genus Pelmatolapia; species Pelmatolapia mariae. Next base: position 12,014,888 of record NC_086233.1, on the reverse strand, counting down.
TGGCCTCAACCAGCAGCACAGGCCCTGGTGTGGTGTAGTTGGCCTCAGCCATAATCACAGGCCCTGGTGTGGTGTAGTTGGCCTCAGCCAGCAGCACAGGGCCTGGTGTGGTGAAGATGGCCACAGCCAGAGCCACAGGCCCTGGTGTGGTGTAGTTGGCCTCAACATGCAGCACAGGCCCTGGTGTGGTGAAGTTGGGCTCAACAAGCAGCACAGGCCCTGGTGTGGTGAAGATGGCCTCGGCCAGAAGCAACGGCACTGGTGTGGTGAAGATGGCCTCAACAAGCAGCACAGGCCCTGGTGTGGTGTAGTTGGCCTCAACCAGCAGCACAGGCCCTGGTGTGGTGAAGATGGCCTTGGCCAGGAGCAAAGGCACTCCTGTGGTGTAGATGGCCTAGGACAGAGCCACAGGCCATTGTCTGCAATGAATGGTCTACAATGTCGATGTTGGGTTTTTACTCTTTCTATACGGCGAAGATGGCATTCCAAAAGGCCCTGGTGCGGTGTAGTTGGCCTCAACCAGCAGCACAGGCCCTGGTGTGGTGAAGTTGGCCTCAGCCATAATCACAGGCCCTGGTGTGGTGAAGATGGCCACGGCCATAAGCAAAGGCACTGGTGTGGTGTAGATGGCCTCAACCAGCCGCACAGGCCCTGGTGTGGTGTAGTTGGCCTCAACCAGCAGCACAGGCCCTGGTGTGGTGTATTTGGCCTCAACCAGCAGCTCAGGTCCTGGTGTGGTGTAGTTGGCCTCAGCAATAATCACAGGCCCTGGTGTGGTGAAGATGGCCTCGGCCAGAAGCAAAGGCACTCCTGTGGTGTAGATGGCCTAGGAAAGAGCCACAGGCCATTGTCTGCAATGAAGGGTCTACAATGTCGATGTTGGGTTTTTACTCTTTGTATACAGCGAAGATGGGCTTCCAAAAGACCCTGGTGCGGTGTAGTTGGCCTCAAACAGCAGCACAGGCCCTGTTGTGGTTTAGGTTGCCTCAGCAAGAAGCACAGGACCTGGTGTGGAGTAGTGGGCTCAGCCAGAAGCACTGGCCTTGGTGTGGTGAAGGTGGCTTCAGCCAGCAGCACAGGCCATGGTGTGGTGTAGGTGGTCTCAGCAAGAAGCACAGACCCTGGTGTGGTGTAGTCGCCTCGGCCAGAAGCAGAGCACTGTTGTGGTGCAGATGGCCTCAGCCAGTGCCACAGGCCCTAGTCTGGTGTAGTTGGCCTCAACCAGCAGCACAGGCCCTGTTGTGGTGTATTTGGCCTCAGCCATAATCACAGGCCCTGGTGTGGTGAAGATGGCCACAGCCAGAGCCACAGGCCTTGGTGTGGTGTAGTTGGCCTCAACCAGCAGCACAGGCCCTGGTGTGGTGTAGTTGGCCTCAGCCATAATCACAGGCCCTGGTGTGGTGAAGATGGCCTCGGCCAGAAGCAAAGGCACTCCTGTGGTGTAGATGGCCTAGGACAGAGCCACAGGCCATTGTCTGCAATGAAGGGTCTACAATGTCGATGTTGGGTTTTTACTCTTTGTATACGGCGAAGATGGGCTTCCAAAAGACCCTGGTGCGGTGTAGTTGGCCTCAAACAGCAGCACAGGCCCTGTTGTGGTTTAGGTTGCCTCAGCAAGAAGCACAAGACCTGGTGTGGAGTAGTGGGCTCTGCCAGAAGCACTGGCCTTGGTGTGGTGAAGGTGGCTTCAGCCAGCAGCACAGGCCATGGTGTGGTGTAGGTGGTCTCAGGAAGAAGCACAGGCCCTGGTGTGGTGTACTTGCCTCGGCCAGAAGCATAGCACTATTGTGTTGTACATGGCCACAGCCAGTGCCACAGGCCCTGGTGTGGTGTAGTTGGGCTCAACAAGCAGCACAGGCCCTGGTGTGGGTTAGCTGGCCTCGGCCTGAAGCACAGGCCTGGTGTGGTGTAGTTGGCCTCAACCAGCAGCACAGGCCCTGGTGTGGTGTAGTTGGCCTCAGCCATAATCACAGGCCCTGGTGTGGTGTAGTTGGCCTCAGCCAGCAGCACAGGGCCTGGTGTGGTGAAGATGGCCACAGCCAGAGCCACAGGCCCTGGTGTGGTGTAGTTGGCCTCAACATGCAGCACAGGCCCTGGTGTGGTGAAGTTGGGCTCAACAAGCAGCACAGGCCCTGGTGTGGTGTAGTTGGCCTTGGCCAGAAGCAACGGCACTGGTGTGGTGAAGATGGCCTCAACAAGCAGCACAAGCCCTGGTGTGGTGTAGTTGGCCTCAACCAGCAGCACAGGCCCTGGTGTGGTGAAGATGGCCTTGGCCAGGAGCAAAGGCACTCCTGTGGTGTAGATGGCCTAGGACAGAGCCACAGGCCATTGTCTGCAATGAATGGTCTACAATGTCGATGATGGGTTTTTACTCTTTCCATACGGCGAAGATGGCATTCCAAAAGGCCCTGGTGCGGTGTAGTTGGCCTCAACCAGCAGCACAGGCCCTGGTGTGGTGAAGTTGGCCTCAGCCATAATCACAGGCCCTGGTGTGGTGAAGATGGCCTCGGCCAGAAGCAAAGGCACTCCTGTGGTGTAGTTGGCCTAGGACAGAGCCAAAGGCCATTGTCTGCAATGAAGGGTCTACAATGTCGATGTTGGGTTTTTACTCTTTGTATACGGCGAAGATGGGCTTCCAAAAGACCCTGGTGCGGTGTAGTTGGCCTCAAACAGCAGCACAGGCCCTGTTGTGGTTTAGGTTGCCTCAGCAAGAAGCACAGGACCTGGTGTGGAGTAGTGGGCTCAGCCAGAAGCACTGGCCTTGGTGTGGTGAAGGTGGCTTCAGCCAGCAGCACAGGCCATGTTGTGGTGTAGGTGGTCTCAGCAAGAAGCACAGGCCCTGGTGTGGTGTAGTCGCCTCGGCCAGAAGCATAGCACTATTGTGTTGTACATGGCCACAGCCAGTGCCACAGGCCCTGGTGTGGTGTAGTTGGGCTCAACCAGCAGCACAGGCCCTGGTGTGGGGTAGTTGGCCTCGGCCTGAAGCACAGGCCTGGTGTGGTGTAGTTGGCCTCAACCAGCAGCACAGGCCCTGGTGTGGTGTAGTTGGCCTCGGCCAGCTGCACAGGCCCTGGTGTGGTGAAGTTGGCCTCAGCCATAATCACAGGCCCTGGTGTGGTGAAGATGGCCTCGGCCAGAAGCAAAGGCACTGGTATGGTGAAGATGGCATAAATCAGCCGCACAGGCCCTGGTGTGGTGTAGTTGGCCTCAACCAGCAGCACAGGCCCTGCTGTGGTGTAGTTGGCCTCAACCAGCAGCTCAGGTCCTGGTGTTGTGTAGTTGGCCTCAACCAGCAGCTCAGGTCCTGGTGTGGTGTAGTTGGCCTCAACCAGCAGCTCAGGTCCTGGTGTTGTGTAGTTGGCCTCAACCAGCAGCTCAGGTCCTGGTGTGGTGTAGTTGGCCTCAGCAATAATCACAGGCCCTGGTGTGGTGTAGTTGGCCTCAACCAGTGCCACAGCCCTGGTGTGGTGTAGTTGGCCTAAGCCAGCAGCACAGGCCCTGGTGTGGTGTAGTCGCCTCGGCCATAATCACAGGCCCTGGTGTGGTGTAGTTGGCCTCAGCCAGCAGCACAGGGCCTGGTGTGGAGTAGTCGTCTCGGCCAGAAGCAGAGCACTGGTGTGGTGAAGATGGCCACAGCAAGAGCCACAGGCCCTAGTCTGGTGTAGTTGGCCTCAACCAGCAGTACAGGCCCTGTTGTGGTGTATTTGGCCTCAGCCATAATCACAGGAGCTGGTGTGGTGAAGATGGCCACAGCCAGAGCCACAGGCCCTGGTGTGGTGTAGCTGGCCTCAACCAGCAGCACAGGCCCTAGTGTGGTGAAGATGGCCTCGGCCAGAAGCAACGGCACTGGTGTGGTGAAGATGGCCTCAACAAGCAGCACAGGCCCTGGTGTGGTGTAGTTGGCCTCAACCAGCAGCACAGGCCCTGGTGTGGTGAAGTTGGCCTCAGCCATAATCACAGGCCCTGGTGTGGTGAAGATGGCCTTGGCCAGGAGCAAAGGCACTCCTGTGGTGTAGATGGCCTAGGACAGAGCCACATGCCATTGTCTGCAATGAATGGTCTACAATGTCGATGTTGGGTTTTTACTCTTTCTATACGGCGAAGATGACATTCCAAAAGGCCCTGGTGCGGTGTAGTTGGCCTCAACCAGCAGCACAGGCCCTGGTGTGGTGAAGTTGGCCTCAGCCATAATCACAGGCCCTGGTGTGGTGAAGATGGCCTCTGCCAGAAGCAAAGGCACTGGTGTGGTGAACATGGCCTCAACCAGCCGCACAGGCCCTGGTGTGGTGTAGTTGGCCTCAACCAGCAGCACAGGCCCTGTTGTGGTGTATTTGGCCTCAGCCATAATCACAGGCCCTGGTGTGGTGAAGATGGCCACAGCCAGAGCCACAGGCCCTGGTGTGGTGTAGTTGACCTCAACATGCAGCACAGGCCCTGGTGTGGTGTAGTTGGCCTCAACCAGCAGCACAGGCCCTGGTGTGGTGAAGTTGGCCTCAGCCATAATCACAGGCCCTGGTGTGGTGAAGATGGCCTTGGCCAGGAGCAAAGGCACTCCTGTGGTGTAGATGGCCTAGGACAGAGCCACAGGCCATTGTCTGCAATGAATGGTCTACAATGTCGATGTTGGGTTTTTACTCTTTCTATACGGCGAAGATGACATTCCAAAAGGCCCTGGTGCGGTGTAGTTGGCCTCAACCAGCAGCACAGGCCCTGGTGTGGTGAAGTTGGCCTCAGCCATAATCACAGGCCCTGGTGTGGTGAAGATGGCCTCTGCCAGAAGCAAAGGCACTGGTGTGGTGAACATGGCCTCAACCAGCCGCACAGGCCCTGGTGTGGTGTAGTTGGCCTCAACCAGCAGCACAGGCCCTGTTGTGGTGTATTTGGCCTCAGCCATAATCACAGGCCTGGTGTGGTGAAGATGGCCACAGCCAGAGCCACAGGCCCTGGTGTGGTGAAGATGGCCACAGCCAGTGCCACAGGCCCTGGTGTGGTGTAGTTGGGCTCAACAAGCAGCACAGGCCCTGGTGTGGTGTAGTTGCCTCGGCCAGAAGAAGAGCACTGTTGTGGTGCAGATGGCCTCAGCCAGTGCCACAGGCCCTAGTCTGGTGTAGTTGGCCTCAACCAGCAGCACAGGCCCTGTTGTGGTGTATTTGGCCTCAGCCATAATCACAGGCCCTGGTGTGGTGAAGATGGCCACAGCCAGAGCCACAGGCCCTGGTGTGGTGTAGTTGGCCTCAACAAGCAGCACAGACCCTGGTGTGGTGAAGATGGCCTCGGCCAGAAGCAACGGCACTGGTGTGGTGAAGATGGCCACAGCCAGAGCCACAGGCCCTGGTGTGGTGTAGTTGGCCTCAACCAGCAGCACAGGCCCTGGTGTGGTGTAGTTGGCATCAGCCATAATCACAGGCCCTGGTGTGGTGAAGATGGCCTCGGCCAGAAGCAAAGGCACTCCTGTGGTGTAGATGGCCTAGGACAGAGCCACAGGCCATTGTCTGCAATGAAGGGTCTACAATGTCGATGTTGGGTTTTTACTCTTTGTATACGGCGAAGATGGCCTTCCAAAAGACCCTGGTGCGGTGTAGTTGGCCTCAAACAGCAGCACAGGCCCTGTTGTGGTTTAGGTTGCCTCAGCCATAATCACAGGCCCTGGTGTGGTGAAGATGGCCACAGCCAGAGCCACAGGCCCTGGTGTGGTGTAGTTGCCCTCAACATGCAGCACAGGCCCTGGTGTGGTGAAGTTGGGCTCAACAAGCAGCACAGGCCCTGGTGTGGTGAAGATGGCCTCGGCCAGAAGCAACGGCACTGGTGTGGTGAAGATGGCCTCAACAAGCAGCACAGGCCCTGGTGTGGTGTAGTTGGCCTCAGCCAGCAGCACAGGCCCTGTTGTGGTGTATTTGGCCTCAGCCATAATCACAGGCCCTGGTGTGGTGAAGATGGCCACAGCCAGAGCCACAGGCCCTGGTGTGGTGTAGTTGGCCTCAACCAGCAGCACAGGCCCTGTTGTGGTGTATTTGGCCTCAGCCATAATCACAGGCCCTGGTGTGGTGAAGATGGCCACAGCCAGAGCCACAGGCCCTGGTGTTGTGTAGTTGGCCTCAACAAGCAGAACAGACCCTGGTGTGGTGAAGATGGCCTCGGCCAGAAGCAACGGCACTGGTGTGGTGAAGATGGCCACAGCCAGAGCCACAGGCCCTGGTGTGGTGTAGTTGGCCTCAACCAGCAGCACAGGCCCTGGTGTGGTGTAGTTGGCATCAGCCATAATCACAGGCCCTGGTGTGGTGAAGATGGCCTCGGCCAGAAGCAAAGGCACTCCTGTGGTGTAGATGGCCTAGGACAGAGCCACAGGCCATTGTCTGCAATGAAGGGTCTACAATGTCGATGTTGGGTTTTTACTCTTTGTATACGGCGAAGATGGGCTTCCAAAAGACCCTGGTGCGGTGTAGTTGGAATCAAACAGCAGCACAGGCCCTGTTGTGGTTTAGGTTGCCTCAGCAAGAAGCACAGGACCTGGTGTGGAGTAGTGGGCTCAGCCAGAATCACTGGCCTTAGTGTGGTGAAGGTGGTTTCAGCCAGCAGCACAGGCCATGGTGTGGTGTAGGTGGTCTCAGCAAGAAGCAGAGGCCCTGGTGTGGTGTAGTCGCCTCGGCCAGAAGCATAGCACTATTGTGTTGTACATGGCCACAGCCAGTGCCACAGGCCCTGGTGTGGTGTAGTTGGGCTCAACAAGCAGCACAGGCCCTGGTGTGGTGTAGTTGCCTCGGCCAGATGAAGAGCACTGTTGTGGTGCAGATGGCCTCAGCCAGTGCCACAGGCCCTAGTCTGGTGTAGTTGGCCTCAGCCAGCAGCACAGGCCCTGTTGTGGTGTATTTGGCCTCAGCCATAATCACAGGCCCTGGTGTGGTGAAGATGGCCACAGCCAGAGCCACAGGCCCTGGTGTGGTGTAGTTGGCCTCAACATGCAGCACAGGCCCTGGTGTGGTGAAGTTGGGCTCAACAAGCAGCACAGGCCCTGGTGTGGTGAAGATGGCCTCGGCCAGAAGCAACGGCACTGGTGTGGTGAAGATGGCCTCAACAAGCAGCACAGGCCCTGGTGTGGTGTAGTTGGCCTCAGCCAGCAGCACAGGCCCTGTTGTGGTGTATTTGGCCTCAGCCATAATCACAGGCCCTGGTGTGGTGAAGATGGCCACAGCCAGAGCCACAGGCCCTGGTGTGGTGTAGTTGGCCTCAACATGCAGCACAGGCCCTGGTGTGGTGAAGTTGGGCTCAACAAGCAGCACAGGCCCTGGTGTGGTGAAGATGGCCTCGGCCAGAAGCAACGGCACTGGTGTGGTGAAGATGGCCTCAACAAGCAGCACAGGCCCTGGTGTGGTGTAGTTGGCCTCAACCAGCAGCACAGGCCCTGGTGTGGTGAAGTTGGCCTCAGCCATAATCACAGGCCCTGGTGTGGTGTAGTCGCCTCGGCCAGAAGCATAGCACTATTGTGTTGTACATGGCCAAAGCCAGTGCCACAGGCCCTGGTGTGGTGTAGTTTGGCTCAACAAGCAGCACAGGCCCTGGTGTGGTGTAGTTGCCTCGGCCAGAAGAAGAGCACTGTTGTGGTGCAGATGGCCTCAGCCAGTGCCACACGCCCTAGTCTGGTGTAGTTGGCCTCAACCAGCAGCACAGGCCCTGTTGTGGTGTATTTGGCCTCAGCCATAATCACAGGCCCTGGTGTGGTGAAGATGGCCACAGCCAGAGCCACAGGCCCTGGTGTGGTGTAGTTGGCCTCAACAAGCAGCACAGACCCTGGTGTGGTGAAGATGGCCTCGGCCAGAAGCAACGGCACTGGTGTGGTGAAGATGGCCACAGCCAGAGCCACAGGCCCTGGTGTGGTGTAGTTGGCCTCAACCAGCAGCACAGGCCCTGGTGTGGTGTAGTTGGCATCAGCCATAATCACAGGCCCTGGTGTGGTGAAGATGGCCTCGGCCAGAAGCAAAGGCACTCCTGTGGTGTAGATGGCCTAGGACAGAGCCACAGGCCATTGTCTGCAATGAAGGGTCTACAATGTCGATGTTGGGTTTTTACTCTTTGTATACGGTGAAGATGGCCTTCCAAAAGACCCTGGTGTGGTGTAGTTGGCCTCAAACAGCAGCACAGGCCCTGTTGTGGTTTAGGTTGCCTCAGCAAGAAGCACAGGACCTGGTGTGGAGTAGTGGGCTCAGCCAGAAGCACTGGTCTTGGTGTGGTGAAGGTGGCTTCAGCCAGCAGCACAGGCCATGGTGTGGTGTAGGTGGTCTCAGCAAGAAGCAGAGGCCCTGGTGTGGTGTAATCGCCTCGGCCAGAAGCATAGCACTATTGTGTTGTACATGGCCACAGCCAGTGCCACAGGCCCTGGTGTGGTGTAGTTTGGCTCAACAAGCAGCACAGGCCCTGGTGTGGTGTAGTTGCCTCGGCCAGAAGAAGAGCACTGTTGTGGTGCAGATGGGCACAGCCAGTGCCATAGGCCCTAGTCTGGTGTAGTTGGCCTCAGCCAGCAGCACAGGCCCTGTTGTGGTGTATTTGGCCTCAGCCATAATCACAGGCCATGGTGTGGTGAAGATGGCCACAGCCAGAGCCACAGGCCCTGGTGTGGTGTAGTTGGCCTCAACATGCAGCACAGGCCCTGGTGTGGTGAAGTTGGGCTCAACAAGCAGCACAGGCCCTGGTGTGGTGAAGATGGCCTCGGCCAGAAGCAACGGCACTGGTGTGGTGTATTTGGCCTCAACAAGCAGCACAGGCCCTGGTGTGGGGTAGTTGGCCTCGGCCTGAAGCACAGGCCTGGTGTGGTGTAGTTGGCCTCAACCAGCAGCACAGGCCCTGGTGTGGTGAAGTTGGCCTCAGCCATAATCACAGGCCCTGGTGTGGTGAAGATGGCCACAGGCAGAGCCACAGGACCTGGTGTGGTGTAGTTGGCCTCAACCAGCCGCACAGGCCCTGGTGTGGTGTAGTTGGCCTCAACCAGCAGCACAGGCCCTGGTGTGGTGTATTTGGCCTCAACCAGCAGCTCAGGTCCTGGTGTGGTGTAGTTGGCCTCAGCAATAATCACAGGCCCTGGTGTGGTGAAGATGGCCTCGGCCAGAAGCACAGGCACTCCTGTGGTGTAGTTGGCCTAGGACAGAGCCACAGGCCATTGTCTGCAATGAAGGGTCTACAATGTCGATGTTGGGTTTTTACTCTTTGTATACGGCGAAGATGGGCTTCCAAAAGACCCTGGTGCGGTGTAGTTGGCCTCAAACAGCAGCACAGGCCCTGTTGTGGTTTAGGTTGCCTCAGCAAGAAGCACAGGACCTGGTGTGGAGTAGTGGGATCAGCCAGAAGCACTGGCCTTGGTGTGGTGTAGGTGGTCTCAGCAAGAAGCACAGGCCCTGGTGTGGTGTAGTCGCCTCGGCCAGAAGCATAGCACTATTGTGTTGTACATGGCCACAGCCAGTGCCACAGGCCCTGGTGTGGTGTAGTTGGGCTCAACAAGCAGCACAGGCCCTGGTGTGGTGTCGTTGCCTCGGCCAGAAGAAGAGCACTGTTGTGGTGCAGATGGCCTCAGCCAGTGCCACAGGCCCTAGTCTGGTGTAGTGGGCCTCAACCAGCAGCACAGGCCCTGTTGTGGTGTATTTGGCCTCAGCCATAATCACAGGCCCTGGTGTGGTGAAGATGGCCACAGGCAGAGCCACAGGCCCTGGTGTGGTGTATTTGGCCTCAACATGCAGCACAGGCCCTGGTGTGGTGAAGATGGCCTCGGCCAGAAGCAACGGCACTGGTGCGGTGAAGATGGCCTCGGCCAGAAGCAACGGCACTGGTGTGGTGTAGTTGGCCTCAACATGCAGCACAGGCCCTGGTGTGGTGAAGATGGCCTCGGCCAGAAGCAACGGCACTGGTGTGGTGAAGATGGCCTCAACAAGCAGCACAGGCCCTGGTGTGGTGTAGTTGGCCTCAACCAGCAGCACAGGCCCTGGTGTGGTGAAGTTGGCCTCAGCCATAATCACAGGCCCTGGTGTGGTGAAGATGGCCTTGGCCAGGAGCAAAGGCACTCCTGTGGTGTAGATGGCCTAGGAAGGAGCCACAGGCCACTGTCTGCAATGAATGGTCTACAATGTCGATGTTGGGTTTTTACTCTTTGTATACGGCGAAGATGGCATTCCAAAAGGCCCTGGTGTGGTGTAGTTGGCCTCAACGAGCAGCACAGGCCCTGGTGTGGTGTAGTTGGCCTCAACCAGCAGCTCAGGTCCTGGTGTGGTGTAGTTGGCCTCAGCAATAATCACAGGCCCTGGTGTGGTGTAGTTGGCCTCAACCAGCAGCACAGGCCTGGTGTGGTGTAGTTGGCCTCAACCAGCAGCACAGGCCCTGGTGTGGTGTAGTTGGCCTCGGCCATAATCACAGGCCCTGGTGTGGTGTAGTTGGCCTCAGCCAGGAGCACAGGGCCTGGTGTGGTGTAGTCGTCTCGGCCAGAAGCAGAGCACTGGTGTGGTGAAGATGGCCACAGCCAGAGCCACAGGCCCTGGTGTGGTGTAGTTGGCCTCAACCAGCAGCACAGGCCCTGGTGTGGTGTAGTTGGCCTCAGCCATAATCACAGGCCCTGGTGTGGTGAAGATGGCCTCGGCCAGAAGCAAAGGCACTCCTGTGGTGTAGATGGCCTAGGACAGAGCCACAGGCCATTGTCTGCAATGAAGGATCTACAATGTCGATGTTGGGTTTTTACTCTTTCTATACGGCGAAGATGGCCTTCCAACAGACCCTGGTGCGGTGTAGTTGGCCTCAAACAGCACCACAGGCCCTGTTGTGGTTTAGGTTGCCTCAGCAAGAAGCACAGGACCTGGTGTGGAGTAGTGGGCTCAGCCAGAAGCACTGGCCTTGGTGTGGTGAAGGTGGCTTCAGCCAGCGGCACAGGCCATGGTGTGGTGTAGGTGGTCTCAGCAAGAAGCACAGGCCCTGGTGTGGTGTAGTTGCCTCGGCCAGAAGCATAGCACTATTGTGTTGTACATGGCCACAGCCAGTGCCACAGGCCCTGGTGTGGTGTAGTTGGGCTCAACAAGCAGCACAAGCCCTGGTGTGGGGTAGTTGGCCTCGGCCTGAAGCACAGGCCTGGTGTGGTGTAGTTGGCCTCAACCAGCAGCACAGGCCCTGGTGTGGTGTAGTTGGCCTCAGCCATAATCACAGGCCCTGGTGTGGTGTAGTTGGCCTCAGCCAGCAGCACAGGGCCTGGTGTGGTGTAGTCGTCTCGGCCAGAAGCAGAGCACTGGTGTGGTGAAGATGGCCACAGCCAGAGCCACAGGCCCTGGTGTGGTGTAGTTGGCCTCAACCAGCAGCACAGGCCCTGGTGTGGTGAAGTTGGCCTCAGCCATAATCACAGGCCCTGGTGTGGTGAAGATGGCCTCGGCCAGAAGCAAAGGCACTGGTGTGGTGAAGATGGCCTCAACCAGCCGCACAGGCCCTGGTGTGGTGTAGTTGGCCTCAACCAGCAGCACAGGCCCTGGTGTGGTGTAGTTGGCCTCAACCAGCAGCTCAGGTTCTGGTGTGGTGTAGTTGGCCTCAGCAATAATCACAGGCCCTGGTGTGGTGTAGTTGGCCTCAACCAGCAGCACAGGCCCTGGTGTGGTGTAGTTGGCCTCAGCCATAATCACAGGCCCTGGTGTGGTGTAGTTGGCCTCAGCCAGCAGAAAAAGGGCCTGGTGTGGTGTAGTCGTCTCGGCCAGAAGCAGATCACTGGTGTGGTGAAGATGGCCACAGCCAGAGCCACAGGCCCTGGTGTGGTGTAGTTGGCCTCAACCAGCAGCACAGGCCCTGGTGTGGTGAAGTTGGCCTCAGCCATAATCACAGGCCCTGGTGTGGTGAAGATGGCCTCGGCCAGAAGTAAAGGCACTGGTGTGGTGAAGATGGCCTCAACCAGCCGCACAGGCCCTGGTGTGGTGTAGTTGGCCTCAACCAGCAGCACAGGCCCTGGTGTGGTGTAGTTGGCCTCAACCAGCAGCTCAGGTTCTGGTGTGGTGTAGTTGGCCTCAGCAATAATCACAGGCCCTGGTGTGGTGTAGTTGGCCTCAACCAGCAGCACAGGCCTGGTGTGGTGTAGTTGGCCTCAACCAGCAGCACAGGCCCTTGTGTGGTGTAGTCGCCTCGGCAATAATCACAGGCCCTGGTGTGGTGTAGTCGTCTAGGCCAGAAGCAGAGCACTGGTGTGGTGAAGATGGCCACAGCCAGAGCCACAGGCCCTGGTGTGGTGTAGTTGGCCTCAACCAGCAGCACAGGCCCTGGTGTGGTGTAGTTGGCCTCAGCCATAATCACAGGCCCTGGTGTGGTGAAGATGGCCTCGGCCAGAAGCAAAGGCACTCCTGTGGTGTAGATGGCCTAGGACAGAGCCACAGGCCATTGTCTGCAATGAAGGATCTACAATGTCGATGTTGGGTTTTTACTCTTTCTATACGGCGAAGATGGCCTTCCAACAGACCCTGGTGCGGTGTAGTTGGCCTCAAACAGCACCACAGGCCCTGTTGTGGTTTAGGTTGCCTCAGCAAGAAGCACAGGACCTGGTGTGGAGTAGTGGGCTCAGCCAGAAGCACTGGCCTTGGTGTGGTGAAGGTGGCTTCAGCCAGCGGCACAGGCCATGGTGTGGTGTAGGTGGTCTCAACCAGCAGCACAGGCCCTGTTGTGGTGTATTTGGCCTCAGCCATAATCACAGGCGCTGGTGTGGTGAAGATGGCCACAGCCAGAGCCACAGGCCTTGGTGTGGTGTAGTTGGCCTCAACCAGCAGCACAGGCCCTGGTGTGGTGTAGTTGGCCTCAGCCATTTTCACAGGACCTGGTGTGGAGTAGTGGGCTCTGCCAGAAGCACTGGCCTTGGTGTGGTGAAGGTGGCTTCAGCCAGCAGCACAGGCCATGGTGTGGTGTAGGTGGTCTCATCAAGAAGCACAGGCCCTGGTGTGGTGTAGTTGCCTCGGCCAGAAGAAGAGCACTGTTGTGGTGCAGATGGCCTCAGCCAGTGCCACAGGCCCTAGTCTGGTGTAGTTGGCCTCAACCAGCAGCACAGGCCCTGTTGTGGTGTATTTGGCCTCAGCCATAATCACAGGCCCTGGTGTGGTGTAGTTGGCCTCAACATGCAGCACAGGCCCTGGTGTGGTGAAGTTGGGCGCAACAAGCAGCACAGGCCCTGGTGTGGTGAAGATGGCCTCGGCCAGAAGCAACGGCACTGGTGTGGTGAAGATGGCCTCAACAAGCAGCACAGGCCCTGGTGTGGTGTAGTTGGCCTCAACCAGCAGCACAGGCCCTGGTGTGGTGAAGTTGGCCTAAGCCATAATCACAGGCCCTGGTGTGGTGAAGATGGCCTTGGCCAGGAGCAAAGGCACTCCTGTGTTGTTGATGGCCTAGGACAGAGCCACAGGCCATTGTCTGCAATGAATGGTCTGCAATGTCGATGTTGGGTTTTTACTCTTTGTATACGGCGAAGATGGCATTCCCAAAGGCCCTGGTGCGGTGTAGTTGGCCTCAAACAGCAGCACAGGCCCTGGTGTGGTGTAGTTGGCCTCAGCCATAATCACAGGCCCTGGTGTGGTCAAGATGGCCTCGGCCAGAATCAAAGGCACTCCTGTGGTGTAGATGGCCTAGGACAGAGCCACAGGCCATTGTCTGCAATGAAGGGTCTACAATGTCGATGTTGGGTTTTTACTCTTTGTATACGGCGAAGATGGCCTTCCAAAAGACCCTGGTGCGGTGTAGTTGGCCTCAAACAGCAGCACAGGCACTGTTGTGGTTTAGGTTGCCTCAGCAAGAAGCACAGGACCTGGTGTGGAGTAGTGGGCTCTGCCAGAAGCACTGGCCTTGGTGTGGTGAAGGTGGCTTCAGCCAGCAGCACAGGCCATGGTGTGGTGTAGGTGGTCTCAGCAAGAAGCACAGGCCCTGGTGTGGTGTAGTCGCCTCGGCCAGAAGCATAACACTATTGTGTTGTACATGGCCACAGCCAGTGCCACAGGCCCTGGTGTGGTGTAGTTGGGCTCAACAAGCAGCACAGGCCCTGGTGTGGTGTAGTTGCCTCGGCCAGAAGAAGAGCACTGTTGTGGTGCAGATGGCCTCAGCCAGTGCCACAGGCCCTAGTCTGGTGTAGTTGGCCTCAACCAGCAGCACAGGCCCTGTTGTGGTGTATTTGGCCTCAGCCATAATCACAGGCCCTGGTGTGGTGTAGTTGGCCTCAGCCATAATCACAGGGCCTAGTGTGGTGTAGTTGGCCTCAGCCAGCAGCACAGGGCCTGGTGTGGTGAAGATGGCCACAGCCAGAGCCACAGGCCCTGGTGTGGTGTAGTTGGCCTCAACATGCAGCACAGGCCCTGGTGTGGTGAAGTTGGGCTCAACAAGCAGCACAGGCCCTGGTGTGGTGAAGATGGCCTCGGCCAGAAGCAACGGCACTGGTGTGGTGTATTTGGCCTCAACAAGCAGCACAGGCCCTGGTGTGGGGTAGTTGGCCTCGGCCTGAAGCACAGGCCTGGTGTGGTGTAGTTGGCCTCAACCAGCAGCACAGGCCCTGGTGTGGTGAAGTTGGCCTCAGCCATAATCACAGGCCCTGGTGTGGTGAAGATGGCCACAGGCAGAGCCACAGGACCTGGTGTGGTGTAGTTGGCCTCAACCAGCCGCACAGGCCCTGGTGTGGTGTAGTTGGCCTCAACCAGCAGCACAGGCCCTGGTGTGGTGTATTTGGCCTCAACCAGCAGCTCAGGTCCTGGTGTGGTGTAGTTGGCCTCAGCAATAATCACAGGCCCTGGTGTGGTGAAGATGGCCTCGGCCAGAAGCACAGGCACTCCTGTGGTGTAGTTGGCCTAGGACAGAGCCACAGGCCATTGTCTGCAATGAAGGGTCTACAATGTCGATGTTGGGTTTTTACTCTTTGTATACGGCGAAGATGGGCTTCCAAAAGACCCTGGTGCGGTGTAGTTGGCCTCAAACAGCAGCACAGGCCCTGTTGTGGTTTAGGTTGCCTCAGCAAGAAGCACAGGACCTGGTGTGGAGTAGTGGGATCAGCCAGAAGCACTGGCCTTGGTGTGGTGTAGGTGGTCTCAGCAAGAAGCACAGGCCCTGGTGTGGTGTAGTCGCCTCGGCCAGAAGCATAGCACTATTGTGTTGTACATGGCCACAGCCAGTGCCACAGGCCCTGGTGTGGTGTACTTGGGCTCAACAAGCAGCACAGGCCCTGGTGTGGTGTCGTTGCCTCGGCCAGAAGAAGAGCACTGTTGTGGTGCAGATGGCCTCAGCCAGTGCCACAGGCCCTAGTCTGGTGTAGTGGGCCTCAACCAGCAGCACAGGCCCTGTTGTGGTGTATTTGGCCTCAGCCATAATCACAGGCCCTGGTGTGGTGAAGATGGCCACAGGCAGAGCCACAGGCCCTGGTGTGGTGTATTTGGCCTCAACATGCAGCACAGGCCCTGGTGTGGTGAAGATGGCCTCGGCCAGAAGCAACGGCACTGGTGCGGTGAAGATGGCCTCGGCCAGAAGCAACGGCACTGGTGTGGTGTAGTTGGCCTCAACATGCAGCACAGGCCCTGGTGTGGTGAAGATGGCCTCGGCCAGAAGCAACGGCACTGGTGTGGTGAAGATGGCCTCAACAAGCAGCACAGGCCCTGGTGTGGTGTAGTTGGCCTCAACCAGCAGCACAGGCCCTGGTGTGGTGAAGTTGGCCTCAGCCATAATCACAGGCCCTGGTGTGGTGAAGATGGCCTTGGCCAGGAGCAAAGGCACTCCTGTGGTGTAGATGGCCTAGGAAGGAGCCACAGGCCACTGTCTGCAATGAATGGTCTACAATGTCGATGTTGGGTTTTTACTCTTTGTATACGGCGAAGATGGCATTCCAAAAGGCCCTGGTGTGGTGTAGTTGGCCTCAACGAGCAGCACAGGCCCTGGTGTGGTGTAGTTGGCCTCAACCAGCAGCTCAGGTCCTGGTGTGGTGTAGTTGGCCTCAGCAATAATCACAGGCCCTGGTGTGGTGTAGTTGGCCTCAACCAGCAGCACAGGCCTGGTGTGGTGTAGTTGGCCTCAACCAGCAGCACAGGCCCTGGTGTGGTGTAGTTGGCCTCGGCCATAATCACAGGCCCTGGTGTGGTGTAGTTGGCCTCAGCCAGGAGCACAGGGCCTGGTGTGGTGTAGTCGTCTCGGCCAGAAGCAGAGCACTGGTGTGGTGAAGATGGCCACAGCCAGAGCCACAGGCCCTGGTGTGGTGTAGTTGGCCTCAACCAGCAGCACAGGCCCTGGTGTGGTGTAGTTGGCCTCAGCCATAATCACAGGCCCTGGTGTGGTGAAGATGGCCTCGGCCAGAAGCAAAGGCACTCCTGTGGTGTAGATGGCCTAGGACAGAGCCACAGGCCATTGTCTGCAATGAAGGATCTACAATGTCGATGTTGGGTTTTTACTCTTTCTATACGGCGAAGATGGCCTTCCAAAAGACCCTGGTGCGGTGTAGTTGGCCTCAAACAGCACCACAGGCCCTGTTGTGGTTTAGGTTGCCTCAGCAAGAAGCACAGGACCTGGTGTGGAGTAGTGGGCTCAGCCAGAAGCACTGGCCTTGGTGTGGTGAAGGTGGCTTCAGCCAGCGGCACAGGCCATGGTGTGGTGTAGGTGGTCTCAGCAAGAAGCACAGGCCCTGGTGTGGTGTAGTTGCCTCGGCCAGAAGCATAGCACTATTGTGTTGTACATGGCCACAGCCAGTGCCACAGGCCCTGGTGTGGTGTAGTTGGGCTCAACAAGCAGCACAAGCCCTGGTGTGGGGTAGTTGGCCTCGGCCTGAAGCACAGGCCTGGTGTGGTGTAGTTGGCCTCAACCAGCAGCACAGGCCCTGGTGTGGTGTAGTTGGCCTCAGCCATAATCACAGGCCCTGGTGTGGTGTAGTTGGCCTCAGCCAGCAGCACAGGGCCTGGTGTGGTGTAGTCGTCTCGGCCAGAAGCAGAGCACTGGTGTGGTGAAGATGGCCACAGCCAGAGCCACAGGCCCTGGTGTGGTGTAGTTGGCCTCAACCAGCAGCACAGGCCCTGGTGTGGTGAAGTTGGCCTCAGCCATAATCACAGGCCCTGGTGTGGTGAAGATGGCCTCGGCCAGAAGCAAAGGCACTGGTGTGGTGAAGATGGCCTCAACCAGCCGCACAGGCCCTGGTGTGGTGTAGTTGGCCTCAACCAGCAGCACAGGCCCTGGTGTGGTGTAGTTGGCCTCAACCAGCAGCTCAGGTTCTGGTGTGGTGTAGTTGGCCTCAGCAATAATCACAGGCCCTGGTGTGGTGTAGTTGGCCTCAACCAGCAGCACAGGCCCTGGTGTGGTGTAGTTGGCCTCAGCCATAATCACAGGCCCTGGTGTGGTGTAGTTGGCCTCAGCCAGCAGAAAAAGGGCCTGGTGTGGTGTAGTCGTCTCGGCCAGAAGCAGATCACTGGTGTGGTGAAGATGGCCACAGCCAGAGCCACAGGCCCTGGTGTGGTGTAGTTGGCCTCAACCAGCAGCACAGGCCCTGGTGTGGTGAAGTTGGCCTCAGCCATAATCACAGGCCCTGGTGTGGTGAAGATGGCCTCGGCCAGAAGTAAAGGCAATGGTGTGGTGAAGATGGCCTCAACCAGCCGCACAGGCCCTGGTGTGGTGTAGTTGGCCTCAACCAGCAGCACAGGCCCTGGTGTGGTGTAGTTGGCCTCAACCAGCAGCTCAGGTTCTGGTGTGGTGTAGTTGGCCTCAGCAATAATCACAGGCCCTGGTGTGGTGTAGTTGGCCTCAACCAGCAGCACAGGCCTGGTGTGGTGTAGTTGGCCTCAACCAGCAGCACAGGCCCTTGTGTGGTGTAGTCGCCTCGGCAATAATCACAGGCCCTGGTGTGGTGTAGTTGGCCTCAGCCAGCAGCACAGGGCCTGGTGTGGTGTAGTCGTCTCGGCCAGAAGCAGAGCACTGGTGTAGTGAAGATGGCCACAGCCAGAGCCACAGGCCCTGGTGTGGTGTAGTTGGCCTCAAACAGCAGCACAGGCCCTGTTGTGGTTTAGGTTGCCTCAGCAAGAAGCACAGGACCTGGGGTGGAGTAGTGGGCTCAGCCAGAAGCACTGGCCTTGGTGTGGTGAAGGTGGCTTCAGCCAGCAGCACAGGCCATGGTGTGGTGTAGGTGGTCTCAGCAAGAAGCACAGGCCCTGGTGTGGTGAAGATGGCCTCGGCCAGAAGCAAAGGCACTCCTGTGGTGTAGATGGCCTAGGACAGAGCCACAGGCCATTGTCTGCAATGAAGGGTCTACAATGTCGATGTTGGCTTTTTACTCTTTGTATACAGCGAAGATGGGCTTCCAAAAGACCCTGGTGTGGTGTAGTTGGCCTCAAACAGCAGCACAGGCCCTGTTGTGGTTTAGGTTGCCTCAGCAAGAAGCACAGGACCTGGTGTGGAGTAGTGGGCTCAGCCAGAAGCACTGGCCTTGGTGTGGTGAACGTGGCTTCAGCCAGCAGCACAGGCCATGGTGTGGTGTAGGTGGTCTCAGCAAGAAGCACAGACCCTGGTGTGGTGTAGTCGCCTCGGCCAGAAGCAGAGCACTGTTGTGGTGCAGATGGCCTCAGCCAGTGCCACAGGCCCTAGTCTGGTGTAGTTGGCCTCAACCAGCAGCACAGGCCCTGTTGTGGTGTATTTGGCCTCAGCCATAATCACAGGCCCTGGTGTGGTGAAGATGGCCACAGCCAGAGCCACAGGCCTTGGTGTGGTGTACTTGGCCTCAACCAGCAGCACAGGCCCTGGTGTGGTGTAGATGGCCTCAGCCATAATCACAGGCCTGGTGTGGTGTAGTTGGCCTCAACCAGCAGCACAGGCCCTGGTGTGGTGTAGTTGGCCTCAGCCATAATCACAGGCCCTGGTGTGGTATAGTTGGCCTCAGCCATCAGCAAAAGGGCCTGGTGTGGTGAAGATGGCCATAGCCAGAGCCACAGGCCCTGGTGTGGTGTAGTTGGCCTCAACATGCAGCACAGGCCCTGGTGTGGTGAAGTTGGGCTCAACAAGCAGCACAGGCCCTGGTGTGGTGAAGATGGCCTTGGCCAGAAGCAACGGCACTGGTGTGGTGAAGATGGCCTCAACAAGCAGCACAGGCCCTGGTGTGGTGTAGTTGGCCTCAACCAGCAGCTCAGGTTCTGGTGTGGTGTAGTTGGCCTCAGCAATAATCACAGGCCCTGGTGTGGTGTAGTTGGCCTCAACCAGCAGCACAGGCCTGGTGTGGTGTAGTTGGGCTCAACCAGCAGCACAGGCCCTGGTGTGGTGAAGTCGCCTCGGCCATAATCACAGGCCCTGGTGTGGTGTAGTTGGCCTCAGCCAGCAGCACAGGGCCTGGTGTGGTGTAGTCGTCTCGGCCAGAAGCAGAGCACTGGTGTGGTGAAGATGGCCACAGCCAGAGCCACAGGCCCTGGTGTGGTGTAGTTGGCCTCAAACAGCAGCACAGGCCCTTTTGTGGTTTAGGTTGCCTCAGCAAGAAGCACAGGACCTGGTGTGGAGTAGTGGGCTCAGCCAGAAGCACTGGCCTTGGTGTGGTGAAGGTGGCTTCAGCCAGCAGCACAGGCCATGGTGTGGTGTAGGTGGTCTCAGCAAGAAGCACAGGCCCTGGTGTGGTGAAGATGGCCTCGGCCAGAAGCAAAGGCACTCCTGTGGTGTAGATGGCCTAGGACAGAGCCACAGGCCATTGTCTGCAATGAATGGTCTACAATGTCGATGTTGGGTTTTTACTCTTTCTATACGGCGAAGATGGCATTCCAAAAGGCCCTGGTGCGGTGTAGTTGGCCTCAACCAGCAGCACAGGCCCTGGTGTGGTGAAGTTGGCCTCAGCCATAATCACAGGCCCTGGTGTGGTGAAGATGGCCTCGGCCAGAAGCAAAGGCACTGGTGTGGTGAAGATGGCCTCAACCAGCCGCACAGGCCCTGGTGTGGTGTAGTTGGCCTCAGCCAGCAGCAGCACAGGCCCTGGTGTGGTGTAGTTGGCATCAGCCATAATCACAGGCCCTGGTGTGGTGAAGATGGCCTCAACAAGCAGCACAGACCCTGGTGTGGTGAAGATGGCCTCGGCCAGAAGCAACGGCACTGGTGTGGTGAATATGGCCACAGCCAGAGCCACAGGCCCTGGTGTGGTGTAGTTGGCCTTAATCAGCCGCACAGGCCCTGGTGTGGTGTAGTTGGCCTCAGCCAGCAGCAGCACAGGCCCTAGTGTGGTGTAGTTGGCCTCAACCAGCAGCACAGGCCCTGGTGTGGTGTAGTTGGCCTCAGCAATAATCACAGGCCCTGGTGTGGTGAAGATGGCCTCGGCCAGAAGCAAAGGCACTCCTGTGGTGTAGATGGCCTAGGACAGAGCCACAGGCCATTGTCTGCAATGAAGGGTCTACAATGTCGATGTTGGGTTTTTACTCTTTGTATACGGCGAAGAAGGCCTTCCAAAAGACCCTGGTGCGGTGTAGTTGGCCTCAAACAGCAGCACAGGCACTGTTGTGGTTTAGGTTGCCTCAGCAAGAAGCACAGGACCTGGTGTGGAGTAGTGGGCTCTGCCAGAAGCACTGGCCTTGGTGTGGTGAAGGTGGCTTCAGCCAGCAGCACAGGCCATGGTGTGGTGTAGGTGGTCTCAGCAATAATCACAGGCCCTGGTGTGGTGTAGTCGCCTCGCCCAGAAGCATAACACTATTGTGTTGTACATGGCCACAGCCAGTGCCACAGGCCCTGGTGTGGTGTAGTTGGGCTCAACAAGCAGCACAGGCCCTGGTGTGGTGTAGTTGCCTCGGCCAGAAGAAGAGCACTGTTGTGGTGCAGATGGCCTCAGCCAGTGCCACAGGCCCTAGTCTGGTGTAGTTGGCCTCAACCAGCAGCACAGGCCCTGTTGTGGTGTATTTGGCCTCAGCCATAATCACAGGCCCTGGTGTGGTGAAGATGGCCACAGCCAGAGCCACAGGCCCTGGTGTGGTCAAGTTGGCCTCAACATGCAGCACAGGCCCTGGTGTGGTCAAGTTGGGCGCAACAAGCAGCACAGGCCCTGGTGTGGTGAAGATGGCCTCGGCCAGAAGCAACGGCACTGGTGTGGTGAAGATGGCCTCAACAAGCAGCACAGGCCCTGGTGTGGTGTAGTTGGCCTCAACCAGCAGCACAGGCCCTGGTGTGGTGAAGTTGGCCTCAGCCATAATCACAGGCCCTGGTGTGGTGAAGATGGCCTTGGCCAGGAGCAAAGGCACTCCTGTGGTGTAGATGGCCTAGGACAGAGCCACAGGCCATTGTCTGCAATGAATGGTCTACAATGTCGATGTTGGGTTTTTACTCTTTGTATACGGCGAAGATGGCATTCCAAAAGGCCCTGGTGCGGTGTAGTTGGCCTCAACCAGCAGCACAGGCCCTGGTGTGGTGAAGTTGGCCTCAGCCATAATCGCAGGCCCTGGTGTGGTGAAGATGGCCTCGGCCAGAAGCAAAGGCACTGGTGTGGTGAAGATGGCCTCAACCAGCAGCACAGGCCCTGGTGTGGTGTAGTTGGCCTCAACCAGCAGCACAGGCCCTGGTGTGGTGTAGTTGGCCTCAACCAGCAGCTCAGGTGCTGGTGTGGTGTAGTTGGCCTCAGCAATAATCACAGGCCCTGGTGTGGTTTAGTTGGCCTCAACCAGCAGCACAGGCCTGGTGTGGTGTAGTTGGCCTCAACCAGCAGCAAAGGCCCTGGTGTGGTGTAGTCGCCTCGGCCATAATCACAGGCCCTGGTGTGGTGTAGTTGGCCTCAGCCAGCAGCACAGGGCCTGGTGTGGTGTAGTCATCTCGGCCAGAAGCAGAGCAGTGGTGTGGTGTAGTTCGCCTCAGCCATAATCACAGGCCACGGTGTGGTGTAGTTGGCCTCAAACAGCAGCACAGGCCCTGTTGTGGATTAGGTTGCCTCAGCAAGAAGCACAGGACCTGGTGTGGAGTAGTGGGCTCAGCCAGAAGCACAAGCCATGGTGTGGTGTAGGTGGTCTCAGCAAGAAGCACAGGCCCTGGTGTGGTGTAGTCGTCTCGGCCAGAAGCATAGCACTATTGTGTTGTACATGGCCACAGCCAGTGCCACGGGCCTTGGTGTGGTGTAGTTGGGCTCAACAAGCAGCACAGGCCCTGGTGTGGGGTAGTTGGCCTCGGCCTGAAGCACAGGCCTGGTGTGGTGTACTTGGCCTCAACCAGCAGCAAAAGGGCCCTGGTGTGGTGTAGTTGGCCTCAGCCATAATCACAGGCCCTGGTGTGGTGTAGTTGGCCTCAACAAGCAGAACAGACCCTGGTGTGGTGTAGTCGTCTCGGCCAGAAGCAGAGCACTGGTGTGGTGAAGATGGCCACAGCCAGAGCCACAGGCCCTGGTGTGGTGTAGTTGGCCTCAACCAGCAGCACAGGCCCTGGTGTGGTGAAGTTGGCCTTAGCCATAATCACAGGCCCTGGTGTGGTGAAGATGGCCTCGGCCAGAAGCAAAGGCCCTGGTGTGGTGTAGTTCGCCTCAGCAATAATCACAGGCCCTGGTGTGGTGTAGTTCGCCTCAGAAATAATCACAGGCCCTGGTGTGGTGAAGATGGCCTTGGCCAGGAGCAAAGGCACTCCTGTGGTGTAGATGGCCTAGTACAGAGCCACAGGCCATTGTCTGCAATGAATGGTCTACAATGTCGATGTTGGGTTTTTACTCTTTGTATACGGCGAAGATGGCCTTCCAAAAGGCCCTGGTGCGGTGTAGTTGGCCTCAACCAGCAGCACGTGCCCTGGTGTGGTGAAGTTGGCCTCAGCCATAATCACATGCCCTTTTGTGGTGAAGATGGCCTCGGCCAGAAGCAAAGGCACTGGTGTGGTGAAGTTGGCCTCAACCAGCAGCACAGGCCCTGGTGTGGTGTAGTTGGCCTCAACCAGCAGCACAGGCCCTGGTGTGGTGTAGTTGGCCTCAACCAGCAGCTCAGGCCCTGGTGTGGTGTAGTTCGCCTCAGCAATAATCACAGGCCCTGGTGTGTTGTAGTTGGCCTCAACCAGCAGCACAGGCCCTGGTGTGGTGTAGTTGCCTCGGCCATATTCACAGGCCATGGTGTGGTGTAGTTGGCCTCAGCCAGCAGCACATGGCCTGGTGTGGTGTAGTCGTCTCGGCCAGAAGCAGAGCACTGGTGTGGTGAAGATGGCCACAGCCAGAGCCACAGGCCCTGGTGTGGTGTAGTTGGCCTCAACCAGCAGCACAGGCCCTGGTGTGGTGTAGTTGGCCTCAGCAATAATCACAGGCCCTGGTGTGGTGAAGGTGGCCTCGGCCAGAAGCAAAGGCACTCCTGTGGTGTAGATGGCCTAGGACAGAGCCACAGGCCATTGTCTGCAATGAAGGGTCTACAATGTCGATGTTGGGTTTTTACTCTTTGTATACGGCGAAGATGGCCTTCCAAAAGACCCTGGTGCGGTGTAGTTGGCCTCAAACAGCAGCACAGGCCCTGTTGTGGTTTAGGTTGCCTCAGCAAGAAGCACAGGACCTGGTGTGGAGTAGTGGGCTCTGCCAGAAGCACTGGCCTTGGTGTGGTGAAGGTGGCTTCAGCCAGCAGCACAGGCCATGGTGTGGTGTAGGTGGTCTCAGCAAGAAGCACAGGCCCTGGTGTGGTGTAGTCGCCTCGGCCAGAAGCATAGCACTATTGTGTTGTACATGGCCACAGCCAGTGCCACAGGCCCTGGTGTGGTGTAGTTGGGCTCAACAAGCAGCACAGGCCCTGGTGTGGTGTAGTTGCCTCGGCCAGAAGAAGAGCACTGTTGTGGTGCACATGGCCTCAGCCAGTGCCACAGGCCCTAGTCTGGTGTAGTTGGCCTCAACCAGCAGCACAGGCCCTGTTGTGGTGTATTTGGCCTCAGCCATAATCACAGGCCCTGGTGTGGTGAAGATGGCCACAGCCAGAGCCACAGGCCCTGGTGTGGTGTAGTTGGCCTCAACATGCAGCACAGGCCCTGGTGTGGTGAAGTTGGGCGCAACAAGCAGCACAGGCCCTGGTGTGGTGAAGATGGCCTCGGCCAGAAGCAACGGCACTGGTGTGGTGAAGATGGCCTCAACAAGCAGCACAGGCCCTGGTGTGGTGTAGTTGGCCTCAACCAGCAGCACAGGCCCTGGTGTGGTGAAGTTGGCCTCAGCCATAATCACAGGCCCTGGTGTGGTGAAGATGGCCTTGGCCAGGAGCAAAGGCACTCCTGTGGTGTAGATGGCCTAGGACAGAGCCACAGGCCATTGTCTGCAATGAATGGTCCACAATGTTGATGTTGGGTTTTTACTGTTTGTATACGGCGAAGATGGCATTCCAAAAGGCCCTGGTGCGGTGTAGTTGGCCTCAACCAGCAGCACAGGCCCTGGTGTGGTGAAGTTGGCCTCAGCCATAATCGCAGGCCCTGGTGTGGTGAAGATGGCCTCGGCCAGAAGCAAAGGCACTGGTGTGGTGAAGATGGCCTCAACCAGCCGCACAGGCCCTGGTGTGGTGTAGTTGGCCTCAACCAGCAGCACAGGCCCTGGTGTGGTGTAGTTGGCCTCAACCAGCAGCTCAGGTCCTGGTGTGGTGTAGTTGGCCTCAGCAATAATCACAGGCCCTGGTGTGGTTTAGTTGGCCTCAACCAGCAGCACAGGCCTGGTGTGGTGTAGTTGGCCTCAACCAGCAGCACAGGCACTGGTGTGGTGTAGTCGCCTCGGCCATAATCACTGGCCCTGGTGTGGTGTAGTTGGCCTCAGCCAGCAGCACAGTTCCTGGTGTGGTGTAGTCGTCTCGGCCAGAAGCAGAGCACTGGTGTGGTGAAGATGGCCACAGCCAGAGCCACAGGCCCTGGTGTGGTGTAGTTGGCCTCAACCAGCAGCACAGGCCCTGGTGTGGTGTAGTTGGCCTCAGCCATAATCACAGGCCCTGGTGTGGTGAAGATGGCCTCGGCCAGAAGCAAAGGCACTCCTGTGGTGTAGATGGCCTAGGACAGAGCCACAGGCCATTGTCTGCAATGAAGGGTCTACAATGTCGATGTTGGGTTTTTACTCTTTTTATACGGCGAAGATGGCCTTCCAAAAGACCCTGGTGCGGTGTAGTTGGCCTCAAACAGCAGCACAGGCCCTGTTGTGGTTTAGGTTGCCTCAGCAAGAAGCACAGGACCTGGTGTGGAGTAGTGGGCTCAGCCAGAAGCACAAGCCATGGTGTGGTGTAGGTGGTCTCAGCAAGAAGCACAGGCCCTGGTGTGGTGTAGTCGTCTCGGCCAGAAGCATAGCACTATTGTGTTGTACATGGCCACAGCCAGTGCCACGGGCCTTGGTGTGGTGTAGTTGGGCTCAACAAGCAGCACAGGCCCTGGTGTGGGGTAGTTGGCCTCGGCCTGAAGCACAGGCCTGGTGTGGTGTACTTGGCCTCAACCAGCAGCACAGGCCCTGGTGTGGTGTAGTTGGCCTCAGCCATAATCACAGGCCCTGGTGTGGTGTAGTTGGCCTCAGCCAGCAGCACAGGGCCTGTTGTGGTGTAGTCGTCTCGGCCAGAAGCAGAGCACTGGTGTGGTGAAGATGGCCACAGCCAGAGCCACAGGCCCTGGTGTGGTGTAGTTGGCCTCAATCAGCAGCACAGGCCCTGGTGTGGTGAAGTTGGCCTCAGCCATAATCACAGGCCCTGGTGTGGTGAAGATGGCCTCGGCCAGAAGCAAAGGCCCTGGTGTGGTGTAGTTCGCCTCAGCAATAATCACAGGCCCTGGTGTGGTGTAGTTCGCCTCAGAAATAATCACAGGCCCTGGTGTGGTGAAGATGGCCTTGGCCAGGAGCAAAGGCACTCCTGTGGTGTAGATGGCCTAGTACAGAGCCACAGGCCATTGTCTGCAATGAATGGTCTACAATGTCGATGTTGGGTTTTTACTCTTTGTATACGGCGAAGATGGCCTTCCAAAAGGCCCTGGTGCGGTGTAGTTGGCCTCAACCAGCAGCACGTGCCCTGGTGTGGTGAAGTTGGCCTCAGCCATAATCACATGCCCTTTTGTGGTGAAGATGGCCTCGGCCAGAAGCAAAGGCACTGGTGTGGTGAAGTTGGCCTCAACCAGCAGCACAGGCCCTGGTGTGGTGTAGTTGGCCTCAACCAGCAGCACAGGCCCTGGTGTGGTGTAGTTGGCCTCAACCAGCAGCTCAGGCCCTGGTGTGGTGTAGTTCGCCTCAGCAATAATCACAGGCCCTGGTGTGTTGTAGTTGGCCTCAACCAGCAGCACAGGCCCTGGTGTGGTGTAGTTGCCTCGGCCATATTCACAGGCCATGGTGTGGTGTAGTTGGCCTCAGCCAGCAGCACAGGGCCTGGTGTGGTGTAGTCGTCTCGGCCAGAAGCAGAGCACTGGTGTGGTGAAGATGGCCACAGCCAGAGCCACAGGCCCTGGTGTGGTGTAGTTGGCCTCAACCAGCAGCACAGGCCCTGGTGTGGTGTAGTTGGCCTCAGCAATAATCACAGGCCCTGGTGTGGTGAAGGTGGCCTCGGCCAGAAGCAAAGGCACTCCTGTGGTGTAGATGGCCTAGGACAGAGCCACAGGCCATTGTCTGCAATGAAGGGTCTACAATGTCGATGTTGGGTTTTTACTCTTTGTATACGGCGAAGATGGCCTTCCAAAAGACCCTGGTGCGGTGTAGTTGGCCTCAAACAGCAGCACAGGCCCTGTTGTGGTTTAGGTTGCCTCAGCAAGAAGCACAGGACCTGGTGTGGAGTAGTGGGCTCTGCCAGAAGCACTGGCCTTGGTGTGGTGAAGGTGGCTTCAGCCAGCAGCACAGGCCATGGTGTGGTGTAGGTGGTCTCAGCAAGAAGCACATGCCCTGGTGTGGTGTAGTCGCCTCGGCCAGAAGCATAGCACTATTGTGTTGTACATGGCCACAGCCAGTGCCACAGGCCCTGGTGTGGTGTAGTTGGGCTCAACAAGCAGCACAGGCCCTGGTGTGGTGTAGTTGCCTCGGCCAGAAGAAGAGCACTGTTGTGGTGCAGATGGCCTCAGCCAGTGCCACAGGCCCTAGTCTGGTGTAGTTGGCCTCAACCAGCAGCACAGGCCCTGTTGTGGTGTATTTGGCCTCAGCCATAATCACAGGCCCTGGTGTGGTGAAGATGGCCACAGCCAGAGCCACAGGCCCTGGTGTGGTGAAGTTGGGCGCAACAAGCAGCACAGGCCCTGGTGTGGTGAAGATGGCCTCGGCCAGAAGCAACGGCACTGGTGTGGTGAAGATGGCCTCAACAAGCAGCACAGGCCCTGGTGTGGTGTAGTTGGCCTCAACCAGCAGCACAGGCCCTGCCCAGATAGCAAGGAAACATTGAAACAATGTTGAGTCAATATCAGGCGACGTCATTGAATCAACGTTGAAGTGTGACGTTGACCCAACGTCACTCTTGCACCCATTTTTAACATTGAAACAACGTCAGGTTTTGATGTTGAATCAATGTTGAAACCTGACATTGATTCGACGTTATATT
The DNA here is from genome assembly GCF_036321145.2 of Pelmatolapia mariae. Classification (NCBI taxonomy): domain Eukaryota; kingdom Metazoa; phylum Chordata; class Actinopteri; order Cichliformes; family Cichlidae; genus Pelmatolapia; species Pelmatolapia mariae. Next base: position 11,987,496 of record NC_086233.1, on the reverse strand, counting down.
TTCTAACACTGTTGACATTGAAACAATGTCAGATTCTGATATTGAAACACTGTTGAGATATGGTATTGCTTTTCCACCTCTTTCGCACAGTTGCTTTTTATTGAAAAAAACAAAAAAAACAAAAAAGGTCAATAGACATGTATCATTTGCAAAGTACTTTATTAAAAGACAAAGTTTCCTATTTACATTTCTATGTTTCACGTCACTTTTTATTATTTACTCCGGGATGGGGATGGATGATGGGCGTCCTGCGCGCCACCCGTACGATCTGGATCATATCTGAGCCATTTCTGGACTGCTTGAGCAAAGACCAACTCAGACAGAGTTCGCCCCTACCTGCTGCGCCAGGCCATCTAGGACAAAAATAGACACACACACAAAAAAACAAAGACAAAAAAAGGGAATTAGAGCACATGAATAAGCTCTTGTTAATTGTCTTCAGCAGGGAGAAAGTATGTAAACTCCTAGGCTGATAAACATGAAAGTCACCAGGCGGAAATCAGCAAACTGCCGCATTTGATTCCCAAAGAGCTATAAGCTGAAAATGTGATATGTCTTAGCATGGTGTGCCGTGTATCCTTTAAAAAAAAAGAAAAAGAAAAAGAAAACATGGGCCCTCAGGCTGTACAAAGTGTACAACCCGAGGACAAAACAAGCCGAAGACCAAAGACTCCATCTCCAGATTAACCGGATATGAAAGTCTTGTTATTAAGAAAGACAAAGTAATATAGCAAAAAACAGACATAGGAAATGTGAAATGCACCCAGCACATCAATTGATCCCTTTATTGTTCACTTTAGGCTCATAAAACTACAATAAATGTTAAAACTTACCAAATATGCATCTGCACAGTGCTGTCTCTTTAAATGCCCTTTTTTGCTTTGTCTGGTCCTTGGTTTTTTTTCCCCTGCCCAGTTGAGTACAGAGGCCAGCTCCTTTGTAATGGCATAAACCATTACACGGCGGACTCGCACCTCCAGTGTGGTCCAGCAGCACCAATCAACGCAAAGCGTCTCACCTATAGACACATTTTATGAGATGGAATTAGCGTGTCTCATGTCTTAAATGTGTATGCAAGTGCTTGTGTGTTTACTTCATGTAATTGATGATAGAAACATGTCATTTAGTTTTCCCTAAAGCCTGATTTTCAAGTCATACAAAGAATAAACCAAAGTATTGGCAGTACAATGTATTTCTATTCCCTTTTGTTGGATATTCATTTGTTAGTTCTTGTAACTGCTAAAAGTGTTTACTAGTTTTTGCCTGTCACATATATTTGTTATACCATGTAAACTGTGAAATTCCAAGATTTTCAAACTTGCCTTGCAATAGTGGCCTCACAGAGTCTCTGGAATCTACAGAAAAAAAAAAATCACAACAAGATGACATTCAGGAGTATAAATTGTTTTGTTTTTTTTAGATAAGAGTACAATGACATTGTGATGCAGCTTTAAAGCTTTTTAAAAAGCATACCATCTATAGGGAAGACATCAGACTCTGCATGCTGGGGAGATCGCAAAGCTGTGTCGGTTTGTGCCGGAGTGGCGAAAGGTGCCGGGAGCTGGGTGGGGCATTATGATGGTTGCTATCAGTGGGCTGGGGGGCAGACTGCGGAGTGATGAGGGCTGTTTAGAAAAAGATAATTTTTTAAGTATTTAAGAATACAGACAACTTGTCAAAAAAGTTTCCTCGTGTCAGACACAGATATGTACACAGACACTAGACAGTATTTTATTACCTGGTATTTTCACTCGAGGGGCCTGGGGAAACCGTTTTTTTGTAGGCTGCTCATCCTCTGAGTCCGTATATGTGTACAGGGGATTTGGTCTAAAGAAAAGAAATTAAAAACGGTCTTAAGTAATTGTAAATATGCTTTTGGCATATTGTTTCCTAAAGTTAGTTTGATTTCTAACAACACACACAGGAAACAGAGACGTGCAAGAAGGTACAGTATACAATGAATTTTTGAAGTGCACAAGTGTACACGGCTTTGCATTTTTAAAAAGTTTACAAACTTCCACTTTTTGGACTATATTATGTGGTGATATTGCAGTATGCAAGCACCACAGATATGTATAAAAGACAAGATCATAAATTCTTAACAATCAAAGATATGTTTGTGAATAAAAAGGTTTTACTTGTGCTTTCTTTTAAGACTGGTCTGAGTTTCAGCTTCGGACTGAAGGTCAGACGTATCACAGCGTTCACGTGGATATCTCTGAAGACTGCGTTCTGCTTCGTGAAATGTGCCTGGAAATACAAACACAATGTACGGCCAGACATACATTACGTGTGGACAAAAGGTGCAAACGCATAGAAAAATCAGCGGTTTCAAAAATACGCTGGTACGTGTGGACGTAGCCTTATTCATTATTTAAGGCACAAACGGAAAGTCATGTACGCGTGCAACGTAAAGTTAGGTGCGCGTACAACGTACAGTCACGTGGGCATGCTGCGTGAGCATTCAAACTGAGTCTAAAGTTTTCGTGTGCGAATTGAAGCGAGTGCTCTCCAATCATCAAAAGTAACAAAGTCATTGAACACGTTTATACAGTTAACTTTACGTTTATCAATCATATATCACAGATTTAGAATTTTTTGTAGTACTAAGCAACTACAGAGCGAAAGTCTGGGTCAAGCGCCGAAGCGACGGCAAGAAGAAAGGAAACCTCGAAGCGTTAAAGCTAGCTTTGTAAGGGAATATAACGAAGAAATTATGAAACAAAAATGTTTTCTTTGTTGATATACTTTGTTCGCAGTGCAATTTATTTGTTGCCGAATTGTAAGAAGTAGACACAATTTCGGGCTCCCACATTTTGTGGGAGCAACGTAAATAACAGTAAAAAAGTCGTTAATGTACAACATTAACAAGTTTTTTATTGTTATTCAAATGCAAACATAACGAAATAACGAGTAAAAAAAAATCATTCATTCTTACCTTATACTAATCATGGTGCGGGCCAGTGCAGTGCATGAACTGATGCCTTCTCCGGTCAATTCCACTGAGAGTAAATCAAATGTCCCGCTCTACTGTAGAAGACAATGAATACCTGGGGGGATGTACCAATGTGAGAGGGGTGCTGCGGAATAGTCCAAGTGATCGCTGCTTTAATTTCCCGGTCAACTATACATAAATTGCACGTAGACACGATTTTTTAAAGCTGGTGAACTAGACCAAGTCATTGATAACAAATGAACAATAAATCTACTTTCTCTGGTACTTTATACCCGATCAGTTGCAATGCAATTTAATGCTCAACTACAAATCGATGGTTTTTGATGGTGACCGGAGCCGAATGATCGTCAACTATAAATAGACGTTTTCTCAACGTTGTTGTTGTCACCTGGTCGACTATAAATAGATCAAATATCAATGACAAAAAAACAACGGTGAATCAACATTGTTACAACGTCTCTATAGTAAGACCGTCGGTTTACCACAGTATTTCAATGTTGTTACAACATTGGCATTTCAACCCCGACCATATACGACGGTTCGGATGAAAAATCAACATAGATTCAATGTCGTCTTGCTATCTGGGTGGTGTGGTGAAGTTGGCCTCAGCCATAATCACAGGCCCTGGTGTGGTGAAGATGGCCTTGGCCAGGAGCAAAGGCACTCCTGTGGTGTAGATGGCCTAGGACAGAGCCACAGGCCATTGTCTGCAATGAATGGTCCACAATGTTGATGTTGGGTTTTTACTGTTTGTATACGGCGAAGATGGCATTCCAAAAGGCCCTGGTGCGGTGTAGTTGGCCTCAACCAGCAGCACAGGCCCTGGTGTGGTGAAGTTGGCCTCAGCCATAATCGCAGGCCCTGGTGTGGTGAAGATGGCCTCGGCCAGAAGCAAAGGCACTGGTGTGGTGAAGATGGCCTCAACCAGCCGCACAGGCCCTGGTGTGGTGTAGTTGGCCTCAACCAGCAGCACAGGCCCTGGTGTGGTGTAGTTGGCCTCAACCAGCAGCTCAGGTCCTGGTGTGGTGTAGTTGGCCTCAGCAATAATCACAGGCCCTGGTGTGGTTTAGTTGGCCTCAACCAGCAGCACAGGCCTGGTGTGGTGTAGTTGGCCTCAACCAGCAGCACAGGCACTGGTGTGGTGTAGTCGCCTCGGCGATAATCACTGGCCCTGGTGTGGTGTAGTTGGCCTCAGCCAGCAGCACAGTTCCTGGTGTGGTGTAGTCGTCTCGGCCAGAAGCAGAGCACTGGTGTGGTGAAGATGGCCACAGCCAGAGCCACAGGCCCTGGTGTGGTGTAGTTGGCCTCAACCAGCAGCACAGGCCCTGGTGTGGTGTAGTTGGCCTCAGCCATAATCACAGGCCCTGGTGTGGTGAAGATGGCCTCGGCCAGAAGCAAAGGCACTCCTGTGGTGTAGATGGCCTAGGACAGAGCCACAGGCCATTGTCTGCAATGAAGGGTCTACAATGTCGATGTTGGGTTTTTACTCTTTTTATACGGCGAAGATGGCCTTCCAAAAGACCCTGGTGCGGTGTAGTTGGCCTCAAACAGCAGCACAGGCCCTGTTGTGGTTTAGGTTGCCTCAGCAAGAAGCACAGGACCTGGTGTGGAGTAGTGGGCTCAGCCAGAAGCACTGGCCTTGGTGTGGTGAAGGTGGCTTCAGCCAGCAGCACAGGCCATGGTGTGGTGTAGGTGGTCTCAGCAAGAAGCACAGGCCCTGGTGTGGTGAAGATGGCCTCGGCCAGAAGCAAAGGCACTCCTGTGGTGTAGATGGCCTAGGACAGAGCCACAGGCCATTGTCTGCAATGAAGGGTCTACAATGTCGATGTTGGGTTTTTACTCTTTGTATACGGCGAAGATGGCCTTCCAAAAGACCCTGGTGCGGTGTAGTTGGCCTCAAACAGCAGCACAGGCCCTGTTGTGGTTTAGGTTGCCTCAGCAAGAAGCACAGGACCTGGTGTGGAGTAGTGGGCTCTGCCAGAAGCACTGGCCTTGGTGTGGTGAAGGTGGCTTCAGCCAGCAGCACAGGCCATGGTGTGGTGTAGGTGGTCTCAGCAAGAAGCACAGGCCCTGGTGTGGTGTAGTCGCCTCGGCCAGAAGCATAGCACTATTGTGTTGTACATGGCCACAGCCAGTGCCACAGGCCCTGGTGTGGTGTAGTTGGGCTCAACAAGCAGCACAGGCCCTGGTGTGGTGTCGTTGCCTCGGCCAGAAGAAGAGCACTGTTGTGGTGCAGATGGCCTCAGCCAGAGCCACAGGCCCTAGTCTGGTGTAGTTGGCCTCAACCTGCAGCACAGGCCCTGTTGTGGTGTATTTGGCCTCAGCCATAATCACAGGCCCTGCTGTGGTGAAGATGGCCACAGCCAGAGCCACAGGCCCTGGTGTGGTGTAGCTGGCCTCAACATGCAGCACAGTCCCTGGTGTGGTGAAGATGGCCTCGGCCAGAAGCAACGGCACTGGTGTGGTGAAGATGGCCTCTACAAGCAGCACAGGCCCTGGTGTGGTGTAGTTGGCCTCAACAAGCAGCACAGGCCCTGGTGTGGTGAAGTTGGCCTCAGCCATAATCACAGGCCCTGGTGTGGTGAAGATGGCCTTGGCCAGGAGCAAAGGCACTCCTGTGGTGTAGATGGCCTAGGAAGGAGCCACAGGCCATTGTCTGCAATGAATGGTCTACAATGTCGATGTTGGGTTTTTACTCTTTGTATACGGCGAAGATGGCATTCCAAAAGGCCCTGGTGTGGTGTAGTTGGCCTCAACGAGCAGCACAGGCCCTGGTGTGGTGTAGTTCGCCTCAACCAGCAGCTCAGGTCCTGGTGTGGTGTAGTTGGCCTCAGCAATAATCACAGGCCCTGGTGTGGTGTAGTTGGCTTCAATCAGCAGCACAGGCCTGGTGTGGTGTAGTTGGCCTCAACCGGCAGCACAGGCCCTGGTGTGGTGTAGTCGCCTCGGCCATAATCACAGGCCCTGGTGTGGTGTAGTTGGCCTCAGCCAGTAGCACAGGGCCTGGTGTGGTGTAGTCGTCTCGGCCAGAAGCAGAGCATTGGTGTGGTGAAGATGGCCACAGCCAGAGCCACAGGCCCTGGTGTGGTGTAGTTGGCCTCAACCAGCAGCACAGGCCCTGGTGTGGTGTAGTTGGCCTCAGCCATAATCACAGGCCCTGGTGTGGTGAAGATGGCCTCGGCCAGAAGCAAAGGCACTCCTGTGGTGTAGATGGCCTAGGACAGAGCCACAGGCCATTGTCTGCAATGAAGGGTCTACAATGTCGATGTTGGGTTTTTACTCTTTCTATACGGCGAAGATGGCCTTCCAAAAGACCCTGGTGCGGTGTAGTTGGCCTCAAACAGCACCACAGGCCCTGTTGTGGTTTAGGTTGCCTCAGCAAGAAGCACAGGACCTGGTGTGGAGTAGTGGGCTCAGCCAGAAGCACTGGCCTTGGTGTGGTGAAGGTGGCTTCAACCAGCAGCACAGGCCATGGTGTGGTGTAGGTGGTCTCAGCAAGAAGCACAGGCCGTGGTGTGGTGTAGTCGCCTCGGCCAGAAGCATAGCACTATTGTGTTGTACATGGCCACAGCCAGTGCCACAGGCCCTGGTGTGGTGTAGTTGGGCTCAACAAGCAGCACAAGCCCTGGTGTGGGGTAGTTGGCCTCGGCCTGAAGCACAGGCCTGGTGGGGTGTAGTTGGCCTCAACCAGCAGCACAGGCCCTGGTGTGGTGCAGTTGGCCTCAGCCATAAACACATGCCCTGGTGTGGTGTAGTTGTCCTCAGCCAGCAGAAAAAGGGCCTGGTGTGGTGTAGTCGTCTCGGCCAGAAGCAGAGCACTGGTGTGGTGAAGATGGCCACAGCCAGAGCCACAGGCCCTGGTGTGGTGAAGTTGGCCTCAGCCATAATCACAGGCCCTGGTGTGGTGAAGATGGCCTCGGCCAGAAGTAAAGGCACTGGTGTGGTGAAGATGGCCTCAACCAGCCGCACAGGCCCTGGTGTGGGGTAGTTGGCCTCGGCCTGAAGCACAGGCCTGGTGTGGTGTAGTTGGCCTCAACCAGCAGCACAGGCCCTGGTGTGGTGTAGTTGGCCTCAGCCATAATCACAGGACCTGGTGTGGTGTAGTTGGCCTCAGCCAGCAGCACAGGGCCAGGTGTGGCGTTGTCGTCTCGGCCAGAAGCAGAGCACTGGTGTGGTGAAGATGGCCTCAACAAGCAGCACAGGCCCTGGTGTGGGGTAGTTGGCCTCGGCCTGAAGCACAGGCCTGGTGTGGTGTAGTTGGCCTCAACAAGCAGCACAAGCCCTGGTGTGGGGTAGTTGGCCTCGGCCATAATCACAGGCCCTGGTGTGGTGAAGATGGCCTCGGCCAGAAGCAAAGGCACTCCTGCGGTGTAGATGGCCTAGGACAGAGCCACAGGCCATTGTCTGCAATGAAGGGTCTACAATGTCGATGTTGGGTTTTTACTCTTTGTATACGGCGAAGATGGCCTTCCAAAAGACCCTGGTGCGGTGTAGTTGGCCTCAAACAGCAGCACAGGCCCTGTTGTGGTTTAGGTTGCCTCAGCAAGAAGCACAGGGCCTGGTGTGGAGTAGTGGGCTCAGCCAGAAGCACAAGCCATGGTGTGGTGTAGTTGGCCTCAGCCAGCAGCACAGGGCCTGGTGTGGTGTAGTGGGCTCGGCCAGAAGCAGAGCACTGGTGTGGTGAAGACGGCCACAGCCAGCAGCACAGGCCCTGGTGTGGTGTAGTTGGCATCAGCCATAATCACAGGCCCTGGTGTGGTGAAGATGGCCTCGGCCAGAAGCAAAGGCACTCCTGTGGTGTAGATGGCCTAGGACAGAGCCACAGGCCATTGTCTGCAATGAAGGGTCTACAATGTCGATGTTGGGTTTTTACTCTTTGTATACGGCGAAGATGGCCTTCCAAAAGACCCTGGTGCGGTGTAGTTGGCCTCAAACAGCAGCACAGGCCCTGTTGTGGTTTAGGTTGCCTCAGCAAGAAGCACAGGACCTGGTGTGGAGTAGTGGGCTCTGCCAGAAGCACTGGCCTTGGTGTGGTGAAGGTGGCTTCAGCCAGCAGCACAGGCCATGGTGTGGTGTAGGTGGTCTCAGCAAGAAGCACAGGCCCTGGTGTGGTGTAGTCGCCTCGGCCAGAAGCATAGCACTATTGTGTTGTACATGGCCACAGCCAGTGCCACAGGCCCTGGTGTGGTGTAGTTGGGCTCAACAAGCAGCACAGGCCCTGGTGTGGTGTCGTTGCCTCGGCCAGAAGAAGAGCACTGTTGTGGTGCAGATGGCCTCAGCCAGTGCCACAGGCCCTAGTCTGGTGTAGTTGGCCTCAACCTGCAGCACAGGCCCTGTTGTGGTGTATTTGGCCTCAGCCATAATCACAGGCCCTGCTGTGGTGAAGATGGCCACAGCCAGAGCCACAGGCCCTGGTGTGGTGTAGCTGGCCTCAACATGCAGCACAGTCCCTGGTGTGGTGAAGATGGCCTCGGCCAGAAGCAACGGCACTGGTGTGGTGAAGATGGCCTCTACAAGCAGCACAGGCCCTGGTGTGGTGTAGTTGGCCTCAACAAGCAGCACAGGCCCTGGTGTGGTGAAGTTGGTCTCAGCCATAATCACAGGCCCTGGTGTGGTGAAGATGGCCTTGGCCAGGAGCAAAGGCACTCCTGTGGTGTAGATGGCCTAGGAAGGAGCCACAGGCCATTGTCTGCAATGAATGGTCTACAATGTCGATGTTGGGTTTTTACTCTTTGTATACGGCGAAGATGGCATTCCAAAAGGCCCTGGTGTGGTGTAGTTGGCCTCAACGAGCAGCACAGGCCCTGGTGTGGTGTAGTTCGCCTCAACCAGCAGCTCAGGTCCTGGTGTGGTGTAGTTGGCCTCAGCAATAATCACAGGCCCTGGTGTGGTGTAGTTGGCTTCAACCAGCAGCACAGGCCTGGTGTGGTGTAGTTGGCCTCAACCAGCAGCACAGGCCCTGGTGTGGTGTAGTCGCCTCGGCCATAATCACAGGCCCTGTTGTGGTGTAGTTGGCCTCAGCCAGTAGCACAGGGCCTGGTGTGGTGTAGTCGTCTCGGCCAGAAGCAGAGCATTGGTGTGGTGAAGATGGCCACAGCCAGAGCCACAGGCCCTGGTGTGGTGTAGTTGGCCTCAACCAGCAGCACAGGCCCTGGTGTGGTGTAGTTGGCCTCAGCCATAATCACAGGCCCTGGTGTGGTGAAGATGGCCTCGGCCAGAAGCAAAGGCACTCCTGTGGTGTAGATGGCCTAGGACAGAGCCACAGGCCATTGTCTGCAATGAAGGGTCTACAATGTCGATGTTGGGTTTTTACTCTTTCTATACGGCGAAGATGGCCTTCCAAAAGACCCTGGTGCGGTGTAGTTGGCCTCAAACAGCACCACAGGCCCTGTTGTGGTTTAGGTTGCCTCAGCAAGAAGCACAGGACCTGGTGTGGAGTAGTGGGCTCAGCCAGAAGCACTGGCCTTGGTGTGGTGAAGGTGGCTTCAGCCAGCAGCACAGGCCATGTTGTGGTGTAGGTGGTCTCAGCAAGAAGCACAGGCCGTGGTGTGGTGTAGTCGCCTCGGCCAGAAGCATAGCACTATTGTGTTGTACATGGCCACAGCCAGTGCCACAGGCCCTGGTGTGGTGTAGTTGGGCTCAACAAGCAGCACAAGCCCTGGTGTGGGGTAGTTGGCCTCGGCCTGAAGCACAGGCCTGGTGGGGTGTAGTTGGCCTCAACCAGCAGCACAGGCCCTGGTGTGGTGTAGTTGGCCTCAGCCATAAACACAGGCCCTGGTGTGGTGTAGTTGTCCTCAGCCAGCAGAAAAAGGGCCTGGTGTGGTGTAGTCGTCTCGGCCAGAAGCAGAGCACTGGTGTGGTGAAGATGGCCACAGCCAGAGCCACAGGCCCTGGTGTGGTGAAGTTGGCCTCAGCCATAATCACAGGCCCTGGTGTGGTGAAGATGGCCTCGGCCAGAAGTAAAGGCACTGGTGTGGTGAAGATGGCCTCAACCAGCTGCACAGGCCCTGGTGTGGTGTAGTTGGCCTCAACCAGCGGCACAGGCCCTGGTGTGGTGTAGTTGGCCTCAACCAGCAGCTCAGGTCCTGGTGTGGTGTAGTTGGCCTCAGCAATAATCACAGGCCCTGGTGTGGTGTAGTTGGCCTCAACCAGCAGCACAGGCCTGGTGTGGTGTAGTTGGCCTCAACCAGCAGCACAGGCCCTGGTGTGGAGTAGTCGCCTCGGCCATAATCACAGGCCCTGGTGTGGTGTAGTTGGCCTCAGCCAGCAGCACAGGGAGGGCCTGGTGTGGTGTAGTCGTCTCGGCCAGAAGCAGAGCACTGGTGTGGTGAAGATGGCCACAGCCAGAGCCACAGGCCCTGGTGTGGTGTAGTTGGGCTCAACCAGCAGCACAGGCCCTGGTGTGGTGTAGTTGGCCTCAGCCATAATCACAGGCCCTGGTGTGGTGAAGATGGCCTCGGCCAGAAGTAAAGGCACTGGTGTGGTGAAGATGGCCTCAACCAGCCGCACAGGCCCTGGTGTGGGGTAGTTGGCCTCGGCCTGAAGCACAGGCCTGTTGTGGTGTAGTTGGCCTCAACCAGCAGCACAGGCCCTGGTGTGGTGTAGTTGGCCTCAGCCATAATCACAGGACCTGGTGTGGTGTAGTTGGCCTCAGCCAGCAGCACAGGGCCAGGTGTGGTGTAGTCGTCTCGGCCAGAAGCAGAGCACTGGTGTGGTGAAGATGGGCGCAACAAGCAGCACAGGCCCTGGTGTGGGGTACTTGTCCTCGGCCTGAAGCACAGGCCTGGTGTGGTGTAGTTGGCCTCAACAAGCAGCACAGGCCCTGGCGTGGGGTAGTTGGCCTCGGCCATAATCACAGGCCCTGGTGTGGTGAAGATGGCCTCGGCCAGAAGCAAAGGCACTCCTGTGGTGTAGATGGCCTAGGACAGAGCCACAGGCCATTGTCTGCAATGAAGGGTCTACAATGTCGATGTTGGGTTTTTACTCTTTGTATACGGCGAAGATGGCCTTCCAAAAGACCCTGGTGCGGTGTAGTAGGCCTCAAACAGCAGCACAGGCCCTGTTGTGGTTTAGGTTGCCTCAGCAAGAAGCACAGGGCCTGGTGTGGAGTAGTGGGCTCAGCCAGAAGCACAAGCCATGGTGTGGTGTAGTTGGCCTCAGCCAGCAGCACAGGGCCTGGTGTGGTGTAGTCGTCTCGGCCAGAAGCAGAGCACTGGTGTGGTGAAGACGGCCACAGCCAGAGCCACAGGCCCTGGTGTGGTGTAGTTGGCCTCAACCAGCAGCACAGGCACTCCTGTGGTGTAGATGGCCTAGTACAGAGCCACAAGCCATTGTCTGCAATGAATGGTCTACAATGTCGATGTTGGGTTTTTACTCTTTGTATACCGCGAAGATGGCATTCCAAAAGGCCCTGGTGCGGTGTAGTTGGCCTCAACCAGCAGCACGTGCCCTGGTGTGGTGAAGTTGGCCTCAGCCATAATCACAGGCCCTTTTGTGGTGAAGATGGCCTCGGCCAGAAGCAAAGGCACTGGTGTGGTGAAGATGGCCTCAACCAGCAGCACAGGCCCTGTTGTGGTGTAGTTGGCCTCAACCAGCAGCACAGGCCCTGGTGTGGTGTAGTTGGCCTCAACCAGCAGCTCAGGCCCTGGTGTGGTGTAGTTCGCCTCAGCAATAATCACAGGCCCTGGTGTGGTGTAGTTGGCCTCAACCAGCAGCACAGGCCCTGGTGTGGTGTAGTCGCCTCGGCCATATTCACAGGCCATGGTGTGGTGTAGTTGGCCTCAGCCAGCAGCACAGGGCCTGGTGTGGTGTAGTCGTCTCGGCCAGAAGCAGAGCACTGGTGTGGTGAAGATGGCCACAGCCAGAGCCACAGGCTCTGGTGTGGTGTAGTTGGCCTCAACCAGCAGCACAGGCCCTGGTGTGGTGTAGTTGGCCTCAGCCATAATCACAGGCCCTGGTGTGGTGAAGATGGCCTTGGCCAGGAGCAAAGGCACTCCTGTGGTGTAGATGGCCTAGGACAGAGCCACAGGCCATTGTCTGCAATGAATGGTCTACAATGTTGATGTTGGGTTTTTACTCTTTGTATACGGCGAAGATGGCATTCCAAAATGCCCTGGTGCGGTGTAGTTGGCCTCAACCAGCAGCACAGGCCCTGGTGTGGTGAAGTTGGCGTCAGCCATAATCGCAGGCCCTGGTGTGGTGAAGATGGCCTCGGCCAGAAGCATAGCACTGGTGTGGTGAAGATGGCCTCAACCAGCCGCACAGGCCCTGGTGTGGTGTAGTTGGCCTCAACCAGCAGCACAGGCCCTGATGTGGTGTAGTTGGCCTCAACCAGCAGCTCAGGTCCTGGTGTGGTGTAGTTGGCCTCAGCAATAATCACAGGCCCTGGTGTGGTGTAGTTGGCCTCAACCAGCAGCACAGGCCTGGTGTCGTGTAGTTGGCCTCAACCAGCAGCACAGGCCCTGGTGTGGAGTAGTCGCCTCGGCCATAATCACAGGCCCTGGTGTGGTGTAGTTGGCCTCAACAAGCAGCACAGGCCCTGGTGTGGGGTAGTTGGCCTCGGCCTGAAGCACAGGCCTGGTGTGGTGTAGTTGGCCTCAACAAGCAGCACAGGCCCTGGTGTGGGGTAGTTGGCCTCGGCCTGAAGCACAGGCCTGGTGTGGTGTAGTTGGCCTCAACCAGCAGCACAGGCCATGGTGTGGTGTAGTTGGCCTCAGCCATAATCACAGGCCCTGGTGTGGTGTAGTTGGCCTCAGCCAGCAGCACAGGGCCTGGTGTGGTGTAGTCTCTCGGCCAGAAGCAGAGCACTGGTGTGGTGAAGATGGCCACAGCCAGAGCCACAGGCCCTGGTGTGGTGTAGTTGGCGTCAGCCATAATCACAGGCCCTGGTGTGGTGAAGATGGCCTCGGCCAGAAGCAAAGGCACTCCTGTGGTGTAGATGGCCTAGGACAGAGCCACAGGCCATTGTCTGCAATGAAGGGTCTACAATGTCGATGTTGGGTTTTTACTCTTTGTATACGGCGAAGATGGCCTTCCAAAAGACCCTGGTGCGGTGTAGTTGGCCTCAAACAGCAGCAGAGGCCCTGTTGTGTGTTAGGTTGCCTCAGCAAGAAGCACAGGACCTGGTGTGGAGTAGTGTGCTCAGCCTCAAACAGCAGCACACTGTGGTGTAGTCGCCTCGGCCAGAAGCATAGCACTATTGTGTTGTACATGGCCACAGCCAGTGCCACGGGCCTTGGTGTGGTGTAGTTGGGCTTAACAAGCAGCACAGGCCCTGGTGTGGGGTAGTTGGCCTCGGCCTGAAGCACAGGCCTGGTGTGGTGTAGTTGGCCTCAACCAGCAGCACAGGCCCTGGTGTGGTGTAGTTGGCCTCAGCCATAATCACAGGCCATGGTGTGGTGTAGTTGGCCTCAACCAGCAGCACAGGGCCTGGTGTGGTGTAGTCGTCTCGGCCAGAAGCAGAGCACTGGTGTGGTGAAGATGGCCACAGCCAGAGCCACAGGCCCTGGTGTGGTGTAGTTGGCCTCAACCAGCAGCACAGGCCCTGGTGTGGTGAAGTTGGCCTCAGCCATAATCACAGGCCCTGGTGTGGTGAAAATGGCCTCGGCCAGAAGCAAATGCCCTGGTGTGGTGTAGTTCGCCTCAGCAATAATCACAGGCCCTGGTGTGGTGTAGTTGGCCTCAACCAGCAGCACAGGCCCTGGTGTGGTGTAGTCGCCTCGGCCATATTCACAGGCCATGGTGTGGTGTAGTTGGCCTCAGCCAGCAGCACAGGGCCTGGTGTGGTGTAGTCGTCTCGGCCAGAAGCAGAGCACTGGTGTGGTGAAGATGGCCACAGCCAGAGCCACAGGCCCTGGTGTGGTGTAGTTGGCCTCAACCAGCAGCACAGGCCCTGGTGTTGTGTAGTTGGCCTCAGCCATAATCACAGGCCCTGGTGTGGTGAAGATGGCCTTGGCCAGGAGCAAAGGCACTCCTGTGGTGTAGTTGGCCTCAGCCAGCAGCACAGGGCCTGGTGTGGTGTAGTCGTCTCGGCCAGAAGCAGAGCACTGGTGTGGTGAAGATGGCCTCAACAAGCAGCACAGGCCCTGGTGTGGGGTAGTTGGCCTCGGCCTGAAGCACAGGCCTGGTGTGGTGTAGTTGGCCTCAACAAGCAGCACAGGCCCTGGTGTGGGGTAGTTGGCCTCGGCCATAATCACAGGCCCTGGTGTGGTGAAGATGGCCTCGGCCAGAAGCAAAGGCACTCCTGTGGTGTAGATGGCCTAGGACAGAGCCACAGGCCATTGTCTGCAATGAAGGGTCTTCAATGTCGATGTTGGGTTTTTACTCTTTGTATACGGCGAAGATGGCCTTCCAAAAGACCCTGGTGCGGTGTAGTTGGCCTCAAACAGCAGCACAGGCCCTGTTGTGGTTTAGGTTGCCTCAGCAAGAAGCACAGGACCTGGTGTGGAGTAGTGGGCTCAGCCAGAAGCACAAGCCATGGTGTGGTGTAGGTGGTCTCAGCAAGAAGCACAGGCCCTGGTGTGGTGTAGTCGCCTCGGCCAGAAGCATAACACTATTGTGTTGTACATGGCCACAGCCAGTGCCACGGGCCTTGGTGTGGTGTAGTTGGGCTCAACAAGCAGCACAGGCCCTGGTGTGGGGTAGTTGGCCTCGGCCTGAAGCACAGGCCTGGTGTGGTGTAGTTGGCCTCAACCAGCAGCACAGGCCCTGGTGTGGTGTAGTTGGCCTCAGCCATAATCACAGGCCCTGGTGTGGTGTAGTTGGCCTCAGCCAGCAGCACAGGGCCTGGTGTGGTGAAGTTGGCCTCAGCCATAATCACAGGCCCTGGTGTGGTGAAGATGGCCTCGGCCAGAAGCAACGGCACTGGTGTGGTGAAGATGGCTTCAACAAGCAGCACAGGCCCTGGTGTGGTGTAGTTGGCCTCAACCAGCAGCACAGGCCCTGGTGTGGTGAAGTTGGCCTCAGCCATAATCACAGGCCCTGGTGTGGTGAAGATGGCCTTGGCCAGGAGCAAAGGCACTCCTGTGGTGTAGATGGCCTAGGACAGAGCCACAGGCCATTGTCTGCAATGAATGGTCTACAATGTCGATGTTGGGTTTTTACTCTTTGTATACGGCGAAGATGGCCTTCCAAAAGACCCTGGTGCGGTGTAGTTGGCCTCAAACAGCAGCACAGGCCCTGTTGTGGTTTAGTTTGCCTCAGCAAGAAGCACAGGACCTGGTGTGGAGTAGTGGGCTCTGCCAGAAGCACTGGCCTTGGTGTGGTGAAGGTGGCTTCAGCCAGCAGCACAGGCCATGGTGTGGTGTAGTTGGGCTCAACAAGCAGCACAGGCCCTGGTGTGGTGTAGTTGCCTCAGCCAGAAGAAGAGCACTGTTGTGGTGCAGATGGCCTCAGCCAGTGCCACAGGCCCTAGTCTGGTGTAGTTGGCCTAAACCAGCAGCACAGGCCCTGTTGTGGTGTATTTGGCCTCAGCCATAATCACAGGCCCTGGTGTGGTGAAGATGGCCACAGCCAGAGCCACAGGCCCTGGTGTGGTGTACTTGGCCTCAACATGCAGCACAGGCCCTGGTGTGGTGAAGTTGGGCGCACCAAGCAGCACAGGCCCTGGTGTGGTGAAGATGGCCTCGGCCAGAAGCAACGGCACTGGTGTGGTGAAGATGGCCTCAACAAGCAGCACAGGCCCTGGTGTGGTGTAGTTGGCCTCAACCAGCAGCACAGGCCCTGGTGTGGTGAAGTTGGCCTTGGCCAGGAGCAAAGGCACTCCTGTGGTGTAGATGGCCTAGTACAGAGCCACAGTCCATTGTCTGCAGTGAATGGTCTACAATGTCGATGTTGGGTTTTTACTCTTTGTATACGGCGAAGATGGCATTCCAAAAGGCCCTGGTGCGGTGTAGTTGGCCTCAACCAGCAGCACAGGCCCTGGTGTGGTGAAGTTGGCCTCAGCCATAATCACATGCCCTTTTGTGGTGAAGATGGCCTCGGCCAGAAGCAAAGGCACTGGTGTGGTGAAGATGGCCTCAACCAGCCGCACAGGCCCTGGTGTGGTGTAGTTGGCCTCAACCAGCAGCACAGGCCCTGGTGTGGTGTAGTTGGCCTCAACCAGCAGGTCAGGCCCTGGTGTGGTGTAGTTCGCCTCAGCAATAATCACAGGCCCTGGTGTGGTGTAGTTGGCCTCAACCAGCAGCACAGGCCCTGGTGTGGTGTAGTCGCCTAGGCCATATTCACAGGCCATGGTGTGGTGTAGTTGGCCTCAGCCAGCAGCACAGGGCCTGGTGTGGTGTAGTCGTCTCGGCCAGAAGCAGAGCACTGGTGTGGTGAAGATGGCCACAGCCAGAGCCACAGGCCCTGGTGTGGTGTAGTTGGCCTCAACCAGCAGCACAGGCCCTGGTGTGGTGTAGTTGGCCTCAGCCATAATCACAGGCCCTGGTGTGGTCAAGATGGCCTCGGCCAGAAGCAAAGGCACTCCTGTGGTGTAGATGGCCTAGGACAGAGCCACAGGCCATTGTCTGCAATGAAGGGTCTACAATGTCGATGTTGGGTTTTTACTCTTTGTATACGGCGAAGATGGCCTTCCAAAAGACCCTGGTGCGGTGTAGATGGCCTCAAACAGCAGCACAGGCCCTGTTGTGGTTTAGGTTGCCTCAGCAAGAAGCACAGGACCTGGTGTGGAGTAGTGGGCTCTGCCAGAAGCACAGGCCTTGGTGTGGTGAAGGTGGCTTCAGCCAGCAGCACAGGCCATGGTGTGGTGTAGGTGGTCTCAGCAAGAAGCACAGGCCCTGGTGTGGTGTAGTCGCCTCGGCCAGAAGCATAGCACTATTGTGTTGTACATGGCCACAGCCAGTGCCACAGGCCCTGGTGTGGTGTAGTTGGGCACAACAAGCAGCACCGGCCCTGGTGTGGTGTAGTTGCCTCGGCCAGAAGAAGAGCACTGTTGTGGTGCAGATGGCCTCAGCCAGTGCCACAGGCCCTAGTCTGGTGTAGTTGTCCTCAACCAGCAGCACATGCCCTGTTGTGGTGTATTTGGCCTCAGCCATAATCACAGGCCCTGGTGTGGTGAAGATGGCCACAGCCAGAGCCACAGGCCCTGGTGTGGTGTAGTTGGCCTCAACATGCAGCACAGGCCCTGGTGTGGTGAAGTTGGGCGCAACAAGCAGCACAGGCCCTGGTGTGGTGAAGATGGCCTCGGCCAGAAGCAACGGCACTGGTGTGGTGAAGATGGCCTCAACAAGCAGCACAGGCCCTGGTGTGGTGTAGTTGGCCTCAACCAGCAGCACAGGCCCTGGTGTGGTGAAGTTGGCCTCAGCCATAATCACAGGCCCTGGTGTGGTGAAGATGGCCTTGGCCAGGAGCAAAGGCACTCCTGTGGTGTAAATGGCCTAGGATAGAGCCACAGGCCATTGTCTGCAATGAATGGTCTACAATGTCGATGTTGGGTTTTTACTCTTTGTATACGGCGAAGATGGCATTCCAAAAGGCCCTGGTGCGGTGTACTTGGCCTCAACCAGCAGCACAGGCCCTGGTGTGGTGAAGTTGGCCTCGGCCATAAGCAAAGGCACTGGTGTGGTGAAGATGGCCTCAACCAGCCGCACAGGCCCTGGTGTGGTGTAGTTGGCCTCAACCAGCAGCACAGGCCCTGGTGTGGTGTAGTTGGCCTCAACCAGCAGCTCAGGTCCTGGTGTGGTGTAGTTGGCTTCAGCAATAATCACAGGCCCTGGTGTGGTGTAGTTGGCCTCAACCAGCAGCTCAGGTCCTGGTGTGGTGTAGTTGGCTTCAGCAATAATCACAGGCCCTGGTGTGGTGTAGTTGGCCTCAACCAGCAACACAGGCCTGGTGTGGTGTAGTTGGCCTCAACCAGCAGCACAGGCCCTGGTGTGGTGTAGTCGCCTCGGCCATAATCGCAGCCCCTGGTGTGGTGAAGATGGCCTCGGCCAGAAGCAAAGGCACTGGTGTGGTGAAGATGGCCTCAACCAGCCGCACAGGCCCTGGTGTGGTGTAGTTGGCCTCAACCAGCAGCACAGGCCCTGGTGTGGTGTAGATGGCCTCAAACAGCAGCACAGGCACTGTTGTGGTTTAGGTTGCCTCAGCAAGAAGCACAGGACCTCGTGTGGAGTAGTGGGCTCAGCCAGAAGCACAAGCCATGGTGTGGTGTAGGTGGTCTCAGCAAGAAGCACAGGCCCTGGTGTGGTGTAGTCGCCTCGGCCAGAAGCATAGCACTATTGTGTTGTACATGGCCACAGCCAGTGCCACGGGCCTTGGTGTGGTGTAGTTGGCCTCAACCAGCAGCTCAGGTCCTGGTGTGGTGTAGTTGGCCTCAGCAATAATCACAGGCCCTGGTGTGGTGTAGTTGGCCTCAACCAGCAACACAGGCCTGGTGTGGTGTAGCTGGCCTCAACCAGCAACACAGGCCCTGGTGTGGTGTAGTGGGCTCGGCCATAATCGCAGGCCCTGCTGTGGTGAAGATGGCCTCGGCCAGAAGCAAAGGCACTGGTGTGGTGAAGATGGCCTCAACCAGCCGCACAGGCCCTGGTGTGGTGTAGTTGGCCTCAACTAGCAGCACAGGCCCTGGTGTGGTGTAGTTGGCCTCAACCAGCAGCTCAGGTCCTGGTGTGGTGTAGTTGGCCTCAGCAATAATCACAGGCCCTGGTGTGGTGTAGTTGGCCTCAACCAGCAGCACAGGCCTGGTGTGGTGTAGTTGGGCTCAACAAGCAGCACAGGCCCTGGTGTGGGGTAGTTGGCCTCAGCCTGAAGCACAGGCCTGGTGTGGTGTAGTTGGCCTCAACCAACAGCACAGGCCCTGGTGTGGTGTAGTTGGCCTCAGCCATAATCACAGGCCATGGTGTGGTGTAGTTGGCCTCAGCCAGCAGCACAGGGCCTGGTGTGGTGTAGTCGTCTCGGCCAGAAGCAGAGCACTGGTGTGGTGAAGATGGCCACAGCCAGAGCCACAGGCCCTGGTGTGGTGTAGTTGGCCTCACCCAGCAGCACAGGCCCTGGTGTGGTGTAGTTGGCCTCAAACAGCAGCACAGGCCCTGTTGTGGTTTAGGTTGCCCCAGCAAGAAGCACAGGACCTGGTGTGGAGTAGTGGGCTCAGCCAGAAGCACAAGAAATGGTGTGGTGTAGGTGGTCTCAGCAAGAAGCACAGGCCCTGGTGTGGTGTAGTCGCCTCGGCCAGAAGCATAGCACCATTGTGTTGTACATGGCCACAGCCAGTGCCACGGGCCCTGGTGTGGTGAAGATGGCCTCGGCCCGAAGCACTGGCCTTGGTGTGGTGAAGATGGCCTCAACAAGCAGCACAGGCCCTGGTGTGGTGTAGTTGGCCTCAACCAGCAGCACAGGCCCTGGTGTGGTGAAGTTGGCCTCAGCCATAATCACAGGCCCTGGTGTGGTGAAGATGGCCTTGGCCAGGAGCAAAGCACTCCTGTGGTGTAGATGGCCTAGGACAGAGCCACAGGCCATTGTCTGCAATGAATGGTCTACAGTGTCGATGTTGGGTTTTTACTCCTTGTATACGGCGAAGATGGCATTCCAAGAGGCCCTGGTGCGGTGTAGTTGGCCTCAACCAGCAGCACAGGCCCTGGTGTGGTGAAGTTGGCCTCGGCCATAAGCAAAGGCACTGGTGTGGTGAAGATGGCCTCAACCAGCCGCACAGGCCCTGGTGTGGTGTAGTTGTCCTCAACCAGCAGCACAGGCCCTGGTGTGGTGTAGTTGGCCTCAACCAGCAGCTCAGGTCCTGGTGTGGTGTAGTTGGCCTCAGCAATAATCACAGGCCCTGGTGTGGTGTAGTTGGCCTCAACCAGCAACACAGGCCTGGTGTGGTGTAGTTGGCCTCAACCAGCAGCACAGGCCCTGGTGTGGTGTAGTCGCCTCGGCCATAATCGCAGCCCCTGGTGTGGTGAAGATGGCCTCGGCCAGAAGCAAAGGCACTGCTGTGGTGAAGATGGCCTCAACCAGCCGCACAGGCCCTGGTGTGGTGTAGTTGGCCTCAACCAGCAGCACAGGCCCTGGTGTGGTGTAGTTGGCCTCAACCAGCAGCACAGGCCTGGTGTGGTGTAGTTGGGCTGAACAAGCAGCACAGGCCCTGGTGTGGGGTAGTTGGCCTCAGCAATAATCACAGGCCTGGTGTGGTGTAGTTGGCATCAACCAGCAGCACAGGCCCTGGTGTGGTGTAGTTGGCCTCAAACAGCAGCACAGGCCCTGTTGTGGTTTAGGTTGCCCCAGCAAGAAGCACAGGACCTGGTGTGGAGTAGTGGGCTCAGCCAGAAGCACAAGCCATGGTGTGGTGTAGGTGGTCTCAGCAAGAAGCACAGGCCCTGGTGTGGTGTAGTCGCCTCGGCCAGAAGCATAGCACTATTGTGTTGTACATGGCCACAGCCAGTGCCACAGGCCCTGGTGTGGTGTAGTTGGGCTCAACAAGCAGCACAGGCCCTGGTGTGGGGTAGTTGGCCTCGGCCTGAAGCACAGGCCTGGTGTGGTGTAGTTGGCCTCAACCAGCAGCACAGGCCCTGGTGTGGAGTAGTTGGCCTCAGCCAGCAGCACAGGGCCTGGTGTGGTGTAGTCGTCTCGGCCAGAAGCAGAGCACTGGTGTGGTGAAGATGGCCACAGCCAGAGCCACAGGCCCTGGTGTGGTGTAGTTGGCCTCAGCCATAATCACAGGCCCTGGTGTGGTGAAGATGGCCTCGGCCAGAAGCAAAGGCACTGGTGTGGTGAAGATGGCCTCAACCAGCCGCACAGGCCCTGTTGTGGTGTAGTTGGCCTCAACCAGCAGCACAGGCCCTGGTGTGGGGTAGTTGGCCTCAACCAGCAGCTCAGGTCCTGGTGTGGTGTAGTTGGCCTCAGCAATAATCACAGGCCCTGGTGTGGTGTCGTTGGCCTCAACCAGCAGCACAGGCCTGGTGTGGTGTAGTTGGCCTCAACCAGCAGCACAGGCCCTGGTGTGGTGTAGTCGCCTCGGCCATAATCACAGGCCCTGGTGTGGTGTAGTTGGCCTCAGCCAGCAGCACAGGGCCTGGTGTGGTGTAGTCGTCTCGGCCAGAAGTAACGGCACTGGTGTGGTGAAGATGGCCACAGCCAGAGCCACTGGCCCTGGTGTGGTGTAGTTGGCCTCAACCAGCAGCACAGGCCCTGGTGTGGTGTAGTTGGCCTCAGCCATAATCACAGGCCCTGGTGTGGTGAAGATGGCCTCGGCCAGAAGCAAAGGCACTCCTGTGGTGTAGATGGCCTAGGACAGAGCCACAGGCCATTGTCTGCAATGAAGGGTCTACAATGTCGATGACGGGTTTTTACTCTTTGTATACGGCGAAGATGGCCTTCCAAAAGACCCTTGTGTGGTGTAGTTGGCCTCAAACAGCAGCACAGGCCCTGTTGTGGTTTAGGTTGCCTCAGCAAGAAGCACAGGACCTGGTGTGGAGTAGTGGGCTCTGCCAGAAGCACTGGCCTTGGTGTGGTGAAGGTGGCTTCAGCCAGCAGCACAGGCCATGGTGTGGTGTAGTTGGGCTCAACAAGCAGCACAGGCCCTGGTGTGGTGTAGTTGCCTCAGCCAGAAGAAGAGCACTGTTGTGGTGCAGATGGCCTCAGCCAGTGCCACAGGCCCTAGTCTGGTGTAGTTGGCCTCACCCAGCAGCACAGGCCCTGTTGTGGTGTATTTGGCCTCAGCCATAATCACAGGCCCTGGTGTGGTGAAGATGGCCACAGCCAGAGCCACAGGCCCTGGTGTGGTGTACTTGGCCTCAACATGCAGCACAGGCCCTGGTGTGGTGAAGTTGGGCGCAACAAGCAGCACAGGCCCTGGTGTGGTGAAGATGGCCTCGGCCAGAAGCAACGGCACTGGTGTGGTGAAAATGGCCTCAACAAGCAGCACAGGCCCTGGTGTGGTGTAGTTGGCCTCAACCAGCAGCACAGGCCCTGGTGTGGTGAAGTTGGCCTTGGCCAGGAGCAAAGGCACTCCTGTGGTGTAGATGGCCTAGTACAGAGCCACAGTCCATTGTCTGCAGTGAATGGTCTACAATGTCGATGTTGGGTTTTTACTCTTTGTATACGGCGAAGATGGCATTCCAAAAGGCCCTGGTGCGGTGTAGTTGGCCTCAACCAGCAGCACAGGCCCTGGTGTGGTGAAGTTGGCCTCAGCCATAATCACATGCCCTTTTGTGGTGAAGATGGCCTCGGCCAGAAGCAAAGGCACTGGTGTGGTGAAGATGGCCTCAACCAGCCGCACAGGCCCTGGTGTGGTGTAGTTGGCCTCAACCAGCAGCACAGGCCCTGGTGTGGTGTAGTTGGCCTCAACCAGCAGCTCAGGCCCTGGTGTGGTGTAGTTTGCCTCAGCAATAATCACAGGCCCTGGTGTGGTGTAGTTGGCCTCAACCAGCAGCACAGGCCCTGGTGTGGTGTAGTCGCCTCGGCCATATTCACAGGCCATGGTGTGGTGTAGTTGGCCTCAGCCAGCAGCACAGGGCCTGGTGTGGTGTAGTCGTCTCGGCCAGAAGCAGAGCACTGGTGTGGTGAAGATGGCCACAGCCAGAGCCACAGGCCCTGGTGTGGTGTAGTTGGCCTCAACCAGCAGCACAGGCCCTGGTGTGGTGTAGTTGGCCTCAGCCATAATCACAGGCCCTGGTGTGGTCAAGATGGCCTCGGCCAGAAGCAAAGGCACTCCTGTGGTGTAGATGGCCTAGGACAGAGCCACAGGCCATTGTCTGCAATGAAGGGTCTACAATGTCGATGTTGGGTTTTTACTCTTTGTATACGGCGAAGATGGCCTTCCAAAAGACCCTGGTGCGGTGTAGATGGCCTCAAACAGCAGCACAGGCCCTGTTGTGGTTTAGGTTGCCTCAGCAAGAAGCACAGGACCTGGTGTGGAGTAGTGGGCTCTGCCAGAAGCACAGGCCTTGGTGTGGTGAAGGTGGCTTCAGCCAGCAGCACAGGCCATGGTGTGGTGTAGGTGGTCTCAGCAAGAAGCACAGGCCCTGGTGTGGTGTAGTCGCCTCGGCCAGAAGCATAGCACTATTGTGTTGTACATGGCCACAGCCAGTGCCACAGGCCCTGGTGTGGTGTAGTTGGGCACAACAAGCAGCACCGGCCCTGGTGTGGTGTAGTTGCCTCGGCCAGAAGAAGAGCACTGTTGTGGTGCAGATGGCCTCAGCCAGTGCCACAGGCCCTAGTCTGGTGTAGTTGTCCTCAACCAGCAGCACATGCCCTGTTGTGGTGTATTTGGCCTCAGCCATAATCACAGGCCCTGGTGTGGTGAAGATGGCCACAGCCAGAGCCACAGGCCCTGGTGTGGTGTAGTTGGCCTCAACATGCAGCACAGGCCCTGGTGTGGTGAAGTTGGGCGCAACAAGCAGCACAGGCCCTGGTGTGGGGTAGTTGGCCTCAGCCTGAAGCACAGGCCTGGTGTGGTGTAGTTGGCCTCAACCAGCAGCACAGGCCCTGGTGTGGTGAAGTCGCCTCGGCCATAATCGCAGCCCCTGGTGTGGTGAAGATGGCCTCGGCCAGAAGCAAAGGCACTGGTGTGGTGAAGATGGCCTCAACCAGCCGCACAGGCCCTGGTGTGGTGTAGTTGGCCTCAACCAGCAGCACAGGCCCTGGTGTGGTGTAGATGGCCTCAAACAGCAGCACAGGCACTGTTGTGGTTTAGGTTGCCTCAGCAAGAAGCACAGGACCTGGTGTGGAGTAGTGGTCTCAGCCAGAAGCACAAGCCATGGTGTGGTGTAGGTGGTCTCAGCAAGAAGCACAGGCCCTGGTGTGGTGTAGTCGCCTCGGCCAGAAGCATAGCACTATTGTGTTGTACATGGCCACAGCCAGTGCCACGGGCCTTGGTGTGGTGTAGTTGGCCTCAACCAGCAGCTCAGGTCCTGGTGTGGTGTAGTTGGCCTCAGCAATAATCACAGGCCCTGGTGTGGTGTAGTTGGCCTCAACCAGCAACACAGGCCTGGTGTGGTGTAGCTGGCCTCAACCAGCAACACAGGCCCTGGTGTGGTGTAGTCGCCTCGGCCATAATCGCAGGCCCTGCTGTGGTGAAGATGGCCTCGGCCAGAAGCAAAGGCACTGGTGTGGTGAAGATGGCCTCAACCAGCCGCACAGGCCCTGGTGTGGTGTAGTAGGCCTCAACTAGCAGCACAGGCCCTGGTGTGGTGTAGTTGGCCTCAACCAGGAGCTCAGGTCCTGGTGTGGTGTAGTTGGCCTCAGCAATAATCACAGGCCCTGGTGTGGTGTAGTTGGCCTCAACCAGCAGCACAGGCCTGGTGTGGTGTAGTTGGGCTCAACAAGCAGCACAGGCCCTGGTGTGGGGTAGTTGGCCTCAGCCTGAAGCACAGGCCTGGTGTGGTGTAGTTGGCCTCAACCAACAGCACAGGCCCTGGTGCGGTGTAGTTGGCCTCAGCCATAATCACAGGCCATGGTGTGGTGTAGTTGGCCTCAGCCAGCAGCACAGGGCCTGGTGTGGTGTAGTCGTCTCGGCCAGAAGCAGAGCACTGGTGTGGTGAAGATGGCCACAGCCAGAGCCACAGGCTCTGGTGTGGTGTAGTTGGCCTCACCCAGCAGCACAGGCCCTGGTGTGGTGTAGTTGGCCTCAAACAGCAGCACAGGCCCTGTTGTGGTTCAGGTTGCCCCAGCAAGAAGCACAGGACCTGGTGTGGAGTAGTGGGCTCAGCCAGAAGCACAAGCCATGGTGTGGTGTAGGTGGTCTCAGCAAGAAGCACAGGCCCTGGTGTGGTGTAGTCGCCTCGGCCAGAAGCATAGCACTATTGTGTTGTACATGGCCACAACCAGTGCCACGGGCCCTGGTGTGGTGAAGATGGCCTCGGCCCGAAGCAACGGCACTGGTGTGGTGAAGATGGCCTCAACAAGCAGCACAGGCCCTGGTGTGGTGTAGTTGGCCTCAACCAGCAGCACAGGCCCTGGTGTGGTGAAGTTGGCCTCAGCCATAATCACAGGCCCTGGTGTGGTGAAGATGGCCTTGGCCAGGAGCAAAGGCACTCCTGTGGTGTAGATGGCCTAGGACAGAGCCACAGGCCATTGTCTGCAATGAATGGTCTACAGTGTCGATGTTGGGTTTTTACTCCTTGTATACGGCGAAGATGGCATTCCAAGAGGCCCTGGTGCGGTGTAGTTGGCCTCAAGCAGCAGCACAGGAACTGGTGTGGTGAAGTTGGCCTCGGCCAGAAGCAAAGGCACTGGTGTGGTGAAGATGGCCTCAACCAGCCGCACAGGCCCTGGTGTGGTGTAGTTGTCCTCAACCAGCAGCACAGGCCCTGGTGTGGTGTAGTTGGCCTCAACCAGCAGCTCAGGTCCTGGTGTGGTGTAGTTGGCCTCAGCAATAATCACAGGCCCTGGTGTGGTGTAGTTGGCCTCAACCAGCAACACAGGCCTGGTGTGGTGTAGTTGGCCTCAACCAGCAGCACAGGCCCTGGTGTGGTGTAGTCGCCTCGGCCATAATCGCAGCCCCTGGTGTGGTGAAGATGGCCTCGGCCAGAAGCAAAGGCACTGCTGTGGTGAAGATGGCCTCAACCAGCCTCACAGGCCCTGGTGTGGTGTAGTTGGCCTCAACCAGCAGCACAGGCCCTGGTGTGGTGTAGTTGGCCTCAACCAGCAGCACAGGCCTGGTGTGGTGTAGTTGGGCTCAACAAGCAGCACAGGCCCTGGTGTGGGGTAGTTGGCCTCAGCAATAATCACAGGCCTGGTGTGGTGTAGTTGGCCTCAACCAGCAGCACAGGCCCTGGTGTGGTGTAGTTGGCCTCAGCCATAATCACAGGCCATGGTGTGGTGTAGTTGGCCTTAGCCAGCAGCACAGGGCCTGGTGTGGTGTAGTCGTCTCGGCCGGAAGCAGAGCACTGGTGTGGTGAAGATGGCCACAGCCAGAGCCACAGGCCCTGTTGTGGTGTAGGTTGCCTCAGCGAGAAGCACAGGACCTGGTGTGGAGTAGTGGGCTCAGCCAGCAGCTCAGGTCCTGGTGTGGTGTAGTTGGCCTCAGACATAATCACAGGCCCTGGTGTGGAGTAGTTGGCCTCAACCAGCAGCACAGGCCTGGTGTGGTGTAGTTGGCCTCAACCAGCAGCACAGGCCCTGGTGTGGTGTAGTCGCCTCGGCCATAATCACAGGCCCTGGTGTGGTGTAGTTGGCCTCAGCCAGCAGCACAGGGCCTGGTGTGGTGTAGTCGTCTCGGCCAGAAGCAACGGCACTGGTGTGGTGAAGATGGCCACAGCCAGAGCCACTGGCCCTGGTGTGGTGTAGTTGGCCTCAACCAGCAGCACAGGCCCTGGTGTGGTGTAGTTGGCCTCAGCCATAATCACAGGCCCTGGTGTGGTGAAGATGGCCTCGGCCAGAAGCAAAGGCACTCCTGTGGTGTAGATGGCCTAGGACAGAGCCACAGGCCATTGTCTGCAATGAAGGGTCTACAATGTCGATGTTGGGTTTTTACTCTTTGTATACGGCGAAGATGGCCTTCCAAAAGACCCTGGTGCGGTGTAGTTGGCCTCAAACAGCAGCACAGGCCCTGTTGTGGTTTAGGTTGCCTCAGCAAGAAGCACAGGACCTGGTGTGGAGTAGTGGGCTCAGCCAGAAGCAATGGCCTTGGTGTGGTGAAGGTGGCTTCAGCCAGCAGCACAGGCCATGGTGTGGTGTAGGTGGTCTCAGCAAGAAGCACAGGCCCTGGTGTGGTGTAGTCGCCTCGGCCAGAAGCATAGCACTATTGTGTTGTACATGGCCACAGCCAGTGCCACAGGCCCTGGTGTGGTGTAGTTGGGCTCAACAAGCAGCACAGGCCCTGGTGTGGGGTAGTTGGCCTCGGCCTGAAGCACAGGCCTGGTGTGGTGTAGTTGGCCTCAACCAGCAGCACAGGCCCTGGTGTGGAGTAGTTGGCCTCAGCCAGCAGCACAGGGCCTGGTGTGGTGTAGTCGTCTCGGCCAGAAGCAGAGCACTGGTGTGGTGAAGATGGCCACAGCCAGAGCCACAGGCCCTGGTGTGGTGTAGTTGGCCTCAGCCATAATCACAGGCCCTGGTGTGGTGAAGATGGCCTCGGCCAGAAGCAAAGGCACTGGTGTGGTGAAGATGGCCTCAACCAGCCGCACAGGCCCCGGTGTGGTGTAGTTGGCCTCAACCAGCAGCACAGGCCCTGGTGTGGGGTAGTTGGCCTCAACCAGCAGCTCAGGTCCTGGTGTGGTGTAGTTGGCCTCAGCAATAATCACAGGCCCTGGTGTGGTGTAGTTGGCCTCAACCAGCAGCACAGGCCTGGTGTGGTGTAGTTGGCCTCAACCAGCAGCACAGGCCCTGGTGTGGTGTAGTCGCCTCGGCCATAATCACAGGCCCTGGTGTGGTGTAGTTGGCCTCAGCCAGCAGCACAGGGCCTGGTGTGGTGTAGTCGTCTCGGCCAGAAGCAACGGCACTGGTGTGGTGAAGATGGCCACAGCCAGAGCCACTGGCCCTGGTGTGGTGTAGTTGGCCTCAACCAGCAGCACAGGCCCTGGTGTGGTGTAGTTGGCCTCAGCCATAATCACAGGCCCTGGTGTGGTGAAGATGGCCTCGGCCAGAAGCAAAGGCACTCCTGTGGTGTAGATGGCCTAGGACAGAGCCACAGGCCATTGTCTGCAATGAAGGGTCTACAATGTCGATGATGGGTTTTTACTCTTTGTATACGGCGAAGATGGCCTTCCAAAAGACCCTTGTGCGGTGTAGTTGGCCTCAAACAGCAGCACAGGCCCTGTTGTGGTTTAGGTTGCCTCAGCAAGAAGCACAGGACCTGGTGTGGAGTAGTGGGCTAAGCCAGAAGCACTGGCCTTGGTGTGGTGAAGGTGGCTTCAGCCAGCAGCACAGGCCATGGTGTGGTGTAGGTGGTCTCAGCAAGAAGCACAGCCCCTGGTGTGGTGTAGTCGCCTCGGCCAGAAGCATAGCACTATTGTGTTGTACATGGCCACAGCCAGTGCCACAGGCCCTGGTGTGGTGTAGTTGGGCTCAACAAGCAGCACAGGCCCTGGTGTGGGGTAGTTGGCCTCGGCCTGAAGCACAGGCGTGGTGTGGTGCAGTTGGCCTCAACATGCAGCACAGGCCCTGGTGTGGTGAAGTTGGGCGCAACAAGCAGCACAGGCCCTGGTGTGGTGAAGATCGCCTCGGCCAGAAGCAACGGCACTGGTGTGGTGAAGATGGCCTCAACAAGCAGCACAGGCCCTGGTGTGGTGTAGTTGGCCTCACCCAGCAGCACAGGCCCTGGTGTGGTGAAGTTGGCCTCAGCCATAATCACAGGCCCTGGTGTGGTGAAGATGGCCTTGGCCAGGAGCAAAGGCACTCCTGTGGTGTAGATGGCCTAGGACAGAGCCACAGGCCATTGTCTGCAATGAAGGGTCTACAATGTCGATGTTGGGTTTTTACTCTTTGTATACGGCGACGATGGCCTTCCAAAAGACCCTGGTGCGGTGTAGTTGGCCTCAAACAGCAGCACAGGCCCTGTTGTGGTTTAGGTTGCCTCAGCAAGAAGCACAGGACCGGGTGTGGAGTAGTGGGCTCAGCCAGAAGCACTGGCCTTGGTGTGGTGAAGGTGGCTTCAGCCAGCAGCACAGGCCATGGTGTGGTGTAGGTGGTCTCAGCAAGAAGCACAGGCCCTGGTGTGGTGTAGTCGCCTCGGCCAGAAGCATAGCACTATTGTGTTGTACATGGCCACAGCCAGTGCCACAGGCCCTGGTGTGGTGTAGTTGGGCCCAACAAGCAGCACAGGCCCTGGTGTGGTGTAGTTGCCTCGGCCAGGGTCTACAATGTCGATGTTGGGTTTTTACTCTTTGTATACGGCGACGATGGCCTTCCAAAAGACCCTGGTGTGGTGTAGTTGGCCTCAAACAGCAGCACAGGCCCTGTTGTGGTTTAGGTTGCCTCAGCAAGAAGCACAGGACCGGGTGTGGAGTAGTGGGCTCAGCCAGAAGCACTGGCCTTGGTGTGGTGAAGGTGGTCTCAGCAAGAAGCACAGGCCCTGGTGTGGTGTAGTCGCCTCGGCCAGAAGCATAGCACTATTGTGTTGTACATGGCCACAGCCAGTGCCACAGGCCCTGGTGTGGTGTAGTTGCCTCGGCCAGAAGCACAGGCC
Organism: Pelmatolapia mariae; assembly: GCF_036321145.2. Taxonomy (NCBI): domain Eukaryota; kingdom Metazoa; phylum Chordata; class Actinopteri; order Cichliformes; family Cichlidae; genus Pelmatolapia; species Pelmatolapia mariae. The sequence continues at coordinate 11,958,487 of NC_086233.1, read as the reverse complement.
TGGTGTGGTGTAGTTGGCCTCAACCAGCAGCACAGGCCCTGGTGTGGTGTACTTGGCCTCAGCCAGCAGCACAGGGCCTGGTGTGGTGTAGTCGTCTCGGCCAGAAGCAGAGCACTGGTGTGGTGAAGATGGCCACAGCCAGAGCCACAGGCCCTGGTGTGGTGTAGTTGGCCTCAGCCATAATCACAGGCCCTGGTGTGGTGAAGGCCTCGGCCAGAAGCAAAGGCACTCCTGTGGTGTAGATGGCCTAGGACAGAGCCACAGGCCATTGTCTGCAATGAAGGGTCTACAATGTCGATGTTGGGTTTTTACTCTTTGTATATGGCGAAGATGGCCTTCCAAAAGACCCTGGTGCGGTGTAGTTGGCCTCAAACAGCAGCACAGGCCCTGTTGTGGTTTAGGTTGCCTCAGCAAGAAGCACAGGACCTGGTGTGGAGTAGTGGGCTCAGCCAGAAGCACAAGCCATGGTGTGGTGTACGTGGTCTCAACAAGAAGCACAGGCCATGGTGTGGTGTAGTCGCCTCGGCCAGAAGCAGAGCACTGGTGTGGTGCAGATGGCCTCAGCCAGTGCCACAGGCCCTAGTCTGGTGTAGTTGGCCTCAACCAGCAGCACAGGCCCTGTTGTGGTGTATTTGGCCTCAGCCATAATCACAGGCCCTGGTGTGGTGAAGATGGCCACAGCCAGAGCCACAGGCCCTGGTGTGGTGTAGTTGGCCTCAACAAGCAGCACAGACCCTGGTGTGGTGAAGATGGCCTCGGCCAGAAGCAACGGCACTGGTGTGGTGAAGATGGCCACAGCCAGAGCCACAGGCCCTGGTGTGGTGTAGTGGGCTCAGCCAGAAGCACTGGCCTTGGTGTGGTGAAGGTGGCTTCAGCCAGCAGCACAGGCCATGGTGTGGTGTAGGTGGTCTCAGCAAGAAGCAGAGGCCCTGGTGTGGTGTAGTCGCCTCGGCCAGAAGCATAGCACTATTGTGTTGTACATGGCCACAGCCAGTGCCACAGGCCCTGGTGTGGTGTAGTTGGGCTCAACAAGCAGCACAGGCCCTGGTGTGGTGTAGTTGGCTTGGCCAGAAGAAGAGCACTGTTGTGGTGCAGATGGCCTCAGCCAGTGCCACAGGCCCTAGTCTGGTGTAGTTGGCCTCAGCCATCAGCACAGGCCCTGTTGTGGTGTATTTGGCCTCAGCCATAATCACAGGCCCTGGTGTGGTGAAGATGGCCACAGCCAGAGCCACAGGCCCTGGTGTGGTGTAGTTGGCCTCAACATGCAGCACAGGCCCTGGTGTGGTGAACTTGGGCTCAACAAGCAGCACAGGCCCTGGTGTGGTGAAGATGGCCTCGGCCAGAAGCAACGGCACTGGTGTGGTGAAGATGGCCTCAACAAGCAGCACAGGCCCTGGTGTGGTGTAGTTGGCCTCAACCAGCAGCACAGGCCCTGGTGTGGTGAAGTTGGCCTTAGCCATAATCACAGGCCCTGGTGTGGTGTAGTCGCCTCGGCCAGAAGCATAGCACTATTGTGTTGTACATGGCCACAGCCAGTGCCACAGGCCCTGGTGTGGTGTAGTTTGGCTCAACAAGCAGCACAGGCCCTGGTGTGGTGTAGTTGCCTCGGCCAGAAGAAGAGCACTGTTGTGGTGCAGATGGCCTCAGCCAGTGCCAAAGGCCCTAGTCTGGTGTAGTTGGCCTCAACCAGCAGCACAGGCCCTGTTGTGGTGTATTTGGCCTCAGCCATAATCACAGGCCCTGGTGTGGTGAAGAAGGCCACAGCCAGAGCCACAGGCCCTGGTGTGGTGTAGTTGGCCTCAACAAGCAGCACAGACCCTGGTGTGGTGAAGATGGCCTCGTCCAGAAGCAACGGCACTGGTGTGGTGAAGATGGCCACAGCCAGAGCCACAGGCCCTGGTGTGGTGTAGTTGGCCTCAACCAGCAGCACAGGCCCTGGTGTGGTGTAGTTGGCATCAGCCATTATCACAGGCCCTGGTGTGGTGAAGATGGCCTCAGCCAGAAGCAAAGGCACTCCTGTGGTGTAGATGGCCTAGGACAGAGCCACAGGCCATTGTCTGCAATGAAGGGTCTACAATGTCGATGTTGGGTTTTTACTCTTTGTATACGGCGAAGATGGGCTTCCAAAAGACCCTGGTGCGGTGTAGTTGGCCTCAAACAGCAGCACAGGCCCTGTTGTGGTTTAGGTTGCCTCAGCAAGAAGCACAGGACCTGGTGTGGAGTAGTGGGCTCAGCCAGAAGCACTGGCCTTGGTGTGGTGAAGGTGGCTTCAGCCAGCAGCACAGGCCATGGTGTGGTGTAGGTGGTCTCAGCAAGAAGCAGAGGCCCTGGTGTGGTGTAGTCGCCTCGGCCAGAAGCATAGCACTATTGTGTTGTACATGGCCACAGCCAGTGCCACGGGCCTTGGTGTGGTGTAGTTGGGCTCAACAAGCAGCACAGGCCCTGGTGTGGTGTAGTTGGCTCGGCCAGAAGAAGAGCACTGTTGTGGTGCAGATGGCCTCAGCCAGTGCCACAGGCCCTAGTCTGGTGTAGTTGGCCTCAGCCAGCAGCACAGGCCCTGTTGTGGTGTATTTGGCCTCAGCCATAATCACAGGCCCTGGTGTGGTGAAGATGGCCACAGCCAGAGCCACAGGCCCTGGTGTGGTGTAGTTGGCCTCAACATGCAGCACAGGCCCTGGTGTGGTGAAGTTGGGCTCAACAAGCAGCACAGGCCCTGGTGTGGTGAAGATGGCCTCGGCCAGAAGCAACGGCACTGGTGTGGTGAAGATGGCCTCAACAAGCAGCACAGGCCCTGGTGTGGTGTAGTTGGCCTCAGCCATAATCACAGGCCCTGTTGTGGTGTATTTGGCCTCAGCTATAATCACAGGCCCTGGTGTGGTGAAGATGGCCACAGCCAGAGCCCCAGGCCCTGGTGTGGTGTAGTTGGCCTCAACATGCAGCACAGGCCCTGGTGTGGTGAAGTTGGGCTCAACAAGCAGCACAGGCCCTGGTGTGGTGAAGATGGCCTCGGCCAGAAGCAACGGCACTGGTGTGGTGAAGATGGCCTCAACAAGCAGCACAGGCCCTGGTGTGGTGTAGTTGGCCTCAACCAGCAGCACAGGCCCTGGTGTGGTGAAGTTGGCCTTAGCCATAATCACAGGCCCTGGTGTGGTGTAGTCGCCTCGGCCAGAAGCATAGCACTATTGTGTTGTACATGGCCACAGCCAGTGCCACAGGCCCTGGTGTGGTGTAGTTGGGCTCAACAAGCAGCACAGGCCCTGGTGTGGTGTAGTTGCCTCGGCCAGAAGAAGAGCACTGTTGTGGTGCAGATGGCCTCAGCCAGTGCCACAGGCCCTAGTCTGGTGTAGTTGGCCTCAACCAGCAGCACAGGCCCTGTTGTGGTGTATTTGGCCTCAGCCATAATCACAGGCCCTGGTGTGGTGAAGATGGCCACAGCCAGAGCCACAGGCCCTGGTGTGGTGTAGTTGGCCTCAACAAGCAGCACAGACCCTGGTGTGGTGAAGATGGCCTCGGCCAGAAGCGACGGCACTGGTGTGGTGAAGATGGCCACAGCCAGAGCCACAGGCCCTGGTGTGGTGTAGTTGGCCTCAACCAGCAGCACAGGCCCTGTTGTGGTTTATTTGGCCTCAGCCATAATCACAGGCCCTGGTGTGGTGAAGATGGCCACAGCCAGAGCCACAGGCCCTGGTGTGGTGTAGTTGGCCTCAACAAGCAGCACAGACCCTGTTGTGGTGTATTTGGCCTCAGCCATAATCACAGGCCCTGGTGTGGTGAAGATGGCCACAGCCAGAGCCACAGGCCCTGGTGTGGTGTAGTTGGCCTCAACAAGCAGCACAGACCCTGGTGTGGTGAAGATGGCCTCGGCCAGAAGCAACGGCACTGGTGTGGTGAAGATGGCCACAGCCAGAGCCACAGGCCCTGGTGTGGTGTAGTTGGCCTCAACCAGCAGCACAGGCCCTGGTGTGGTGTAGTTGGCATCAGCCATAATCACAGGCCCTGGTGTGGTGAAGATGGCCTCGGCCAGAAGCAAAGGCACTCCTGTGGTGTAGATGGCCTAGGACAGAGCCACAGGCCATTGTCTGCAATGAAGGGTCTACAATGTCGATGTTGGGTTTTTTACTCTTTGTATACGGCGAAGATGGCCTTCCAAAAGACCCTGGTGCGGTGTAGTTGGCCTCAAACAGCAGCACAGGCCCTGTTGTGGTTTAGGTTGCCTCAGCAAGAAGCACAGGACCTGGTGTGGAGTAGTGGGCTCAGCCAGAAGCACTGGCCTTGGTGTGGTGAAGGTGGCTTCAGCCAGCAGCACAGGCCATGGTGTGGTGTAGGTGGTCTCAGCAAGAAGCAGAGGCCCTGGTGTGGTGTAGTCGCCGCGGCCAGAAGCATAGCACTATTGTGTTGTACATGGCCACAGCCAGTGCCACAGGCCCTGGTGTGGTGTAGTTGGGCTCAACAAGCAGCACAGGCCCTGGTGTGGTGTAGTTGCCTCGGCCAGAAGAAGAGCACTGTTGTGGTGCAGATGGCCTCAGCCAGTGCCACAGGCCCTAGTCTGGTGTAGTTGGCCTCAACCAGCAGCACAGGCCCTGTTGTGGTGTATTTGGCCTCAGCCATAATCACAGGCCCTGGTGTGGTGAAGATGGCCACAGCCAGAGCCACAGGCCCTGGTGTGGTGTAGTTGGCCTCAACAAGCAGCACAGACCCTGGTGTGGTGAAGATGGCCTCGGCCAGAAGCAACGACACTGGTGTGGTGAAGATGGCCACAGGCAGAGCCACAGGCCCTGGTGTGGTGTAGTTGGCCTCAACCAGCAGCACAGGCCCTGGTGTGGTGAAGTTGGCCTTAGCCATAATCACAGGCCCTGGTGTGGTGTAGTCGCCTCGGCCAGAAGCATAGCACTATTGTGTTGTACATGGCCACAGCCAGTGCCACAGGCCCTGGTGTGGTGTAGTTGGGCTCAACAAGCAGCACAGGCCCTGGTGTGGTGTAGTTGCCTCGGCCAGAAGAAGAGCACTGTTGTGGTGCAGATGGCCTCAGCCAGTGCCACAGGCCCTAGTCTGGTGTAGTTGGCCTCAACCAGCAGCACAGGCCCTGTTGTGGTGTATTTGGCCTCAGCCATAATCACAGGCCCTGGTGTGGTGAAGATGGCCACAGCCAGAGCCACAGGCCCTGGTGTGGTGTACTTGGCCTCAACATGCAGCACAGGCCCTGGTGTGGTGAAGTTGGGCGCAACAAGCAGCACAGGCCCTGGTGTGGTGAAGATGGCCTCGGCCAGAAGCAACAGCACTGGTGTGGTGAAAATGGCCTCAACAAGCAGCACAGGCCCTGGTGTGGTGTAGTTGGCCTCAACCAGCAGCACAGGCCCTGGTGTGGTGAAGTTGGCCTCAGCCATAATCACAGGCCCTGGTGTGGTGAAGATGGCCTTGGCCAGGAGCAAAGGCACTCCTGTGGTGTAAATGGCCTAGGACAGAGCCACAGGCCATTGTCTGCAATGAATGGTCTACAATGTCGATGTTGGATTTTTACTCTTTGTATACGGCGAAGATGGCATTCCAAAAGGCCCTGGTGCGGTGTAGTTGGCCTCAACCAGCAGCACAGGCCCTGGTGTGGTGAAGTTGGCCTCGGCCATAAGCAAAGGCACTGGTGTGGTGAAGATGGCCTCAACCAGCCGCACAGGCCCTGGTGTGGTGTAGTTGGCCTCAACCAGCAGCACAGGCCCTGGTGTGGTGTAGTTGGCCTCAACCAGCAGCTCAGGTCCTGGTGTGGTGTAGTTGGCTTCAGCAATAATCACAGGCCCTGGTGTGGTGTAGTTGGCCTCAACCAGCAGCTCAGGTCCTGGTGTGGTGTAGTTGGATTCAGCAATAATCACAGGCCCTGGTGTGGTGTAGTTGGCCTCAACCACCAACACAGGCCTGGTGTGGTGTAGTTGGCCTCAACCAGCAGCACAGGCCCTGGTGTGGTGAAGTCGCCTCGGCCATAATCGCAGCCCCTGGTGTGGTGAAGATGGCCTCGGCCAGAAGCAAAGGCACTGGTGTGGTGAAGATGGCCTCAACCAGCCGCACAGGCCCTGGTGTGGTGTAGTTGGCCTCAACCAGCAGCACAGGCCCTGGTGTGGTGTAGATGGCCTCAAACAGCAGCACAGGCACTGTTGTGGTTTAGGTTGCCTCAGCAAGAAGCACAGGACCTGGTGTGGAGTAGTGGGCTCAGCCAGAAGCACAAGCCATGGTGTGGTGTAGGTGGTCTCGGCAAGAAACACAGGCCCTGGTGTGGTGTAGTCGCCTCGGCCAGAAGCATAGCACTATTGTGTTGTACATGGCCACAGCCAGTGCCACGGGCCTTGGTGTGGTGTAGTTGGCCTCAACCAGCAGCTCAGGTCCTGGTGTGGTGTAGTTGGCCTCAGCAATAATCACAGGCCCTGGTGTGGTGTAGTTGGCCTCAACCAGCAACACAGGCCTGGTGTGGTGTAGCTGGCCTCAACCAGCAACACAGGCCCTGGTGTGGTGTAGTCGCCTCGGCCATAATCGCAGGCCCTGCTGTGGTGAAGATGGCCTCGGCCAGAAGCAAAGGCACTGGTGTGGTGAAGATGGCCTCAACCAGCCGCACAGGCCCTGGTGTGGTGTAGTTGGCCTCAACTAGCAGCACAGGCCCTGGTGTGGTGTAGTTGGCCTCAACCAGGAGCTCAGGTCCTGGTGTGGTGTAGTTGGCCTCAGCAATAATCACAGGCCCTGGTGTGGTGTAGTTGGCCTCAACCAGCAGCACAGGCCTGGTGTGGTGTAGTTGGGCTCAACAAGCAGCACAGGCCCTGGTGTGGGGTAGTTGGCCTCAGCCTGAAGCACAGGCCTGGTGTGGTGTAGTTGGCCTCAACCAACAGCACAGGCCCTGGTGTGGTGTAGTTGGCCTCAGCCATAATCACAGGCCATGGTGTGGTGTAGTTGGCCTCAGCCAGCAGCACAGGGCCTGGTGTGGTGTAGTCGTCTCGGCCAGAAGCAGAGCACTGGTGTGGTGAAGATGGCCACAGCCAGAGCCACAGGCCCTGGTGTGGTGTAGTTGGCCTCACCCAGCAGCACAGGCCCTGGTGTGGTGTAGTTGGCCTCAAACAGCAGCACAGGCCCTGTTGTGGTTCAGGTTGCCCCAGCAAGAAGCACAGGACCTGGTGTGGAGTAGTGGGCTCAGCCAGAAGCACAAGCCATGGTGTGGTGTAGGTGGTCTCAGCAAGAAGCACAGGCCCTGGTGTGGTGTAGTCGCCTCGGCCAGAAGCATAGCACTATTGTGTTGTACATGGCCACAACCAGTGCCACGGGCCCTGGTGTGGTGAAGATGGCCTCGGCCCGAAGCAACGGCACTGGTGTGGTGAAGATGGCCTCAACAAGCAGCACAGGCCCTGGTGTGGTGTAGTTGGCCTCAACCAGCAGCACAGGCCCTGGTGTGGTGAAGTTGGCCTCAGCCATAATCACAGGCCCTGGTGTGGTGAAGATGGCCTTGGCCAGGAGCAAAGGCACTCCTGTGGTGTAGATGGCCTAGGACAGAGCCACAGGCCATTGTCTGCAATGAATGGTCTACAGTGTCGATGTTGGGTTTTTACTCCTTGTATACGGCGAAGATGGCATTCCAAGAGGCCCTGGTGCGGTGTAGTTGGCCTCAACCAGCAGCACAGGCCCTGGTGTGGTGAAGTTGGCCTCGGCCAGAAGCAAAGGCACTGCTGTGGTGAAGATGGCCTCAACCAGCCGCACAGGCCCTGGTGTGGTGTAGTTGTCCTCAACCAGCAGCACAGGCCCTGGTGTGTTGTAGTTGGCCTCAACCAGCAGCTCAGGTCCTGGTGTGGTGTAGTTGGCCTCAGCAATAATCACAGGCCCTGGTGTGGTGTAGTTGGCCTCAACCAGCAACACAGGCCTGGTGTGGTGTAGTTGGCCTCAACCAGCAGCACAGGCCCTGGTGTGGTGTAGTCGCCTCGGCCATAATCGCAGCCCCTGGTGTGGTGAAGATGGCCTCGGCCAGAAGCAAAGGCACTGCTGTGGTGAAGATGGCCTCAACCAGCCGCACAGGCCCTGGTGTGGTGTAGTTGGCCTCAACCAGCAGCACAGGCCCTGGTGTGGTGTAGTTGGCCTCAACCAGCAGCACAGGCCTGGTGTGGTGTAGTTGGGCTCAACAAGCAGCACAGGCCCTGGTGTGGGGTAGTTGGCCTCAGCAATAATCACAGGCCTGGTGTGGTGTAGTTGGCCTCAACCAGCAGCACAGGCCCTGATGTGGTGTAGTTGGCCTCAGCCATAATCACAGGCCATGGTGTGGTGTAGTTGGCCTTAGCCAGCAGCACAGGGCCTGGTGTGGTGTAGTCGTCTCGGCCGGAAGCAGAGCACTGGTGTGGTGAAGATGGCCACAGCCAGAGCCACAGGCCCTGTTGTGGTGTAGGTTGCCTCAGCGAGAAGCACAGGACCTGGTGTGGAGTAGTGGGCTCAGCCAGCAGCTCAGGTCCTGGTGTGGTGTAGTTGGCCTCAGCCATAATCACAGGCCCTGGTGTGGAGTAGTTGGGCGCAACCAGCAGCACAGGCCTGGTGTGGTGTAGTTGGCCTCAACCAGCAGCACAGGCCCTGGTGTGGTGTAGTCGCCTCGGCCATAATCACAGGCCCTGGTGTGGTGTAGTTGGCCTCAGCCAGCAGCACAGGGCCTGGTGTGGTGTAGTCGTCTCGGCCAGAAGCAACGGCACTGGTGTGGTGAAGATGGTCACAGCCAGAGCCACTGGCCCTGGTGTGGTGTAGTTGGCCTCAACCAGCAGCACAGGCCCTGGTGTGGTGTAGTTGGCCTCAGCCATAATCACAGGCCCTGGTGTGGTGAAGATGGCCTCGGCCAGAAGCAAAGGCACTCCTGTGGTGTAGATGGCCTAGGACAGAGCCACAGGCCATTGTCTGCAATGAAGGGTCTACAATGTCGATGTTGGGTTTTTACTCTTTGTATACGGCGAAGATGGCCTTCCAAAAGACCCTGGTGCGGTGTAGTTGGCCTCAAACAGCAGCACAGGCCCTGTTGTGGTTTAGGTTGCCTCAGCAAGAAGCACAGGACCTGGTGTGGAGTAGTGGGCTCAGCCAGAAGCAATGGCCTTGGTGTGGTGAAGGTGGCTTCAGCCAGCAGCACAGGCCATGGTGTGGTGTAGGTGGTCTCAGCAAGAAGCACAGGCCCTGGTGTGGTGTAGTCGCCTCGGCCAGAAGCATAGCACTATTGTGTTGTACATGGCCACAGCCAGTGCCACAGGCCCTGGTGTGGTGTAGTTGGGCTCAACAAGCAGCACAGGCCCTGGTGTGGGGTAGTTGGCCTCGGCCTGAAGCACAGGCCTGGTGTGGTGTAGTTGGCCTCAACCAGCAGCACAGGCCCTGGTGTGGAGTAGTTGGCCTCAGCCAGCAGCACAGGGCCTGGTGTGGTGTAGTCGTCTCGGCCAGAAGCAGAGCACTGGTGTGGTGAAGATGGCCACAGCCAGAGCCACAGGCCCTGGTGTGGTGTAGTTGGCCTCAGCCATAATCACAGGCCCTGGTGTGGTGAAGATGGCCTCGGCCAGAAGCAAAGGCACTGGTGTGGTGAAGATGGCCTCAACCAGCCGCACAGGCCCTGGTGTGGTGTAGTTGGCCTCAACCAGCAGCACAGGCCCTGGTGTGGGGTAGTTGGCCTCAAAAGCAGCTCAGGTCCTGGTGTGGTGTAGTTGGCCTCAGCAATAATCACAGGCCCTGGTGTGGTGTAGTTGGCCTCAACCAGCAGCACAGGCCTGGTGTGGTGTAGTTGGCCTCAACCAGCAGCACAGGCCCTGGTGTGGTGTAGTCGCCTCGGCCATAATCACAGGCCCTGGTGTGGTGTAGTTGGCCTCAGCCAGCAGCACAGGGCCTGGTGTGGTGTAGTCGTCTCGGCCAGAAGCAACGGCACTGGTGTGGTGAAGATGGCCACAGCCAGAGCCACTGGCCCTGGTGTGGTGTAGTTGGCCTCAACCAGCAGCACAGGCCCTGGTGTGGTGTAGTTGGCCTCAGCCATAATCACAGGCCCTGGTGTGGTGAAGATGGCCTCGGCCAGAAGCAAAGGCACTCCTGTGGTGTAGATGGCCTAGGACAGAGCCACAGGCCATTGTCTGCAATGAAGGGTCTACAATGTCGATGATGGGTTTTTACTCTTTGTATACGGCGAAGATGGCCTTCCAAAAGACCCTTGTGCGGTGTAGTTGGCCTCAAACAGCAGCACAGGCCCTGTTGTGGTTTAGGTTGCCTCAGCAAGAAGCACAGGACCTGGTGTGGAGTAGTGGGCTAAGCCAGAAGCACTGGCCTTGGTGTGGTGAAGGTGGCTTCAGCCAGCAGCACAGGCCATGGTGTGGTGTAGGTGGTCTCAGCAAGAAGCACAGCCCCTGGTGTGGTGTAGTCGCCTCGGCCAGAAGCATAGCACTATTGTGTTGTACATGGCCACAGCCAGTGCCACAGGCCCTGGTGTGGTGTAGTTGGGCTCAACAAGCAGCACAGGCCCTGGTGTGGGGTAGTTGGCCTCGGCCTGAAGCACAGGCGTGGTGTGGTGCAGTTGGCCTCAACATGCAGCACAGGCCCTGGTGTGGTGAAGTTGGGCGCAACAAGCAGCACAGGCCCTGGTGTGGTGAAGATCGCCTCGGCCAGAAGCAACGGCACTGGTGTGGTGAAGATGGCCTGAACAAGCAGCACAGGCCCTGGTGTGGTGTAGTTGGCCTCACCCAGCAGCACAGGCCCTGGTGTGGTGAAGTTGGCCTCAGCCATAATCACAGGCCCTGGTGTGGTGAAGATGGCCTTGGCCAGGAGCAAAGGCACTCCTGTGGTGTAGATGGCCTAGGACAGAGTCACAGGCCATTGTCTGCAATGAAGGGTCTACAATGTCGATGTTGGGTTTTTACTCTTTGTATACGGCGACGATGGCCTTCCAAAAGACCCTGGTGCGGTGTAGTTGGCCTCAAACAGCAGCACAGGCCCTGTTGTGGTTTAGGTTGCCTCAGCAAGAAGCACAGGACCGGGTGTGGAGTAGTGGGCTCAGCCAGAAGCAATGGCCTTGGTGTGGTGAAGGTGGCTTCAGCCAGCAGCACAGGCCATGGTGTGGTGTAGGTGGTCTCAGCAAGAAGCACAGGCCCTGGTGTGGTGTAGTCGCCTCGGCCAGAAGCATAGCACTATTGTGTTGTACATGGCCACAGCCAGTGCCACAGGCCCTGGTGTGGTGTAGTTGGGCCCAACAAGCAGCACAGGCCCTGGTGTGGTGTAGTTGCCTCGGCCAGAAGCACAGGCCTGGTGTGGTGGAGTTGGCCTCAACCAGCAGCACAGGCCCTGGTGTGGTGTAGTTGGCCTCAGCCAGCAGCACAGGGCCTGGTGTGGTGTAGTCGTCTCGGCCAGAAGTAGAGCACTGGTGTGGTGAAGATGGCCACAGCCAGAGCCACAGGCCCTGGTGTGGTGTAGTTGGCCTCAACCAGCAGCACAGGCCCTGGTGTGGTGTAGTTGGCCTCAGCCATAATCACAGGCCCTGGTGTGGTGAAGATGGCCTCGGCCATAAGCAAAGGCACTCCTGTGGTGTAGATGGCCTAGGACAGAGCCACAGGCCATTGTCTGCAATGAAGGGTCTACAATGTCGATGTTGGGTTTTTACTCTTTGTATAAGGCGAAGATGGCCTTCCAAAAGACCCTGGTGCGGTGTAGTTGGCCTCAAACAGCAGCACAGGCCCTGTTGTGGTTTAGGTTGCCTCAGCAAGAAGCACAGGCCCTGGTGTGGTGTAGTTGGCCTCAGCCATAATCACAGGCCCTGGTGTGGTGTAGTTGGCCTCAGCCAGCAGCACAGGGCCTGGTGTGGTGTAGTCGTCTCGGCCAGAAGCAGAGCACTGGTGTGGTGAAGATGGCCACAGCCAGAGCCACAGGCCCTGGTGTGGTGTAGTTGGCCTCAACCAGCAGCACAGGCCCTGGTGTGGTGAAGTTGGCCTCAGCCATAATCACAGGCCCTGGTGTGGTGAAGATGGAGTCGGCCAGAAGCAAAGGCCCTGGTGTGGTGTAGTTGGCCTCAGCAATAATCACAGGCCCTGGTGTGGTGTAGTTGGCCTCAACCAGCAGCTCAGGTCCTGGTGTGGTGTAGTTGGCCTCAGCAATAATCACAGGCCCTGGTGTGGTTTAGTTGGCCTCAACCAGCAGCACAGGCCTGGTGTGGTGTAGTTGGCCTCAACCAGCAGCACAGGCACTGGTGTGGTGTAGTCGCCTCGGCCATAATCACTGGCCCTGGTGTGGTGTAGTTGGCCTCAGCCAGCAGCACAGTTCCTGGTGTGGTGTAGTCGTCTCGGCCAGAAGCAGAGCACTGGTGTGGTGAAGATGGCCACAGCCAGAGCCACAGGCCCTGGTGTGGTGTAGTTGGCCTCAACCAGCAGCACAGGCCCTGGTGTGGTGTAGTTGGCCTCAGCCATAATCACAGGCCCTGGTGTGGTGAAGATGGCCTCGGCCAGAAGCAAAGGCACTCCTGTGGTGTAGATGGCCTAGGACAGAGCCACAGGCCATTGTCTGCAATGAAGGGTCTACAATGTCGATGTTGGGTTTTTACTCTTTTTATACGGCGAAGATGGCCTTCCAAAAGACCCTGGTGCGGTGTAGTTGGCCTCAAACAGCAGCACAGGCCCTGTTGTGGTTTAGGTTGCCTCAGCAAGAAGCACAGGACCTGGTGTGGAGTAGTGGGCTCAGCCAGAAGCACAAGCCATGGTGTGGTGTAGGTGGTCTCAGCAAGAAGCACAGGCCCTGGTGTGGTGTAGTCGTCTCGGCCAGAAGCATAGCACTATTGTGTTGTACATGGCCACAGCCAGTGCCACGGGCCTTGGTGTGGTGTAGTTGGGCTCAACAAGCAGCACAGGCCCTGGTGTGGGGTAGTTGGCCTCGGCCTGAAGCACAGGCCTGGTGTGGTGTACTTGGCCTCAACCAGCAGCACAGGCCCTGGTGTGGTGTAGTTGGCCTCAGCCATAATCACAGGCCCTGGTGTGGTGTAGTTGGCCTCAGCCAGCAGCACAGGGCCTGTTGTGGTGTAGTCGTCTCGGCCAGAAGCAGAGCACTGGTGTGGTGAAGATGGCCACAGCCAGAGCCACAGGCCCTGGTGTGGTGTAGTTGGCCTCAATCAGCAGCACAGGCCCTGGTGTGGTGAAGTTGGCCTCAGCCATAATCACAGGCCCTGGTGTGGTGAAGATGGCCTCGGCCAGAAGCAAAGGCCCTGGTGTGGTGTAGTTCGCCTCAGCAATAATCACAGGCCCTGGTGTGGTGTAGTTCGCCTCAGAAATAATCACAGGCCCTGGTGTGGTGAAGATGGCCTTGGCCAGGAGCAAAGGCACTCCTGTGGTGTAGATGGCCTAGTACAGAGCCACAGGCCATTGTCTGCAATGAATGGTCTACAATGTCGATGTTGGGTTTTTACTCTTTGTATACGGCGAAGATGGCCTTCCAAAAGGCCCTGGTGCGGTGTAGTTGGCCTCAACCAGCAGCACGTGCCCTGGTGTGGTGAAGTTGGCCTCAGCCATAATCACATGCCCTTTTGTGGTGAAGATGGCCTCGGCCAGAAGCAAAGGCACTGGTGTGGTGAAGTTGGCCTCAACCAGCAGCACAGGCCCTGGTGTGGTGTAGTTGGCCTCAACCAGCAGCACAGGCCCTGGTGTGGTGTAGTTGGCCTCAACCAGCAGCTCAGGCCCTGGTGTGGTGTAGTTCGCCTCAGCAATAATCACAGGCCCTGGTGTGTTGTAGTTGGCCTCAACCAGCAGCACAGGCCCTGGTGTGGTGTAGTTGCCTCGGCCATATTCACAGGCCATGGTGTGGTGTAGTTGGCCTCAGCCAGCAGCACAGGGCCTGGTGTGGTGTAGTCGTCTCGGCCAGAAGCAGAGCACTGGTGTGGTGAAGATGGCCACAGCCAGAGCCACAGGCCCTGGTGTGGTGTAGTTGGCCTCAACCAGCAGCACAGGCCCTGGTGTGGTGTAGTTGGCCTCAGCAATAATCACAGGCCCTGGTGTGGTGAAGGTGGCCTCGGCCAGAAGCAAAGGCACTCCTGTGGTGTAGATGGCCTAGGACAGAGCCACAGGCCATTGTCTGCAATGAAGGGTCTACAATGTCGATGTTGGGTTTTTACTCTTTGTATACGGCGAAGATGGCCTTCCAAAAGACCCTGGTGCGGTGTAGTTGGCCTCAAACAGCAGCACAGGCCCTGTTGTGGTTTAGGTTGCCTCAGCAAGAAGCACAGGACCTGGTGTGGAGTAGTGGGCTCTGCCAGAAGCACTGGCCTTGGTGTGGTGAAGGTGGCTTCAGCCAGCAGCACAGGCCATGGTGTGGTGTAGGTGGTCTCAGCAAGAAGCACATGCCCTGGTGTGGTGTAGTCGCCTCGGCCAGAAGCATAGCACTATTGTGTTGTACATGGCCACAGCCAGTGCCACAGGCCCTGGTGTGGTGTAGTTGGGCTCAACAAGCAGCACAGGCCCTGGTGTGGTGTAGTTGCCTCGGCCAGAAGAAGAGCACTGTTGTGGTGCAGATGGCCTCAGCCAGTGCCACAGGCCCTAGTCTGGTGTAGTTGGCCTCAACCAGCAGCACAGGCCCTGTTGTGGTGTATTTGGCCTCAGCCATAATCACAGGCCCTGGTGTGGTGAAGATGGCCACAGCCAGAGCCACAGGCCCTGGTGTGGTGAAGTTGGGCGCAACAAGCAGCACAGGCCCTGGTGTGGTGAAGATGGCCTCGGCCAGAAGCAACGGCACTGGTGTGGTGAAGATGGCCTCAACAAGCAGCACAGGCCCTGGTGTGGTGTAGTTGGCCTCAACCAGCAGCACAGGCCCTGCCCAGATAGCAAGGAAACATTGAAACAATGTTGAGTCAATATCAGGCGACGTCATTGAATCAACGTTGAAGTGTGACGTTGACCCAACGTCACTCTTGCACCCATTTTTAACATTGAAACAACGTCAGGTTTTGATGTTGAATCAATGTTGAAACCTGACATTGATTCGACGTTATATTTTCTAACACTGTTGACATTGAAACAATGTCAGATTCTGATATTGAAACACTGTTGAGATATGGTATTGCTTTTCCACCTCTTTCGCACAGTTGCTTTTTATTGAAAAAAACAAAAAAAACAAAAAAGGTCAATAGACATGTATCATTTGCAAAGTACTTTATTAAAAGACAAAGTTTCCTATTTACATTTCTATGTTTCACGTCACTTTTTATTATTTACTCCGGGATGGGGATGGATGATGGGCGTCCTGCGCGCCACCCGTACGATCTGGATCATATCTGAGCCATTTCTGGACTGCTTGAGCAAAGACCAACTCAGACAGAGTTCGCCCCTACCTGCTGCGCCAGGCCATCTAGGACAAAAATAGACACACACACAAAAAAACAAAGACAAAAAAAGGGAATTAGAGCACATGAATAAGCTCTTGTTAATTGTCTTCAGCAGGGAGAAAGTATGTAAACTCCTAGGCTGATAAACATGAAAGTCACCAGGCGGAAATCAGCAAACTGCCGCATTTGATTCCCAAAGAGCTATAAGCTGAAAATGTGATATGTCTTAGCATGGTGTGCCGTGTATCCTTTAAAAAAAAAGAAAAAGAAAAAGAAAACATGGGCCCTCAGGCTGTACAAAGTGTACAACCCGAGGACAAAACAAGCCGAAGACCAAAGACTCCATCTCCAGATTAACCGGATATGAAAGTCTTGTTATTAAGAAAGACAAAGTAATATAGCAAAAAACAGACATAGGAAATGTGAAATGCACCCAGCACATCAATTGATCCCTTTATTGTTCACTTTAGGCTCATAAAACTACAATAAATGTTAAAACTTACCAAATATGCATCTGCACAGTGCTGTCTCTTTAAATGCCCTTTTTTGCTTTGTCTGGTCCTTGGTTTTTTTTCCCCTGCCCAGTTGAGTACAGAGGCCAGCTCCTTTGTAATGGCATAAACCATTACACGGCGGACTCGCACCTCCAGTGTGGTCCAGCAGCACCAATCAACGCAAAGCGTCTCACCTATAGACACATTTTATGAGATGGAATTAGCGTGTCTCATGTCTTAAATGTGTATGCAAGTGCTTGTGTGTTTACTTCATGTAATTGATGATAGAAACATGTCATTTAGTTTTCCCTAAAGCCTGATTTTCAAGTCATACAAAGAATAAACCAAAGTATTGGCAGTACAATGTATTTCTATTCCCTTTTGTTGGATATTCATTTGTTAGTTCTTGTAACTGCTAAAAGTGTTTACTAGTTTTTGCCTGTCACATATATTTGTTATACCATGTAAACTGTGAAATTCCAAGATTTTCAAACTTGCCTTGCAATAGTGGCCTCACAGAGTCTCTGGAATCTACAGAAAAAAAAAAATCACAACAAGATGACATTCAGGAGTATAAATTGTTTTGTTTTTTTTAGATAAGAGTACAATGACATTGTGATGCAGCTTTAAAGCTTTTTAAAAAGCATACCATCTATAGGGAAGACATCAGACTCTGCATGCTGGGGAGATCGCAAAGCTGTGTCGGTTTGTGCCGGAGTGGCGAAAGGTGCCGGGAGCTGGGTGGGGCATTATGATGGTTGCTATCAGTGGGCTGGGGGGCAGACTGCGGAGTGATGAGGGCTGTTTAGAAAAAGATAATTTTTTAAGTATTTAAGAATACAGACAACTTGTCAAAAAAGTTTCCTCGTGTCAGACACAGATATGTACACAGACACTAGACAGTATTTTATTACCTGGTATTTTCACTCGAGGGGCCTGGGGAAACCGTTTTTTTGTAGGCTGCTCATCCTCTGAGTCCGTATATGTGTACAGGGGATTTGGTCTAAAGAAAAGAAATTAAAAACGGTCTTAAGTAATTGTAAATATGCTTTTGGCATATTGTTTCCTAAAGTTAGTTTGATTTCTAACAACACACACAGGAAACAGAGACGTGCAAGAAGGTACAGTATACAATGAATTTTTGAAGTGCACAAGTGTACACGGCTTTGCATTTTTAAAAAGTTTACAAACTTCCACTTTTTGGACTATATTATGTGGTGATATTGCAGTATGCAAGCACCACAGATATGTATAAAAGACAAGATCATAAATTCTTAACAATCAAAGATATGTTTGTGAATAAAAAGGTTTTACTTGTGCTTTCTTTTAAGACTGGTCTGAGTTTCAGCTTCGGACTGAAGGTCAGACGTATCACAGCGTTCACGTGGATATCTCTGAAGACTGCGTTCTGCTTCGTGAAATGTGCCTGGAAATACAAACACAATGTACGGCCAGACATACATTACGTGTGGACAAAAGGTGCAAACGCATAGAAAAATCAGCGGTTTCAAAAATACGCTGGTACGTGTGGACGTAGCCTTATTCATTATTTAAGGCACAAACGGAAAGTCATGTACGCGTGCAACGTAAAGTTAGGTGCGCGTACAACGTACAGTCACGTGGGCATGCTGCGTGAGCATTCAAACTGAGTCTAAAGTTTTCGTGTGCGAATTGAAGCGAGTGCTCTCCAATCATCAAAAGTAACAAAGTCATTGAACACGTTTATACAGTTAACTTTACGTTTATCAATCATATATCACAGATTTAGAATTTTTTGTAGTACTAAGCAACTACAGAGCGAAAGTCTGGGTCAAGCGCCGAAGCGACGGCAAGAAGAAAGGAAACCTCGAAGCGTTAAAGCTAGCTTTGTAAGGGAATATAACGAAGAAATTATGAAACAAAAATGTTTTCTTTGTTGATATACTTTGTTCGCAGTGCAATTTATTTGTTGCCGAATTGTAAGAAGTAGACACAATTTCGGGCTCCCACATTTTGTGGGAGCAACGTAAATAACAGTAAAAAAGTCGTTAATGTACAACATTAACAAGTTTTTTATTGTTATTCAAATGCAAACATAACGAAATAACGAGTAAAAAAAAATCATTCATTCTTACCTTATACTAATCATGGTGCGGGCCAGTGCAGTGCATGAACTGATGCCTTCTCCGGTCAATTCCACTGAGAGTAAATCAAATGTCCCGCTCTACTGTAGAAGACAATGAATACCTGGGGGGATGTACCAATGTGAGAGGGGTGCTGCGGAATAGTCCAAGTGATCGCTGCTTTAATTTCCCGGTCAACTATACATAAATTGCACGTAGACACGATTTTTTAAAGCTGGTGAACTAGACCAAGTCATTGATAACAAATGAACAATAAATCTACTTTCTCTGGTACTTTATACCCGATCAGTTGCAATGCAATTTAATGCTCAACTACAAATCGATGGTTTTTGATGGTGACCGGAGCCGAATGATCGTCAACTATAAATAGACGTTTTCTCAACGTTGTTGTTGTCACCTGGTCGACTATAAATAGATCAAATATCAATGACAAAAAAACAACGGTGAATCAACATTGTTACAACGTCTCTATAGTAAGACCGTCGGTTTACCACAGTATTTCAATGTTGTTACAACATTGGCATTTCAACCCCGACCATATACGACGGTTCGGATGAAAAATCAACATAGATTCAATGTCGTCTTGCTATCTGGGTGGTGTGGTGAAGTTGGCCTCAGCCATAATCACAGGCCCTGGTGTGGTGAAGATGGCCTTGGCCAGGAGCAAAGGCACTCCTGTGGTGTAGATGGCCTAGGACAGAGCCACAGGCCATTGTCTGCAATGAATGGTCCACAATGTTGATGTTGGGTTTTTACTGTTTGTATACGGCGAAGATGGCATTCCAAAAGGCCCTGGTGCGGTGTAGTTGGCCTCAACCAGCAGCACAGGCCCTGGTGTGGTGAAGTTGGCCTCAGCCATAATCGCAGGCCCTGGTGTGGTGAAGATGGCCTCGGCCAGAAGCAAAGGCACTGGTGTGGTGAAGATGGCCTCAACCAGCCGCACAGGCCCTGGTGTGGTGTAGTTGGCCTCAACCAGCAGCACAGGCCCTGGTGTGGTGTAGTTGGCCTCAACCAGCAGCTCAGGTCCTGGTGTGGTGTAGTTGGCCTCAGCAATAATCACAGGCCCTGGTGTGGTTTAGTTGGCCTCAACCAGCAGCACAGGCCTGGTGTGGTGTAGTTGGCCTCAACCAGCAGCACAGGCACTGGTGTGGTGTAGTCGCCTCGGCGATAATCACTGGCCCTGGTGTGGTGTAGTTGGCCTCAGCCAGCAGCACAGTTCCTGGTGTGGTGTAGTCGTCTCGGCCAGAAGCAGAGCACTGGTGTGGTGAAGATGGCCACAGCCAGAGCCACAGGCCCTGGTGTGGTGTAGTTGGCCTCAACCAGCAGCACAGGCCCTGGTGTGGTGTAGTTGGCCTCAGCCATAATCACAGGCCCTGGTGTGGTGAAGATGGCCTCGGCCAGAAGCAAAGGCACTCCTGTGGTGTAGATGGCCTAGGACAGAGCCACAGGCCATTGTCTGCAATGAAGGGTCTACAATGTCGATGTTGGGTTTTTACTCTTTTTATACGGCGAAGATGGCCTTCCAAAAGACCCTGGTGCGGTGTAGTTGGCCTCAAACAGCAGCACAGGCCCTGTTGTGGTTTAGGTTGCCTCAGCAAGAAGCACAGGACCTGGTGTGGAGTAGTGGGCTCAGCCAGAAGCACTGGCCTTGGTGTGGTGAAGGTGGCTTCAGCCAGCAGCACAGGCCATGGTGTGGTGTAGGTGGTCTCAGCAAGAAGCACAGGCCCTGGTGTGGTGAAGATGGCCTCGGCCAGAAGCAAAGGCACTCCTGTGGTGTAGATGGCCTAGGACAGAGCCACAGGCCATTGTCTGCAATGAAGGGTCTACAATGTCGATGTTGGGTTTTTACTCTTTGTATACGGCGAAGATGGCCTTCCAAAAGACCCTGGTGCGGTGTAGTTGGCCTCAAACAGCAGCACAGGCCCTGTTGTGGTTTAGGTTGCCTCAGCAAGAAGCACAGGACCTGGTGTGGAGTAGTGGGCTCTGCCAGAAGCACTGGCCTTGGTGTGGTGAAGGTGGCTTCAGCCAGCAGCACAGGCCATGGTGTGGTGTAGGTGGTCTCAGCAAGAAGCACAGGCCCTGGTGTGGTGTAGTCGCCTCGGCCAGAAGCATAGCACTATTGTGTTGTACATGGCCACAGCCAGTGCCACAGGCCCTGGTGTGGTGTAGTTGGGCTCAACAAGCAGCACAGGCCCTGGTGTGGTGTCGTTGCCTCGGCCAGAAGAAGAGCACTGTTGTGGTGCAGATGGCCTCAGCCAGAGCCACAGGCCCTAGTCTGGTGTAGTTGGCCTCAACCTGCAGCACAGGCCCTGTTGTGGTGTATTTGGCCTCAGCCATAATCACAGGCCCTGCTGTGGTGAAGATGGCCACAGCCAGAGCCACAGGCCCTGGTGTGGTGTAGCTGGCCTCAACATGCAGCACAGTCCCTGGTGTGGTGAAGATGGCCTCGGCCAGAAGCAACGGCACTGGTGTGGTGAAGATGGCCTCTACAAGCAGCACAGGCCCTGGTGTGGTGTAGTTGGCCTCAACAAGCAGCACAGGCCCTGGTGTGGTGAAGTTGGCCTCAGCCATAATCACAGGCCCTGGTGTGGTGAAGATGGCCTTGGCCAGGAGCAAAGGCACTCCTGTGGTGTAGATGGCCTAGGAAGGAGCCACAGGCCATTGTCTGCAATGAATGGTCTACAATGTCGATGTTGGGTTTTTACTCTTTGTATACGGCGAAGATGGCATTCCAAAAGGCCCTGGTGTGGTGTAGTTGGCCTCAACGAGCAGCACAGGCCCTGGTGTGGTGTAGTTCGCCTCAACCAGCAGCTCAGGTCCTGGTGTGGTGTAGTTGGCCTCAGCAATAATCACAGGCCCTGGTGTGGTGTAGTTGGCTTCAATCAGCAGCACAGGCCTGGTGTGGTGTAGTTGGCCTCAACCGGCAGCACAGGCCCTGGTGTGGTGTAGTCGCCTCGGCCATAATCACAGGCCCTGGTGTGGTGTAGTTGGCCTCAGCCAGTAGCACAGGGCCTGGTGTGGTGTAGTCGTCTCGGCCAGAAGCAGAGCATTGGTGTGGTGAAGATGGCCACAGCCAGAGCCACAGGCCCTGGTGTGGTGTAGTTGGCCTCAACCAGCAGCACAGGCCCTGGTGTGGTGTAGTTGGCCTCAGCCATAATCACAGGCCCTGGTGTGGTGAAGATGGCCTCGGCCAGAAGCAAAGGCACTCCTGTGGTGTAGATGGCCTAGGACAGAGCCACAGGCCATTGTCTGCAATGAAGGGTCTACAATGTCGATGTTGGGTTTTTACTCTTTCTATACGGCGAAGATGGCCTTCCAAAAGACCCTGGTGCGGTGTAGTTGGCCTCAAACAGCACCACAGGCCCTGTTGTGGTTTAGGTTGCCTCAGCAAGAAGCACAGGACCTGGTGTGGAGTAGTGGGCTCAGCCAGAAGCACTGGCCTTGGTGTGGTGAAGGTGGCTTCAGCCAGCAGCACAGGCCATGGTGTGGTGTAGGTGGTCTCAGCAAGAAGCACAGGCCGTGGTGTGGTGTAGTCGCCTCGGCCAGAAGCATAGCACTATTGTGTTGTACATGGCCACAGCCAGTGCCACAGGCCCTGGTGTGGTGTAGTTGGGCTCAACAAGCAGCACAAGCCCTGGTGTGGGGTAGTTGGCCTCGGCCTGAAGCACAGGCCTGGTGGGGTGTAGTTGGCCTCAACCAGCAGCACAGGCCCTGGTGTGGTGCAGTTGGCCTCAGCCATAAACACATGCCCTGGTGTGGTGTAGTTGTCCTCAGCCAGCAGAAAAAGGGCCTGGTGTGGTGTAGTCGTCTCGGCCAGAAGCAGAGCACTGGTGTGGTGAAGATGGCCACAGCCAGAGCCACAGGCCCTGGTGTGGTGAAGTTGGCCTCAGCCATAATCACAGGCCCTGGTGTGGTGAAGATGGCCTCGGCCAGAAGTAAAGGCACTGGTGTGGTGAAGATGGCCTCAACCAGCCGCACAGGCCCTGGTGTGGGGTAGTTGGCCTCGGCCTGAAGCACAGGCCTGGTGTGGTGTAGTTGGCCTCAACCAGCAGCACAGGCCCTGGTGTGGTGTAGTTGGCCTCAGCCATAATCACAGGACCTGGTGTGGTGTAGTTGGCCTCAGCCAGCAGCACAGGGCCAGGTGTGGCGTTGTCGTCTCGGCCAGAAGCAGAGCACTGGTGTGGTGAAGATGGCCTCAACAAGCAGCACAGGCCCTGGTGTGGGGTAGTTGGCCTCGGCCTGAAGCACAGGCCTGGTGTGGTGTAGTTGGCCTCAACAAGCAGCACAAGCCCTGGTGTGGGGTAGTTGGCCTCGGCCATAATCACAGGCCCTGGTGTGGTGAAGATGGCCTCGGCCAGAAGCAAAGGCACTCCTGCGGTGTAGATGGCCTAGGACAGAGCCACAGGCCATTGTCTGCAATGAAGGGTCTACAATGTCGATGTTGGGTTTTTACTCTTTGTATACGGCGAAGATGGCCTTCCAAAAGACCCTGGTGCGGTGTAGTTGGCCTCAAACAGCAGCACAGGCCCTGTTGTGGTTTAGGTTGCCTCAGCAAGAAGCACAGGGCCTGGTGTGGAGTAGTGGGCTCAGCCAGAAGCACAAGCCATGGTGTGGTGTAGTTGGCCTCAGCCAGCAGCACAGGGCCTGGTGTGGTGTAGTGGGCTCGGCCAGAAGCAGAGCACTGGTGTGGTGAAGACGGCCACAGCCAGCAGCACAGGCCCTGGTGTGGTGTAGTTGGCATCAGCCATAATCACAGGCCCTGGTGTGGTGAAGATGGCCTCGGCCAGAAGCAAAGGCACTCCTGTGGTGTAGATGGCCTAGGACAGAGCCACAGGCCATTGTCTGCAATGAAGGGTCTACAATGTCGATGTTGGGTTTTTACTCTTTGTATACGGCGAAGATGGCCTTCCAAAAGACCCTGGTGCGGTGTAGTTGGCCTCAAACAGCAGCACAGGCCCTGTTGTGGTTTAGGTTGCCTCAGCAAGAAGCACAGGACCTGGTGTGGAGTAGTGGGCTCTGCCAGAAGCACTGGCCTTGGTGTGGTGAAGGTGGCTTCAGCCAGCAGCACAGGCCATGGTGTGGTGTAGGTGGTCTCAGCAAGAAGCACAGGCCCTGGTGTGGTGTAGTCGCCTCGGCCAGAAGCATAGCACTATTGTGTTGTACATGGCCACAGCCAGTGCCACAGGCCCTGGTGTGGTGTAGTTGGGCTCAACAAGCAGCACAGGCCCTGGTGTGGTGTCGTTGCCTCGGCCAGAAGAAGAGCACTGTTGTGGTGCAGATGGCCTCAGCCAGTGCCACAGGCCCTAGTCTGGTGTAGTTGGCCTCAACCTGCAGCACAGGCCCTGTTGTGGTGTATTTGGCCTCAGCCATAATCACAGGCCCTGCTGTGGTGAAGATGGCCACAGCCAGAGCCACAGGCCCTGGTGTGGTGTAGCTGGCCTCAACATGCAGCACAGTCCCTGGTGTGGTGAAGATGGCCTCGGCCAGAAGCAACGGCACTGGTGTGGTGAAGATGGCCTCTACAAGCAGCACAGGCCCTGGTGTGGTGTAGTTGGCCTCAACAAGCAGCACAGGCCCTGGTGTGGTGAAGTTGGTCTCAGCCATAATCACAGGCCCTGGTGTGGTGAAGATGGCCTTGGCCAGGAGCAAAGGCACTCCTGTGGTGTAGATGGCCTAGGAAGGAGCCACAGGCCATTGTCTGCAATGAATGGTCTACAATGTCGATGTTGGGTTTTTACTCTTTGTATACGGCGAAGATGGCATTCCAAAAGGCCCTGGTGTGGTGTAGTTGGCCTCAACGAGCAGCACAGGCCCTGGTGTGGTGTAGTTCGCCTCAACCAGCAGCTCAGGTCCTGGTGTGGTGTAGTTGGCCTCAGCAATAATCACAGGCCCTGGTGTGGTGTAGTTGGCTTCAACCAGCAGCACAGGCCTGGTGTGGTGTAGTTGGCCTCAACCAGCAGCACAGGCCCTGGTGTGGTGTAGTCGCCTCGGCCATAATCACAGGCCCTGTTGTGGTGTAGTTGGCCTCAGCCAGTAGCACAGGGCCTGGTGTGGTGTAGTCGTCTCGGCCAGAAGCAGAGCATTGGTGTGGTGAAGATGGCCACAGCCAGAGCCACAGGCCCTGGTGTGGTGTAGTTGGCCTCAACCAGCAGCACAGGCCCTGGTGTGGTGTAGTTGGCCTCAGCCATAATCACAGGCCCTGGTGTGGTGAAGATGGCCTCGGCCAGAAGCAAAGGCACTCCTGTGGTGTAGATGGCCTAGGACAGAGCCACAGGCCATTGTCTGCAATGAAGGGTCTACAATGTCGATGTTGGGTTTTTACTCTTTCTATACGGCGAAGATGGCCTTCCAAAAGACCCTGGTGCGGTGTAGTTGGCCTCAAACAGCACCACAGGCCCTGTTGTGGTTTAGGTTGCCTCAGCAAGAAGCACAGGACCTGGTGTGGAGTAGTGGGCTCAGCCAGAAGCACTGGCCTTGGTGTGGTGAAGGTGGCTTCAGCCAGCAGCACAGGCCATGTTGTGGTGTAGGTGGTCTCAGCAAGAAGCACAGGCCGTGGTGTGGTGTAGTCGCCTCGGCCAGAAGCATAGCACTATTGTGTTGTACATGGCCACAGCCAGTGCCACAGGCCCTGGTGTGGTGTAGTTGGGCTCAACAAGCAGCACAAGCCCTGGTGTGGGGTAGTTGGCCTCGGCCTGAAGCACAGGCCTGGTGGGGTGTAGTTGGCCTCAACCAGCAGCACAGGCCCTGGTGTGGTGTAGTTGGCCTCAGCCATAAACACAGGCCCTGGTGTGGTGTAGTTGTCCTCAGCCAGCAGAAAAAGGGCCTGGTGTGGTGTAGTCGTCTCGGCCAGAAGCAGAGCACTGGTGTGGTGAAGATGGCCACAGCCAGAGCCACAGGCCCTGGTGTGGTGAAGTTGGCCTCAGCCATAATCACAGGCCCTGGTGTGGTGAAGATGGCCTCGGCCAGAAGTAAAGGCACTGGTGTGGTGAAGATGGCCTCAACCAGCTGCACAGGCCCTGGTGTGGTGTAGTTGGCCTCAACCAGCGGCACAGGCCCTGGTGTGGTGTAGTTGGCCTCAACCAGCAGCTCAGGTCCTGGTGTGGTGTAGTTGGCCTCAGCAATAATCACAGGCCCTGGTGTGGTGTAGTTGGCCTCAACCAGCAGCACAGGCCTGGTGTGGTGTAGTTGGCCTCAACCAGCAGCACAGGCCCTGGTGTGGAGTAGTCGCCTCGGCCATAATCACAGGCCCTGGTGTGGTGTAGTTGGCCTCAGCCAGCAGCACAGGGAGGGCCTGGTGTGGTGTAGTCGTCTCGGCCAGAAGCAGAGCACTGGTGTGGTGAAGATGGCCACAGCCAGAGCCACAGGCCCTGGTGTGGTGTAGTTGGGCTCAACCAGCAGCACAGGCCCTGGTGTGGTGTAGTTGGCCTCAGCCATAATCACAGGCCCTGGTGTGGTGAAGATGGCCTCGGCCAGAAGTAAAGGCACTGGTGTGGTGAAGATGGCCTCAACCAGCCGCACAGGCCCTGGTGTGGGGTAGTTGGCCTCGGCCTGAAGCACAGGCCTGTTGTGGTGTAGTTGGCCTCAACCAGCAGCACAGGCCCTGGTGTGGTGTAGTTGGCCTCAGCCATAATCACAGGACCTGGTGTGGTGTAGTTGGCCTCAGCCAGCAGCACAGGGCCAGGTGTGGTGTAGTCGTCTCGGCCAGAAGCAGAGCACTGGTGTGGTGAAGATGGGCGCAACAAGCAGCACAGGCCCTGGTGTGGGGTACTTGTCCTCGGCCTGAAGCACAGGCCTGGTGTGGTGTAGTTGGCCTCAACAAGCAGCACAGGCCCTGGCGTGGGGTAGTTGGCCTCGGCCATAATCACAGGCCCTGGTGTGGTGAAGATGGCCTCGGCCAGAAGCAAAGGCACTCCTGTGGTGTAGATGGCCTAGGACAGAGCCACAGGCCATTGTCTGCAATGAAGGGTCTACAATGTCGATGTTGGGTTTTTACTCTTTGTATACGGCGAAGATGGCCTTCCAAAAGACCCTGGTGCGGTGTAGTAGGCCTCAAACAGCAGCACAGGCCCTGTTGTGGTTTAGGTTGCCTCAGCAAGAAGCACAGGGCCTGGTGTGGAGTAGTGGGCTCAGCCAGAAGCACAAGCCATGGTGTGGTGTAGTTGGCCTCAGCCAGCAGCACAGGGCCTGGTGTGGTGTAGTCGTCTCGGCCAGAAGCAGAGCACTGGTGTGGTGAAGACGGCCACAGCCAGAGCCACAGGCCCTGGTGTGGTGTAGTTGGCCTCAACCAGCAGCACAGGCACTCCTGTGGTGTAGATGGCCTAGTACAGAGCCACAAGCCATTGTCTGCAATGAATGGTCTACAATGTCGATGTTGGGTTTTTACTCTTTGTATACCGCGAAGATGGCATTCCAAAAGGCCCTGGTGCGGTGTAGTTGGCCTCAACCAGCAGCACGTGCCCTGGTGTGGTGAAGTTGGCCTCAGCCATAATCACAGGCCCTTTTGTGGTGAAGATGGCCTCGGCCAGAAGCAAAGGCACTGGTGTGGTGAAGATGGCCTCAACCAGCAGCACAGGCCCTGTTGTGGTGTAGTTGGCCTCAACCAGCAGCACAGGCCCTGGTGTGGTGTAGTTGGCCTCAACCAGCAGCTCAGGCCCTGGTGTGGTGTAGTTCGCCTCAGCAATAATCACAGGCCCTGGTGTGGTGTAGTTGGCCTCAACCAGCAGCACAGGCCCTGGTGTGGTGTAGTCGCCTCGGCCATATTCACAGGCCATGGTGTGGTGTAGTTGGCCTCAGCCAGCAGCACAGGGCCTGGTGTGGTGTAGTCGTCTCGGCCAGAAGCAGAGCACTGGTGTGGTGAAGATGGCCACAGCCAGAGCCACAGGCTCTGGTGTGGTGTAGTTGGCCTCAACCAGCAGCACAGGCCCTGGTGTGGTGTAGTTGGCCTCAGCCATAATCACAGGCCCTGGTGTGGTGAAGATGGCCTTGGCCAGGAGCAAAGGCACTCCTGTGGTGTAGATGGCCTAGGACAGAGCCACAGGCCATTGTCTGCAATGAATGGTCTACAATGTTGATGTTGGGTTTTTACTCTTTGTATACGGCGAAGATGGCATTCCAAAATGCCCTGGTGCGGTGTAGTTGGCCTCAACCAGCAGCACAGGCCCTGGTGTGGTGAAGTTGGCGTCAGCCATAATCGCAGGCCCTGGTGTGGTGAAGATGGCCTCGGCCAGAAGCATAGCACTGGTGTGGTGAAGATGGCCTCAACCAGCCGCACAGGCCCTGGTGTGGTGTAGTTGGCCTCAACCAGCAGCACAGGCCCTGATGTGGTGTAGTTGGCCTCAACCAGCAGCTCAGGTCCTGGTGTGGTGTAGTTGGCCTCAGCAATAATCACAGGCCCTGGTGTGGTGTAGTTGGCCTCAACCAGCAGCACAGGCCTGGTGTCGTGTAGTTGGCCTCAACCAGCAGCACAGGCCCTGGTGTGGAGTAGTCGCCTCGGCCATAATCACAGGCCCTGGTGTGGTGTAGTTGGCCTCAACAAGCAGCACAGGCCCTGGTGTGGGGTAGTTGGCCTCGGCCTGAAGCACAGGCCTGGTGTGGTGTAGTTGGCCTCAACAAGCAGCACAGGCCCTGGTGTGGGGTAGTTGGCCTCGGCCTGAAGCACAGGCCTGGTGTGGTGTAGTTGGCCTCAACCAGCAGCACAGGCCATGGTGTGGTGTAGTTGGCCTCAGCCATAATCACAGGCCCTGGTGTGGTGTAGTTGGCCTCAGCCAGCAGCACAGGGCCTGGTGTGGTGTAGTCTCTCGGCCAGAAGCAGAGCACTGGTGTGGTGAAGATGGCCACAGCCAGAGCCACAGGCCCTGGTGTGGTGTAGTTGGCGTCAGCCATAATCACAGGCCCTGGTGTGGTGAAGATGGCCTCGGCCAGAAGCAAAGGCACTCCTGTGGTGTAGATGGCCTAGGACAGAGCCACAGGCCATTGTCTGCAATGAAGGGTCTACAATGTCGATGTTGGGTTTTTACTCTTTGTATACGGCGAAGATGGCCTTCCAAAAGACCCTGGTGCGGTGTAGTTGGCCTCAAACAGCAGCAGAGGCCCTGTTGTGTGTTAGGTTGCCTCAGCAAGAAGCACAGGACCTGGTGTGGAGTAGTGTGCTCAGCCTCAAACAGCAGCACACTGTGGTGTAGTCGCCTCGGCCAGAAGCATAGCACTATTGTGTTGTACATGGCCACAGCCAGTGCCACGGGCCTTGGTGTGGTGTAGTTGGGCTTAACAAGCAGCACAGGCCCTGGTGTGGGGTAGTTGGCCTCGGCCTGAAGCACAGGCCTGGTGTGGTGTAGTTGGCCTCAACCAGCAGCACAGGCCCTGGTGTGGTGTAGTTGGCCTCAGCCATAATCACAGGCCATGGTGTGGTGTAGTTGGCCTCAACCAGCAGCACAGGGCCTGGTGTGGTGTAGTCGTCTCGGCCAGAAGCAGAGCACTGGTGTGGTGAAGATGGCCACAGCCAGAGCCACAGGCCCTGGTGTGGTGTAGTTGGCCTCAACCAGCAGCACAGGCCCTGGTGTGGTGAAGTTGGCCTCAGCCATAATCACAGGCCCTGGTGTGGTGAAAATGGCCTCGGCCAGAAGCAAATGCCCTGGTGTGGTGTAGTTCGCCTCAGCAATAATCACAGGCCCTGGTGTGGTGTAGTTGGCCTCAACCAGCAGCACAGGCCCTGGTGTGGTGTAGTCGCCTCGGCCATATTCACAGGCCATGGTGTGGTGTAGTTGGCCTCAGCCAGCAGCACAGGGCCTGGTGTGGTGTAGTCGTCTCGGCCAGAAGCAGAGCACTGGTGTGGTGAAGATGGCCACAGCCAGAGCCACAGGCCCTGGTGTGGTGTAGTTGGCCTCAACCAGCAGCACAGGCCCTGGTGTTGTGTAGTTGGCCTCAGCCATAATCACAGGCCCTGGTGTGGTGAAGATGGCCTTGGCCAGGAGCAAAGGCACTCCTGTGGTGTAGTTGGCCTCAGCCAGCAGCACAGGGCCTGGTGTGGTGTAGTCGTCTCGGCCAGAAGCAGAGCACTGGTGTGGTGAAGATGGCCTCAACAAGCAGCACAGGCCCTGGTGTGGGGTAGTTGGCCTCGGCCTGAAGCACAGGCCTGGTGTGGTGTAGTTGGCCTCAACAAGCAGCACAGGCCCTGGTGTGGGGTAGTTGGCCTCGGCCATAATCACAGGCCCTGGTGTGGTGAAGATGGCCTCGGCCAGAAGCAAAGGCACTCCTGTGGTGTAGATGGCCTAGGACAGAGCCACAGGCCATTGTCTGCAATGAAGGGTCTTCAATGTCGATGTTGGGTTTTTACTCTTTGTATACGGCGAAGATGGCCTTCCAAAAGACCCTGGTGCGGTGTAGTTGGCCTCAAACAGCAGCACAGGCCCTGTTGTGGTTTAGGTTGCCTCAGCAAGAAGCACAGGACCTGGTGTGGAGTAGTGGGCTCAGCCAGAAGCACAAGCCATGGTGTGGTGTAGGTGGTCTCAGCAAGAAGCACAGGCCCTGGTGTGGTGTAGTCGCCTCGGCCAGAAGCATAACACTATTGTGTTGTACATGGCCACAGCCAGTGCCACGGGCCTTGGTGTGGTGTAGTTGGGCTCAACAAGCAGCACAGGCCCTGGTGTGGGGTAGTTGGCCTCGGCCTGAAGCACAGGCCTGGTGTGGTGTAGTTGGCCTCAACCAGCAGCACAGGCCCTGGTGTGGTGTAGTTGGCCTCAGCCATAATCACAGGCCCTGGTGTGGTGTAGTTGGCCTCAGCCAGCAGCACAGGGCCTGGTGTGGTGAAGTTGGCCTCAGCCATAATCACAGGCCCTGGTGTGGTGAAGATGGCCTCGGCCAGAAGCAACGGCACTGGTGTGGTGAAGATGGCTTCAACAAGCAGCACAGGCCCTGGTGTGGTGTAGTTGGCCTCAACCAGCAGCACAGGCCCTGGTGTGGTGAAGTTGGCCTCAGCCATAATCACAGGCCCTGGTGTGGTGAAGATGGCCTTGGCCAGGAGCAAAGGCACTCCTGTGGTGTAGATGGCCTAGGACAGAGCCACAGGCCATTGTCTGCAATGAATGGTCTACAATGTCGATGTTGGGTTTTTACTCTTTGTATACGGCGAAGATGGCCTTCCAAAAGACCCTGGTGCGGTGTAGTTGGCCTCAAACAGCAGCACAGGCCCTGTTGTGGTTTAGTTTGCCTCAGCAAGAAGCACAGGACCTGGTGTGGAGTAGTGGGCTCTGCCAGAAGCACTGGCCTTGGTGTGGTGAAGGTGGCTTCAGCCAGCAGCACAGGCCATGGTGTGGTGTAGTTGGGCTCAACAAGCAGCACAGGCCCTGGTGTGGTGTAGTTGCCTCAGCCAGAAGAAGAGCACTGTTGTGGTGCAGATGGCCTCAGCCAGTGCCACAGGCCCTAGTCTGGTGTAGTTGGCCTAAACCAGCAGCACAGGCCCTGTTGTGGTGTATTTGGCCTCAGCCATAATCACAGGCCCTGGTGTGGTGAAGATGGCCACAGCCAGAGCCACAGGCCCTGGTGTGGTGTACTTGGCCTCAACATGCAGCACAGGCCCTGGTGTGGTGAAGTTGGGCGCACCAAGCAGCACAGGCCCTGGTGTGGTGAAGATGGCCTCGGCCAGAAGCAACGGCACTGGTGTGGTGAAGATGGCCTCAACAAGCAGCACAGGCCCTGGTGTGGTGTAGTTGGCCTCAACCAGCAGCACAGGCCCTGGTGTGGTGAAGTTGGCCTTGGCCAGGAGCAAAGGCACTCCTGTGGTGTAGATGGCCTAGTACAGAGCCACAGTCCATTGTCTGCAGTGAATGGTCTACAATGTCGATGTTGGGTTTTTACTCTTTGTATACGGCGAAGATGGCATTCCAAAAGGCCCTGGTGCGGTGTAGTTGGCCTCAACCAGCAGCACAGGCCCTGGTGTGGTGAAGTTGGCCTCAGCCATAATCACATGCCCTTTTGTGGTGAAGATGGCCTCGGCCAGAAGCAAAGGCACTGGTGTGGTGAAGATGGCCTCAACCAGCCGCACAGGCCCTGGTGTGGTGTAGTTGGCCTCAACCAGCAGCACAGGCCCTGGTGTGGTGTAGTTGGCCTCAACCAGCAGGTCAGGCCCTGGTGTGGTGTAGTTCGCCTCAGCAATAATCACAGGCCCTGGTGTGGTGTAGTTGGCCTCAACCAGCAGCACAGGCCCTGGTGTGGTGTAGTCGCCTAGGCCATATTCACAGGCCATGGTGTGGTGTAGTTGGCCTCAGCCAGCAGCACAGGGCCTGGTGTGGTGTAGTCGTCTCGGCCAGAAGCAGAGCACTGGTGTGGTGAAGATGGCCACAGCCAGAGCCACAGGCCCTGGTGTGGTGTAGTTGGCCTCAACCAGCAGCACAGGCCCTGGTGTGGTGTAGTTGGCCTCAGCCATAATCACAGGCCCTGGTGTGGTCAAGATGGCCTCGGCCAGAAGCAAAGGCACTCCTGTGGTGTAGATGGCCTAGGACAGAGCCACAGGCCATTGTCTGCAATGAAGGGTCTACAATGTCGATGTTGGGTTTTTACTCTTTGTATACGGCGAAGATGGCCTTCCAAAAGACCCTGGTGCGGTGTAGATGGCCTCAAACAGCAGCACAGGCCCTGTTGTGGTTTAGGTTGCCTCAGCAAGAAGCACAGGACCTGGTGTGGAGTAGTGGGCTCTGCCAGAAGCACAGGCCTTGGTGTGGTGAAGGTGGCTTCAGCCAGCAGCACAGGCCATGGTGTGGTGTAGGTGGTCTCAGCAAGAAGCACAGGCCCTGGTGTGGTGTAGTCGCCTCGGCCAGAAGCATAGCACTATTGTGTTGTACATGGCCACAGCCAGTGCCACAGGCCCTGGTGTGGTGTAGTTGGGCACAACAAGCAGCACCGGCCCTGGTGTGGTGTAGTTGCCTCGGCCAGAAGAAGAGCACTGTTGTGGTGCAGATGGCCTCAGCCAGTGCCACAGGCCCTAGTCTGGTGTAGTTGTCCTCAACCAGCAGCACATGCCCTGTTGTGGTGTATTTGGCCTCAGCCATAATCACAGGCCCTGGTGTGGTGAAGATGGCCACAGCCAGAGCCACAGGCCCTGGTGTGGTGTAGTTGGCCTCAACATGCAGCACAGGCCCTGGTGTGGTGAAGTTGGGCGCAACAAGCAGCACAGGCCCTGGTGTGGTGAAGATGGCCTCGGCCAGAAGCAACGGCACTGGTGTGGTGAAGATGGCCTCAACAAGCAGCACAGGCCCTGGTGTGGTGTAGTTGGCCTCAACCAGCAGCACAGGCCCTGGTGTGGTGAAGTTGGCCTCAGCCATAATCACAGGCCCTGGTGTGGTGAAGATGGCCTTGGCCAGGAGCAAAGGCACTCCTGTGGTGTAAATGGCCTAGGATAGAGCCACAGGCCATTGTCTGCAATGAATGGTCTACAATGTCGATGTTGGGTTTTTACTCTTTGTATACGGCGAAGATGGCATTCCAAAAGGCCCTGGTGCGGTGTACTTGGCCTCAACCAGCAGCACAGGCCCTGGTGTGGTGAAGTTGGCCTCGGCCATAAGCAAAGGCACTGGTGTGGTGAAGATGGCCTCAACCAGCCGCACAGGCCCTGGTGTGGTGTAGTTGGCCTCAACCAGCAGCACAGGCCCTGGTGTGGTGTAGTTGGCCTCAACCAGCAGCTCAGGTCCTGGTGTGGTGTAGTTGGCTTCAGCAATAATCACAGGCCCTGGTGTGGTGTAGTTGGCCTCAACCAGCAGCTCAGGTCCTGGTGTGGTGTAGTTGGCTTCAGCAATAATCACAGGCCCTGGTGTGGTGTAGTTGGCCTCAACCAGCAACACAGGCCTGGTGTGGTGTAGTTGGCCTCAACCAGCAGCACAGGCCCTGGTGTGGTGTAGTCGCCTCGGCCATAATCGCAGCCCCTGGTGTGGTGAAGATGGCCTCGGCCAGAAGCAAAGGCACTGGTGTGGTGAAGATGGCCTCAACCAGCCGCACAGGCCCTGGTGTGGTGTAGTTGGCCTCAACCAGCAGCACAGGCCCTGGTGTGGTGTAGATGGCCTCAAACAGCAGCACAGGCACTGTTGTGGTTTAGGTTGCCTCAGCAAGAAGCACAGGACCTCGTGTGGAGTAGTGGGCTCAGCCAGAAGCACAAGCCATGGTGTGGTGTAGGTGGTCTCAGCAAGAAGCACAGGCCCTGGTGTGGTGTAGTCGCCTCGGCCAGAAGCATAGCACTATTGTGTTGTACATGGCCACAGCCAGTGCCACGGGCCTTGGTGTGGTGTAGTTGGCCTCAACCAGCAGCTCAGGTCCTGGTGTGGTGTAGTTGGCCTCAGCAATAATCACAGGCCCTGGTGTGGTGTAGTTGGCCTCAACCAGCAACACAGGCCTGGTGTGGTGTAGCTGGCCTCAACCAGCAACACAGGCCCTGGTGTGGTGTAGTGGGCTCGGCCATAATCGCAGGCCCTGCTGTGGTGAAGATGGCCTCGGCCAGAAGCAAAGGCACTGGTGTGGTGAAGATGGCCTCAACCAGCCGCACAGGCCCTGGTGTGGTGTAGTTGGCCTCAACTAGCAGCACAGGCCCTGGTGTGGTGTAGTTGGCCTCAACCAGCAGCTCAGGTCCTGGTGTGGTGTAGTTGGCCTCAGCAATAATCACAGGCCCTGGTGTGGTGTAGTTGGCCTCAACCAGCAGCACAGGCCTGGTGTGGTGTAGTTGGGCTCAACAAGCAGCACAGGCCCTGGTGTGGGGTAGTTGGCCTCAGCCTGAAGCACAGGCCTGGTGTGGTGTAGTTGGCCTCAACCAACAGCACAGGCCCTGGTGTGGTGTAGTTGGCCTCAGCCATAATCACAGGCCATGGTGTGGTGTAGTTGGCCTCAGCCAGCAGCACAGGGCCTGGTGTGGTGTAGTCGTCTCGGCCAGAAGCAGAGCACTGGTGTGGTGAAGATGGCCACAGCCAGAGCCACAGGCCCTGGTGTGGTGTAGTTGGCCTCACCCAGCAGCACAGGCCCTGGTGTGGTGTAGTTGGCCTCAAACAGCAGCACAGGCCCTGTTGTGGTTTAGGTTGCCCCAGCAAGAAGCACAGGACCTGGTGTGGAGTAGTGGGCTCAGCCAGAAGCACAAGAAATGGTGTGGTGTAGGTGGTCTCAGCAAGAAGCACAGGCCCTGGTGTGGTGTAGTCGCCTCGGCCAGAAGCATAGCACCATTGTGTTGTACATGGCCACAGCCAGTGCCACGGGCCCTGGTGTGGTGAAGATGGCCTCGGCCCGAAGCACTGGCCTTGGTGTGGTGAAGATGGCCTCAACAAGCAGCACAGGCCCTGGTGTGGTGTAGTTGGCCTCAACCAGCAGCACAGGCCCTGGTGTGGTGAAGTTGGCCTCAGCCATAATCACAGGCCCTGGTGTGGTGAAGATGGCCTTGGCCAGGAGCAAAGCACTCCTGTGGTGTAGATGGCCTAGGACAGAGCCACAGGCCATTGTCTGCAATGAATGGTCTACAGTGTCGATGTTGGGTTTTTACTCCTTGTATACGGCGAAGATGGCATTCCAAGAGGCCCTGGTGCGGTGTAGTTGGCCTCAACCAGCAGCACAGGCCCTGGTGTGGTGAAGTTGGCCTCGGCCATAAGCAAAGGCACTGGTGTGGTGAAGATGGCCTCAACCAGCCGCACAGGCCCTGGTGTGGTGTAGTTGTCCTCAACCAGCAGCACAGGCCCTGGTGTGGTGTAGTTGGCCTCAACCAGCAGCTCAGGTCCTGGTGTGGTGTAGTTGGCCTCAGCAATAATCACAGGCCCTGGTGTGGTGTAGTTGGCCTCAACCAGCAACACAGGCCTGGTGTGGTGTAGTTGGCCTCAACCAGCAGCACAGGCCCTGGTGTGGTGTAGTCGCCTCGGCCATAATCGCAGCCCCTGGTGTGGTGAAGATGGCCTCGGCCAGAAGCAAAGGCACTGCTGTGGTGAAGATGGCCTCAACCAGCCGCACAGGCCCTGGTGTGGTGTAGTTGGCCTCAACCAGCAGCACAGGCCCTGGTGTGGTGTAGTTGGCCTCAACCAGCAGCACAGGCCTGGTGTGGTGTAGTTGGGCTGAACAAGCAGCACAGGCCCTGGTGTGGGGTAGTTGGCCTCAGCAATAATCACAGGCCTGGTGTGGTGTAGTTGGCATCAACCAGCAGCACAGGCCCTGGTGTGGTGTAGTTGGCCTCAAACAGCAGCACAGGCCCTGTTGTGGTTTAGGTTGCCCCAGCAAGAAGCACAGGACCTGGTGTGGAGTAGTGGGCTCAGCCAGAAGCACAAGCCATGGTGTGGTGTAGGTGGTCTCAGCAAGAAGCACAGGCCCTGGTGTGGTGTAGTCGCCTCGGCCAGAAGCATAGCACTATTGTGTTGTACATGGCCACAGCCAGTGCCACAGGCCCTGGTGTGGTGTAGTTGGGCTCAACAAGCAGCACAGGCCCTGGTGTGGGGTAGTTGGCCTCGGCCTGAAGCACAGGCCTGGTGTGGTGTAGTTGGCCTCAACCAGCAGCACAGGCCCTGGTGTGGAGTAGTTGGCCTCAGCCAGCAGCACAGGGCCTGGTGTGGTGTAGTCGTCTCGGCCAGAAGCAGAGCACTGGTGTGGTGAAGATGGCCACAGCCAGAGCCACAGGCCCTGGTGTGGTGTAGTTGGCCTCAGCCATAATCACAGGCCCTGGTGTGGTGAAGATGGCCTCGGCCAGAAGCAAAGGCACTGGTGTGGTGAAGATGGCCTCAACCAGCCGCACAGGCCCTGTTGTGGTGTAGTTGGCCTCAACCAGCAGCACAGGCCCTGGTGTGGGGTAGTTGGCCTCAACCAGCAGCTCAGGTCCTGGTGTGGTGTAGTTGGCCTCAGCAATAATCACAGGCCCTGGTGTGGTGTCGTTGGCCTCAACCAGCAGCACAGGCCTGGTGTGGTGTAGTTGGCCTCAACCAGCAGCACAGGCCCTGGTGTGGTGTAGTCGCCTCGGCCATAATCACAGGCCCTGGTGTGGTGTAGTTGGCCTCAGCCAGCAGCACAGGGCCTGGTGTGGTGTAGTCGTCTCGGCCAGAAGTAACGGCACTGGTGTGGTGAAGATGGCCACAGCCAGAGCCACTGGCCCTGGTGTGGTGTAGTTGGCCTCAACCAGCAGCACAGGCCCTGGTGTGGTGTAGTTGGCCTCAGCCATAATCACAGGCCCTGGTGTGGTGAAGATGGCCTCGGCCAGAAGCAAAGGCACTCCTGTGGTGTAGATGGCCTAGGACAGAGCCACAGGCCATTGTCTGCAATGAAGGGTCTACAATGTCGATGACGGGTTTTTACTCTTTGTATACGGCGAAGATGGCCTTCCAAAAGACCCTTGTGTGGTGTAGTTGGCCTCAAACAGCAGCACAGGCCCTGTTGTGGTTTAGGTTGCCTCAGCAAGAAGCACAGGACCTGGTGTGGAGTAGTGGGCTCTGCCAGAAGCACTGGCCTTGGTGTGGTGAAGGTGGCTTCAGCCAGCAGCACAGGCCATGGTGTGGTGTAGTTGGGCTCAACAAGCAGCACAGGCCCTGGTGTGGTGTAGTTGCCTCAGCCAGAAGAAGAGCACTGTTGTGGTGCAGATGGCCTCAGCCAGTGCCACAGGCCCTAGTCTGGTGTAGTTGGCCTCACCCAGCAGCACAGGCCCTGTTGTGGTGTATTTGGCCTCAGCCATAATCACAGGCCCTGGTGTGGTGAAGATGGCCACAGCCAGAGCCACAGGCCCTGGTGTGGTGTACTTGGCCTCAACATGCAGCACAGGCCCTGGTGTGGTGAAGTTGGGCGCAACAAGCAGCACAGGCCCTGGTGTGGTGAAGATGGCCTCGGCCAGAAGCAACGGCACTGGTGTGGTGAAAATGGCCTCAACAAGCAGCACAGGCCCTGGTGTGGTGTAGTTGGCCTCAACCAGCAGCACAGGCCCTGGTGTGGTGAAGTTGGCCTTGGCCAGGAGCAAAGGCACTCCTGTGGTGTAGATGGCCTAGTACAGAGCCACAGTCCATTGTCTGCAGTGAATGGTCTACAATGTCGATGTTGGGTTTTTACTCTTTGTATACGGCGAAGATGGCATTCCAAAAGGCCCTGGTGCGGTGTAGTTGGCCTCAACCAGCAGCACAGGCCCTGGTGTGGTGAAGTTGGCCTCAGCCATAATCACATGCCCTTTTGTGGTGAAGATGGCCTCGGCCAGAAGCAAAGGCACTGGTGTGGTGAAGATGGCCTCAACCAGCCGCACAGGCCCTGGTGTGGTGTAGTTGGCCTCAACCAGCAGCACAGGCCCTGGTGTGGTGTAGTTGGCCTCAACCAGCAGCTCAGGCCCTGGTGTGGTGTAGTTTGCCTCAGCAATAATCACAGGCCCTGGTGTGGTGTAGTTGGCCTCAACCAGCAGCACAGGCCCTGGTGTGGTGTAGTCGCCTCGGCCATATTCACAGGCCATGGTGTGGTGTAGTTGGCCTCAGCCAGCAGCACAGGGCCTGGTGTGGTGTAGTCGTCTCGGCCAGAAGCAGAGCACTGGTGTGGTGAAGATGGCCACAGCCAGAGCCACAGGCCCTGGTGTGGTGTAGTTGGCCTCAACCAGCAGCACAGGCCCTGGTGTGGTGTAGTTGGCCTCAGCCATAATCACAGGCCCTGGTGTGGTCAAGATGGCCTCGGCCAGAAGCAAAGGCACTCCTGTGGTGTAGATGGCCTAGGACAGAGCCACAGGCCATTGTCTGCAATGAAGGGTCTACAATGTCGATGTTGGGTTTTTACTCTTTGTATACGGCGAAGATGGCCTTCCAAAAGACCCTGGTGCGGTGTAGATGGCCTCAAACAGCAGCACAGGCCCTGTTGTGGTTTAGGTTGCCTCAGCAAGAAGCACAGGACCTGGTGTGGAGTAGTGGGCTCTGCCAGAAGCACAGGCCTTGGTGTGGTGAAGGTGGCTTCAGCCAGCAGCACAGGCCATGGTGTGGTGTAGGTGGTCTCAGCAAGAAGCACAGGCCCTGGTGTGGTGTAGTCGCCTCGGCCAGAAGCATAGCACTATTGTGTTGTACATGGCCACAGCCAGTGCCACAGGCCCTGGTGTGGTGTAGTTGGGCACAACAAGCAGCACCGGCCCTGGTGTGGTGTAGTTGCCTCGGCCAGAAGAAGAGCACTGTTGTGGTGCAGATGGCCTCAGCCAGTGCCACAGGCCCTAGTCTGGTGTAGTTGTCCTCAACCAGCAGCACATGCCCTGTTGTGGTGTATTTGGCCTCAGCCATAATCACAGGCCCTGGTGTGGTGAAGATGGCCACAGCCAGAGCCACAGGCCCTGGTGTGGTGTAGTTGGCCTCAACATGCAGCACAGGCCCTGGTGTGGTGAAGTTGGGCGCAACAAGCAGCACAGGCCCTGGTGTGGGGTAGTTGGCCTCAGCCTGAAGCACAGGCCTGGTGTGGTGTAGTTGGCCTCAACCAGCAGCACAGGCCCTGGTGTGGTGAAGTCGCCTCGGCCATAATCGCAGCCCCTGGTGTGGTGAAGATGGCCTCGGCCAGAAGCAAAGGCACTGGTGTGGTGAAGATGGCCTCAACCAGCCGCACAGGCCCTGGTGTGGTGTAGTTGGCCTCAACCAGCAGCACAGGCCCTGGTGTGGTGTAGATGGCCTCAAACAGCAGCACAGGCACTGTTGTGGTTTAGGTTGCCTCAGCAAGAAGCACAGGACCTGGTGTGGAGTAGTGGTCTCAGCCAGAAGCACAAGCCATGGTGTGGTGTAGGTGGTCTCAGCAAGAAGCACAGGCCCTGGTGTGGTGTAGTCGCCTCGGCCAGAAGCATAGCACTATTGTGTTGTACATGGCCACAGCCAGTGCCACGGGCCTTGGTGTGGTGTAGTTGGCCTCAACCAGCAGCTCAGGTCCTGGTGTGGTGTAGTTGGCCTCAGCAATAATCACAGGCCCTGGTGTGGTGTAGTTGGCCTCAACCAGCAACACAGGCCTGGTGTGGTGTAGCTGGCCTCAACCAGCAACACAGGCCCTGGTGTGGTGTAGTCGCCTCGGCCATAATCGCAGGCCCTGCTGTGGTGAAGATGGCCTCGGCCAGAAGCAAAGGCACTGGTGTGGTGAAGATGGCCTCAACCAGCCGCACAGGCCCTGGTGTGGTGTAGTAGGCCTCAACTAGCAGCACAGGCCCTGGTGTGGTGTAGTTGGCCTCAACCAGGAGCTCAGGTCCTGGTGTGGTGTAGTTGGCCTCAGCAATAATCACAGGCCCTGGTGTGGTGTAGTTGGCCTCAACCAGCAGCACAGGCCTGGTGTGGTGTAGTTGGGCTCAACAAGCAGCACAGGCCCTGGTGTGGGGTAGTTGGCCTCAGCCTGAAGCACAGGCCTGGTGTGGTGTAGTTGGCCTCAACCAACAGCACAGGCCCTGGTGCGGTGTAGTTGGCCTCAGCCATAATCACAGGCCATGGTGTGGTGTAGTTGGCCTCAGCCAGCAGCACAGGGCCTGGTGTGGTGTAGTCGTCTCGGCCAGAAGCAGAGCACTGGTGTGGTGAAGATGGCCACAGCCAGAGCCACAGGCTCTGGTGTGGTGTAGTTGGCCTCACCCAGCAGCACAGGCCCTGGTGTGGTGTAGTTGGCCTCAAACAGCAGCACAGGCCCTGTTGTGGTTCAGGTTGCCCCAGCAAGAAGCACAGGACCTGGTGTGGAGTAGTGGGCTCAGCCAGAAGCACAAGCCATGGTGTGGTGTAGGTGGTCTCAGCAAGAAGCACAGGCCCTGGTGTGGTGTAGTCGCCTCGGCCAGAAGCATAGCACTATTGTGTTGTACATGGCCACAACCAGTGCCACGGGCCCTGGTGTGGTGAAGATGGCCTCGGCCCGAAGCAACGGCACTGGTGTGGTGAAGATGGCCTCAACAAGCAGCACAGGCCCTGGTGTGGTGTAGTTGGCCTCAACCAGCAGCACAGGCCCTGGTGTGGTGAAGTTGGCCTCAGCCATAATCACAGGCCCTGGTGTGGTGAAGATGGCCTTGGCCAGGAGCAAAGGCACTCCTGTGGTGTAGATGGCCTAGGACAGAGCCACAGGCCATTGTCTGCAATGAATGGTCTACAGTGTCGATGTTGGGTTTTTACTCCTTGTATACGGCGAAGATGGCATTCCAAGAGGCCCTGGTGCGGTGTAGTTGGCCTCAAGCAGCAGCACAGGAACTGGTGTGGTGAAGTTGGCCTCGGCCAGAAGCAAAGGCACTGGTGTGGTGAAGATGGCCTCAACCAGCCGCACAGGCCCTGGTGTGGTGTAGTTGTCCTCAACCAGCAGCACAGGCCCTGGTGTGGTGTAGTTGGCCTCAACCAGCAGCTCAGGTCCTGGTGTGGTGTAGTTGGCCTCAGCAATAATCACAGGCCCTGGTGTGGTGTAGTTGGCCTCAACCAGCAACACAGGCCTGGTGTGGTGTAGTTGGCCTCAACCAGCAGCACAGGCCCTGGTGTGGTGTAGTCGCCTCGGCCATAATCGCAGCCCCTGGTGTGGTGAAGATGGCCTCGGCCAGAAGCAAAGGCACTGCTGTGGTGAAGATGGCCTCAACCAGCCTCACAGGCCCTGGTGTGGTGTAGTTGGCCTCAACCAGCAGCACAGGCCCTGGTGTGGTGTAGTTGGCCTCAACCAGCAGCACAGGCCTGGTGTGGTGTAGTTGGGCTCAACAAGCAGCACAGGCCCTGGTGTGGGGTAGTTGGCCTCAGCAATAATCACAGGCCTGGTGTGGTGTAGTTGGCCTCAACCAGCAGCACAGGCCCTGGTGTGGTGTAGTTGGCCTCAGCCATAATCACAGGCCATGGTGTGGTGTAGTTGGCCTTAGCCAGCAGCACAGGGCCTGGTGTGGTGTAGTCGTCTCGGCCGGAAGCAGAGCACTGGTGTGGTGAAGATGGCCACAGCCAGAGCCACAGGCCCTGTTGTGGTGTAGGTTGCCTCAGCGAGAAGCACAGGACCTGGTGTGGAGTAGTGGGCTCAGCCAGCAGCTCAGGTCCTGGTGTGGTGTAGTTGGCCTCAGACATAATCACAGGCCCTGGTGTGGAGTAGTTGGCCTCAACCAGCAGCACAGGCCTGGTGTGGTGTAGTTGGCCTCAACCAGCAGCACAGGCCCTGGTGTGGTGTAGTCGCCTCGGCCATAATCACAGGCCCTGGTGTGGTGTAGTTGGCCTCAGCCAGCAGCACAGGGCCTGGTGTGGTGTAGTCGTCTCGGCCAGAAGCAACGGCACTGGTGTGGTGAAGATGGCCACAGCCAGAGCCACTGGCCCTGGTGTGGTGTAGTTGGCCTCAACCAGCAGCACAGGCCCTGGTGTGGTGTAGTTGGCCTCAGCCATAATCACAGGCCCTGGTGTGGTGAAGATGGCCTCGGCCAGAAGCAAAGGCACTCCTGTGGTGTAGATGGCCTAGGACAGAGCCACAGGCCATTGTCTGCAATGAAGGGTCTACAATGTCGATGTTGGGTTTTTACTCTTTGTATACGGCGAAGATGGCCTTCCAAAAGACCCTGGTGCGGTGTAGTTGGCCTCAAACAGCAGCACAGGCCCTGTTGTGGTTTAGGTTGCCTCAGCAAGAAGCACAGGACCTGGTGTGGAGTAGTGGGCTCAGCCAGAAGCAATGGCCTTGGTGTGGTGAAGGTGGCTTCAGCCAGCAGCACAGGCCATGGTGTGGTGTAGGTGGTCTCAGCAAGAAGCACAGGCCCTGGTGTGGTGTAGTCGCCTCGGCCAGAAGCATAGCACTATTGTGTTGTACATGGCCACAGCCAGTGCCACAGGCCCTGGTGTGGTGTAGTTGGGCTCAACAAGCAGCACAGGCCCTGGTGTGGGGTAGTTGGCCTCGGCCTGAAGCACAGGCCTGGTGTGGTGTAGTTGGCCTCAACCAGCAGCACAGGCCCTGGTGTGGAGTAGTTGGCCTCAGCCAGCAGCACAGGGCCTGGTGTGGTGTAGTCGTCTCGGCCAGAAGCAGAGCACTGGTGTGGTGAAGATGGCCACAGCCAGAGCCACAGGCCCTGGTGTGGTGTAGTTGGCCTCAGCCATAATCACAGGCCCTGGTGTGGTGAAGATGGCCTCGGCCAGAAGCAAAGGCACTGGTGTGGTGAAGATGGCCTCAACCAGCCGCACAGGCCCCGGTGTGGTGTAGTTGGCCTCAACCAGCAGCACAGGCCCTGGTGTGGGGTAGTTGGCCTCAACCAGCAGCTCAGGTCCTGGTGTGGTGTAGTTGGCCTCAGCAATAATCACAGGCCCTGGTGTGGTGTAGTTGGCCTCAACCAGCAGCACAGGCCTGGTGTGGTGTAGTTGGCCTCAACCAGCAGCACAGGCCCTGGTGTGGTGTAGTCGCCTCGGCCATAATCACAGGCCCTGGTGTGGTGTAGTTGGCCTCAGCCAGCAGCACAGGGCCTGGTGTGGTGTAGTCGTCTCGGCCAGAAGCAACGGCACTGGTGTGGTGAAGATGGCCACAGCCAGAGCCACTGGCCCTGGTGTGGTGTAGTTGGCCTCAACCAGCAGCACAGGCCCTGGTGTGGTGTAGTTGGCCTCAGCCATAATCACAGGCCCTGGTGTGGTGAAGATGGCCTCGGCCAGAAGCAAAGGCACTCCTGTGGTGTAGATGGCCTAGGACAGAGCCACAGGCCATTGTCTGCAATGAAGGGTCTACAATGTCGATGATGGGTTTTTACTCTTTGTATACGGCGAAGATGGCCTTCCAAAAGACCCTTGTGCGGTGTAGTTGGCCTCAAACAGCAGCACAGGCCCTGTTGTGGTTTAGGTTGCCTCAGCAAGAAGCACAGGACCTGGTGTGGAGTAGTGGGCTAAGCCAGAAGCACTGGCCTTGGTGTGGTGAAGGTGGCTTCAGCCAGCAGCACAGGCCATGGTGTGGTGTAGGTGGTCTCAGCAAGAAGCACAGCCCCTGGTGTGGTGTAGTCGCCTCGGCCAGAAGCATAGCACTATTGTGTTGTACATGGCCACAGCCAGTGCCACAGGCCCTGGTGTGGTGTAGTTGGGCTCAACAAGCAGCACAGGCCCTGGTGTGGGGTAGTTGGCCTCGGCCTGAAGCACAGGCGTGGTGTGGTGCAGTTGGCCTCAACATGCAGCACAGGCCCTGGTGTGGTGAAGTTGGGCGCAACAAGCAGCACAGGCCCTGGTGTGGTGAAGATCGCCTCGGCCAGAAGCAACGGCACTGGTGTGGTGAAGATGGCCTCAACAAGCAGCACAGGCCCTGGTGTGGTGTAGTTGGCCTCACCCAGCAGCACAGGCCCTGGTGTGGTGAAGTTGGCCTCAGCCATAATCACAGGCCCTGGTGTGGTGAAGATGGCCTTGGCCAGGAGCAAAGGCACTCCTGTGGTGTAGATGGCCTAGGACAGAGCCACAGGCCATTGTCTGCAATGAAGGGTCTACAATGTCGATGTTGGGTTTTTACTCTTTGTATACGGCGACGATGGCCTTCCAAAAGACCCTGGTGCGGTGTAGTTGGCCTCAAACAGCAGCACAGGCCCTGTTGTGGTTTAGGTTGCCTCAGCAAGAAGCACAGGACCGGGTGTGGAGTAGTGGGCTCAGCCAGAAGCACTGGCCTTGGTGTGGTGAAGGTGGCTTCAGCCAGCAGCACAGGCCATGGTGTGGTGTAGGTGGTCTCAGCAAGAAGCACAGGCCCTGGTGTGGTGTAGTCGCCTCGGCCAGAAGCATAGCACTATTGTGTTGTACATGGCCACAGCCAGTGCCACAGGCCCTGGTGTGGTGTAGTTGGGCCCAACAAGCAGCACAGGCCCTGGTGTGGTGTAGTTGCCTCGGCCAGGGTCTACAATGTCGATGTTGGGTTTTTACTCTTTGTATACGGCGACGATGGCCTTCCAAAAGACCCTGGTGTGGTGTAGTTGGCCTCAAACAGCAGCACAGGCCCTGTTGTGGTTTAGGTTGCCTCAGCAAGAAGCACAGGACCGGGTGTGGAGTAGTGGGCTCAGCCAGAAGCACTGGCCTTGGTGTGGTGAAGGTGGTCTCAGCAAGAAGCACAGGCCCTGGTGTGGTGTAGTCGCCTCGGCCAGAAGCATAGCACTATTGTGTTGTACATGGCCACAGCCAGTGCCACAGGCCCTGGTGTGGTGTAGTTGCCTCGGCCAGAAGCACAGGCCTGGTGTGGTGTAGTTGGCCTCAACCAGCAGCACAGGCCCTGGTGTGGTGTACTTGGCCTCAGCCAGCAGCACAGGGCCTGGTGTGGTGTAGTCGTCTCGGCCAGAAGCAGAGCACTGGTGTGGTGAAGATGGCCACAGCCAGAGCCACAGGCCCTGGTGTG
The DNA here is from genome assembly GCF_036321145.2 of Pelmatolapia mariae. Taxonomy (NCBI): domain Eukaryota; kingdom Metazoa; phylum Chordata; class Actinopteri; order Cichliformes; family Cichlidae; genus Pelmatolapia; species Pelmatolapia mariae. Next base: position 11,914,340 of record NC_086233.1, on the reverse strand, counting down.
GTGTAGTTGGCCTCAGCCATAATCACAGGCCCTGGTGTGGTGAAGGCCTCGGCCAGAAGCAAAGGCACTCCTGTGGTGTAGATGGCCTAGGACAGAGCCACAGGCCATTGTCTGCAATGAAGGGTCTACAATGTCGATGTTGGGTTTTTACTCTTTGTATATGGCGAAGATGGCCTTCCAAAAGACCCTGGTGCGGTGTAGTTGGCCTCAAACAGCAGCACAGGCCCTGTTGTGGTTTAGGTTGCCTCAGCAAGAAGCACAGGACCTGGTGTGGAGTAGTGGGCTCAGCCAGAAGCACAAGCCATGGTGTGGTGTACGTGGTCTCAACAAGAAGCACAGGCCATGGTGTGGTGTAGTCGCCTCGGCCAGAAGCAGAGCACTGGTGTGGTGCAGATGGCCTCAGCCAGTGCCACAGGCCCTAGTCTGGTGTAGTTGGCCTCAACCAGCAGCACAGGCCCTGTTGTGGTGTATTTGGCCTCAGCCATAATCACAGGCCCTGGTGTGGTGAAGATGGCCACAGCCAGAGCCACAGGCCCTGGTGTGGTGTAGTTGGCCTCAACAAGCAGCACAGACCCTGGTGTGGTGAAGATGGCCTCGGCCAGAAGCAACGGCACTGGTGTGGTGAAGATGGCCACAGCCAGAGCCACAGGCCCTGGTGTGGTGTAGTGGGCTCAGCCAGAAGCACTGGCCTTGGTGTGGTGAAGGTGGCTTCAGCCAGCAGCACAGGCCATGGTGTGGTGTAGGTGGTCTCAGCAAGAAGCAGAGGCCCTGGTGTGGTGTAGTCGCCTCGGCCAGAAGCATAGCACTATTGTGTTGTACATGGCCACAGCCAGTGCCACAGGCCCTGGTGTGGTGTAGTTGGGCTCAACAAGCAGCACAGGCCCTGGTGTGGTGTAGTTGGCTTGGCCAGAAGAAGAGCACTGTTGTGGTGCAGATGGCCTCAGCCAGTGCCACAGGCCCTAGTCTGGTGTAGTTGGCCTCAGCCATCAGCACAGGCCCTGTTGTGGTGTATTTGGCCTCAGCCATAATCACAGGCCCTGGTGTGGTGAAGATGGCCACAGCCAGAGCCACAGGCCCTGGTGTGGTGTAGTTGGCCTCAACATGCAGCACAGGCCCTGGTGTGGTGAACTTGGGCTCAACAAGCAGCACAGGCCCTGGTGTGGTGAAGATGGCCTCGGCCAGAAGCAACGGCACTGGTGTGGTGAAGATGGCCTCAACAAGCAGCACAGGCCCTGGTGTGGTGTAGTTGGCCTCAACCAGCAGCACAGGCCCTGGTGTGGTGAAGTTGGCCTTAGCCATAATCACAGGCCCTGGTGTGGTGTAGTCGCCTCGGCCAGAAGCATAGCACTATTGTGTTGTACATGGCCACAGCCAGTGCCACAGGCCCTGGTGTGGTGTAGTTTGGCTCAACAAGCAGCACAGGCCCTGGTGTGGTGTAGTTGCCTCGGCCAGAAGAAGAGCACTGTTGTGGTGCAGATGGCCTCAGCCAGTGCCAAAGGCCCTAGTCTGGTGTAGTTGGCCTCAACCAGCAGCACAGGCCCTGTTGTGGTGTATTTGGCCTCAGCCATAATCACAGGCCCTGGTGTGGTGAAGAAGGCCACAGCCAGAGCCACAGGCCCTGGTGTGGTGTAGTTGGCCTCAACAAGCAGCACAGACCCTGGTGTGGTGAAGATGGCCTCGTCCAGAAGCAACGGCACTGGTGTGGTGAAGATGGCCACAGCCAGAGCCACAGGCCCTGGTGTGGTGTAGTTGGCCTCAACCAGCAGCACAGGCCCTGGTGTGGTGTAGTTGGCATCAGCCATTATCACAGGCCCTGGTGTGGTGAAGATGGCCTCAGCCAGAAGCAAAGGCACTCCTGTGGTGTAGATGGCCTAGGACAGAGCCACAGGCCATTGTCTGCAATGAAGGGTCTACAATGTCGATGTTGGGTTTTTACTCTTTGTATACGGCGAAGATGGGCTTCCAAAAGACCCTGGTGCGGTGTAGTTGGCCTCAAACAGCAGCACAGGCCCTGTTGTGGTTTAGGTTGCCTCAGCAAGAAGCACAGGACCTGGTGTGGAGTAGTGGGCTCAGCCAGAAGCACTGGCCTTGGTGTGGTGAAGGTGGCTTCAGCCAGCAGCACAGGCCATGGTGTGGTGTAGGTGGTCTCAGCAAGAAGCAGAGGCCCTGGTGTGGTGTAGTCGCCTCGGCCAGAAGCATAGCACTATTGTGTTGTACATGGCCACAGCCAGTGCCACGGGCCTTGGTGTGGTGTAGTTGGGCTCAACAAGCAGCACAGGCCCTGGTGTGGTGTAGTTGGCTCGGCCAGAAGAAGAGCACTGTTGTGGTGCAGATGGCCTCAGCCAGTGCCACAGGCCCTAGTCTGGTGTAGTTGGCCTCAGCCAGCAGCACAGGCCCTGTTGTGGTGTATTTGGCCTCAGCCATAATCACAGGCCCTGGTGTGGTGAAGATGGCCACAGCCAGAGCCACAGGCCCTGGTGTGGTGTAGTTGGCCTCAACATGCAGCACAGGCCCTGGTGTGGTGAAGTTGGGCTCAACAAGCAGCACAGGCCCTGGTGTGGTGAAGATGGCCTCGGCCAGAAGCAACGGCACTGGTGTGGTGAAGATGGCCTCAACAAGCAGCACAGGCCCTGGTGTGGTGTAGTTGGCCTCAGCCATAATCACAGGCCCTGTTGTGGTGTATTTGGCCTCAGCTATAATCACAGGCCCTGGTGTGGTGAAGATGGCCACAGCCAGAGCCCCAGGCCCTGGTGTGGTGTAGTTGGCCTCAACATGCAGCACAGGCCCTGGTGTGGTGAAGTTGGGCTCAACAAGCAGCACAGGCCCTGGTGTGGTGAAGATGGCCTCGGCCAGAAGCAACGGCACTGGTGTGGTGAAGATGGCCTCAACAAGCAGCACAGGCCCTGGTGTGGTGTAGTTGGCCTCAACCAGCAGCACAGGCCCTGGTGTGGTGAAGTTGGCCTTAGCCATAATCACAGGCCCTGGTGTGGTGTAGTCGCCTCGGCCAGAAGCATAGCACTATTGTGTTGTACATGGCCACAGCCAGTGCCACAGGCCCTGGTGTGGTGTAGTTGGGCTCAACAAGCAGCACAGGCCCTGGTGTGGTGTAGTTGCCTCGGCCAGAAGAAGAGCACTGTTGTGGTGCAGATGGCCTCAGCCAGTGCCACAGGCCCTAGTCTGGTGTAGTTGGCCTCAACCAGCAGCACAGGCCCTGTTGTGGTGTATTTGGCCTCAGCCATAATCACAGGCCCTGGTGTGGTGAAGATGGCCACAGCCAGAGCCACAGGCCCTGGTGTGGTGTAGTTGGCCTCAACAAGCAGCACAGACCCTGGTGTGGTGAAGATGGCCTCGGCCAGAAGCGACGGCACTGGTGTGGTGAAGATGGCCACAGCCAGAGCCACAGGCCCTGGTGTGGTGTAGTTGGCCTCAACCAGCAGCACAGGCCCTGTTGTGGTTTATTTGGCCTCAGCCATAATCACAGGCCCTGGTGTGGTGAAGATGGCCACAGCCAGAGCCACAGGCCCTGGTGTGGTGTAGTTGGCCTCAACAAGCAGCACAGACCCTGTTGTGGTGTATTTGGCCTCAGCCATAATCACAGGCCCTGGTGTGGTGAAGATGGCCACAGCCAGAGCCACAGGCCCTGGTGTGGTGTAGTTGGCCTCAACAAGCAGCACAGACCCTGGTGTGGTGAAGATGGCCTCGGCCAGAAGCAACGGCACTGGTGTGGTGAAGATGGCCACAGCCAGAGCCACAGGCCCTGGTGTGGTGTAGTTGGCCTCAACCAGCAGCACAGGCCCTGGTGTGGTGTAGTTGGCATCAGCCATAATCACAGGCCCTGGTGTGGTGAAGATGGCCTCGGCCAGAAGCAAAGGCACTCCTGTGGTGTAGATGGCCTAGGACAGAGCCACAGGCCATTGTCTGCAATGAAGGGTCTACAATGTCGATGTTGGGTTTTTTACTCTTTGTATACGGCGAAGATGGCCTTCCAAAAGACCCTGGTGCGGTGTAGTTGGCCTCAAACAGCAGCACAGGCCCTGTTGTGGTTTAGGTTGCCTCAGCAAGAAGCACAGGACCTGGTGTGGAGTAGTGGGCTCAGCCAGAAGCACTGGCCTTGGTGTGGTGAAGGTGGCTTCAGCCAGCAGCACAGGCCATGGTGTGGTGTAGGTGGTCTCAGCAAGAAGCAGAGGCCCTGGTGTGGTGTAGTCGCCGCGGCCAGAAGCATAGCACTATTGTGTTGTACATGGCCACAGCCAGTGCCACAGGCCCTGGTGTGGTGTAGTTGGGCTCAACAAGCAGCACAGGCCCTGGTGTGGTGTAGTTGCCTCGGCCAGAAGAAGAGCACTGTTGTGGTGCAGATGGCCTCAGCCAGTGCCACAGGCCCTAGTCTGGTGTAGTTGGCCTCAACCAGCAGTACAGGCCCTGTTGTGGTGTATTTGGCCTCAGCCATAATCACAGGCCCTGGTGTGGTGAAGATGGCCACAGCCAGAGCCACAGGCCCTGGTGTGGTGTAGTTGGCCTCAACAAGCAGCACAGACCCTGGTGTGGTGAAGATGGCCTCGGCCAGAAGCAACGACACTGGTGTGGTGAAGATGGCCACAGGCAGAGCCACAGGCCCTGGTGTGGTGTAGTTGGCCTCAACCAGCAGCACAGGCCCTGGTGTGGTGAAGTTGGCCTTAGCCATAATCACAGGCCCTGGTGTGGTGTAGTCGCCTCGGCCAGAAGCATAGCACTATTGTGTTGTACATGGCCACAGCCAGTGCCACAGGCCCTGGTGTGGTGTAGTTGGGCTCAACAAGCAGCACAGGCCCTGGTGTGGTGTAGTTGCCTCGGCCAGAAGAAGAGCACTGTTGTGGTGCAGATGGCCTCAGCCAGTGCCACAGGCCCTAGTCTGGTGTAGTTGGCCTCAACCAGCAGCACAGGCCCTGTTGTGGTGTATTTGGCCTCAGCCATAATCACAGGCCCTGGTGTGGTGAAGATGGCCACAGCCAGAGCCACAGGCCCTGGTGTGGTGTACTTGGCCTCAACATGCAGCACAGGCCCTGGTGTGGTGAAGTTGGGCGCAACAAGCAGCACAGGCCCTGGTGTGGTGAAGATGGCCTCGGCCAGAAGCAACAGCACTGGTGTGGTGAAAATGGCCTCAACAAGCAGCACAGGCCCTGGTGTGGTGTAGTTGGCCTCAACCAGCAGCACAGGCCCTGGTGTGGTGAAGTTGGCCTCAGCCATAATCACAGGCCCTGGTGTGGTGAAGATGGCCTTGGCCAGGAGCAAAGGCACTCCTGTGGTGTAAATGGCCTAGGACAGAGCCACAGGCCATTGTCTGCAATGAATGGTCTACAATGTCGATGTTGGATTTTTACTCTTTGTATACGGCGAAGATGGCATTCCAAAAGGCCCTGGTGCGGTGTAGTTGGCCTCAACCAGCAGCACAGGCCCTGGTGTGGTGAAGTTGGCCTCGGCCATAAGCAAAGGCACTGGTGTGGTGAAGATGGCCTCAACCAGCCGCACAGGCCCTGGTGTGGTGTAGTTGGCCTCAACCAGCAGCACAGGCCCTGGTGTGGTGTAGTTGGCCTCAACCAGCAGCTCAGGTCCTGGTGTGGTGTAGTTGGCTTCAGCAATAATCACAGGCCCTGGTGTGGTGTAGTTGGCCTCAACCAGCAGCTCAGGTCCTGGTGTGGTGTAGTTGGATTCAGCAATAATCACAGGCCCTGGTGTGGTGTAGTTGGCCTCAACCACCAACACAGGCCTGGTGTGGTGTAGTTGGCCTCAACCAGCAGCACAGGCCCTGGTGTGGTGAAGTCGCCTCGGCCATAATCGCAGCCCCTGGTGTGGTGAAGATGGCCTCGGCCAGAAGCAAAGGCACTGGTGTGGTGAAGATGGCCTCAACCAGCCGCACAGGCCCTGGTGTGGTGTAGTTGGCCTCAACCAGCAGCACAGGCCCTGGTGTGGTGTAGATGGCCTCAAACAGCAGCACAGGCACTGTTGTGGTTTAGGTTGCCTCAGCAAGAAGCACAGGACCTGGTGTGGAGTAGTGGGCTCAGCCAGAAGCACAAGCCATGGTGTGGTGTAGGTGGTCTCGGCAAGAAACACAGGCCCTGGTGTGGTGTAGTCGCCTCGGCCAGAAGCATAGCACTATTGTGTTGTACATGGCCACAGCCAGTGCCACGGGCCTTGGTGTGGTGTAGTTGGCCTCAACCAGCAGCTCAGGTCCTGGTGTGGTGTAGTTGGCCTCAGCAATAATCACAGGCCCTGGTGTGGTGTAGTTGGCCTCAACCAGCAACACAGGCCTGGTGTGGTGTAGCTGGCCTCAACCAGCAACACAGGCCCTGGTGTGGTGTAGTCGCCTCGGCCATAATCGCAGGCCCTGCTGTGGTGAAGATGGCCTCGGCCAGAAGCAAAGGCACTGGTGTGGTGAAGATGGCCTCAACCAGCCGCACAGGCCCTGGTGTGGTGTAGTTGGCCTCAACTAGCAGCACAGGCCCTGGTGTGGTGTAGTTGGCCTCAACCAGGAGCTCAGGTCCTGGTGTGGTGTAGTTGGCCTCAGCAATAATCACAGGCCCTGGTGTGGTGTAGTTGGCCTCAACCAGCAGCACAGGCCTGGTGTGGTGTAGTTGGGCTCAACAAGCAGCACAGGCCCTGGTGTGGGGTAGTTGGCCTCAGCCTGAAGCACAGGCCTGGTGTGGTGTAGTTGGCCTCAACCAACAGCACAGGCCCTGGTGTGGTGTAGTTGGCCTCAGCCATAATCACAGGCCATGGTGTGGTGTAGTTGGCCTCAGCCAGCAGCACAGGGCCTGGTGTGGTGTAGTCGTCTCGGCCAGAAGCAGAGCACTGGTGTGGTGAAGATGGCCACAGCCAGAGCCACAGGCCCTGGTGTGGTGTAGTTGGCCTCACCCAGCAGCACAGGCCCTGGTGTGGTGTAGTTGGCCTCAAACAGCAGCACAGGCCCTGTTGTGGTTCAGGTTGCCCCAGCAAGAAGCACAGGACCTGGTGTGGAGTAGTGGGCTCAGCCAGAAGCACAAGCCATGGTGTGGTGTAGGTGGTCTCAGCAAGAAGCACAGGCCCTGGTGTGGTGTAGTCGCCTCGGCCAGAAGCATAGCACTATTGTGTTGTACATGGCCACAACCAGTGCCACGGGCCCTGGTGTGGTGAAGATGGCCTCGGCCCGAAGCAACGGCACTGGTGTGGTGAAGATGGCCTCAACAAGCAGCACAGGCCCTGGTGTGGTGTAGTTGGCCTCAACCAGCAGCACAGGCCCTGGTGTGGTGAAGTTGGCCTCAGCCATAATCACAGGCCCTGGTGTGGTGAAGATGGCCTTGGCCAGGAGCAAAGGCACTCCTGTGGTGTAGATGGCCTAGGACAGAGCCACAGGCCATTGTCTGCAATGAATGGTCTACAGTGTCGATGTTGGGTTTTTACTCCTTGTATACGGCGAAGATGGCATTCCAAGAGGCCCTGGTGCGGTGTAGTTGGCCTCAACCAGCAGCACAGGCCCTGGTGTGGTGAAGTTGGCCTCGGCCAGAAGCAAAGGCACTGCTGTGGTGAAGATGGCCTCAACCAGCCGCACAGGCCCTGGTGTGGTGTAGTTGTCCTCAACCAGCAGCACAGGCCCTGGTGTGTTGTAGTTGGCCTCAACCAGCAGCTCAGGTCCTGGTGTGGTGTAGTTGGCCTCAGCAATAATCACAGGCCCTGGTGTGGTGTAGTTGGCCTCAACCAGCAACACAGGCCTGGTGTGGTGTAGTTGGCCTCAACCAGCAGCACAGGCCCTGGTGTGGTGTAGTCGCCTCGGCCATAATCGCAGCCCCTGGTGTGGTGAAGATGGCCTCGGCCAGAAGCAAAGGCACTGCTGTGGTGAAGATGGCCTCAACCAGCCGCACAGGCCCTGGTGTGGTGTAGTTGGCCTCAACCAGCAGCACAGGCCCTGGTGTGGTGTAGTTGGCCTCAACCAGCAGCACAGGCCTGGTGTGGTGTAGTTGGGCTCAACAAGCAGCACAGGCCCTGGTGTGGGGTAGTTGGCCTCAGCAATAATCACAGGCCTGGTGTGGTGTAGTTGGCCTCAACCAGCAGCACAGGCCCTGATGTGGTGTAGTTGGCCTCAGCCATAATCACAGGCCATGGTGTGGTGTAGTTGGCCTTAGCCAGCAGCACAGGGCCTGGTGTGGTGTAGTCGTCTCGGCCGGAAGCAGAGCACTGGTGTGGTGAAGATGGCCACAGCCAGAGCCACAGGCCCTGTTGTGGTGTAGGTTGCCTCAGCGAGAAGCACAGGACCTGGTGTGGAGTAGTGGGCTCAGCCAGCAGCTCAGGTCCTGGTGTGGTGTAGTTGGCCTCAGCCATAATCACAGGCCCTGGTGTGGAGTAGTTGGGCGCAACCAGCAGCACAGGCCTGGTGTGGTGTAGTTGGCCTCAACCAGCAGCACAGGCCCTGGTGTGGTGTAGTCGCCTCGGCCATAATCACAGGCCCTGGTGTGGTGTAGTTGGCCTCAGCCAGCAGCACAGGGCCTGGTGTGGTGTAGTCGTCTCGGCCAGAAGCAACGGCACTGGTGTGGTGAAGATGGTCACAGCCAGAGCCACTGGCCCTGGTGTGGTGTAGTTGGCCTCAACCAGCAGCACAGGCCCTGGTGTGGTGTAGTTGGCCTCAGCCATAATCACAGGCCCTGGTGTGGTGAAGATGGCCTCGGCCAGAAGCAAAGGCACTCCTGTGGTGTAGATGGCCTAGGACAGAGCCACAGGCCATTGTCTGCAATGAAGGGTCTACAATGTCGATGTTGGGTTTTTACTCTTTGTATACGGCGAAGATGGCCTTCCAAAAGACCCTGGTGCGGTGTAGTTGGCCTCAAACAGCAGCACAGGCCCTGTTGTGGTTTAGGTTGCCTCAGCAAGAAGCACAGGACCTGGTGTGGAGTAGTGGGCTCAGCCAGAAGCAATGGCCTTGGTGTGGTGAAGGTGGCTTCAGCCAGCAGCACAGGCCATGGTGTGGTGTAGGTGGTCTCAGCAAGAAGCACAGGCCCTGGTGTGGTGTAGTCGCCTCGGCCAGAAGCATAGCACTATTGTGTTGTACATGGCCACAGCCAGTGCCACAGGCCCTGGTGTGGTGTAGTTGGGCTCAACAAGCAGCACAGGCCCTGGTGTGGGGTAGTTGGCCTCGGCCTGAAGCACAGGCCTGGTGTGGTGTAGTTGGCCTCAACCAGCAGCACAGGCCCTGGTGTGGAGTAGTTGGCCTCAGCCAGCAGCACAGGGCCTGGTGTGGTGTAGTCGTCTCGGCCAGAAGCAGAGCACTGGTGTGGTGAAGATGGCCACAGCCAGAGCCACAGGCCCTGGTGTGGTGTAGTTGGCCTCAGCCATAATCACAGGCCCTGGTGTGGTGAAGATGGCCTCGGCCAGAAGCAAAGGCACTGGTGTGGTGAAGATGGCCTCAACCAGCCGCACAGGCCCTGGTGTGGTGTAGTTGGCCTCAACCAGCAGCACAGGCCCTGGTGTGGGGTAGTTGGCCTCAAAAGCAGCTCAGGTCCTGGTGTGGTGTAGTTGGCCTCAGCAATAATCACAGGCCCTGGTGTGGTGTAGTTGGCCTCAACCAGCAGCACAGGCCTGGTGTGGTGTAGTTGGCCTCAACCAGCAGCACAGGCCCTGGTGTGGTGTAGTCGCCTCGGCCATAATCACAGGCCCTGGTGTGGTGTAGTTGGCCTCAGCCAGCAGCACAGGGCCTGGTGTGGTGTAGTCGTCTCGGCCAGAAGCAACGGCACTGGTGTGGTGAAGATGGCCACAGCCAGAGCCACTGGCCCTGGTGTGGTGTAGTTGGCCTCAACCAGCAGCACAGGCCCTGGTGTGGTGTAGTTGGCCTCAGCCATAATCACAGGCCCTGGTGTGGTGAAGATGGCCTCGGCCAGAAGCAAAGGCACTCCTGTGGTGTAGATGGCCTAGGACAGAGCCACAGGCCATTGTCTGCAATGAAGGGTCTACAATGTCGATGATGGGTTTTTACTCTTTGTATACGGCGAAGATGGCCTTCCAAAAGACCCTTGTGCGGTGTAGTTGGCCTCAAACAGCAGCACAGGCCCTGTTGTGGTTTAGGTTGCCTCAGCAAGAAGCACAGGACCTGGTGTGGAGTAGTGGGCTAAGCCAGAAGCACTGGCCTTGGTGTGGTGAAGGTGGCTTCAGCCAGCAGCACAGGCCATGGTGTGGTGTAGGTGGTCTCAGCAAGAAGCACAGCCCCTGGTGTGGTGTAGTCGCCTCGGCCAGAAGCATAGCACTATTGTGTTGTACATGGCCACAGCCAGTGCCACAGGCCCTGGTGTGGTGTAGTTGGGCTCAACAAGCAGCACAGGCCCTGGTGTGGGGTAGTTGGCCTCGGCCTGAAGCACAGGCGTGGTGTGGTGCAGTTGGCCTCAACATGCAGCACAGGCCCTGGTGTGGTGAAGTTGGGCGCAACAAGCAGCACAGGCCCTGGTGTGGTGAAGATCGCCTCGGCCAGAAGCAACGGCACTGGTGTGGTGAAGATGGCCTGAACAAGCAGCACAGGCCCTGGTGTGGTGTAGTTGGCCTCACCCAGCAGCACAGGCCCTGGTGTGGTGAAGTTGGCCTCAGCCATAATCACAGGCCCTGGTGTGGTGAAGATGGCCTTGGCCAGGAGCAAAGGCACTCCTGTGGTGTAGATGGCCTAGGACAGAGTCACAGGCCATTGTCTGCAATGAAGGGTCTACAATGTCGATGTTGGGTTTTTACTCTTTGTATACGGCGACGATGGCCTTCCAAAAGACCCTGGTGCGGTGTAGTTGGCCTCAAACAGCAGCACAGGCCCTGTTGTGGTTTAGGTTGCCTCAGCAAGAAGCACAGGACCGGGTGTGGAGTAGTGGGCTCAGCCAGAAGCAATGGCCTTGGTGTGGTGAAGGTGGCTTCAGCCAGCAGCACAGGCCATGGTGTGGTGTAGGTGGTCTCAGCAAGAAGCACAGGCCCTGGTGTGGTGTAGTCGCCTCGGCCAGAAGCATAGCACTATTGTGTTGTACATGGCCACAGCCAGTGCCACAGGCCCTGGTGTGGTGTAGTTGGGCCCAACAAGCAGCACAGGCCCTGGTGTGGTGTAGTTGCCTCGGCCAGAAGCACAGGCCTGGTGTGGTGGAGTTGGCCTCAACCAGCAGCACAGGCCCTGGTGTGGTGTAGTTGGCCTCAGCCAGCAGCACAGGGCCTGGTGTGGTGTAGTCGTCTCGGCCAGAAGTAGAGCACTGGTGTGGTGAAGATGGCCACAGCCAGAGCCACAGGCCCTGGTGTGGTGTAGTTGGCCTCAACCAGCAGCACAGGCCCTGGTGTGGTGTAGTTGGCCTCAGCCATAATCACAGGCCCTGGTGTGGTGAAGATGGCCTCGGCCATAAGCAAAGGCACTCCTGTGGTGTAGATGGCCTAGGACAGAGCCACAGGCCATTGTCTGCAATGAAGGGTCTACAATGTCGATGTTGGGTTTTTACTCTTTGTATAAGGCGAAGATGGCCTTCCAAAAGACCCTGGTGCGGTGTAGTTGGCCTCAAACAGCAGCACAGGCCCTGTTGTGGTTTAGGTTGCCTCAGCAAGAAGCACAGGCCCTGGTGTGGTGTAGTTGGCCTCAGCCATAATCACAGGCCCTGGTGTGGTGTAGTTGGCCTCAGCCAGCAGCACAGGGCCTGGTGTGGTGTAGTCGTCTCGGCCAGAAGCAGAGCACTGGTGTGGTGAAGATGGCCACAGCCAGAGCCACAGGCCCTGGTGTGGTGTAGTTGGCCTCAACCAGCAGCACAGGCCCTGGTGTGGTGAAGTTGGCCTCAGCCATAATCACAGGCCCTGGTGTGGTGAAGATGGAGTCGGCCAGAAGCAAAGGCCCTGGTGTGGTGTAGTTGGCCTCAGCAATAATCACAGGCCCTGGTGTGGTGTAGTTGGCCTCAACCAGCAGCACAGGCCCTGGTGTGGTGTAGTCGCCTCGGCCATATTCACAGGCCATGGTGTGGTGTAGTTGGCCTCAGCCAGCAGCACAGGGCCTGGTGTGGTGTAGTCGTCTCTAACAGAAGCAGAGCACTGGTGTGGTGAAGATGGCCACAGCCAGAGCCACAGGCCCTGGTGTGGTGTAGTTGGCCTCAACCAGCAGCACAGGCCCTGGTGTGGTGTAGTTGGCCTCAGCCATAATCACAGGCCCTGGTGTGGTGAAGATGGCCTCGGCCAGAAGCAAAGGCACTCCTGTGGTGTAGTTGGCCTAGGACAGAGCCACAGGCCATTGTCTGCAATGAAGGGTCTACAATGTCGATGTTGGATTTTTACTCTTTGTATGCGGCGAAGATGGCCTTCCAAAAGACCCTGGTGTGGTGTAGTTGGCCTCAAACAGCAGCACAGGCCCTGTTGTGGTTTAGGTTGCCTCAGCAAGAAGCACAGGACCGGGTGTGGAGTAGTGGGCTCAGCCAGAAGCACTGGCCTTGGTGTGGTGAAGGTGGTCTCAGCAAGAAGCACAGGCCCTGGTGTGGTGTAGTCGCCTCGGCCAGAAGCATAGCACTATTGTGTTGTACATGGCCACAGCCAGTGCCACAGGCCCTGGTGTGGTGTAGTTGCCTCGGCCAGAAGCACAGGCCTGGTGTGGTGTAGTTGGCCTCAACCAGCAGCACAGGCCCTGGTGTGGTGTACTTGGCCTCAGCCAGCAGCACAGGGCCTGGTGTGGTGTAGTCGTCTCGGCCAGAAGCAGAGCACTGGTGTGGTGAAGATGGCCACAGCCAGAGCCACAGGCCCTGGTGTGGTGTAGTTGGCCTCAACCAGCAGCACAGGCCCTGGTGTGGTGTAGTTGGCCTCAGCCATAATCACAGGCCCTGGTGTGGTGAAGATGGCCTCGGCCAGAAGCAAAGGCACTCCTGTGGTGTAGATGGCCTAGGACAGAGCCACAGGCCATTGTCTGCAATGAAGGGTCTACAATGTCGATGTTGGGTTTTTACTCTTTGTATACGGCGAAGATGGCCTTCCAAAAGACCCTGGTGCGGTGTAGTTGGCCTCAAACAGCAGCACAGGCCCTGTTGTGGTTTAGGTTGCCTCAGCAAGAAGCACAGGACCTGGTGTGGAGTAGTGGGCTCAGCCAGAAGCACAAGCCATGGTGTGGTGTACGTGGTCTCAATAAGAAGCACAGGCCATGGTGTGGTGTAGTCGCCTCGGCCAGAAGCAGAGCACTGGTGTGGTGCAGATGGCCTCAGCCAGTGCCACAGGCCCTAGTCTGGTGTAGTTGGCCTCAACCAGCAGCACAGGCCCCTTTGTGGTGTATTTGGCCTCAGCCATAATCACAGGCCCTGGTGTGGTGAAGATGGCCACAGCCAGAGCCACAGGCCCTGGTGTGGTGTAGTTGGCCTCAACAAGCAGCACAGACCCTGGTGTGGTGAAGATGGCCTCGGCCAGAAGCAACGGCACTGGTGTGGTGAAGATGGCCACAGCCAGAGCCACAGGCCCTGGTGTGGTGTAGTGGGCTCAGCCAGAAGCACTGGCCTTGGTGTGGTGAAGGTGGCTTCAGCCAGCAGCACAGGCCATGGTGTGGTGTAGGTGGTCTCAGCAAGAAGCAGAGGCCCTGGTGTGGTGTAGTCGCCTCGGCCAGAAGCATAGCACTATTGTGTTGTACATGGCCACAGCCAGTGCCACAGGCCCTGGTGTGGTGTAGTTGGGCTCAACAAGCAGCACAGGCCCTGGTGTGGTGTAGTTGGCTCGGCCAGAAGAAGAGCACTGTTGTGGTGCAGATGGCCTCAGCCAGTGCCACAGGCCTTAGTCTGGTGTAGTTGGCCTCAGCCATCAGCACAGGCCCTGTTGTGGTGTATTTGGCCTCAGCCATAATCACAGGCCCTGGTGTGGTGAAGATGGCCACAGCCAGAGCCACAGGCCCTGGTGTGGTGTAGTTGGCCTCAACATGCAGCACAGGCCCTGGTGTGGTGAAGTTGGGCTCAACAAGCAGCACAGGCCCTGGTGTGGTGAAGATGGCCTCGGCCAGAAGCAACGGCACTGGTGTGGTGAAGATGGCCTCAACAAGCAGCACAGGCCCTGGTGTGGTGTAGTTGGCCTCAGCCAGCAGCACAGGCCCTGTTGTGGTGTATTTGGCCTCAGCCATAATCACAGGCCCTGGTGCGGTGAAGATGGCCACAGCCAGAGCCACAGGCCCTGGTGTGGTGTAGTTGGCCTCAACATGCAGCACAGGCCCTGGTGTGGTGAACTTGGGCTCAACAAGCAGCACAGGCCCTGGTGTGGTGAAGATGGCCTCGGCCAGAAGCAACGGCACTGGTGTGGTGAAGGTGGCCTCAACAAGCAGCACAGGCCCTGGTGTGGTGTAGTTGGCCTCAACCAGCAACACAGGCCCTGGTGTGGTGAAGTTGGCCTTAGCCATAATCACAGGCCCTGGTGTGGTGTAGTCGCCTCGGCCAGAAGCATAGCACTATTGTGTTGTACATGGCCACAGCCAGTGCCACAGGCCCTGGTGTGGTGTAGTTTGGCTCAACAAGCAGCACAGGCCCTGGTGTGGTGTAGTTGCCTCGGCCAGAAGAAGAGCACTGTTGTGGTGCAGATGGCCTCAGCCAGTGCCAAAGGCCCTAGTCTGGTGTAGTTGGCCTCAACCAGCAGCACAGGCCCTGTTGTGGTGTATTTGGCCTCAGCCATAATCACAGGCCCTGGTGTGGTGAAGAAGGCCACAGCCAGAGCCACAGGCCCTGGTGTGGTGTAGTTGGCCTCAACAAGCAGCACAGACCCTGGTGTGGTGAAGATGGCCTCGGCCAGAAGCAACGGCACTGGTGTGGTGAAGATGGCCACAGCCAGAGCCACAGGCCCTGGTGTGGTGTAGTTGGCCTCAACCAGCAGCACAGGCCCTGGTGTGGTGTAGTTGGCATCAGCCATAATCACAGGCCCTGGTGTGGTGAAGATGGCCTCGGCCAGAAGCAAAGGCACTCCTGTGGTGTAGATGGCCTAGGACAGAGCCACAGGCCATTGTCTGCAATGAAGGGTCTACAATGTCGATGTTGGGTTTTTACTCTTTGTATACGGCGAAGATGGGCTTCCAAAAGACCCTGGTGCGGTGTAGTTGGCCTCAAACAGCAGCACAGGCCCTGTTGTGGTTTAGGTTGCCTCAGCAAGAAGCACAGGACCTGGTGTGGAGTAGTGGGCTCAGCCAGAAGCACTGGCCTTGGTGTGGTGAAGGTGGCTTCAGCCAGCAGCACAGGCCATGGTGTGGTGTAGGTGGTCTCAGCAAGAAGCAGAGGCCCTGGTGTGGTGTAGTCGCCTCGGCCAGAAGCATAGCACTATTGTGTTGTACATGGCCACAGCCAGTGCCACGGGCCTTGGTGTGGTGTAGTTGGGCTCAACAAGCAGCACAGGCCCTGGTGTGGTGTAGTTGGCTCGGCCAGAAGAAGAGCACTGTTGTGGTGCAGATGGCCTCAGCCAGTGCCACAGGCCCTAGTCTGGTGTAGTGGGCCTCAGCCAGCAGCACAGGCCCTGTTGTGGTGTATTTGGCCTCAGCCATAATCACAGGCCCTGGTGTGGTGAAGATGGCCACAGCCAGAGCCACAGGCCCTGGTGTGGTGTAGTTGGCCTCAACATGCAGCACAGGCCCTGGTGTGGTGAAGTTGGGCTCAACAAGCAGCACAGGCCCTGGTGTGGTGAAGATGGCCTCGGCCAGAAGCAACGGCACTGGTGTGGTGAAGATGGCCTCAACAAGCAGCACAGGCCCTGGTGTGGTGTAGTTGGCCTCAGCCATAATCACAGGCCCTGTTGTGGTGTATTTGGCCTCAGCTATAATCACAGGCCCTGGTGTGGTGAAGATGGCCACAGCCAGAGCCACAGGCCCTGGTGTGGTGTAGTTGGCCTCAACATGCAGCACAGGCCCTGGTGTGGTGAAGTTGGGCTCAACAAGCAGCACAGGCCCTGGTGTGGTGAAGATGGCCTCGGCCAGAAGCAACGGCACTGGTGTGGTGAAGATGGCCTCAACAAGCAGCACAGGCCCTGGTGTGGTGTAGTTGGCCTCAACCAGCAGCACAGGCCCTGGTGTGGTGAAGTTGGCCTTAGCCATAATCACAGGCCCTGGTGTGGTGTAGTCGCCTCGGCCAGAAGCATAGCACTATTGTGTTGTACATGGCCACAGCCAGTGCCACAGGCCCTGGTGTGGTGTAGTTGGGCTCAACAAGCAGCACAGGCCCTGGTGTGGTGTAGTTGCCTCGGCCAGAAGAAGAGCACTGTTGTGGTGCAGATGGCCTCAGCCAGTGCTACAGGCCCTAGTCTGGTGTAGTTGGCCTCAACCAGCAGCACAGGCCCTGTTGTGGTGTATTTGGCCTCAGCCATAATCACAGGCCCTGGTGTGGTGAAGATGGCCACAGCCAGAGCCACAGGCCCTGGTGTGGTGTAGTTGGCCTCAACAAGCAGCACAGACCCTGGTGTGGTGAAGATGGCCTCGGCCAGAAGCGACGGCACTGGTGTGGTGAAGATGGCCACAGCCAGAGCCACAGGCCCTGGTGTGGTGTAGTTGGCCTCAACCAGCAGCACAGGCCCTGTTGTGGTGTATTTGGCCTCAGCCATAATCACAGGCCCTGGTGTGGTGAAGATGGCCACAGCCAGAGCCACAGGCCCTGGTGTGGTGTACTTGGCCTCAACAAGCAGCACAGACCCTGTTGTGGTGTATTTGGCCTCAGCCATAATCACAGGCCCTGGTGTGGTGAAGATGGCCACAGCCAGAGCCACAGGCCCTGGTGTGGTGTAGTTGGCCTCAACAAGCAGCACAGACCCTGGTGTGGTGAAGATGGCCTCGGCCAGAAGCAACGGCACTGGTGTGGTGAAGATGGCCACAGCCAGAGCCACAGGCCCTGGTGTGGTGTAGTTGGCCTCAACCAGCAGCACAGGCCCTGGTGTGGTGTAGTTGGCATCAGCCATAATCACAGGCCCTGGTGTGGTGAAGATGGCCTCGGCCAGAAGCAAAGGCACTCCTGTGGTGTAGATGGCCTAGGACAGAGCCACAGGCCATTGTCTGCAATGAAGGGTCTACAATGTCGATGTTGGGTTTTTTACTCTTTGTATACGGCGAAGATGGCCTTCCAAAAGACCCTGGTGCGGTGTAGTTGGCCTCAAACAGCAGCACAGGCCCTGTTGTGGTTTAGGTTGCCTCAGCAAGAAGCACAGGACCTGGTGTGGAGTAGTGGGCTCAGCCAGAAGCACTGGCCTTGGTGTGGTGAAGGTGGCTTCAGCCAGCAGCACAGGCCCTGGTGTGGTGAAGTTGGCCTTAGCCATAATCACAGGCCCTGGTGTGGTGTAGTCGCCTCGGCCAGAAGCATAGCACTATTGTGTTGTACATGGCCACAGCCAGTGCCACAGGCCCTGGTGTGGTGTAGTTGGGCTCAACAAGCAGCACAGGCCCTGGTGTGGTGTAGTTGCCTCGGCCAGAAGAAGAGCACTGTTGTGGTGCAGATGGCCTCAGCCAGTGCCACAGGCCCTAGTCTGGTGTAGTTGGCCTCAACCAGCAGCACAGGCCCTGTTGTGGTGTATTTGGCCTCAGCCATAATCACAGGCCCTGGTGTGGTGAAGATGGCCACAGCCAGAGCCACAGGCCCTGGTGTGGTGTAGTTGGCCTCAACAAGCAGCACAGACCCTGGTGTGGTGAAGATGGCCTCGGCCAGAAGCAACGGCACTGGTGTGGTGAAGATGGCCACAGCCAGAGCCACAGGCCCTGGTGTGGTGTAGTTGGCCTCAACCAGCAGCACAGGCCCTGGTGTGGTGTAGTTGGCATCAGCCATAATCACAGGCCCTGGTGTGGTGAAGATGGCCTCGGCCAGAAGCAAAGGCACTCCTGTGGTGTAGATGGCCTAGGACAGAGCCACAGGCCATTGTCTGCAATGAAGGGTCTACAATGTCGATGTTGGGTTTTTACTCTTTGTATACGGCGAAGATGGCCTTCCAAAAGACCCTGGTGCGGTGTAGTTGGCCTCAAACAGCAGCACATGCCCTGTTGTGGTTTCGGTTGCCTCAGCAAGAAGCACAGGACCTGGTGTGGAGTAGTGGGCTCAGCCAGAAACACTGGCCTTGGTGTGGTGAAGGTGGCTTCAGCCAGCAGCACAGGCCATGGTGTGGTGTAGGTGGTCTCAGCAAGAAGCAGAGGCCCTGGTGTGGTGTAGTCGCCTCGGCCAGAAGCATAGCACTATTGTGTTGTACATGGCCACAGCCAGTGCCACAGGCCCTGGTGTGGTGTAGTTGGGCTCAACAAGCAGCACAGGCCCTGGTGTGGTGTAGTTGCCTCGGCCAGAAGAAGAGCACTGTTGTGGTGCAGATGGCCTCAGCCAGTGCCACAGGCCCTAGTCTGGTGTAGTTGGCCTCAGCCAGCAGCACAGGCCCTGTTGTGGTGTATTTGGCCTCAGCCATAATCACAGGCCATGGTGTGGTGAAGATGGCCACAGCCAGAGCCACAGGCCCTGGTGTGGTGTAGTTGGCCTCAACATGCAGCACAGGCCCTGGTGTGGTGAAGTTGGGCTCAACAAGCAGCACAGGCCCTGGTGTGGTGAAGATGGCCTCGGCCAGAAGCAACGGCACTGGTGTGGTGAAGATGGCCTCAACAAGCAGCACAGGCCCTGGTGTGGTGTAGTTGGCCTCAACCAGCAGCACAGGCCCTGGTGTGGTGAAGTTGGCCTCAGCCATAATCACAGGCCCTTTTGTGATGAAGATGGCCTCGGCCAGAAGCAAAGGCACTGGTGTGGTGAAGATGGCCTCAACCAGCAGTACAGGCCCTGTTGTGGTGTATTTGGCCTCAGCCATAATCACAGGCCCTGGTGTGGTGAAGATGGCCACAGCCAGAGCCACAGGCCCTGGTGTGGTGTAGTTGGCCTCAACAAGCAGCACAGACCCTGGTGTGGTGAAGATGGCCTCGGCCAGAAGCAACGGCACTGGTGTGGTGAAGATGGCCACAGCCAGAGCCACAGGCCCTGGTGTGGTGAAGTTGGGCTCAACAAGCAGCACAGGCCCTGGTGTGGTGAAGATGGCCTCGGCCAGAAGCAACGGCACTGGTGTGGTGAAGATGGCCTCAACAAGCAGCACAGGCCCTGGTGTGGTGTAGTTGGCCTCAACCAGCAGCACAGGCCCTGGTGTGGTGAAGTTGGCCTCAGCCATAATCACAGGCCCTGGTGTGGTGAAGATGGCCTTGGCCAGGAGCAAAGGCACTCCTGTGGTGTAGATGGCCTAGTACAGAGCCACAGGCCATTGTCTGCAATGAATGGTCTACAATGTCGATGTTGGTTTTTTACTCTATGTATACGGCGAAGATGGCATTCCAAAAGGCCCTGGTGCGGTGTAGTTGGCCTCAACCAGCAGCACGTGCCCTGGTGTGGTGAAGTTGGGCTTAGCCATAATCACAGGCCCTTTTGTGATGAAGATGGCCTCGGCCAGAAGCAAAGGCACTGGTGTGGTGACGATGGCCTCAACCAGCAGCACAGGCCTGGTGTGGTGTAGTTGGCCTCAACCAGCAGCACAGGACCTGGTGTGGTGTAGTTGGCCTCAACCAGCAGCTCAGGCCCTGGTGTGGTGTAGTTCGCCTCAGCAATAATCACAGGCCCTGGTGTGGTGTAGTTGGCCTCAACCAGCAGCACAGGCCCTGGTGTGGTGTAGTCGCCTCGGCCATATTCACAGGCCATGGTGTGGTGTAGTTGCCCTCAGCCAGCAGCACAGGGCCTGGTGTGGTGTAGTCGTCTCGGCCAGAAGCAGAGCACTGGTGTGGTGAAGATGGCCACAGCCAGAGCCACAGGACCTGGTGTGGTGTAGTTGGCCTCAACCAGCAGCACAGGCCCTGGTGTGGTGTAGTTGGCATCAGCCATAATCACAGGCGCTGGTGTGGTGAAGATGGCCTCGGCCAGAAGCAAAGGCACTCCTGTGGTGTAGATGGCCTAGGACAGAGCCACAGGCCATTGTCTGCAATGAAGGGTCTACAATGTCGATGTTGGGTTTTTACTCTTTGTATACGGCGAAGATGGCCTTCCAAAAGACCCTGGTGCGGGGTAGTTGGCCTCAAACAGCAGCACAGGCCCTGTTGTGGTTTAGTTTGCCTCAGCAAGAAGCACAGGACCTGGTGTGGAGTAGTGGGCTCAGCCAGAAGCACTGGCCTTGGTGTGGTGAAGGTGGCTTCAGCCAGCAGCACAGGCCATGGTGTGGTGTAGGTGGTCTCAGCAAGAAGCACAGGCCATGGTGTGGTGTAGTCGCCTCGGCCAGAAGCATAGCACTATTGTGTTGTACATGGCCACAGCCAGTGCCACAGGCCCTGGTGTGGTGTAGTTGGGCTCAACAAGCAGCACAGGCCCTGGTGTGGTGTAGTTGCCTCGGCCAGAAGAAGAGCACTGTTGTGGTGCAGATGGCCTCAGCCAGTGCCACAGGCCCTAGTCTGGTGTAGTTGGCCTCAGCCAGCAGCACAGGCCCTGTTGTGGTGTATTTGGCCTCAGCCATAATCACAGGCCATGGTGTGGTGAAGATGGCCACAGCCAGAGCCACAGGCCCTGGTGTGGTGTAGTTGGCCTCAACATGCAGCACAGGCCCTGGTGTGGTGAAGTTGGGCTCAACAAGCAGCACAGGCCCTGGTGTGGTGAAGATGGCCTCGGCCAGAAGCAACGGCACTGGTGTGGTGAAGATGGCCTCAACAAGCAGCACAGGCCCTGGTGTGGTGTAGTTGGCCTCAACCAGCAGCACAGGCCCTGGTGTGGTGAAGTTGGCCTCAGCCATAATCACAGGCCCTTTTGTGATGAAGATGGCCTCGGCCAGAAGCAAAGGCACTGGTGTGGTGAAGATGGCCTCAACCAGCAGCACAGGCCCTGGTGTGGTGTAGTTGGCCTTAACCAGCAGCTCAGGCCCTGGTGTGGTGAAGATGGCCACAGCAAGAGCCACAGGCCCTGGTGTGGTGTAGTTGGCCTCAACAAGCAGCACAGACCCTGGTGTGGTGAAGATGGCCTCGGCCAGAAGCGACGGCACTGGTGTGGTGAAGATGGCCACAGCCAGAGCCACAGGCCCTGGTGTGGTGTAGTTGGCCTCAACCAGCAGCACAGGCCCTGTTGTGGTGTATTTGGCCTCAGCCATAATCACAGGCCCTGGTGTGGTGAAGATGGCCACAGCCAGAGCCACAGGCCCTGGTGTGGTGTAGTTGGCCTCAACAAGCAGCACAGACCCTGGCGTGGTGAAGATGGCCTCGGCCAGAAGCAACGGCACTGGTGTGGTGAAGATGGCCACAGCCAGAGCCACAGGCCCTGGTGTGGTGTAGTTGGCCTCAACCAGCAGCACAGGCCCTGGTGTGGTGTAGTTGGCATCAGCCATAATCACAGGCCCTGGTGTGGTGTAGTTGGCCTCAACCAGCAGCACAGGCCCTGGTGTGGGGTAGTTGGCCTCAACCAGCAGCTCAGGTCCTGGTGTGGTGTAGTTGGCCTCAGCAATAATCACAGGCCCTGGTGTGGTGTAGTTGGCCTCAACCAGCAGCACAGGCCTGGTGTGGTGTAGTTGGCCTCAACCAGCAGCACAGGCCCTGGTGTGGTGTAGTCGCCTCGGCCATAATCACAGGCCCTGGTGTGGTGTAGTTGGCCTCAGCCAGCAGCACAGGGCCTGGTGTGGTGTAGTCGTCTCGGCCAGAAGCAACGGCACTGGTGTGGTGAAGATGGCCACAGCCAGAGCCACTGGCCCTGGTGTGGTGTAGTTGGCCTCAACCAGCAGCACAGGCCCTGGTGTGGTGTAGTTGGCCTCAGCCATAATCACAGGCCCTGGTGTGGTGAAGATGGCCTCGGCCAGAAGCAAAGGCACTCCTGTGGTGTAGATGGCCTAGGACAGAGCCACAGGCCATTGTCTGCAATGAAGGGTCTACAATGTCGATGATGGGTTTTTACTCTTTGCATACGGCGAAGATGGCCTTCCAAAAGACCCTTGTGCGGTGTAGTTGGCCTCAAACAGCAGCACAGGCCCTGTTGTGGTTTAGGTTGCCTCAGCAAGAAGCACAGGACCTGGTGTGGAGTAGTGGGCTAAGCCAGAAGCACTGGCCTTGGTGTGGTGAAGGTGGCTTCAGCCAGCAGCACAGGCCATGGTGTGGTGTAGGTGGTCTCAGCAAGAAGCACAGCCCCTGGTGTGGTGTAGTCGCCTCGGCCAGAAGCATAGCACTATTGTGTTGTACATGGCCACAGCCAGTGCCACAGGCCCTGGTGTGGTGTAGTTGGGCTCAACAAGCAGCACAGGCCCTGGTGTGGGGTAGTTGGCCTCGGCCTGAAGCACAGGCGTGGTGTGGTGCAGTTGGCCTCAACATGCAGCACAGGCCCTGGTGTGGTGAAGTTGGGCGCAACAAGCAGCACAGGCCCTGGTGTGGTGAAGATCGCCTCGGCCAGAAGCAACGGCACTGGTGTGGTGAAGATGGCCTGAACAAGCAGCACAGGCCCTGGTGTGGTGTAGTTGGCCTCAGCCATAATCACAGGCCCTGGTGTGGTGTAGTTGGCCTCAGCCAGCAGCACAGGGCCTGGTGTGGTGTAGTCGTCTCGGCCAGAAGCAGAGCACTGGTGTGGTGAAGATGGCCACAGCCAGAGCCACAGGCCCTGGTGTGGTGTAGTTGGCCTCAACCAGCAGCACAGGCCCTGGTGTGGTGAAGTTGGCCTCAGCCATAATCACAGGCCCTGGTGTGGTGAAGATGGAGTCGGCCAGAAGCAAAGGCCCTGGTGTGGTGTAGTTGGCCTCAGCAATAATCACAGGCCCTGGTGTGGTGTAGTTGGCCTCAACCAGCAGCACAGGCCCTGGTGTGGTGTAGTCGCCTCGGCCATATTCACAGGCCATGGTGTGGTGTAGTTGGCCTCAGCCAGCAGCACAGGGCCTGGTGTGGTGTAGTCGTCTCTAACAGAAGCAGAGCACTGGTGTGGTGAAGATGGCCACAGCCAGAGCCACAGGCCCTGGTGTGGTGTAGTTGGCCTCAACCAGCAGCACAGGCCCTGGTGTGGTGTAGTTGGCCTCAGCCATAATCACAGGCCCTGGTGTGGTGAAGATGGCCTCGGCCAGAAGCAAAGGCACTCCTGTGGTGTAGTTGGCCTAGGACAGAGCCACAGGCCATTGTCTGCAATGAAGGGTCTACAATGTCGATGTTGGATTTTTACTCTTTGTATGCGGCGAAGATGGCCTTCCAAAAGACCCTGGTGTGGTGTAGTTGGCCTCAAACAGCAGCACAGGCCCTGTTGTGGTTTAGGTTGCCTCAGCAAGAAGCACAGGACCGGGAGTGGAGTAGTGGGCTCAGCCAGAAGCACTGGCCTTGGTGTGGTGAAGGTGGTCTCAGCAAGAAGCACAGGCCCTGGTGTGGTGTAGTCGCCTCGGCCAGAAGCATAGCACTATTGTGTTGTACATGGCCACAGCCAGTGCCACAGGCCCTGGTGTGGTGTAGTTGCCTCGGCCAGAAGCACAGGCCTGGTGTGGTGTAGTTGGCCTCAACCAGCAGCACAGGCCCTGGTGTGGTGTACTTGGCCTCAGCCAGCAGCACAGGGCCTGGTGTGGTGTAGTCGTCTCGGCCAGAAGCAGAGCACTGGTGTGGTGAAGATGGCCACAGCCAGAGCCACAGGCCCTGGTGTGGTGTAGTTGGCCTCAACCAGCAGCACAGGCCCTGGTGTGGTGTAGTTGGCCTCAGCCATAATCACAGGCCCTGGTGTGGTGAAGATGGCCTCGGCCAGAAGCAAAGGCACTCCTGTGGTGTAGATGGCCTAGGACAGAGCCACAGGCCATTGTCTGCAATGAAGGGTCTACAATGTCGATGTTGGGTTTTTACTCTTTGTATACGTGCGAAGATGGCCTTCCAAAAGACCCTGGTGCGGTGTAGTTGGCCTCAAACAGCAGCACAGGCCCTGTTGTGGTTTAGGTTGCCTCAGCAAGAAGCACAGGACCTGGTGTGGAGTAGTGGGCTCAGCCAGAAGCACAAGCCATGGTGTGGTGTACGTGGTCTCAACAAGAAGCACAGGCCCTGGTGTGGTGTAGTCGCCTCGGCCAGAAGCAGAGCACTGGTGTGGTGCAGATGGCCTCAGCCAGTGCCACAGGCCCTAGTCTGGTGTAGTTGGCCTCAACCAGCAGCACAGGCCCTGTTGTGGTGTATTTGGCCTCAGCCATAATCACAGGCCCTGGTGTGGTGAAGATGGCCACAGCCAGAGCCACAGGCCCTGGTGTGGTGTAGTTGGCCTCAACAAGCAGCACAGACCCTGGTGTGGTGAAGATGGCCTCGGCCAGAAGCAACGGCACTGGTGTGGTGAAGATGGCCACAGCCAGAGCCACAGGCCCTGGTGTGGTGTAGTGGGCTCAGCCAGAAGCACTGGCCTTGGTGTGGTGAAGGTGGCTTCAGCCAGCAGCACAGGCCATGGTGTGGTGTAGGTGGTCTCAGCAAGAAGCAGAGGCCCTGGTGTGGTGTAGTCGCCTCGGCCAGAAGCATAGCACTATTGTGTTGTACATGGCCACAGCCAGTGCCACAGGCCCTGGTGTGGTGTAGTTGGGCTCAACAAGCAGCACAGGCCCTGGTGTGGTGTAGTTGGCTCGGCCAGAAGAAGAGCACTGTTGTGGTGCAGATGGCCTCAGCCAGTGCCACAGGCCCTAGTCTGGTGTAGTTGGCCTCAGCCATCAGCACAGGCCCTGTTGTGGTGTATTTGGCCTCAGCCATAATCACAGGCCCTGGTGTGGTGAAGATGGCCACAGCCAGAGCCACAGGCCCTGGTGTGGTGTAGTTGGCCTCAACATGCAGCACAGGCCCTGGTGTGGTGAAGTTGGGCTCAACAAGCAGCACAGGCCCTGGTGTGGTGAAGATGGCCTCGGCCAGAAGCAACGGCACTGGTGTGGTGAAGATGGCCTCAACAAGCAGCACAGGCCCTGGTGTGGTGTAGTTGGCCTCAGCCAGCAGCACAGGCCCTGTTGTGGTGTATTTGGCCTCAGCCATAATCACAGGCCCTGGTGTGGTGTAGTCGCCTCGGCCAGAAGCATAGCACTATTGTGTTGTACATGGCCACAGCCAGTGCCACAGGCCCTGGTGTGGTGTAGTTGGGCTCAACAAGCAGCACAGGCCCTGGTGTAGTGTAGTTGCCTCGGCCAGAAGAAGAGCACTGTTGTGGTGCAGATGGCCTCAGCCAGTGCCAAAGGCCCTAGTCTGGTGTAGTTGGCCTCAACCAGCAGCACAGGCCCTGTTGTGGTGTATTTGGCCTCAGCCATAATAACAGGCCCTGGTGTGGTGAAGAAGGCCACAGCCAGAGCCACAGGCCCTGGTGTGGTGTAGTTGGCCTCAACAAGCAGCACAGACCCTGGTGTGGTGAAGATGGCCTCGGCCAGAAGCAACGGCACTGGTGTGGTGAAGATGGCCACAGCCAGAGCCACAGGCCCTGGTGTGGTGTAGTTGGCCTCAACCAGCAGCACAGGCCCTGGTGTGGTGTAGTTGGCATCAGCCATAATCACAGGCCCTGGTGTGGTGAAGATGGCCTCGGCCAGAAGCAAAGGCACTCCTGTGGTGTAGATGGCCTAGGACAGAGCCACAGGCCATTGTCTGCAATGAAGGGTCTACAATGTCGATGTTGGGTTTTTACTCTTTGTATACGGCGAAGATGGGCTTCCAAAAGACCCTGGTGCGGTGTAGTTGGCCTCAAACAGCAGCACAGACCCTGTTGTGGTTTAGGTTGCCTCAGCAAGAAGCACAGGACCTGGTGTGGAGTAGTGGGCTCAGCCAGAAGCACTGGCCTTGGTGTGGTGAAGGTGGCTTCAGCCAGCAGCACAGGCCATGGTGTGGTGTAGGTGGTCTCAGCAAGAAGCAGAGGCCCTGGTGTGGTGTAGTCGCCTCGGCCAGAAGCATAGCACTATTGTGTTGTACATGGCCACAGCCAGTGCCACGGGCCTTGGTGTGGTGTAGTTGGGCTCAACAAGCAGCACAGGCCCTGGTGTGGTGTAGTTGGCTCGGCCAGAAGAAGAGCACTGTTGTGGTGCAGATGGCCTCAGCCAGTGCCACAGGCCCTAGTCTGGTGTAGTGGGCCTCAGCCAGCAGCACAGGCCCTGTTGTGGTGTATTTGGCCTCAGCCATAATCACAGGCCCTGGTGTGGTGAAGATGGCCACAGCCAGAGCCACAGGCCCTGGTGTGGTGTAGTTGGCCTCAACATGCAGCACAGGCCCTGGTGTGGTGAAGTTGGGCTCAACAAGCAGCACAGGCCCTGGTGTGGTGAAGATGGCCTCGGCCAGAAGCAACGGCACTGGTGTGGTGAAGATGGCCTCAACAAGCAGCACAGGCCCTGGTGTGGTGTAGTTGGCCTCAGCCATAATCACAGGCCCTGTTGTGGTGTATTTGGCCTCAGCTATAATCACAGGCCCTGGTGTGGTGAAGATGGCCACAGCCAGAGCCACAGGCCCTGGTGTGGTGTAGTTGGCCTCAACATGCAGCACAGGCCCTGGTGTGGTGAAGTTGGGCTCAACAAGCAGCACAGGCGCTGGTGTGGTGAAGATGGCCTCGGCCAGAAGCAACGGCACTGGTGTGGTGAAGATGGCCTCAACAAGCAGCACAGGCCCTGGTGTGGTGTAGTTGGCCTCAACCAGCAGCACAGGCCCTGGTGTGGTGAAGTTGGCCTCAGCCATAATCACAGGCCCTGGTGTGGTGTAGTCGCCTCGGCCAGAAGCATAGCACTATTGTGTTGTACATGGCCACAGCCAGTGCCACAGGCCCTGGTGTGGTGTAGTTTGGCTCAACAAGCAGCACAGGCCCTGGTGTGGTGTAGTTGCCTCGGCCAGAAGAAGAGCACTGTTGTGGTGCAGATGGCCTCAGCCAGTGCCAAAGGCCCTAGTCTGGTGTAGTTGGCCTCAACCAGCAGCACAGGCCCTGTTGTGGTGTATTTGGCCTCAGCCATAATAACAGGCCCTGGTGTGGTGAAGAAGGCCACAGCCAGAGCCACAGGCCCTGGTGTGGTGTAGTTGGCCTCAACAAGCAGCACAGACCCTGGTGTGGTGAAGATGGCCTCGGCCAGAAGCAACGGCACTGGTGTGGTGAAGATGGCCACAGCCAGAGCCACAGGCCCTGGTGTGGTGTAGTTGGCCTCAACCAGCAGCACAGGCCCTGGTGTGGTGTAGTTGGCATCAGCCATAATCACAGGCCCTGGTGTGGTGAAGATGGCCTCGGCCAGAAGCAAAGGCACTCCTGTGGTGTAGATGGCCTAGGACAGAGCCACAGGCCATTGTCTGCAATGAAGGGTCTACAATGTCGATGTTGGGTTTTTACTCTTTGTATACGGCGAAGATGGGCTTCCAAAAGACCCTGGTGCGGTGTAGTTGGCCTCAAACAGCAGCACAGACCCTGTTGTGGTTTAGGTTGCCTCAGCAAGAAGCACAGGACCTGGTGTGGAGTAGTGGGCTCAGCCAGAAGCACTGGCCTTGGTGTGGTGAAGGTGGCTTCAGCCAGCAGCACAGGCCATGGTGTGGTGTAGGTGGTCTCAGCAAGAAGCAGAGGCCCTGGTGTGGTGTAGTCGCCTCGGCCAGAAGCATAGCACTATTGTGTTGTACATGGCCACAGCCAGTGCCACGGGCCTTGGTGTGGTGTAGTTGGGCTCAACAAGCAGCACAGGCCCTGGTGTGGTGTAGTTGGCTCGGCCAGAAGAAGAGCACTGTTGTGGTGCAGATGGCCTCAGCCAGTGCCACAGGCCCTAGTCTGGTGTAGTGGGCCTCAGCCAGCAGCACAGGCCCTGTTGTGGTGTATTTGGCCTCAGCCATAATCACAGGCCCTGGTGTGGTGAAGATGGCCACAGCCAGAGCCACAGGCCCTGGTGTGGTGTAGTTGGCCTCAACATGCAGCACAGGCCCTGGTGTGGTGAAGTTGGGCTCAACAAGCAGCACAGGCCCTGGTGTGGTGAAGATGGCCTCGGCCAGAAGCAACGGCACTGGTGTGGTGAAGATGGCCTCAACAAGCAGCACAGGCCCTGGTGTGGTGTAGTTGGCCTCAGCCATAATCACAGGCCCTGTTGTGGTGTATTTGAACTCAGCTATAATCACAGGCCCTGGTGTGGTGAAGATGGCCACAGCCAGAGCCACAGGCCCTGGTGTGGTGTAGTTGGCCTCAACATGCAGCACAGGCCCTGGTGTGGTGAAGTTGGGCTCAACAAGCAGCACAGGCCCTGGTGTGGTGAAGATGGCCTCGGCCAGAAGCAACGGCACTGGTGTGGTGAAGATGGCCTCAACAAGCAGCACAGGCCCTGGTGTGGTGTAGTTGGCCTCAACCAGCAGCACAGGCCCTGGTGTGGTGAAGTTGGCCTTAGCCATAATCACAGGCCCTGGTGTGGTGTAGTCGCCTCGGCCAGAAGCATAGCACTATTGTGTTGTACATGGCCACAGCCAGTGCCACAGGCCCTGGTGTGGTGTAGTTGGGCTCAACAAGCAGCACAGGCCCTGGTGTGGTGTAGTTGCCTCGGCCAGAAGAAGAGCACTGTTGTGGTGCAGATGGCCTCAGCCAGTGCCACAGGCCCTAGTCTGGTGTAGTTGGCCTCAACCAGCAGCACAGGCCCTGTTGTGGTGTATTTGGCCTCAGCCATAATCACAGGCCCTGGTGTGGTGAAGATGGCCACAGCCAGAGCCACAGGCCATGGTGTGGTGTAGTTGGCCTCAACAAGCAGCACAGACCCTGGTGTGGTGAAGATGGCCTCGGCCAGAAGCGACGGCACTGGTGTGGTGAAGATGGCCACAGCCAGAGCCACAGGCCCTGGTGTGGTGTAGTTGGCCTCAACCAGCAGCACAGGCCCTGTTGTGGTGTATTTGGCGTCAGCCATAATCACAGGCCCTGGTGTGGTGAAGATGGCCACAGCCAGAGCCACAGGCCCTGGTGTGGTGTAGTTGGCCTCAACAAGCAGCACAGACCCTGTTGTGGTGTATTTGGCCTCAGCCATAATCACAGGCCCTGGTGTGGTGAAGATGGCCACAGCCAGAGCCACAGGCCCTGGTGTGGTGTAGTTGGCCTCAACAAGCAGCACAGACCCTGGTGTGGTGAAGATGGCCTCGGCCAGAAGCAACGGCACTGGTGTGGTGAAGATGGCCACAGCCAGAGCCACAGGCCCTGGTGTGGTGTAGTTGGCCTCAACCAGCAGCACAGGCCCTGGTGTGGTGTAGTTGGCATCAGCCATAATCACAGGCCCTGGTGTGGTGAAGATGGCCTCGGCCAGAAGCAAAGGCACTCCTGTGGTGTAGATGGCCTAGGACAGAGCCACAGGCCATTGTCTGCAATGAAGGGTCTACAATGTCGATGTTGGGTTTTTACTCTTTGTATACGGCGAAGATGGCCTTCCAAAAGACCCTGGTGCGGTGTAGTTGGCCTCAAACAGCAGCACAGGCCCTGTTGTGGTTTAGGTTGCCTCAGCAAGAAGCACAGGACCTGGTGTGGAGTAGTGGGCTCAGCCAGAAGCACTGGCCTTAGTGTGGTGAAGGTGGCTTCAGCCAGCAGCACAGGCCATGGTGTGGTGTAGGTGGTCTCAGCAAGAAGCAGAGGCCCTGGTGTGGTGTAGTCGCCTCGGCCAGAAGCATAGCACTATTGTGTTGTACATGGCCACAGCCAGTGCCACAGGCCCTGGTGTGGTGTAGTTGGGCTCAACAAGCAGCACAGGCCCTGGTGTGGTGTAGTTGCCTCGGCCAGATGAAGAGCACTGTTGTGGTGCAGATGGCCTCAGCCAGTGCCACAGGCCCTAGTCTGGTGTAGTTGGCCTCAGCCAGCAGCACAGGCCCTGTTGTGGTGTATTTGGCCTCAGCCATAATCACAGGCCCTGGTGTGGTGAAGATGGCCACAGCCAGAGCCACAGGCCCTGGTGTGGTGTAGTTGGCCTCAACATGCAGCACAGGCCCTGGTGTGGTGAAGTTGGGCTCAACAAGCAGCACAGGCCCTGGTGTGGTGAAGATGGCCTCGGCCAGAAGCAACGGCACTGGTGTGGTGAAGATGGCCTCAACAAGCAGCACAGGCCCTGGTGTGGTGTAGTTGGCCTCAGCCAGCAGCACAGGCCCTGTTGTGGTGTATTTGGCCTCAGCCATAATCACAGGCCCTGGTGTGGTGAAGATGGCCACAGCCAGAGCCACAGGCCCTGGTGTGGTGTAGTTGGCCTCAACATGCAGCACAGGCCCTGGTGTGGTGAAGTTGGGCTCAACAAGCAGCACAGGCCCTGGTGTGGTGAAGATGGCCTCGGCCAGAAGCAACGGCACTGGTGTGGTGAAGATGGCCTCAACAAGCAGCACAGGCCCTGGTGTGGTGTAGTTGGCCTCAACCAGCAGCACAGGCCCTGGTGTGGTGAAGTTGGCCTTAGCCATAATCACAGGCCCTGGTGTGGTGTAGTCGCCTCGGCCAGAAGCATAGCACTATTGTGTTGTACATGGCCACAGCCAGTGCCACAGGCCCTGGTGTGGTGTAGTTTGGCTCAACAAGCAGCACAGGCCCTGGTGTGGTGTAGTTGCCTCGGCCAGAAGAAGAGCACTGTTGTGGTGCAGATGGCCTCAGCCAGTGCCACAGGCCCTAGTCTGGTGTAGTTGGCCTCAACCAGCAGCACAGGCCCTGTTGTGGTGTATTTGGCCTCAGCCATAATCACAGGCCCTGGTGTGGTGAAGATGGCCACAGCCAGAGCCACAGGCCCTGGTGTGGTGTAGTTGGCCTCAACAAGCAGCACAGACCCTGGTGTGGTGAAGATGGCCTCGGCCAGAAGCAACGGCACTGGTGTGGTGAAGATGGCCACAGCCAGAGCCACAGGCCCTGGTGTGGTGTAGTTGGCCTCAACCAGCAGCACAGGCCCTGGTGTGGTGTAGTTGGCATCAGCCATAATCACAGGCCCTGGTGTGGTGAAGATGGCCTCGGCCAGAAGCAAAGGCACTCCTGTGGTGTAGATGGCCTAGGACAGAGCCACAGGCCATTGTCTGCAATGAAGGGTCTACAATGTCGATGTTGGGTTTTTACTCTTTGTATACGGCGAAGATGGCCTTCCAAAAGACCCTGGTGCGGTGTAGTTGGCCTCAAACAACAGCACAGGCCCTGTTGTGGTTTAGGTTGCCTCAGCAAGAAGCACAGGACCTGGTGTGGAGTAGTGGGCTCAGCCAGAAGCACTGGCCTTGGTGTGGTGAAGGTGGCTTCAGCCAGCAGCACAGGCCATGGTGTGGTGTAGGTGGTCTCAGCAAGAAGCAGAGGCCCTGGTGTGGTGTAGTCGCCTCGGCCAGAAGCATAGCACTATTGTGTTGTACATGGCCACAGCCAGTGCCACAGGCCCTGGTGTGGTGTAGTTGGGCTCAACAAGCAGCACAGGCCCTGGTGTGGTGTAGTTGCCTCGGCCAGAAGAAGAGCACTGTTGTGGTCCAGATGGCCTCAGCCAGTGCCACAGGCCCTAGTCTGGTGTAGTTGGCCTCAACCAGCAGCACAGGCCCTGTTGTGGTGTATTTGGCCTCAGCCATAATCACAGGCCCTGGTGTGGTGAAGATGGCCACAGCCAGAGCCACAGGCCCTGGTGTGGTGTAGTTGGCCTCAACATGCAGCACAGGCCCTGGTGTGGTGAAGTTGGGCTCAACAAGCAGCACAGGCCCTGGTGTGGTGAAGATGGCCTCGGCCAGAAGCAACGGCACTGGTGTGGTGAAGATGGCCTCAACAAGCAGCACAGGCCCTGGTGTGGTGTAGTTGGCCTCAACCAGCAGCACAGGCCCTGGTGTGGTGAAGTTGGCCTCAGCCATAATCACAGGCCCTGGTGTGGTGAAGATGGCCTTGGCCAGGAGCAAAGGCACTCCTGTGGTGTAGATGGCCTAGTACAGAGCCACAGGCCATTGTCTGCAATGAATGGTCTACAATGTCGATGTTGGTTTTTTACTCTATGTATACGGCGAAGATGGCATTCCAAAAGGCCCTGGTGCGGTGTAGTTGGCCTCAACCAGCAGCACGTGCCCTGGTGTGGTGAAGTTGGGCTTAGCCATAATCACAGGCCCTTTTGTGATGAAGATGGCCTCGGCCAGAAGCAAAGGCACTGGTGTGGTGACGATGGCCTCAACCAGCAGCACAGGCCTGGTGTGGTGTAGTTGGCCTCAACCAGCAGCACAGGACCTGGTGTGGTGTAGTTGGCCTCAACCAGCAGCTCAGGCCCTGGTGTGGTGTAGTTCGCCTCAGCAATAATCACAGGCCCTGGTGTGGTGTAGTTGGCCTCAACCAGCAGCACAGGCCCTGGTGTGGTGTAGTCGCCTCGGCCATATTCACAGGCCATGGTGTGGTGTAGTTGCCCTCAGCCAGCAGCACAGGGCCTGGTGTGGTGTAGTCGTCTCGGCCAGAAGCAGAGCACTGGTGTGGTGAAGATGGCCACAGCCAGAGCCACAGGCCCTGGTGTGGTGTAGTTGGCCTCAACAAGCAGCACAGACCCTGGTGTGGTGAAGATGGCCTCGGCCAGAAGCAACGGCACTGGTGTGGTGAAGATGGCCACAGCCAGAGCCACAGGCCCTGGTGTGGTGTAGTTGGCCTCAACCAGCAGCACAGGCCCTGGTGTGGTGTAGTTGGCATCAGCCATAATCACAGGCCCTGGTGTGGTGAAGATGGCCTCGGCCAGAAGCAAAGGCACTCCTGTGGTGTAGATGGCCTAGGACAGAGCCACAGGCCATTGTCTGCAATGAAGGGTCTACAATGTCGATGTTGGGTTTTTACTCTTTGTATACGGCGAAGATGGCCTTCCAAAAGACCCTGGTGCGGTGTAGTTGGCCTCAAACAGCAGCACAGGCCCTGTTGTGGTTTAGGTTGCCTCAGCAAGAAGCACAGGACCTGGTGTGGAGTAGTGGGCTCAGCCAGAAGCACTGGCCTTGGTGTGGTGAAGGTGGCTTCAGCCAGCAGCACAGGCCATGGTGTGGTGTAGGTGGTCTCAGCAAGAAGCAGAGGCCCTGGTGTGGTGTAGTCGCCTCGGCCAGAAGCATAGCACTATTGTGTTGTACATGGCCACAGCCAGTGCCACAGGCCCTGGTGTGGTGTAGTTGGGCTCAACAAGCAGCACAGGCCCTGGTGTGGTGTAGTTGCCTCGGCCAGAAGAAGAGCACTGTTGTGGTGCAGATGGCCTCAGCCAGTGCCACAGGCCCTAGTCTGGTGTAGTTGGCCTCAGCCAGCAGCACAGGCCCTGTTGTGGTGTATTTGGCCTCAGCCATAATCACAGGCCCTGGTGTGGTGAAGATGGCCACAGCCAGAGCCACAGGCCCTGGTGTGGTGTAGTTGGCCTCAACATGCAGCACAGGCCCTGGTGTGGTGAAGTTGGGCTCAACAAGCAGCACAGGCCCTGGTGTGGTGAAGATGGCCTCGGCCAGAAGCAACGGCACTGGTGTGGTGAAGATGGCCTCAACAAGCAGCACAGGCCCTGGTGTGGTGTAGTTGGCCTCAACCAGCAGCACAGGCCCTGGTGTGGTGAAGTTGGCCTCAGCCATAATCACAGGCCCTTTTGTGATGAAGATGGCCTCGGCCAGAAGCAAAGGCACTGGTGTGGTGAAGATGGCCTCAACCAGCAGCACAGGCCCTGGTGTGGTGTAGTTGGCCTTAACCAGCAGCTCAGGCCCTGGTGTGGTGAAGATGGCCACAGCCAGAGCCACAGGCCCTGGTGTGGTGTAGTTGGCCTCAACAAGCAGCACAGACCCTGGTGTGGTGAAGATGGCCTCGGCCAGAAGCGACGGCACTGGTGTGGTGAAGATGGCCACAGCCAGAGCCACAGGCCCTGGTGTGGTTTAGTTGGCCTCAACCAGCAGCACAGGCCCTGTTGTGGTGTATTTGGCCTCAGCCATAATCACAGGCCCTGGTGTGGTGAAGATGGCCACAGCCAGAGCCACAGGCCCTGGTGTGGTGTAGTTGGCCTCAACAAGCAGCACAGACCCTGGTGTGGTGAAGATGGCCTCGGCCAGAAGCAACGGCACTGGTGTGGTGAAGATGGCCACAGCCAGAGCCACAGGCCCTGGTGTGGTGTAGTTGGCCTCAACCAGCAGCACAGGCCCTGGTGTGGTGTAGTTGGCATCAGCCATAATCACAGGCCCTGGTGTGGTGAAGATGGCCTCGGCCAGAAGCAAAGGCACTCCTGTGGTGTAGATGGCCTAGGACAGAGCCACAGGCCATTGTCTGCAATGAAGGGTCTACAATGTCGATGTTGGGTTTTTTACTCTTTGTATACGGCGAAGATGGCCTTCCAAAAGACCCTGGTGCGGTGTAGTTGGCCTCAAACAGCAGCACAGGCCCTGTTGTGGTTTAGGTTGCCTCAGCAAGAAGCACAGGACCTGGTGTGGAGTAGTGGGCTCAGCCAGAAGCACTGGCCTTGGTGTGGTGAAGGTGGCTTCAGCCAGCAGCACAGGCCATGGTGTGGTGTAGGTGGTCTCAGCAAGAAGCAGAGGCCCTGGTGTGGTGTAGTCGCCTCGGCCAGAAGCATAACACTATTGTGTTGTACATGGCCACAGCCAGTGCCACAGGCCCTGGTGTGGTGTAGTTGGGCTCAACAAGCAGCACAGGCCCTGGTGTGGTGTAGTTGCCTCGGCCAGAAGAAGAGCACTGTTGTGGTGCAGATGGCCACAGCCAGTGCCACAGGCCCTAGTCTGGTGTAGTTGGCCTCAACCAGCAGTACAGGCCCTGTTGTGGTGTATTTGGCCTCAGCCATAATCACAGGCCCTGGTGTGGTGAAGATGGCCACAGCCAGAGCCACAGGCCCTGGTGTGGTGTAGTTGGCCTCAACAAGCAGCACAGACCCTGGTGTGGTGAAGATGGCCTCGGCCAGAAGCAACGGCACTGGTGTGGTGAAGATGGCCACAGCCAGAGCCACAGGCCCTGGTGTGGTGAAGTTGGGCTCAACAAGCAGCACAGGCCCTGGTGTGGTGAAGATGGCCTCGGCCAGAAGCAACGGCACTGGTGTGGTGAAGATGGCCTCAACAAGCAGCACAGGCCCTGGTGTGGTGTAGTTGGCCTCAACCAGCAGCACAGGCCCTGGTGTGGTGAAGTTGGCCTCAGCCATAATCACAGGCCCTGGTGTGGTGAAGATGGCCTTGGCCAGGAGCAAAGGCACTCCTGTGGTGTAGATGGCCTAGTACAGAGCCACAGGCCATTGTCTGCAATGAATGGTCTACAATGTCGATGTTGGTTTTTTACTCTATGTATACGGCGAAGATGGCATTCCAAAAGGCCCTGGTGCGGTGTAGTTGGCCTCAACCAGCAGCACGTGCCCTGGTGTGGTGAAGTTGGGCTTAGCCATAATCACAGGCCCATTTGTGATGAAGATGGCCTCGGCCAGAAGCAAAGGCACTGGTGTGGTGACGATGGCCTCAACCAGCAGCACAGGCCTGGTGTGGTGTAGTTGGCCTCAACCAGCAGCACAGGACCTGGTGTGGTGTAGTTGGCCTCGGCCAGCAGCTCAGGCCCTGGTGTGGTGTAGTTCGCCTCAGCAATAATCACAGGCCCTGGTGTGGTGTAGTTGGCCTCAACCAGCAGCACAGGCCCTGGTGTGGTGTAGTCGCCTCGGCCATATTCACAGGCCATGGTGTGGTGTAGTTGCCCTCAGCCAGCAGCACAGGGCCTGGTGTGGTGTAGTCGTCTCGGCCAGAAGCAGAGCACTGGTGTGGTGAAGATGGCCACAGCCAGAGCCACAGGACCTGGTGTGGTGTAGTTGGCCTCAACCAGCAGCACAGGCCCTGGTGTGGTGTAGTTGGCATCAGCCATAATCACAGGCGCTGGTGTGGTGAAGATGGCCTCGGCCAGAAGCAAAGGCACTCCTGTGGTGTAGATGGCCTAGGACAGAGCCACAGGCCATTGTCTGCAATGAAGGGTCTACAATGTCGATGTTGGGTTTTTACTCTTTGTATACGGCGAAGATGGCCTTCCAAAAGACCCTGGTGCGGTGTAGTTGGCCTCAAACAGCAGCACAGGCCCTGTTGTGGTTTAGTTTGCCTCAGCAAGAAGCACAGGACCTGGTGTGGAGTAGTGGGCTCAGCCAGAAGCACTGGCTTTGGTGTGGTGAAGGTGGCTTCAGCCAGCAGCACAGGCCACGGTGTGGTGTAGGTGGTCTCAGCAAGAAGCACAGGCCATGGTGTGGTGTAGTCGCCTCGGCCAGAAGCATAGCACTATTGTGTTGTACATGGCCACAGCCAGTGCCACAGGCCCTGGTGTGGTGTAGTTGGGCTCAACAAGCAGCACAGGCCCTGGTGTGGTGTAGTTGCCTCGGCCAGAAGAAGAGCACTGTTGTGGTGCAGATGGCCTCAGCCAGTGCCACAGGCCCTAGTCTGGTGTAGTTGGGCGCAACCAGCAGCACAGGCCCTGTTGTGGTGTATTTGGCCTCAGCCATAATCACAGGCCCTGGTGTGGTGAAGATGGCCACAGCCAGAGCCACAGGCCCTGGTGTGGTGTAGTTGGCCTCAACAAGCAGCACAGACCCTGGTGTGGTGAAGATGGCCTCGGCCAGAAGCAACGGCACTGGTGTGGTGAAGATGGCCACAGCCAGAGCCACAGGCCCTGGTGTGGTGTAGTTGGCCTCAACCAGCAGCACAGGCCCTGGTGTGGTGTAGTTGGCATCAGCCATAATCACAGGCCCTGGTGTGGTGAAGATGGCCTCGGCCAGAAGCAAAGGCACTCCTGTGGTGTAGATGGCCTAGGACAGAGCCACAGGCCATTGTCTGCAATGAAGGGTCTACAATGTCGATGTTGGGTTTTTACTCTTTGTATACGGCGAAGATGGCCTTCCAAAAGACCCTGGTGCGGTGTAGTTGGCCTCAAACAGCAGCACAGGCCCTGTTGTGGTTTCGGTTGCCTCAGCAAGAAGCACAGGACCTGGTGTGGAGTAGTGGGCTCAGCCAGAAACACTGGCCTTGGTGTGGTGAAGGTGGCTTCAGCCAGCAGCACAGGCCATGGTGTGGTGTAGGTGGTCTCAGCAAGAAGCAGAGGCCCTGGTGTGGTGTAGTCGCCTCGGCCAGAAGCATAGCACTATTGTGTTGTACATGGCCACAGCCAGTGCCACAGGCCCTGGTGTGGTGTAGTTGGGCTCAACAAGCAGCACAGGCCCTGGTGTGGTGTAGTTGCCTCGGCCAGAAGAAGAGCACTGTTGTGGTGCAGATGGCCTCAGCCAGTGCCACAGGCCCTAGTCTGGTGTAGTTGGCCTCAGCCAGCAGCACAGGCCCTGTTGTGGTGTATTTGGCCTCAGCCATAATCACAGGCCATGGTGTGGTGAAGATGGCCACAGCCAGAGCCACAGGCCCTGGTGTGGTGTAGTTGGCCTCAACATGCAGCACAGGCCCTGGTGTGGTGAAGTTGGGCTCAACAAGCAGCACAGGCCCTGGTGTGGTGAAGATGGCCTCGGCCAGAAGCAACGGCACTGGTGTGGTGAAGATGGCCTCAACAAGCAGCACAGGCCCTGGTGTGGTGTAGTTGGCCTCAACCAGCAGCACAGGCCCTGGTGTGGTGAAGTTGGCCTCAGCCATAATCACAGGCCCTTTTGTGATGAAGATGGCCTCGGCCAGAAGCAAAGGCACTGGTGTGGTGAAGATGGCCTCAACCAGCAGTACAGGCCCTGTTGTGGTGTATTTGGCCTCAGCCATAATCACAGGCCCTGGTGTGGTGAAGATGGCCACAGCCAGAGCCACAGGCCCTGGTGTGGTGTAGTTGGCCTCAACAAGCAGCACAGACCCTGGTGTGGTGAAGATGGCCTCGGCCAGAAGCAACGGCACTGGTGTGGTGAAGATGGCCACAGCCAGAGCCACAGGCCCTGGTGTGGTGAAGTTGGGCTCAACAAGCAGCACAGGCCCTGGTGTGGTGAAGATGGCCTCGGCCAGAAGCAACGGCACTGGTGTGGTGAAGATGGCCTCAACCAGCAGCACAGGCCCTGGTGTGGTGTAGTTGGCATCAGCCATAATCACAGGCCCTGGTGTGGTGAAGATGGCCTTCCAAAAGACCCTGGTGCGGTGTAGTTGGCCTCAAACAGCAGCACAGGCCCTGTTGTGGTTTAGTTTGCCTCAGCAAGAAGCACAGGACCTGGTGTGGAGTAGTGGGCTCAGCCAGAAGCACTGGCCTTGGTGTGGTGAAGGTGGCTTCAGCCAGCAGCACAGGCCATGGTGTGGTGTAGGTGGTCTCAGCAAGAAGCACAGGCCATGGTGTGGTGTAGTCGCCTCGGCCAGAAGCATAGCACTATTGTGTTGTACATGGCCACAGCCAGTGCCACAGGCCCTGGTGTGGTGTAGTTGGGCTCAACAAGCAGCACAGGCCCTGGTGTGGTGTAGTTGCCTCGGCCAGAAGAAGAGCACTGTTGTGGTGCAGATGGCCTCAGCCAGTGCCACAGGAACTAGTCTGGTGTAGTTGGGCGCAACCAGCAGCACAGGCCCTGTTGTGGTGTATTTGGCCTCAGCCATAATCACAGGCCCTGGTGTGGTGAAGATGGCCACAGCCAGAGCCACAGGCCCTGGTGTGGTGTAGTTGGCCTCAACAAGCAGCACAGACCCTGGTGTGGTGAAGATGGCCTCGGCCAGAAGCAACGGCACTGGTGTGGTGAAGATGGCCACAGCCAGAGCCACAGGCCCTGGTGTGGTGTAGTTGGCCTCAACCAGCAGCACAGGCCCTGGTGTGGTGTAGTTGGCATCAGCCATAATCACAGGCCCTGGTGTGGTGAAGATGGCCTCGGCCAGAAGCAAAGGCACTCCTGTGGTGTAGATGGCCTAGGACAGAGCCACAGGCCATTGTCTGCAATGAAGGGTCTACAATGTCGATGTTGGGTTTTTACTCTTTGTATACGGCGAAGATGGCCTTCCAAAAGACCCTGGTGCGGTGTAGTTGGCCTCAAACAGCAGCACAGGCCCTGTTGTGGTTTAGGTTGCCTCAGCAAGAAGCACAGGACCTGGTGTGGAGTAGTGGGCTCAGCCAGAAACACTGGCCTTGGTGTGGTGAAGGTGGCTTCAGCCAGCAGCACAGGCCATGGTGTGGTGTAGGTGGTCTCAGCAAGAAGCAGAGGCCCTGGTGTGGTGTAGTCGCCTCGGCCAGAAGCATAGCACTATTGTGTTGTACATGGCCACAGCCAGTGCCACAGGCCCTGGTGTGGTGTAGTTGGGCTCAACAAGCAGCACAGGCCCTGGTGTGGTGTAGTTGCCTCGGCCAGAAGAAGAGCACTGTTGTGGTGCAGATGGCCTCAGCCAGTGCCACAGGCCCTAGTCTGGTGTAGTTGGCCTCAGCCAGCAGCACAGGCCCTGTTCTGGTGTATTTGGCCTCAGCCATAATCACAGGCCATGGTGTGGTGAAGATGGCCACAGCCAGAGCCACAGGCCCTGGTGTGGTGTAGTTGGCCTCAACATGCAGCACAGGCCCTGGTGTGGTGAAGTTGGGCTCAACAAGCAGCACAGGCCCTGGTGTGGTGAAGATGGCCTCGGCCAGAAGCAACGGCACTGGTGTGGTGAAGATGGCCTCAACAAGCAGCACAGGCCCTGGTGTGGTGTAGTTGGCCTCAACCAGCAGCACAGGCCCTGGTGTGGTGAAGTTGGCCTCAGCCATAATCACAGGCCCTTTTGTGATGAAGATGGCCTCGGCCAGAAGCAAAGGCACTGGTGTGGTGAAGATGGCCTCAACCAGCAGCACAGGCCCTGGTGTGGTGTAGTTGGCCTTAACCAGCAGCTCAGGCCCTGGTGTGGTGAAGATGGCCACAGCCAGAGCCACAGGCCCTGGTGTGGTGTAGTTGGCCTCAACAAGCAGCACAGACCCTGGTGTGGTGAAGATGGCCTCGGCCAGAAGCGACGGCACTGGTGTGGTGAAGATGGCCACAGCCAGAGCCACAGGCCCTGGTGTGGTGTAGTTGGCCTCAACCAGCAGCACAGGCCCTGTTGTGGTGTATTTGGCCTCAGCCATAATCACAGGCCCTGGTGTGGTGAAGATGGCCACAGCCAGAGCCACAGGCCCTGGTGTGGTGTAGTTGGCCTCAACAAGCAGCACAGACCCTGGTGTGGTGAAGATGGCCTCGGCCAGAAGCAACGGCACTGGTGTGGTGAAGATGGCCACAGCCAGAGCCACAGGCCCTGGTGTGGTGTAGTTGGCCTCAACCAGCAGCACAGGCCCTGGTGTGGTGTAGTTGGCATCAGCCATAATCACAGGCCCTGGTGTGGTGAAGATGGCCTCGGCCAGAAGCAAAGGCACTCCTGTGGTGTAGATGGCCTAGGACAGAGCCACAGGCCATTGTCTGCAATGAAGGGTCTACAATGTCGATGTTGGGTTTTTTACTCTTTGTATACGGCGAAGATGGCCTTCCAAAAGACCCTGGTGCGGTGTAGTTGGCCTCAAACAGCAGCACAGGCCCTGTTGTGGTTTAGGTTGCCTCAGCAAGAAGCACAGGACCTGGTGTGGAGTAGTGGGCTCAGCCAGAAGCACTGGCCTTGGTGTGGTGAAGGTGGCTTCAGCCAGCAGCACAGGCCATGGTGTGGTGTAGGTGGTCTCAGCAAGAAGCAGAGGCCCTGGTGTGGTGTAGTCGCCTCGGCCAGAAGCATAGCACTATTGTGTTGTACATGGCCACAGCCAGTGCCACAGGCCCTGGTGTGGTGTAGTTGGGCTCAACAAGCAGCACAGGCCCTGGTGTGGTGTAGTTGCCTCGGCCAGAAGAAGAGCACTGTTGTGGTGCAGATGGCCTCAGCCAGTGCCACAGGCCCTAGTCTGGTGTAGTTGGCCTCAGCCAGCAGCACAGGCCCTGTTGTGGTGTATTTGGCCTCAGCCATAATCACAGGCCATGGTGTGGTGAAGATGGCCACAGCCAGAGCCACAGGCCCTGGTGTGGTGTAGTTGGCCTCAACATGCAGCACAGGCCCTGGTGTGGTGAAGTTGGGCTCAACAAGCAGCACAGGCCCTGGTGTGGTGAAGATGGCCTCGGCCAGAAGCAACGGCACTGGTGTGGTGAAGATGGCCTCAACAAGCAGCACAGGCCCTGGTGTGGTGTAGTTGGCCTCAACCAGCAGCACAGGCCCTGGTGTGGTGAAGTTGGCCTCAGCCATAATCACAGGCCCTTTTGTGATGAAAATGGCCTCGGCCAGAAGCAAAGGCACTGGTGTGGTGAAGATGGCCTCAACCAGCAGTACAGGCCCTGTTGTGGTGTATTTGGCCTCAGCCATAATCACAGGCCCTGGTGTGGTGAAGATGGCCACAGCCAGAGCCACAGGCCCTGGTGTGGTGTAGTTGGCCTCAACAAGCAGCACAGACCCTGGTGTGGTGAAGATGGCCTCGGCCAGAAGCAACGGCACTGGTGTGGTGAAGATGGCCACAGCCAGAGCCACAGGCCCTGGTGTGGTGAAGTTGGGCTCAACAAGCAGCACAGGCCCTGGTGTGGTGAAGATGGCCTCGGCCAGAAGCAACGGCACTGGTGTGGTGAAGATGGCCTCAACAAGCAGCACAGGCCCTGGTGTGGTGTAGTTGGCCTCAACCAGCAGCACAGGCCCTGGTGTGGTGAAGTTGGCCTCAGCCATAATCACAGGCCCTGGTGTGGTGAAGATGGCCTTGGCCAGGAGCAAAGGCACTCCTGTGGTGTAGATGGCCTAGTACAGAGCCACAGGCCATTGTCTGCAATGAATGGTCTACAATGTCGATGTTGGTTTTTTACTCTATGTATACGGCGAAGATGGCATTCCAAAAGGCCCTGGTGCGGTGTAGTTGGCCTCAACCAGCAGCACGTGCCCTGGTGTCGTGAAGTTGGGCTTAGCCATAATCACAGGCCCTTTTGTGATGAAGATGGCCTCGGCCAGAAGCAAAGACACTGGTGTGGTGACGATGGCCTCAACCAGCAGCACAGGCCTGGTGTGGTGTAGTTGGCCTCAACCAGCAGCACAGGACCTGGTGTGGTGTAGTTGGCCTCAACCAGCAGCTCAGGCCCTGGTGTGGTGTAGTTCGCCTCAGCAATAATCACAGGCCCTGGTGTGGTGTAGTTGGCCTCAACCAGCAGCACAGGCCCTGGTGTGGTGTAGTCGCCTCGGCCATATTCACAGGCCATGGTGTGGTGTAGTTGCCCTCAGCCAGCAGCACAGGGCCTGGTGTGGTGTAGTCGTCTCGGCCAGAAGCAGAGCACTGGTGTGGTGAAGATGGCCACAGCCAGAGCCACAGGACCTGGTGTGGTGTAGTTGGCCTCAACCAGCAGCACAGGCCCTGGTGTGGTGTAGTTGGCATCAGCCATAATCACAGGCGCTGGTGTGGTGAAGATGGCCTCGGCCAGAAGCAAAGGCACTCCTGTGGTGTAGATGGCCTAGGACAGAGCCACAGGCCATTGTCTGCAATGAAGGGTCTACAATGTCGATGTTGGGTTTTTACTCTTTGTATACGGCGAAGATGGCCTTCCAAAAGACCCTGGTGCGGTGTAGTTGGCCTCAAACAGCAGCACAGGCCCTGTTGTGGTTTAGTTTGCCTCAGCAAGAAGCACAGGACCTGGTGTGGAGTAGTGGGCTCAGCCAGAAGCACTGGCCTTGGTGTGGTGAAGGTGGCTTCAGCCAGCAGCACAGGCCATGGTGTGGTGTAGGTGGTCTCAGCAAGAAGCACAGGCCATGGTGTGGTGTAGTCGCCTCGGCCAGAAGCATAGCACTATTGTGTTGTACATGGCCACAGCCAGTGCCACAGGCCCTGGTGTGGTGTAGTTGGGCTCAACAAGCAGCACAGGCCCTGGTGTGGTGTAGTTGCCTCGGCCAGAAGAAGAGCACTGTTGTGGTGCAGATGGCCTCAGCCAGTGCCACAGGCCCTAGTCTGGTGTAGTTGGGCGCAACCAGCAGCACAGGCCCTGTTGTGGTGTATTTGGCCTCAGCCATAATCACAGGCCCTGGTGTGGTGAAGATGGCCACAGCCAGAGCCACAGGCCCTGGTGTGGTGTAGTTGGCCTCAACAAGCAGCACAGACCCTGGTGTGGTGAAGATGGCCTCGGCCAGAAGCAACGGCACTGGTGTGGTGAAGATGGCCACAGCCAGAGCCACAGGCCCTGGTGTGGTGTAGTTGGCCTCAACCAGCAGCACAGGCCCTGGTGTGGTGTAGTTGGCATCAGCCATAATCACAGGCCCTGGTGTGGTGAAGATGGCCTCGGCCAGAAGCAAAGGCACTCCTGTGGTGTAGATGGCCTAGGACAGAGCCACAGGCCATTGTCTGCAATGAAGGGTCTACAATGTCGATGTTGGGTTTTTACTCTTTGTATACGGCGAAGATGGCCTTCCAAAAGACCCTGGTGCGGTGTAGTTGGCCTCAAACAGCAGCACAGGCCCTGTTGTGGTTTAGGTTGCCTCAGCAAGAAGCACAGGACCTGGTGTGGAGTAGTGGGCTCAGCCAGAAACACTGGCCTTGGTGTGGTGAAGGTGGCTTCAGCCAGCAGCACAGGCCATGGTGTGGTGTAGGTGGTCTCAGCAAGAAGCAGAGGCCCTGGTGTGGTGTAGTCGCCTCGGCCAGAAGCATAGCACTATTGTGTTGTACATGGCCACAGCCAGTGCCACAGGCCCTGGTGTGGTGTAGTTGGGCTCAACAAGCAGCACAGGCCCTGGTGTGGTGTAGTTGCCTCGGCCAGAAGAAGAGCACTGTTGTGGTGCAGATGGCCTCAGCCAGTGCCACAGGCCCTAGTCTGGTGTAGTTGGCCTCAGCCAGCAGCACAGGCCCTGTTGTGGTGTATTTGGCCTCAGCCATAATCACAGGCCATGGTGTGGTGAAGATGGCCACAGCCAGAGCCACAGGCCCTGGTGTGGTGTAGTTGGCCTCAACATGCAGCACAGGCCCTGGTGTGGTGAAGTTGGGCTCAACAAGCAGCACAGGCCCTGGTGTGGTGAAGATGGCCTCGGCCAGAAGCAACGGCACTGGTGTGGTGAAGATGGCCTCAACAAGCAGCACAGGCCCTGGTGTGGTGTAGTTGGCCTCAACCAGCAGCACAGGCCCTGGTGTGGTGAAGTTGGCCTCAGCCATAATCACAGGCCCTTTTGTGATGAAGATGGCCTCGGCCAGAAGCAAAGGCACTGGTGTGGTGAAGATGGCCTCAACCAGCAGCACAGGCCCTGGTGTGGTGTAGTTGGCCTTAACCAGCAGCTCAGGCCCTGGTGTGGTGAAGATGGCCACAGCCAGAGCCACAGGCCCTGGTGTGGTGTAGTTGGCCTCAGCAAGCAGCACAGACCCTGGTGTGGTGAAGATGGCCTCGGCCATAATCACAGGCCCTTTTGTGCTGAAGATGGCCTCGGCCAGAAGCAAAGGCACTGGTGTGGTGTAGTTCGCCTCAGCAATAATCACAGGCCCTGGTGTAGTGTAGTTGGCCTCAACCAGCAGCACAGGCCCTGGTGTGGTGTAGTCGCCTCGGCCATATTCACAGGCCATGGTGTGGTGTAGTTGCCCTCAGCCAGCAGCACAGGGCCTGGTGTGGTGTAGTCGTCTCGGCCAGAAGCAGAGCACTGGTGTGGTGAAGATGGCCACAGCCAGAGCCACAGGACCTGGTGTGGTGTAGTTGGCCTCAACCAGCAGCACAGGCCCTGGTGTGGTGTAGTTGGCATCAGCCATAATCACAGGCGCTGGTGTGGTGAAGATGGCCTCGGCCAGAAGCAAAGGCACTCCTGTGGTGTAGATGGCCTAGGACAGAGCCACAGGCCATTGTCTGCAATGAAGGGTCTACAATGTCGATGTTGGGTTTTTACTCTTTGTATACGGCGAAGATGGCCTTCCAAAAGACCCTGGTGCGGTGTAGTTGGCCTCAAACAGCAGCACAGGCCCTGTTGTGGTTTAGTTTGCCTCAGCAAGAAGCACAGGACCTGGTGTGGAGTAGTGGGCTCAGCCAGAAGCACTGGCCTTGGTGTGGTGAAGGTGGCTTCAGCCAGCAGCACAGGCCATGGTGTGGTGTAGGTGGTCTCAGCAAGAAGCACAGGCCATGGTGTGGTGTAGTCGCCTCGGCCAGAAGCATAGCACTATTGTGTTGTACATGGCCACAGCCAGTGCCACAGGCCCTGGTGTGGTGTAGTTGGGCTCAACAAGCAGCACAGGCCCTGGTGTGGTGTAGTTGCCTCGGCCAGAAGAAGAGCACTGTTGTGGTGCAGATGGCCTCAGCCAGTG
Organism: Pelmatolapia mariae; assembly: GCF_036321145.2. NCBI lineage: Eukaryota > Metazoa > Chordata > Actinopteri > Cichliformes > Cichlidae > Pelmatolapia > Pelmatolapia mariae. The sequence goes on along the minus strand of NC_086233.1, from coordinate 11,869,389 downwards.
CCACAGGCCCTAGTCTGGTGTAGTTGGGCGCAACCAGCAGCACAGGCCCTGTTGTGGTGTATTTGGCCTCAGCCATAATCACAGGCCCTGGTGTGGTGAAGATGGCCACAGCCAGAGCCACAGGCCCTGGTGTGGTGTAGTTGGCCTCAACAAGCAGCACAGACCCTGGTGTGGTGAAGATGGCCTCGGCCAGAAGCAACGGCACTGGTGTGGTGAAGATGGCCACAGCCAGAGCCACAGGCCCTGGTGTGGTGTAGTTGGCCTCAACCAGCAGCACAGGCCCTGGTGTGGTGTAGTTGGCATCAGCCATAATCACAGGCCCTGGTGTGGTGAAGATGGCCTCGGCCAGAAGCAAAGGCCCTCCTGTGGTGTAGATGGCCTAGGACAGAGCCACAGGCCATTGTCTGCAATGAAGGGTCTACAATGTCGATGTTGGGTTTTTACTCTTTGTATACGGCGAAGATGGCCTTCCAAAAGACCCTGGTGCGGTGTAGTTGGCCTCAAACAGCAGCACAGGCCCTGTTGTGGTTTAGGTTGCCTCAGCAAGAAGCACAGGACCTGGTGTGGAGTAGTGGGCTCAGCCAGAAACACTGGCCTTGGTGTGGTGAAGGTGGCTTCAGCCAGCAGCACAGGCCATGGTGTGGTGTAGGTGGTCTCAGCAAGAAGCAGAGGCCCTGGTGTGGTGTAGTCGCCTCGGCCAGAAGCATAGCACTATTGTGTTGTACATGGCCACAGCCAGTGCCACAGGCCCTGGTGTGGTGTAGTTGGGCTCAACAAGCAGCACAGGCCCTGGTGTGGTGTAGTTGCCTCGGCCAGAAGAAGAGCACTGTTGTGGTGCAGATGGCCTCAGCCAGTGCCACAGGCCCTAGTCTGGTGTAGTTGGCCTCAGCCAGCAGCACAGGCCCTGTTGTGGTGTATTTGGCCTCAGCCATAATCACAGGCCATGGTGTGGTGAAGATGGCCTCGGCCAGAGCCACAGGCCCTGGTGTGGTGTAGTTGGCCTCAACATGCAGCACAGGCCCTGGTGTGGTGAAGTTGGGCTCAACAAGCAGCACAGGCCCTGGTGTGGTGAAGATGGCCTCGGCCAGAAGCAACGGCACTGGTGTGGTGAAGATGGCCTCAACAAGCAGCACAGGCCCTGGTGTGGTGTAGTTGGCCTCAACCAGCAGCACAGGCCCTGGTGTGGTGAAGTTGGCCTCAGCCATAATCACAGGCCCTTTTGTGATGAAGATGGCCTCGGCCAGAAGCAAAGGCACTGGTGTGGTGAAGATGGCCTCAACCAGCAGCACAGGCCCTGGTGTGGTGTAGTTGGCCTTAACCAGCAGCTCAGGCCCTGGTGTGGTGAAGATGGCCACAGCCAGAGCCACAGGCCCTGGTGTGGTGTAGTTGGCCTCAACACGCAGCACAGACCCTGGTGTGGTGAAGATGGCCTCGGCCAGAAGCGACGGCACTGGTGTGGTGAAGATGGCCACAGCCAGAGCCACAGGCCCTGGTGTGGTGTAGTTGGCCTCAACCAGCAGCACAGGCCCTGTTGTGGTGTATTTGGCCTCAGCCATAATCACAGGCCCTGGTGTGGTGAAGATGGCCACAGCCAGAGCCACAGGCCCTGGTGTGGTGTAGTTGGCCTCAACAAGCAGCACAGACCCTGGTGTGGTGAAGATGGCCTCGGCCAGAAGCAACGGCACTGGTGTGGTGAAGATGGCCACAGCCAGAGCCACAGGCCCTGGTGTGGTGTAGTTGGCCTCAACCAGCAGCACAGGCCCTGGTGTGGTGTAGTTGGCATCAGCCATAATCACAGGCCCTGGTGTGGTGAAGATGGCCTCGGCCAGAAGCAAAGGCACTCCTGTGGTGTAGATGGCCTAGGACAGAGCCACAGGCCATTGTCTGCAATGAAGGGTCTACAATGTCGATGTTGGGTTTTTTACTCTTTGTATACGGCGAAGATGGCCTTCCAAAAGACCCTGGTGCGGTGTAGTTGGCCTCAAACAGCAGCACAGGCCCTGTTGAGGTTTAGGTTGCCTCAGCAAGAAGCACAGGACCTGGTGTGGAGTAGTGGGCTCAGCCAGAAGCACTGGCCTTGGTGTGGTGAAGGTGGCTTCAGCCAGCAGCACAGGCCATGGTGTGGTGTAGGTGGTCTCAGCAAGAAGCAGAGGCCCTGGTGTGGTGTAGTCGCCTCGGCCAGAAGCATAGCACTATTGTGTTGTACATGGCCACAGCCAGTGCCACAGGCCCTGGTGTGGTGTAGTTGGGCTCAACAAGCAGCACAGGCCCTGGTGTGGTGTAGTTGCCTCGGCCAGAAGAAGAGCACTGTTGTGGTGCAGATGGCCACAGCCAGTGCCACAGGCCCTAGTCTGGTGTAGTTGGCCTCAACCAGCAGTACAGGCCCTGTTGTGGTGTATTTGGCCTCAGCCATAATCACAGGCCCTGGTGTGGTGAAGATGGCCACAGCCAGAGCCACAGGCCCTGGTGTGGTGTAGTTGGCCTCAACAAGCAGCACAGACCCTGGTGTGGTGAAGATGGCCTCGGCCAGAAGCAACGGCACTGGTGTGGTGAAGATGGCAACAGCCAGAGCCACAGGCCCTGGTGTGGTGTAGTTGGCCTCAGCCAGCAGCACAGGCCCTGTTGTGGTGTATTTGGCCTCAGCCATAATCACAGGCCATGGTGTGGTGAAGATGGCCACAGCCAGAGCCACAGGCCCTGGTGTGGTGTAGTTGGCCTCAACATGCAGCACAGGCCCTGGTGTGGTGAAGTTGGGCTCAACAAGCAGCACAGGCCCTGGTGTGGTGAAGATGGCCTCGGCCAGAAGCAACGGCACTGGTGTGGTGAAGATGGCCTCAACAAGCAGCACAGGCCCTGGTGTGGTGTAGTTGGCCTCAACCAGCAGCACAGGCCCTGGTGTGGTGAAGTTGGCCTCAGCCATAATCACAGGCCCTTTTGTGCTGAAGATGGCCTCGGCCAGAAGCAAAGGCACTGGTGTGGTGAAGATGGCCTCAACCAGCAGCACAGGCCCTGGTGTGGTGTAGTTCGCCTTAACCAGCAGCTCAGGCCCTGGTGTGGTGAAGATGGCCACAGCCAGAGCCACAGGCCCTGGTGTGGTGTAGTTGGCCTCAACAAGCAGCACAGACCCTGGTGTGGTGAAGATGGCCTCGGCCAGAAGCGACGGCACTGGTGTGGTGAAGATGGCCACAGCCAGAGCCACAGGCCCTGGTGTGGTGTAGTTGGCCTCAACCAGCAGCACAGGCCCTGTTGTGGTGTATTTGGCCTCAGCCATAATCACAGGCCCTGGTGTGGTGAAGATGGCCACAGCCAGAGCCACAGGCCCTGGTGTGGTGTAGTTGGCCTCAACAAGCAGCACAGACCCTGGTGTGGTGAAGATGGCCTCGGCCAGAAGCAACGGCACTGGTGTGGTGAAGATGGCCACAGCCAGAGCCACAGGCCCTGGTGTGGTGTAGTTGGCCTCAACCAGCAGCACAGGCCCTGGTGTGGTGTAGTTGGCATCAGCCATAATCACAGGCCCTGGTGTGGTGAAGATGGCCTCGGCCAGAAGCAAAGGCACTCCTGTGGTGTAGATGGCCTAGGACAGAGCCACAGGCCATTGTCTGCAATGAAGGGTCTACAATGTCGATGTTGGGTTTTTTACTCTTTGTATACGGCGAAGATGGCCTTCCAAAAGACCCTGGTGCGGTGTAGTTGGCCTCAAACAGCAGCACAGGCCCTGTTGTGGTTTAGGTTGCCTCAGCAAGAAGCACAGGACCTGGTGTGGAGTAGTGGGCTCAGCCAGAAGCACTGGCCTTGGTGTGGTGAAGGTGGCTTCAGCCAGCAGCACAGGCCATGGTGTGGTGTAGGTGGTCTCAGCAAGAAGCAGAGGCCCTGGTGTGGTGTAGTCGCCTCGGCCAGAAGCATAGCACTATTGTGTTGTACATGGCCACAGCCAGTGCCACAGGCCCTGGTGTGGTGTAGTTGGGCTCAACAAGCAGCACAGGCCCTGGTGTGGTGTAGTTGCCTCGGCCAGAAGAAGAGCACTGTTGTGGTGCAGATGGCCACAGCCAGTTCCACAGGCCCTGGTCTGGTGTAGTTGGCCTCAACCAGCAGTACAGGCCCTGTTGTGGTGTATTTGGCCTCAGCCATAATCACAGGCCCTGGTGTGGTGAAGATGGCCACAGCCAGAGCCACAGGCCCTGGTGTGGTGTAGTTGGCCTCAACAAGCAGCACAGACCCTGGTGTGGTGAAGATGGCCTCGGCCAGAAGCAACGGCACTGGTGTGGTGAAGATGGCAACAGCCAGAGCCACAGGCCCTGGTGTGGTGTAGTTGGCCTCAGCCAGCAGCACAGGCCCTGTTGTGGTGTATTTGGCCTCAGCCATAATCACAGGCCATGGTGTGGTGAAGATGGCCACAGCCAGAGCCACAGGCCCTGGTGTGGTGTAGTTGGCCTCAACATGCAGCACAGGCCCTGGTGTGGTGAAGTTGGGCTCAACAAGCAGCACAGGCCCTGGTGTGGTGAAGATGGCCTCGGCCAGAAGCAACGGCACTGGTGTGGTGAAGATGGCCTCAACAAGCAGCACAGGCCCTGGTGTGGTGTAGTTGGCCTCAACCAGCAGCACAGGCCCTGGTGTGGTGAAGTTGGCCTCAGCCATAATCACAGGCCCTTTTGTGCTGAAGATGGCCTCGGCCAGAAGCAAAGGCACTGGTGTGGTGAAGATGGCCTCAACCAGCAGCACAGGCCCTGGTGTGGTGTAGTTGGCCTTAACCAGCAGCTCAGGCCCTGGTGTGGTGAAGATGGCCACAGCCAGAGCCACAGGCCCTGGTGTGGTGTAGTTGGCCTCAACAAGCAGCACAGACCCTGGTGTGGTGAAGATGGCCTCGGCCAGAAGCGACGGCACTGGTGTGGTGAAGATGGCCACAGCCAGAGCCACAGGCCCTGGTGTGGTGTAGTTGGCCTCAACCAGCAGCACAGGCCCTGTTGTGGTGTATTTGGCCTCAGCCATAATCACAGGCCCTGGTGTGGTGAAGATGGCCACAGCCAGAGCCACAGGCCCTGGTGTGGTGTAGTTGGCCTCAACAAGCAGCACAGACCCTGGTGTGGTGAAGATGGCCTCGGCCAGAAGCAACGGCACTGGTGTGGTGAAGATGGCCACAGCCAGAGCCACAGGCCCTGGTGTGGTGTAGTTGGCCTCAACCAGCAGCACAGGCCCTGGTGTGGTGTAGTTGGCATCAGCCATAATCACAGGCCCTGGTGTGGTGAAGATGGCCTCGGCCAGAAGCAAAGGCACTCCTGTGGTGTAGATGGCCTAGGACAGAGCCACAGGCCATTGTCTGCAATGAAGGGTCTACAATGTCGATGTTGGGTTTTTTACTCTTTGTATACGGCGAAGATGGCCTTCCAAAAGACCCTGGTGCGGTGTAGTTGGCCTCAAACAGCAGCACAGGCCCTGTTGTGGTTTAGGTTGCCTCAGCAAGAAGCACAGGACCTGGTGTGGAGTAGTGGGCTCAGCCAGAAGCACTGGCCTTGGTGTGGTGAAGGTGGCTTCAGCCAGCAGCACAGGCCATGGTGTGGTGTAGGTGGTCTCAGCAAGAAGCAGAGGCCCTGGTGTGGTGTAGTCGCCTCGGCCAGAAGCATAGCACTATTGTGTTGTACATGGCCACAGCCAGTGCCACAGGCCCTGGTGTGGTGTAGTTGGGCTCAACAAGCAGCACAGGCCCTGTTGTGGTGTAGTTGCCTCGGCCAGAAGAAGAGCACTGTTGTGGTGCAGATGGCCACAGCCAGTGCCACAGACCCTAGTCTGGTGTAGTTGGCCTCAACCAGCAGTACAGGCCCTGTTGTGGTGTATTTGGCCTCAGCCATAATCACAGGCCCTGGTGTGGTGAAGATGGCCACAGCCAGAGCCACAGGCCCTGGTGTGGTGTAGTTGGCCTCAACAAGCAGCACAGACCCTGGTGTGGTGAAGATGGCCTCGGCCAGAAGCAACGGCACTGGTGTGGTGAAGATGGCCACAGCCAGAGCCACAGGCCCTGGTGTGGTGAAGTTGGGCTCAACAAGCTGCACAGGCCCTGGTGTGGTGAAGATGGCCTCGGCCAGAAGCAACGGCACTGGTGTGGTGAAGATGGCCTCAACAAGCAGCACAGGCCCTGGTGTGGTGTAGTTGGGCTCAACCAGCAGCACAGGCCCTGGTGTGGTGAAGTTGGCATCAGCCATAATCACAGGCCCTGGTGTGGTGAAGATGGCCTTGGCCAGGAGCAAAGGCACTCCTGTGGTGTAGATGGCCTAGTACAGAGCCACAGGCCATTGTCTGCAATGAATGGTCTACAATGTCGATGTTGGTTTTTTACTCTATGTATACGGCGAAGATGGCATTCCAAAAGGCCCTGGTGCGGTGTAGTTGGCCTCAACCAGCAGCACGTGCCCTGGTGTGGTGAAGTTGGGCTTAGCCATAATCACAGGCCCTTTTGTGATGAAGATGGCCTCGGCCAGAAGCAAAGGCACTGGTGTGGTGACGATGGCCTCAACCAGCAGCACAGGCCTGGTGTGGTGTAGTTGGCCTCAACCAGCAGCACAGGACCTGGTGTGGTGTAGTTGGCCTCAACCAGCAGCTCAGGCCCTGGTGTGGTGTAGTTCGCCTCAGCAATAATCACAGGCCCTGGTGTGGTGTAGTTGGCCTCAACCAGCAGCACAGGCCCTGGTGTGGTGTAGTCGCCTCGGCCATATTCACAGGCCATGGTGTGGTGTAGTTGCCCTCAGCCAGCAGCACAGGGCCTGGTGTGGTGTAGTCGTCTCGGCCAGAAGCAGAGCACTGGTGTGGTGAAGATGGCCACAGCCAGAGCCACAGGACCTGGTGTGGTGTAGTTGGCCTCAACCAGCAGCACAGGCCCTGGTGTGGTGTAGTTGGCATCAGCCATAATCACAGGCGCTGGTGTGGTGAAGATGGCCTCGGCCAGAAGCAAAGGCACTCCTGTGGTGTAGATGGCCTAGGACAGAGCCACAGGCCATTGTCTGCAATGAAGGGTCTACAATGTCGATGTTGGGTTTTTACTCTTTGTATACGGCGAAGATGGCCTTCCAAAAGACCCTGGTGCGGTGTAGTTGGCCTCAAACAGCAGCACAGGCCCTGTTGTGGTTTAGTTTGCCTCAGCAAGAAGCACAGGACCTGGTGTGGAGTAGTGGGCTCAGCCAGAAGCACTGGCCTTGGTGTGGTGAAGGTGGCTTCAGCCAGCAGCACAGGCCATGGTGTGGTGTAGGTGGTCTCAGCAAGAAGCACAGGCCATGGTGTGGTGTAGTCGCCTCGGCCAGAAGCATAGCACTATTGTGTTGTACATGGCCACAGCCAGTGCCACAGGCCCTGGTGTGGTGTAGTTGGGCTCAACAAGCAGCACAGGCCCTGGTGTGGTGTAGTTGCCTCGGCCAGAAGAAGAGCACTGTTGTGGTGCAGATGGCCTCAGCCAGTGCCACAGGCCCTAGTCTGGTGTAGTTGGGCGCAACCAGCAGCACAGGCCCTGTTGTGGTGTATTTGGCCTCAGCCATAATCACAGGCCCTGGTGTGGTGAAGATGGCCACAGCCAGAGCCACAGGCCCTGGTGTGGTGTAGTTGGCCTCAACAAGCAGCACAGACCCTGGTGTGGTGAAGATGGCCTCGGCCAGAAGCAACGGCACTGGTGTGGTGAAGATGGCCTCGGCCAGAGCCACAGGCCCTGGTGTGGTGTAGTTGGCCTCAACCAGCAGCACAGGCCCTGGTGTGGTGTAGTTGGCATCAGCCATAATCACAGGCCCTGGTGTGGTGAAGATGGCCTCGGCCAGAAGCAAAGGCACTCCTGTGGTGTAGATGGCCTAGGACAGAGCCACAGGCCATTGTCTGCAATGAAGGGTCTACAATGTCGATGTTGGGTTTTTACTCTTTGTATACGGCGAAGATGGCCTTCCAAAAGACCCTGGTGCGGTGTAGTTGGCCTCAAACAGCAGCACAGGCCCTGTTGTGGTTTAGGTTGCCTCAGCAAGAAGCACAGGACCTGGTGTGGAGTAGTGGGCTCAGCCAGAAACACTGGCCTTGGTGTGGTGAAGGTGGCTTCAGCCAGCAGCACAGGCCATGGTGTGGTGTAGGTGGTCTCAGCAAGAAGCAGAGGCCCTGGTGTGGTGTAGTCGCCTCGGCCAGAAGCATAGCACTATTGTGTTGTACATGGCCACAGCCAGTGCCACAGGCCCTGGTGTGGTGTAGTTGGGCTCAACAAGCAGCACAGGCCCTGGTGTGGTGTAGTTGCCTCGGCCAGAAGAAGAGCACTGTTGTGGTGCAGATGGCCTCAGCCAGTGCCACAGGCCCTAGTCTGGTGTAGTTGGCCTCAGCCAGCAGCACAGTCCCTGTTGTGGTGTATTTGGCCTCAGCCATAATCACAGGCCATGGTGTGGTGAAGATGGCCACAGCCAGAGCCACAGGCCCTGGTGTGGTGTAGTTGGCCTCAACATGCAGCACAGGCCCTGGTGTGGTGAAGTTGGGCTCAACAAGCAGCACAGGCCCTGGTGTGGTGAAGATGGCCTCGGCCAGAAGCAACGGCACTGGTGTGGTGAAGATGGCCTCAACAAGCAGCACAGGCCCTGGTGTGGTGTAGTTGGCCTCAACCAGCAGCACAGGCCCTGGTGTGGTGAAGTTGGCCTCAGCCATAATCACAGGCCCTGGTGTGATGAAGATGGCCTCGGCCAGAAGCAAAGGCACTGGTGTGGTGAAGATGGCCTCAACCAGCTGCACAGGCACTGGTGTGGTGAAGATGGCCACAGCCAGAGCCACAGGCCCTGGTGTGGTGTAGTTGGCCTCAACCAGCAGCACAGGCCCTGGTGTGGTGTAGTTGGCATCAGCCATAATCACAGGCCCTGGTGTGGTGAAGATGGCCTCGGCCAGAAGCAAAGGCACTCCTGTGGTGTAGATGGCCTAGGACAGAGCCACAGGCCATTGTCTGCAATGAAGGGTCTACAATGTCGATGTTGGGTTTTTTACTCTTTGTATACGGCGAAGATGGCCTTCCAAAAGACCCTGGTGCGGTGTAGTTGGCCTCAAACAGCAGCACAGGCCCTGTTGTGGTTTAGGTTGCCTCAGCAAGAAGCACAGGACCTGGTGTGGAGTAGTGGGCTCAGCCAGAAGCACTGGCCTTGGTGTGGTGTAGGTGGCTTCAGCCAGCAGCACAGGCCATGGTGTGGTGTAGGTGGTCTCAGCAAGAAGCAGAGGCCCTGGTGTGGTGTAGTCGCCTCGGCCAGAAGCATAGCACTATTGTGTTGTACATGGCCACAGCCAGTGCCACAGGCCCTGGTGTGGTGTAGTTGGGCTCAACAAGCAGCACAGGCCCTGGTGTGGTGTAGTTGCCTCGGCCAGAAGAAGAGCACTGTTGTGGTGCAGATGGCCACAGCCTGTGCCACAGGCCCTAGTCTGGTGTAGTTGGCCTCAACCAGCAGTACAGGCCCTGTTGTGGTGTATTTGGCCTCAGCCATAATCACAGGCCCTGGTGTGGTGAAGATGGCCACAGCCAGAGCCACAGGCCCTGGTGTGGTGTAGTTGGCCTTAACAAGCAGCACAGACCCTGGTGTGGTGAAGATGGCCTCGGCCAGAAGCAACGGCACTGGTGTGGTGAAGATGGCCACAGCCAGAGCCACAGGCCCTGGTGTGGTGTAGTTGGCCTCAACCAGCAGCACAGGCCCTGGTGTGGTGTAGTTGGCATCAGCCATAATCACAGGCCCTGGTGTGGTGAAGATGGCCTCGGCCAGAAGCAAAGGCACTCCTGTGGTGTAGATGGCCTAGGACAGAGCCACAGGCCATTGTCTGCAATGAAGGGTCTACAATGTCGATGTTGGGTTTTTACTCTTTGTATATGGCGAAGATGGCCTTCCAAAAGACCCTGGTGCGGTGTAGTTGGCCTCAAACAGCAGCACAGGCCCTGTTGTGGTTTAGGTTGCCTCAGCAAGAAGCACAGGACCTGGTGTGGAGTAGTGGGCTCAGCCAGAAGCACTGGCCTTGGTGTGGTGAAGGTGGCTTCAGCCAGCAGCACAGGCCCTGGTGTGGTGAAGTTGGCCTTAGCCATAATCACAGGCCCTGGTGTGGTGTAGTCGCCTCGGCCAGAAGCATAGCACTATTGTGTTGTACATGGCCACAGCCAGTGCCACAGGCCCTGGTGTGGTGTAGTTGGGCTCAACAAGCAGCACAGGCCCTGGTGTGGTGTAGTTGCCTCGGCCAGAAGAAGAGCACTGTTGTGGTGCAGATGGCCTCAGCCAGTGCCACAGGCCCTAGTCTGGTGTAGTTGGCCTCAACCAGCAGCACAGGCCCTGTTGTGGTGTATTTGGCCTCAGCCATAATCACAGGCCCTGGTGTGGTGAAGATGGCCACAGCCAGAGCCACAGGCCCTGGTGTGGTGTAGTTGGCCTCAACAAGCAGCACAGACCCTGGTGTGGTGAAGATGGCCTCGGCCAGAAGCAACGGCACTGGTGTGGTGAAGATGGCCACAGCCAGAGCCACAGGCCCTGGTGTGGTGTAGTTGGCCTCAACCAGCAGCACAGGCCCTGGTGTGGTGTAGTTGGCATCAGCCATAATCACAGGCCCTGGTGTGGTGAAGATGGCCTCGGCCAGAAGCAAAGGCACTCCTGTGGTGTAGATGGCCTAGGACAGAGCCACAGGCCATTGTCTGCAATGAAGGGTCTACAATGTCGATGTTGGGTTTTTACTCTTTGTATACGGCGAAGATGGCCTTCCAAAAGACCCTGGTGCGGTGTAGTTGGCCTCAAACAGCAGCACAGGCCCTGTTGTGGTTTAGGTTGCCTCAGCAAGAAGCACAGGACCTGGTGTGGAGTAGTGGGCTCAGCCAGAAGCACTGGCCTTAGTGTGGTGTAGGTGGTCTCAGCAAGAAGCAGAGGCCCTGGTGTGGTGTAGTCGCCTCGGCCAGAAGCATAGCACTATTGTGTTGTACATGGCCACAGCCAGTGCCACAGGCCCTGGTGTGGTGTAGTTTGGCTCAACAAGCAGCACAGGCCCTGGTGTGGTGTAGTTGCCTCGGCCAGATGAAGAGCACTGTTGTGGTGCAGATGGCCTCAGCCAGTGCCACAGGCCCTAGTCTGGTGTAGTTGGCCTCAGCCAGCAGCACAGGCCCTGTTGTGGTGTATTTGGCCTCAGCCATAATCACAGGCCCTGGTGTGGTGAAGATGGCCACAGCCAGAGCCACAGGCCCTGGTGTGGTGTAGTTGGCCTCAACATGCAGCACAGGCCCTGGTGTGGTGAAGTTGGGCTCAACAAGCAGCACAGGCCCTGGTGTGGTGAAGATGGCCTCGGCCAGAAGCAACGGCACTGGTGTGGTGAAGATGGCCTCAACAAGCAGCACAGGCCCTGGTGTGGTGTAGTTGGCCTCAGCCAGCAGCACAGGCCCTGTTGTGGTGTATTTGGCCTCAGCCATAATAACAGGCCCTGGTGTGGTGAAGATGGCCACAGCCAGAGCCACAGGCCCTGGTGTGGTGTAGTTGGCCTCAACATGCAGCACAGGCCCTGGTGTGGTGAACTTGGGCTCAACAAGCAGCACAGGCCCTGGTGTGGTGAAGATGGCCTCGGCCAGAAGCAACGGCACTGGTGTGGTGAAGATGGCCTCAACAAGCAGCACAGGCCCTGGTGTGGTGTAGTTGGCCTCAACCAGCAGCACAGGCCCTGGTGTGGTGAAGTTGGCCTCAGCCATAATCACAGGCCCTTTTGTGATGAAGATGGCCTCGGCCAGAAGCAAAGGCACTGGTGTGGTGAAGATGGCCTCAACCAGCTGCACAGGCCCTGGTGTGGTGTAGTTGGCCTTAACCAGCAGCTCAGGCCCTGGTGTGGTGAAGATGGCCACAGCCAGAGCCACAGGCCCTGGTGTGGTGTAGTTGGCCTCAACAAGCAGCACAGACCCTGGTGTGGTGAAGATGGCCTCGGCCAGAAGCGACGGCACTGGTGTGGTGAAGATGGCCACAGCCAGAGCCACAGGCCCTGGTGTGGTGTAGTTGGCCTCAACCAGCAGCACAGGCCCTGTTGTGGTGTATTTGGCCTCAGCCATAATCACAGGCCCTGGTGTGGTGAAGATGGCCACAGCCAGAGCCACAGGCCCTGGTGTGGTGTAGTTGGCCTCAACAAGCAGCACAGACCCTGGTGTGGTGAAGATGGCCTCGGCCAGAAGCAACGGCACTGGTGTGGTGAAGATGGCCACAGCCAGAGCCACATGCCCTGGTGTGGTGTAGTTGGCCTCAACCAGCAGCACAGGCCCTGGTGTGGTGTAGTTGGCATCAGCCATAATCACAGGCCCTGGTGTGGTGAAGATGGCCTCGGCCAGAAGCAAAGGCACTCCTGTGGTGTAGATGGCCTAGGACAGAGCCACAGGCCATTGTCTGCAATGAAGGGTCTACAATGTCGATGTTGGGTTTTTACTCTTTGTATACGGCGAAGATGGCCTTCCAAAAGACCCTGGTGCGGTGTAGTTGGCCTCAAACAGCAGCACAGGCCCTGTTGTGGTTTAGGTTGCCTCAGCAAGAAGCACAGGACCTGGTGTGGAGTAGTGGGCTCAGCCAGAAGCACTGGCCTTAGTGTGGTGAAGGTGGCTTCAGCCAGCAGCACAGGCCATGGTGTGGTGTAGGTGGTCTCAGCAAGAAGCAGAGGCCCTGGTGTGGTGTAGTCGCCTCGGCCAGAAGCATAGCACTATTGTGTTGTACATGGCCACAGCCAGTGCCACAGGCCCTGGTGTGGTGTAGTTTGGCTCAACAAGCAGCACAGGCCCTGGTGTGGTGTAGTTGCCTCGGCCAGATGAAGAGCACTGTTGTGGTGCAGATGGCCTCAGCCAGTGCCACAGGCCCTAGTCTGGTGTAGTTGGCCTCAGCCAGCAGCACAGGCCCTGTTGTGGTGTATTTGGCCTCAGCCATAATCACAGGCCCTGGTGTGGTGAAGATGGCCACAGCCAGAGCCACAGGCCCTGGTGTGGTGTAGTTGGCCTCAACATGCAGCACAGGCCCTGGTGTGGTGAAGTTGGGCTCAACAAGCAGCACAGGCCCTGGTGTGGTGAAGATGGCCTCGGCCAGAAGCAACGGCACTGGTGTGGTGAAGATGGCCTCAACAAGCAGCACAGGCCCTGGTGTGGTGTAGTTGGCCTCAGCCAGCAGCACAGGCCCTGTTGTGGTGTATTTGGCCTCAGCCATAATAACAGGCCCTGGTGTGGTGAAGATGGCCACAGCCAGAGCCACAGGCCCTGGTGTGGTGTAGTTGGCCTCAACATGCAGCACAGGCCCTGGTGTGGTGAACTTGGGCTCAACAAGCAGCACAGGCCCTGGTGTGGTGAAGATGGCCTCGGCCAGAAGCAACGGCACTGGTGTGGTGAAGATGGCCTCAACAAGCAGCACAGGCCCTGGTGTGGTGTAGTTGGCCTCAACCAGCAGCACAGGCCCTGGTGTGGTGAAGTTGGCCTCAGCCATAATCACAGGCCCTTTTGTGATGAAGATGGCCTCGGCCAGAAGCAAAGGCACTGGTGTGGTGAAGATGGCCTCAACCAGCTGCACAGGCCCTGGTGTGGTGTAGTTGGCCTTAACCAGCAGCTCAGGCCCTGGTGTGGTGAAGATGGCCACAGCCAGAGCCACAGGCCCTGGTGTGGTGTAGTTGGCCTCAACAAGCAGCACAGACCCTGGTGTGGTGAAGATGGCCTCGGCCAGAAGCGACGGCACTGGTGTGGTGAAGATGGCCACAGCCAGAGCCACAGGCCCTGGTGTGGTGTAGTTGGCCTCATCCAGCAGCACAGGCCCTGTTGTGGTGTATTTGGCCTCAGCCATAATCACAGGCCCTGGTGTGGTGAAGATGGCCACAGCCAGAGCCACAGGCCCTGGTGTGGTGTAGTTGGCCTCAACAAGCAGCACAGACCCTGGTGTGGTGAAGATGGCCTCGGCCAGAAGCAACGGCACTGGTGTGGTGAAGATGGCCACAGCCAGAGCCACAGGCCCTGGTGTGGTGTAGTTGGCCTCAACCAGCAGCACAGGCCCTGGTGTGGTGTAGTTGGCATCAGCCATAATCACAGGCCCTGGTGTGGTGAAGATGGCCTCGGCCAGAAGCAAAGGCACTCCTGTGGTGTAGATGGCCTAGGACAGAGCCACAGGCCATTGTCTGCAATGAAGGGTCTACAATGTCGATGTTGGGTTTTTTACTCTTTGTATACGGCGAAGATGGCCTTCCAAAAGACCCTGGTGCGGTGTAGTTGGCCTCAAACAGCAGCACAGGCCCTGTTGTGGTTTAGGTTGCCTCAGCAAGAAGCACAGGACCTGGTGTGGAGTAGTGGGCTCAGCCAGAAGCACTGGCCTTGGTGTGGTGTAGGTGGCTTCAGCCAGCAGCACAGGCCATGGTGTGGTGTAGGTGGTCTCAGCAAGAAGCAGAGGCCCTGGTGTGGTGTAGTCGCCTCGGCCAGAAGCATAGCACTATTGTGTTGTACATGGCCACAGCCAGTGCCACAGGCCCTGGTGTGGTGTAGTTGGGCTCAACAAGCAGCACAGGCCCTGGTGTGGTGTAGTTGCCTCGGCCAGAAGAAGAGCACTGTTGTGGTGCAGATGGCCACAGCCAGTGCCACAGGCCCTAGTCTGGTGTAGTTGGCCTCAACCAGCAGTACAGGCCCTGTTGTGGTGTATTTGGCCTCAGCCATAATCACAGGCCCTGGTGTGGTGAAGATGGCCACAGCCAGAGCCACAGGCCCTGGTGTGGTGTAGTTGGCCTCAACAAGCAGCACAGACCCTGGTGTGGTGAAGATGGCCTCGGCCAGAAGCAACGGCACTGGTGTGGTGAAGATGGCCACAGCCAGAGCCACAGGCCCTGGTGTGGTGTAGTTGGCCTCAACCAGCAGCACAGGCCCTGGTGTGGTGTAGTTGGCATCAGCCATAATCACAGGCCCTGGTGTGGTGAAGATGGCCTCGGCCAGAAGCAAAGGCACTCCTGTGGTGTAGATGGCCTAGGACAGAGCCACAGGCCATTGTCTGCAATGAAGGGTCTACAATGTCGATGTTGGGTTTTTACTCTTTGTATATGGCGAAGATGGCCTTCCAAAAGACCCTGGTGCGGTGTAGTTGGCCTCAAACAGCAGCACAGGCCCTGTTGTGGTTTAGGTTGCCTCAGCAAGAAGCACAGGACCTGGTGTGGAGTAGTGGGCTCAGCCAGAAGCACTGGCCTTGGTGTGGTGAAGGTGGCTTCAGCCAGCAGCACAGGCCCTGGTGTGGTGAAGTTGGCCTTAGCCATAATCACAGGCCCTGGTGTGGTGTAGTCGCCTCGGCCAGAAGCATAGCACTATTGTGTTGTACATGGCCACAGCCAGTGCCACAGGCCCTGGTGTGGTGTAGTTGGGCTCAACAAGCAGCACAGGCCCTGGTGTGGTGTAGTTGCCTCGGCCAGAAGAAGAGCACTGTTGTGGTGCAGATGGCCTCAGCCAGTGCCACAGGCCCTAGTCTGGTGTAGTTGGGCGCAACCAGCAGCACAGGCCCTGTTGTGGTGTATTTGGCCTCAGCCATAATCACAGGCCCTGGTGTGGTGAAGATGGCCACAGCCAGAGCCACAGGCCCTGGTGTGGTGTAGTTGGCCTCAACAAGCAGCACAGACCCTGGTGTGGTGAAGATGGCCTCGGCCAGAAGCAACGGCACTGGTGTGGTGAAGATGGCCACAGCCAGAGCCACAGGCCCTGGTGTGGTGTAGTTGGCCTCAACCAGCAGCACAGGCCCTGGTGTGGTGTAGTTGGCATCAGCCATAATCACAGGCCCTGGTGTGGTGAAGATGGCCTCGGCCAGAAGCAAAGGCACTCCTGTGGTGTAGATGGCCTAGGACAGAGCCACAGGCCATTGTCTGCAATGAAGGGTCTACAATGTCGATGTTGGGTTTTTACTCTTTGTATACGGCGAAGATGGCCTTCCAAAAGACCCTGGTGCGGTGTAGTTGGCCTCAAACAGCAGCACAGGCCCTGTTGTGGTTTAGGTTGCCTCAGCAAGAAGCACAGGACCTGGTGTGGAGTAGTGGGCTCAGCCAGAAGCACTGGCCTTAGTGTGGTGAAGGTGGCTTCAGCCAGCAGCACAGGCCATGGTGTGGTGTAGGTGGTCTCAGCAAGAAGCAGAGGCCCTGGTGTGGTGTAGTCGCCTCGGCCAGAAGCATAGCACTATTGTGTTGTACATGGCCACAGCCAGAGCCACAGGCCCTGGTGTGGTGTAGTTTGGCTCAACAAGCAGCACAGGCCCTGGTGTGGTGTAGTTGCCTCGGCCAGATGAAGAGCACTGTTGTGGTGCAGATGGCCTCAGCCAGTGCCACAGGCCCTAGTCTGGTGTAGTTGGCCTCAGCCAGCAGCACAGGCCCTGTTGTGGTGTATTTGGCCTCAGCCATAATCACAGGCCCTGGTGTGGTGAAGATGGCCACAGCCAGAGCCACAGGCCCTGGTGTGGTGTAGTTGGCCTCAACATGCAGCACAGGCCCTGGTGTGGTGAAGTTGGGCTCAACAAGCAGCACAGGCCCTGGTGTGGTGAAGATGGCCTCGGCCAGAAGCAACGGCACTGGTGTGGTGAAGATGGCCTCAACAAGCAGCACAGGCCCTGGTGTGGTGTAGTTGGCCTCAGCCAGCAGCACAGGCCCTGTTGTGGTGTATTTGGCCTCAGCCATAATAACAGGCCCTGGTGTGGTGAAGATGGCCACAGCCAGAGCCACAGGCCCTGGTGTGGTGTAGTTGGCCTCAACATGCAGCACAGGCCCTGGTGTGGTGAAGTTGGGCTCAACAAGCAGCACAGGCCCTGGTGTGGTGAAGATGGCCTCGGCCAGAAGCAACGGCACTGGTGTGGTGAAGATGGCCTCAACAAGCAGCACAGGCCCTGGTGTGGTGTAGTTGGCCTCAACCAGCAGCACAGGCCCTGGTGTGGTGAAGTTGGCCTTAGCCATAATCACAGGCCCTGGTGTGGTGTAGTCGCCTCGGCCAGAAGCATAGCACTATTGTGTTGTACATGGCCACAGCCAGTGCCACAGGCCCTGGTGTGGTGTAGTTTGGCTAAACAAGCAGCACAGGCCCTGGTGTGGTGTAGTTGCCTCGGCCAGAAGAAGAGCACTGTTGTGGTGCAGATGGCCTCAGCCAGTGCCACAGGCCCTAGTCTGGTGTAGTTGGCCTCAACCAGCAGCACAGGCCCTGTTGTGGTGTATTTGGCCTCAGCCATAATCACAGGCCCTGGTGTGGTGAAGATGGCCACAGCCAGAGCCACAGGCCCTGGTGTGGTGTAGTTGGCCTCAACAAGCAGCACAGACCCTGGTGTGGTGAAGATGGCCTCGGCCAGAAGCAACGGCACTGGTGTGGTGAAGATGGCCACAGCCAGAGCCACAGGCCCTGGTGTGGTGTAGTTGGCCTCAACCAGCAGCACAGGCCCTGGTGTGGTGTAGTTGGCATCAGCCATAATCACAGGCCCTGGTGTGGTGAAGATGGCCTCGGCCAGAAGCAAAGGCACTCCTGTGGTGTAGATGGCCTAGGACAGAGCCACAGGCCATTGTCTGCAATGAAGGGTCTACAATGTCGATGTTGGGTTTTTACTCTTTGTATACGGCGAAGATGGCCTTCCAAAAGACCCTGGTGCGGTGTAGTTGGCCTCAAACAACAGCACAGGCCCTGTTGTGGTTTAGGTTGCCTCAGCAAGAAGCACAGGACCTGGTGTGGAGTAGTGGGCTCAGCCAGAAGCACTGGCCTTGGTGTGGTGAAGGTGGCTTCAGCCAGCAGCACAGGCCATGGTGTGGTGTAGGTGGTCTCAGCAAGAAGCAGAGGCCCTGGTGTGGTGTAGTCGCCTCGGCCAGAAGCATAGCACTATTGTGTTGTACATGGCCACAGCCAGTGCCACAGGCCCTGGTGTGGTGTAGTTGGGCTCAACAAGCAGCACAGGCCCTGGTGTGGTGTAGTTGCCTCGGCCAGAAGAAGAGCACTGTTGTGGTCCAGATGGCCTCAGCCAGTGCCACAGGCCCTAGTCTGGTGTAGTTGGCCTCAACCAGCAGCACAGGCCCTGTTGTGGTGTATTTGGCCTCAGCCATAATCACAGGAACTGGTGTGGTGAAGATGGCCACAGCCAGAGCCACAGGCCCTGGTGTGGTGTAGTTGGCCTCAACATGCAGCACAGGCCCTGGTGTGGTGAAGTTGGGCTCAACAAGCAGCACAGGCCCTGGTGTGGTGAAGATGGCCTCGGCCAGAAGCAAGGGCACTGGTGTGGTGAAGATGGCCTCAACAAGCAGCACAGGCCCTGGTGTGGTGTAGTTGGCCTCAACCAGCAGCACAGGCCCTGGTGTGGTGAAGTTGGCCTCAGCCATAATCACAGGCCCTGGTGTGGTGAAGATGGCCTTGGCCAGGAGCAAAGGCACTCCTGTGGTGTAGATGGCCTAGTACAGAGCCACAGGCCATTGTCTGCAATGAATGGTCTACAATGTCGATGTTGGTTTTTTACTCTATGTATACGGCGAAGATGGCATTCCAAAAGGCCCTGGTGCGGTGTAGTTGGCCTCAACCAGCAGCACGTGCCCTGGTGTGGTGAAGTTGGGCTTAGCCATAATCACAGGCCCTTTTGTGATGAAGATGGCCTCGGCCAGAAGCAAAGGCACTGGTGTGGTGACGATGGCCTCAACCAGCAGCACAGGCCTGGTGTGGTGTAGTTGGCCTCAACCAGCAGCACAGGACCTGGTGTGGTGTAGTTGGCCTCAACCAGCAGCTCAGGCCCTGGTGTGGTGTAGTTCGCCTCAGCAATAATCACAGGCCCTGGTGTGGTGTAGTTGGCCTCAACCAGCAGCACAGGCCCTGGTGTGGTGTAGTCGCCTCGGCCATATTCACAGGCCATGGTGTGGTGTAGTTGCCCTCAGCCAGCAGCACAGGGCCTGGTGTGGTGTAGTCGTCTCGGCCAGAAGCAGAGCACTGGTGTGGTGAAGATGGCCACAGCCAGAGCCACAGGCCCTGGTGTGGTGTAGTTGGCCTCAACAAGCAGCACAGACCCTGGTGTGGTGAAGATGGCCTCGGCCAGAAGCAACGGCACTGGTGTGGTGAAGATGGCCACAGCCAGAGCCACAGGCCCTGGTGTGGTGTAGTTGGCCTCAACCAGCAGCACAGGCCCTGGTGTGGTGTAGTTGGCATCAGCCATAATCACAGGCCCTGGTGTGGTGAAGATGGCCTCGGCCAGAAGCAAAGGCACTCCTGTGGTGTAGATGGCCTAGGACAGAGCCACAGGCCATTGTCTGCAATGAAGGGTCTACAATGTCGATGTTGGGTTTTTACTCTTTGTATACGGCGAAGATGGCCTTCCAAAAGACCCTGGTGCGGTGTAGTTGGCCTCAAACAGCAGCACAGGCCCTGTTGTGGTTTAGGTTGCCTCAGCAAGAAGCACAGGACCTGGTGTGGAGTAGTGGGCTCAGCCAGAAGCACTGGCCTTGGTGTGGTGAAGGTGGCTTCAGCCAGCAGCACAGGCCATGGTGTGGTGTAGGTGGTCTCAGCAAGAAGCAGAGGCCCTGGTGTGGTGTAGTCGCCTCGGCCAGAAGCATAGCACTATTGTGTTGTACATGGCCACAGCCAGTGCCACAGGCCCTGGTGTGGTGTAGTTGGGCTCAACAAGCAGCACAGGCCCTGGTGTGGTGTAGTTGCCTCGGCCAGAAGAAGAGCACTGTTGTGGTGCAGATGGCCTCAGCCAGTGCCACAGGCCCTAGTCTGGTGTAGTTGGCCTCAGCCAGCAGCACAGGCCCTGTTGTGGTGTATTTGGCCTCAGCCATAATCACAGGCCCTGGTGTGGTGAAGATGGCCACAGCCAGAGCCACAGGCCCTGGTGTGGTGTAGTTGGCCTCAACATGCAGCACAGGCCCTGGTGTGGTGAAGTTGGGCTCAACAAGCAGCACAGGCCCTGGTGTGGTGAAGATGGCCTCGGCCAGAAGCAACGGCACTGGTGTGGTGAAGATGGCCTCAACAAGCAGCACAGGCCCTGGTGTGGTGTAGTTGGCCTCAACATGCAGCACAGGCCCTGGTGTGGTGAAGTTGGCCTCAGCCATAATCACAGGCCCTTTTGTGATGAAGATGGCCTCGGCCAGAAGCAAAGGCACTGGTGTGGTGAAGATGGCCTCAACCAGCAGCACAGGCCCTGGTGTGGTGTAGTTGGCCTTAACCAGCAGCTCAGGCCCTGGTGTGGTGAAGATGGCCACAGCCAGAGCCACAGGCCCTGGTGTGGTGTAGTTGGCCTCAACCAGCAGCACAGGCCCTGGTGTGGTGTAGTCGCCTCGGCCAGAAGCATAGCACTATTGTGTTGTACATGGCCACAGCCAGTGCCACAGGCCCTGGTGTGGTGTAGTTGGGCTCAACAAGCAGCACAGGCCCTGGTGTGGTGTAGTTGCCTCGGCCAGAAGAAGAGCACTGTTGTGGTGCAGATGGCCACAGCCAGTGCCACAGGCCCTAGTCTGGTGTAGTTGGCCTCAACCAGCAGTACAGGCCCTGTTGTGGTGTATTTGGCCTCAGCCATAATCACAGGCCCTGGTGTGGTGAAGATGGCCACAGCCAGAGCCACAGGCCCTGGTGTGGTGTAGTTGGCCTCAACAAGCAGCACAGACCCTGGTGTGGTGAAGATGGCCTCGGCCAGAAGCAACGGCACTGGTGTGGTGAAGATGGCCACAGCCAGAGCCACAGGCCCTGGTGTGGTGAAGTTGGGCTCAACAAGCAGCACAGGCCCTGGTGTGGTGAAGATGGCCTCGGCCAGAAGCAACGGCACTGGTGTGGTGAAGATGGCCTCAACAAGCAGCACAGGCCCTGGTGTGGTGTAGTTGGCCTCAACCAGCAGCACAGGCCCTGGTGTGGTGAAGTTGGCCTCAGCCATAATCACAGGCCCTGGTGTGGTGAAGATGGCCTTGGCCAGGAGCAAAGGCACTCCTGTGGTGTAGATGGCCTAGTACAGAGCCACAGGCCATTGTCTGCAATGAATGGTCTACAATGTCGATGTTGGTTTTTTACTCTATGTATACGGCGAAGATGGCATTCCAAAAGGCCCTGGTGCGGTGTAGTTGGCCTCAACCAGCAGCACGTGCCCTGGTGTGGTGATGTTGGGCTTAGCCATAATCACAGGCCCATTTGTGATGAAGATGGCCTCGGCCAGAAGCAAAGGCACTGGTGTGGTGACGATGGCCTCAACCAGCAGCACAGGCCTGGTGTGGTGTAGTTGGCCTCAACCAGCAGCACAGGACCTGGTGTGGTGTAGTTGGCCTCGGCCAGCAGCTCAGGCCCTGGTGTGGTGTAGTTCGCCTCAGCAATAATCACAGGCCCTGGTGTGGTGTAGTTGGCCTCAACCAGCAGCACAGGCCCTGGTGTGGTGTAGTCGCCTCGGCCATATTCACAGGCCATGGTGTGGTGTAGTTGCCCTCAGCCAGCAGCACAGGGCCTGGTGTGGTGTAGTCGTCTCGGCCAGAAGCAGAGCACTGGTGTGGTGAAGATGGCCACAGCCAGAGCCACAGGACCTGGTGTGGTGTAGTTGGCCTCAACCAGCAGCACAGGCCCTGGTGTGGTGTAGTTGGCATCAGCCATAATCACAGGCGCTGGTGTGGTGAAGATGGCCTCGGCCAGAAGCAAAGGCACTCCTGTGGTGTAGATGGCCTAGGACAGAGCCACAGGCCATTGTCTGCAATGAAGGGTCTACAATGTCGATGTTGGGTTTTTACTCTTTGTATACGGCGAAGATGGCCTTCCAAAAGACCCTGGTGCGGTGTAGTTGGCCTCAAACAGCAGCACAGGCCCTGTTGTGGTTTAGTTTGCCTCAGCAAGAAGCACAGGACCTGGTGTGGAGTAGTGGGCTCAGCCAGAAGCACTGGCTTTGGTGTGGTGAAGGTGGCTTCAGCCAGCAGCACAGGCCACGGTGTGGTGTAGGTGGTCTCAGCAAGAAGCACAGGCCATGGTGTGGTGTAGTCGCCTCGGCCAGAAGCATAGCACTATTGTGTTGTACATGGCCACAGCCAGTGCCACAGGCCCTGGTGTGGTGTAGTTGGGCTCAACAAGCAGCACAGGCCCTGGTGTGGTGTAGTTGCCTCGGCCAGAAGAAGAGCACTGTTGTGGTGCAGATGGCCTCAGCCAGTGCCACAGGCCCTAGTCTGGTGTAGTTGGGCGCAACCAGCAGCACAGGCCCTGTTGTGGTGTATTTGGCCTCAGCCATAATCACAGGCCCTGGTGTGGTGAAGATGGCCACAGCCAGAGCCACAGGCCCTGGTGTGGTGTAGTTGGCCTCAACAAGCAGCACAGACCCTGGTGTGGTGAAGATGGCCTCGGCCAGAAGCAACGGCACTGGTGTGGTGAAGATGGCCACAGCCAGAGCCACAGGCCCTGGTGTGGTGTAGTTGGCCTCAACCAGCAGCACAGGCCCTGGTGTGGTGTAGTTGGCATCAGCCATAATCACAGGCCCTGGTGTGGTGAAGATGGCCTCGGCCAGAAGCAAAGGCACTCCTGTGGTGTAGATGGCCTAGGACAGAGCCACAGGCCATTGTCTGCAATGAAGGGTCTACAATGTCGATGTTGGGTTTTTACTCTTTGTATACGGCGAAGATGGCCTTCCAAAAGACCCTGGTGCGGTGTAGTTGGCCTCAAACAGCAGCACAGGCCCTGTTGTGGTTTCGGTTGCCTCAGCAAGAAGCACAGGACCTGGTGTGGAGTAGTGGGCTCAGCCAGAAACACTGGCCTTGGTGTGGTGAAGGTGGCTTCAGCCAGCAGCACAGGCCATGGTGTGGTGTAGGTGGTCTCAGCAAGAAGCAGAGGCCCTGGTGTGGTGTAGTCGCCTCGGCCAGAAGCATAGCACTATTGTGTTGTACATGGCCACAGCCAGTGCCACAGGCCCTGGTGTGGTGTAGTTGGGCTCAACAAGCAGCACAGGCCCTGGTGTGGTGTAGTTGCCTCGGCCAGAAGAAGAGCACTGTTGTGGTGCAGATGGCCTCAGCCAGTGCCACAGGCCCTAGTCTGGTGTAGTTGGCCTCAGCCAGCAGCACAGGCCCTGTTGTGGTGTATTTGGCCTCAGCCATAATCACAGGCCATGGTGTGGTGAAGATGGCCACAGCCAGAGCCACAGGCCCTGGTGTGGTGTAGTTGGCCTCAACATGCAGCACAGGCCCTGGTGTGGTGAAGTTGGGCTCAACAAGCAGCACAGGCCCTGGTGTGGTGAAGATGGCCTCGGCCAGAAGCAACGGCACTGGTGTGGTGAAGATGGCCTCAACAAGCAGCACAGGCCCTGGTGTGGTGTAGTTGGCCTCAACCAGCAGCACAGGCCCTGGTGTGGTGAAGTTGGCCTCAGCCATAATCACAGGCCCTTTTGTGATGAAGATGGCCTCGGCCAGAAGCAAAGGCACTGGTGTGGTGAAGATGGCCTCAACCAGCAGCACAGGCCCTGGTGTGGTGTAGTTGGCCTTAACCAGCAGCTCAGGCCCTGGTGTGGTGAAGATGGCCACAGCCAGAGCCACAGGCCCTGGTGTGGTGTAGTTGGCCTCAACAAGCAGCACAGACCCTGGTGTGGTGAAGATGGCCTCGGCCAGAAGCGACGGCACTGGTGTGGTGAAGATGGCCACAGCCAGAGCCACAGGCCCTGGTGTGGTGTAGTTGGCCTCAACCAGCAGCACAGGCCCTGTTGTGGTGTATTTGGCCTCAGCCATAATCACAGGCCCTGGTGTGGTGAAGATGGCCACAGCCAGAGCCACAGGCCCTGGTGTGGTGTAGTTGGCCTCAACAAGCAGCACAGACCCTGGTGTGGTGAAGATGGCCTCGGCCAGAAGCAACGGCACTGGTGTGGTGAAGATGGCCACAGCCAGAGCCACAGGCCCTGGTGTGGTGTAGTTGGCCTCAACCAGCAGCACAGGCCCTGGTGTGGTGTAGTTGGCATCAGCCATAATCACAGGCCCTGGTGTGGTGAAGATGGCCTCGGCCAGAAGCAAAGGCACTCCTGTGGTGTAGATGGCCTAGGACAGAGCCACAGGCCATTGTCTGCAATGAAGGGTCTACAATGTCGATGTTGGGTTTTTTACTCTTTGTATACGGCGAAGATGGCCTTCCAAAAGACCCTGGTGCGGTGTAGTTGGCCTCAAACAGCAGCACAGGCCCTGTTGAGGTTTAGGTTGCCTCAGCAAGAAGCACAGGACCTGGTGTGGAGTAGTGGGCTCAGCCAGAAGCACTGGCCTTGGTGTGGTGAAGGTGGCTTCAGCCAGCAGCACAGGCCATGGTGTGGTGTAGGTGGTCTCAGCAAGAAGCAGAGGCCCTGGTGTGGTGTAGTCGCCTCGGCCAGAAGCATAGCACTATTGTGTTGTACATGGCCACAGCCAGTGCCACAGGCCCTGGTGTGGTGTAGTTGGGCTCAACAAGCAGCACAGGCCCTGGTGTGGTGTAGTTGCCTCGGCCAGAAGAAGAGCACTGTTGTGGTGCAGATGGCCACAGCCAGTGCCACAGGCCCTAGTCTGGTGTAGTTGGCCTCAACCAGCAGTACAGGCCCTGTTGTGGTGTATTTGGCCTCAGCCATAATCACAGGCCCTGGTGTGGTGAAGATGGCCACAGCCAGAGCCACAGGCCCTGGTGTGGTGTAGTTGGCCTCAACAAGCAGCACAGACCCTGGTGTGGTGAAGATGGCCTCGGCCAGAAGCAACGGCACTGGTGTGGTGAAGATGGCAACAGCCAGAGCCACAGGCCCTGGTGTGGTGTAGTTGGCCTCAGCCAGCAGCACAGGCCCTGTTGTGGTGTATTTGGCCTCAGCCATAATCACAGGCCATGGTGTGGTGAAGATGGCCACAGCCAGAGCCACAGGCCCTGGTGTGGTGTAGTTGGCCTCAACATGCAGCACAGGCCCTGGTGTGGTGAAGTTGGGCTCAACAAGCAGCACAGGCCCTGGTGTGGTGAAGATGGCCTCGGCCAGAAGCAACGGCACTGGTGTGGTGAAGATGGCCTCAACAAGCAGCACAGGCCCTGGTGTGGTGTAGTTGGCCTCAACCAGCAGCACAGGCCCTGGTGTGGTGAAGTTGGCCTCAGCCATAATCACAGGCCCTTTTGTGCTGAAGATGGCCTCGGCCAGAATCAAAGGCACTGGTGTGGTGAAGATGGCCTCAACCAGCAGCACAGGCCCTGGTGTGGTGTAGTTGGCCTTAACCAGCAGCTCAGGCCCTGGTGTGGTGAAGATGGCCACAGCCAGAGCCACAGGCCCTGGTGTGGTGTAGTTGGCCTCAACAAGCAGCACAGACCCTGGTGTGGTGAAGATGGCCTCGGCCAGAAGCAACGGCACTGGTGTGGTGAAGATGGCCACAGCCAGAGCCACAGGCCCTGGTGTGGTGTAGTTGGCCTCAACATGCAGCACAGGCCCTGGTGTGGTGAAGTTGGGCTCAACAAGCAGCACAGGCCCTGGTGTGGTGAAGATGGCCTCGGCCAGAAGCAACGGCACTGGTGTGGTGAAGATGGCCTCAACAAGCAGCACAGGCCCTGGTGTGGTGTAGTTGGCCTCAACCAGCAGCACAGGCCCTGGTGTGGTGAAGTTGGCCTCAGCCATAATCACAGGCCCTTTTGTGCTGAAGATGGCCTCGGCCAGAAGCAAAGGCACTGGTGTGGTGAAGATGGCCTCAACCAGCAGCACAGGCCCTGGTGTGGTGTAGTTGGCCTTAACCAGCAGCTCAGGCCCTGGTGTGGTGAAGATGGCCACAGCCAGAGCCACAGGCCCTGGTGTGGTGTAGTTGGCCTCAACAAGCAGCACAGACCCTGGTGTGGTGAAGATGGCCTCGGCCAGAAGCGACGGCACTGGTGTGGTGAAGATGGCCACAGCCAGAGCCACAGGCCCTGGTGTGGTGTAGTTGGCCTCAACCAGCAGCACAGGCCCTGTTGTGGTGTATTTGGCCTCAGCCATAATCACAGGCCCTGGTGTGGTGAAGATGGCCACAGCCAGAGCCACAGGCCCTGGTGTGGTGTAGTTGGCCTCAACAAGCAGCACAGACCCTGGTGTGGTGAAGATGGCCTCGGCCAGAAGCAACGGCACTGGTGTGGTGAAGATGGCCACAGCCAGAGCCACAGGCCCTGGTGTGGTGTAGTTGGCCTCAACCAGCAGCACAGGCCCTGGTGTGGTGTAGTTGGCATCAGCCATAATCACAGGCCCTGGTGTGGTGAAGATGGCCTCGGCCAGAAGCAAAGGCACTCCTGTGGTGTAGATGGCCTAGGACAGAGCCACAGGCCATTGTCTGCAATGAAGGGTCTACAATGTCGATGTTGGGTTTTTTACTCTTTGTATACGGCGAAGATGGCCTTCCAAAAGACCCTGGTGCGGTGTAGTTGGCCTCAAACAGCAGCACAGGCCCTGTTGTGGTTTAGGTTGCCTCAGCAAGAAGCACAGGACCTGGTGTGGAGTAGTGGGCTCAGCCAGAAGCACTGGCCTTGGTGTGGTGAAGGTGGCTTCAGCCAGCAGCACAGGCCATGGTGTGGTGTAGGTGGTCTCAGCAAGAAGCAGAGGCCCTGGTGTGGTGTAGTCGCCTCGGCCAGAAGCATAGCACTATTGTGTTGTACATGGCCACAGCCAGTGCCACAGGCCCTGGTGTGGTGTAGTTGGGCTCAACAAGCAGCACAGGCCCTGGTGTGGTGTAGTTGCCTCGGCCAGAAGAAGAGCACTGTTGTGGTGCAGATGGCCACAGCCAGTGCCACAGACCCTAGTCTGGTGTAGTTGGCCTCAACCAGCAGTACAGGCCCTGTTGTGGTGTATTTGGCCTCAGCCATAATCACAGGCCCTGGTGTGGTGAAGATGGCCACAGCCAGAGCCACAGGCCCTGGTGTGGTGTAGTTGGCCTCAACAAGCAGCACAGACCCTGGTGTGGTGAAGATGGCCTCGGCCAGAAGCAACGGCACTGGTGTGGTGAAGATGGCCACAGCCAGAGCCACAGGCCCTGGTGTGGTGAAGTTGGGCTCAACAAGCTGCACAGGCCCTGGTGTGGTGAAGATGGCCTCGGCCAGAAGCAACGGCACTGGTGTGGTGAAGATGGCCTCAACAAGCAGCACAGGCCCTGGTGTGGTGTAGTTGGGCTCAACCAGCTGCACAGGCCCTGGTGTGGTGAAGTTGGCATCAGCCATAATCACAGGCCCTGGTGTGGTGAAGATGGCCTTGGCCAGGAGCAAAGGCACTCCTGTGGTGTAGATGGCCTAGTACAGAGCCACAGGCCATTGTCTGCAATGAATGGTCTACAATGTCGATGTTGGTTTTTTACTCTATGTATACGGCGAAGATGGCATTCCAAAAGGCCCTGGTGCGGTGTAGTTGGCCTCAACCAGCAGCACGTGCCCTGGTGTGGTGAAGTTGGGCTTAGCCATAATCACAGGCCCTTTTGTGATGAAGATGGCCTCGGCCAGAAGCAAAGGCACTGGTGTGGTGACGATGGCCTCAACCAGCAGCACAGGCCTGGTGTGGTGTAGTTGGCCTCAACCAGCAGCACAGGACCTGGTGTGGTGTAGTTGGCCTCAACCAGCAGCTCAGGCCCTGGTGTGGTGTAGTTCGCCTCAGCAATAATCACAGGCCCTGGTGTGGTGTAGTTGGCCTCAACCAGCAGCACAGGCCCTGGTGTGGTGTAGTCGCCTCGGCCATATTCACAGGCCATGGTGTGGTGTAGTTGCCCTCAGCCAGCAGCACAGGGCCTGGTGTGGTGTAGTCGTCTCGGCCAGAAGCAGAGCACTGGTGTGGTGAAGATGGCCACAGCCAGAGCCACAGGACCTGGTGTGGTGTAGTTGGCCTCAACCAGCAGCACAGGCCCTGGTGTGGTGTAGTTGGCATCAGCCAGAATCACAGGCGCTGGTGTGGTGAAGATGGCCTCGGCCAGAAGCAAAGGCACTCCTGTGGTGTAGATGGCCTAGGACAGAGCCACAGGCCATTGTCTGCAATGAAGGGTCTACAATGTCGATGTTGGGTTTTTACTCTTTGTATACGGCGAAGATGGCCTTCCAAAAGACCCTGGTGCGGTGTAGTTGGCCTCAAACAGCAGCACAGGCCCTGTTGTGGTTTAGTTTGCCTCAGCAAGAAGCACAGGACCTGGTGTGGAGTAGTGGGCTCAGCCAGAAGCACTGGCCTTGGTGTGGTGAAGGTGGCTTCAGCCAGCAGCACAGGCCATGGTGTGGTGTAGGTGGTCTCAGCAAGAAGCACAGGCCATGGTGTGGTGTAGTCGCCTCGGCCAGAAGCATAGCACTATTGTGTTGTACATGGCCACAGCCAGTGCCACAGGCCCTGGTGTGGTGTAGTTGGGCTCAACAAGCAGCACAGGCCCTGGTGTGGTGTAGTTGCCTCGGCCAGAAGAAGAGCACTGTTGTGGTGCAGATGGCCTCAGCCAGTGCCACAGGCCCTAGTCTGGTGTAGTTGGCCTCAACCAGCAGCACAGGCCCTGTTGTGGTGTATTTGGCCTCAGCCATAATCACAGGCCCTGGTGTGGTGAAGATGGCCACAGCCAGAGCCACAGGCCCTGGTGTGGTGTAGTTGGCCTCAACAAGCAGCACAGACCCTGGTGTGGTGAAGATGGCCTCGGCCAGAAGCAACGGCACTGGTGTGGTGAAGATGGCCACAGCCAGAGCCACAGGCCCTGGTGTGGTGTAGTTGGCCTCAACCAGCAGCACAGGCCCTGGTGTGGTGTAGTTGGCATCAGCCATAATCACAGGCCCTGGTGTGGTGAAGATGGCCTCGGCCAGAAGCAAAGGCACTCCTGTGGTGTAGATGGCCTAGGACAGAGCCACAGGCCATTGTCTGCAATGAAGGGTCTACAATGTCGATGTTGGGTTTTTACTCTTTGTATACGGCGAAGATGGCCTTCCAAAAGACCCTGGTGCGGTGTAGTTGGCCTCAAACAGCAGCACAGGCCCTGTTGTGGTTTAGGTTGCCTCAGCAAGAAGCACAGGACCTGGTGTGGAGTAGTGGGCTCAGCCAGAAACACTGGCCTTGGTGTGGTGAAGGTGGCTTCAGCCAGCAGCACAGGCCATGGTGTGGTGTAGGTGGTCTCAGCAAGAAGCAGAGGCCCTGGTGTGGTGTAGTCGCCTCGGCCAGAAGCATAGCACTATTGTGTTGTACATGGCCACAGCCAGTGCCACAGGCCCTGGTGTGGTGTAGTTGGGCTCAACAAGCAGCACAGGCCCTGGTGTGGTGTAGTTGCCTCGGCCAGAAGAAGAGCACTGTTGTGGTGCAGATGGCCTCAGCCAGTGCCACAGGCCCTAGTCTGGTGTAGTTGGCCTCAGCCAGCAGCACAGTCCCTGTTGTGGTGTATTTGGCCTCAGCCATAATCACAGGCCATGGTGTGGTGAAGATGGCCACAGCCAGAGCCACAGGCCCTGGTGTGGTGTAGTTGGCCTCAACATGCAGCACAGGCCCTGGTGTGGTGAAGTTGGGCTCAACAAGCAGCACAGGCCCTGGTGTGGTGAAGATGGCCTCGGCCAGAAGCAACGGCACTGGTGTGGTGAAGATGGCCTCAACAAGCAGCACAGGCCCTGGTGTGGTGTAGTTGGCCTCAACCAGCAGCACAGGCCCTGGTGTGGTGAAGTTGGCCTCAGCCATAATCACAGGCCCTTTTGTGATGAAGATGGCCTCGGCCAGAAGCAAAGGCACTGGTGTGGTGAAGATGGCCTCAACCAGCTGCACAGGCACTGGTGTGGTGAAGATGGCCACAGCCAGAGCCACAGGCCCTGGTGTGGTGTAGTTGGCCTCAACCAGCAGCACAGGCCCTGGTGTGGTGTAGTTGGCATCAGCCATAATCACAGGCCCTGGTGTGGTGAAGATGGCCTCGGCCAGAAGCAAAGGCACTCCTGTGGTGTAGATGGCCTAGGACAGAGCCACAGGCCATTGTCTGCAATGAAGGGTCTACAATGTCGATGTTGGGTTTTTTACTCTTTGTATACGGCGAAGATGGCCTTCCAAAAGACCCTGGTGCGGTGTAGTTGGCCTCAAACAGCAGCACAGGCCCTGTTGTGGTTTAGGTTGCCTCAGCAAGAAGCACAGGACCTGGTGTGGAGTAGTGGGCTCAGCCAGAAGCACTGGCCTTGGTGTGGTGTAGGTGGCTTCAGCCAGCAGCACAGGCCATGGTGTGGTGTAGGTGGTCTCAGCAAGAAGCAGAGGCCCTGGTGTGGTGTAGTCGCCTCGGCCAGAAGCATAGCACTATTGTGTTGTACATGGCCACAGCCAGTGCCACAGGCCCTGGTGTGGTGTAGTTGGGCTCAACAAGCAGCACAGGCCCTGGTGTGGTGTAGTTGCCTCGGCCAGAAGAAGAGCACTGTTGTGGTGCAGATGGCCACAGCCAGTGCCACAGGCCCTAGTCTGGTGTAGTTGGCCTCAACCAGCAGTACAGGCCCTGTTGTGGTGTATTTGGCCTCAGCCATAATCACAGGCCCTGGTGTGGTGAAGATGGCCACAGCCAGAGCCACAGGCCCTGGTGTGGTGTAGTTGGCCTTAACAAGCAGCACAGACCCTGGTGTGGTGAAGATGGCCTCGGCCAGAAGCAACGGCACTGGTGTGGTGAAGATGGCCACAGCCAGAGCCACAGGCCCTGGTGTGGTGTAGTTGGCCTCAACCAGCAGCACAGGCCCTGGTGTGGTGTAGTTGGCATCAGCCATAATCACAGGCCCTGGTGTGGTGAAGATGGCCTCGGCCAGAAGCAAAGGCACTCCTGTGGTGTAGATGGCCTAGGACAGAGCCACAGGCCATTGTCTGCAATGAAGGGTCTACAATGTCGATGTTGGGTTTTTACTCTTTGTATATGGCGAAGATGGCCTTCCAAAAGACCCTGGTGCGGTGTAGTTGGCCTCAAACAGCAGCACAGGCCCTGTTGTGGTTTAGGTTGCCTCAGCAAGAAGCACAGGACCTGGTGTGGAGTAGTGGGCTCAGCCAGAAGCACTGGCCTTGGTGTGGTGAAGGTGGCTTCAGCCAGCAGCACAGGCCCTGGTGTGGTGAAGTTGGCCTTAGCCATAATCACAGGCCCTGGTGTGGTGTAGTCGCCTCGGCCAGAAGCATAGCACTATTGTGTTGTACATGGCCACAGCCAGTGCCACAGGCCCTGGTGTGGTGTAGTTGGGCTCAACAAGCAGCACAGGCCCTGGTGTGGTGTAGTTGCCTCGGCCAGAAGAAGAGCACTGTTGTGGTGCAGATGGCCTCAGCCAGTGCCACAGGCCCTAGTCTGGTGTAGTTGGCCTCAACCAGCAGCACAGGCCCTGTTGTGGTGTATTTGGCCTCAGCCATAATCACAGGCCCTGGTGTGGTGAAGATGGCCACAGCCAGAGCCACAGGCCCTGGTGTGGTGTAGTTGGCCTCAACAAGCAGCACAGACCCTGGTGTGGTGAAGATGGCCTCGGCCAGAAGCAACGGCACTGGTGTGGTGAAGATGGCCACAGCCAGAGCCACAGGCCCTGGTGTGGTGTAGTTGGCCTCAACCAGCAGCACAGGCCCTGGTGTGGTGTAGTTGGCATCAGCCATAATCACAGGCCCTGGTGTGGTGAAGATGGCCTCGGCCAGAAGCAAAGGCACTCCTGTGGTGTAGATGGCCTAGGACAGAGCCACAGGCCATTGTCTGCAATGAAGGGTCTACAATGTCGATGTTGGGTTTTTACTCTTTGTATACGGCGAAGATGGCCTTCCAAAAGACCCTGGTGCGGTGTAGTTGGCCTCAAACAGCAGCACAGGCCCTGTTGTGGTTTAGGTTGCCTCAGCAAGAAGCACAGGACCTGGTGTGGAGTAGTGGGCTCAGCCAGAAGCACTGGCCTTAGTGTGGTGAAGGTGGCTTCAGCCAGCAGCACAGGCCATGGTGTGGTGTAGGTGGTCTCAGCAAGAAGCAGAGGCCCTGGTGTGGTGTAGTCGCCTCGGCCAGAAGCATAGCACTATTGTGTTGTACATGGCCACAGCCAGAGCCACAGGCCCTGGTGTGGTGTAGTTTGGCTCAACAAGCAGCACAGGCCCTGGTGTGGTGTAGTTGCCTCGGCCAGATGAAGAGCACTGTTGTGGTGCAGATGGCCTCAGCCAGTGCCACAGGCCCTAGTCTGGTGTAGTTGGCCTCAGCCAGCAGCACAGGCCCTGTTGTGGTGTATTTGGCCTCAGCCATAATCACAGGCCCTGGTGTGGTGAAGATGGCCACAGCCAGAGCCACAGGCCCTGGTGTGGTGTAGTTGGCCTCAACATGCAGCACAGGCCCTGGTGTGGTGAAGTTGGGCTCAACAAGCAGCACAGGCCCTGGTGTGGTGAAGATGGCCTCGGCCAGAAGCAACGGCACTGGTGTGGTGAAGATGGCCTTAGCCATAATCACAGGCCCTGGTGTGGTGTAGTCGCCTCGGCCAGAAGCATAGCACTATTGTGTTGTACATGGCCACAGCCAGTGCCACAGGCCCTGGTGTGGTGTAGTTGGGCTCAACAAGCAGCACAGGCCCTGGTGTGGTGTAGTTGCCTCGGCCAGAAGAAGAGCACTGTTGTGGTGCAGATGGCCTCAGCCAGTGCCACAGGCCCTAGTCTGGTGTAGTTGGCCTCAACCAGCAGCACAGGCCCTGTTGTGGTGTATTTGGCCTCAGCCATAATCACAGGCCCTGGTGTGGTGAAGATGGCCACAGCCAGAGCCACAGGCCCTGGTGTGGTGTAGTTGGCCTCAACAAGCAGCACAGACCCTGGTGTGGTGAAGATGGCCTCGGCCAGAAGCAACGGCACTGGTGTGGTGAAGATGGCCACAGCCAGAGCCACAGGCCCTGGTGTGGTGTAGTTGGCCTCAACCAGCAGCACAGGCCCTGGTGTGGTGTAGTTGGCATCAGCCATAATCACAGGCCCTGGTGTGGTGAAGATGGCCTCGGCCAGAAGCAAAGGCACTCCTGTGGTGTAGATGGCCTAGGACAGAGCCACAGGCCATTGTCTGCAATGAAGGGTCTACAATGTCGATGTTGGGTTTTTACTCTTTGTATACGGCGAAGATGGCCTTCCAAAAGACCCTGGTGCGGTGTAGTTGGCCTCAAACAGCAGCACAGGCCCTGTTGTGGTTTAGGTTGCCTCAGCAAGAAGCACAGGACCTGGTGTGGAGTAGTGGGCTCAGCCAGAAGCACTGGCCTTAGTGTGGTGAAGGTGGCTTCAGCCAGCAGCACAGGCCATGGTGTGGTGTAGGTGGTCTCAGCAAGAAGCAGAGGCCCTGGTGTGGTGTAGTCGCCTCGGCCAGAAGCATAGCACTATTGTGTTGTACATGGCCACAGCCAGAGCCACAGGCCCTGGTGTGGTGTAGTTTGGCTCAACAAGCAGCACAGGCCCTGGTGTGGTGTAGTTGCCTCGGCCAGATGAAGAGCACTGTTGTGGTGCAGATGGCCTCAGCCAGTGCCACAGGCCCTAGTCTGGTGTAGTTGGCCTCAGCCAGCAGCACAGGCCCTGTTGTGGTGTATTTGGCCTCAGCCATAATCACAGGCCCTGGTGTGGTGAAGATGGCCACAGCCAGAGCCACAGGCCCTGGTGTGGTGTAGTTGGCCTCAACATGCAGCACAGGCCCTGGTGTGGTGAAGTTGGGCTCAACAAGCAGCACAGGCCCTGGTGTGGTGAAGATGGCCTCGGCCAGAAGCAACGGCACTGGTGTGGTGAAGATGGCCTCAACAAGCAGCACAGGCCCTGGTGTGGTGTAGTTGGCCTCAGCCAGCAGCACAGGCCCTGTTGTGGTGTATTTGGCCTCAGCCATAATAACAGGCCCTGGTGTGGTGAAGATGGCCACAGCCAGAGCCACAGGCCCTGGTGTGGTGTAGTTGGCCTCAACATGCAGCACAGGCCCTGGTGTGGTGAAGTTGGGCTCAACAAGCAGCACAGGCCCTGGTGTGGTGAAGATGGCCTCGGCCAGAAGCAACGGCACTGGTGTGGTGAAGATGGCCTCAACAAGCAGCACAGGCCCTGGTGTGGTGTAGTTGGCCTCAACCAGCAGCACAGGCCCTGGTGTGGTGAAGTTGGCCTTAGCCATAATCACAGGCCCTGGTGTGGTGTAGTCGCCTCGGCCAGAAGCATAGCACTATTGTGTTGTACATGGCCACAGCCAGTGCCACAGGCCCTGGTGTGGTGTAGTTTGGCTAAACAAGCAGCACAGGCCCTGGTGTGGTGTAGTTGCCTCGGCCAGAAGAAGAGCACTGTTGTGGTGCAGATGGCCTCAGCCAGTGCCACAGGCCCTAGTCTGGTGTAGTTGGCCTCAACCAGCAGCACAGGCCCTGTTGTGGTGTATTTGGCCTCAGCCATAATCACAGGCCCTGGTGTGGTGAAGATGGCCACAGCCAGAGCCACAGGCCCTGGTGTGGTGTAGTTGGCCTCAACAAGCAGCACAGACCCTGGTGTGGTGAAGATGGCCTCGGCCAGAAGCAACGGCACTGGTGTGGTGTAGTTGGCCTCAACAAGCAGCACAGGCCCTGGTGTGGGGTAGTTGGCCTCGGCCTGAAGCACAGGCCTGGTGTGGTGTAGTTGGCCTCAACCAGCAGCACAGGCCATGGTGTGGTGTAGTTGGCCTCAGCCATAATCACAGGCCCTGCTGTGGTGAAGATGGCCTCGGCCAGAAGCAAAGGCACTGGTGTGGTGTAGTTGGCCTCAACAAGCAGCACAGGCCCTGGTGTGGGGTAGTTGGCCTCGGCCTGAAGCACAGGCCTGGTGTGGTGTAGTTGGCCTCAACCAGCAGCACAGGCCATGGTGTGGTGTAGTTGGCCTCAGCCATAATCACAGGCCCTGGTGTGGTGTAGTTGGCCTCAGCCAGCAGCACAGGGCCTGGTGTGGTGTAGTCTCTCGGCCAGAAGCAGAGCACTGGTGTGGTGAAGATGGCCACAGCCAGAGCCACAGGCCCTGGTGTGGTGTAGTTGGCGTCAGCCATAATCACAGGCCCTGGTGTGGTGAAGATGGCCTCGGCCAGAAGCAAAGGCACTCCTGTGGTGTAGATGGCCTAGGACAGAGCCACAGGCCATTGTCTGCAATGAAGGGTCTACAATGTCGATGTTGGGTTTTTACTCTTTGTATACGGCGAAGATGGCCTTCCAAAAGACCCTGGTGCGGTGTAGTTGGCCTCAAACAGCAGCAGAGGCCCTGTTGTGTGTTAGGTTGCCTCAGCAAGAAGCACAGGACCTGGTGTGGAGTAGTGTGCTCAGCCTCAAACAGCAGCACACTGTGGTGTAGTCGCCTCGGCCAGAAGCATAGCACTATTGTGTTGTACATGGCCACAGCCAGTGCCACGGGCCTTGGTGTGGTGTAGTTGGGCTTAACAAGCAGCACAGGCCCTGGTGTGGGGTAGTTGGCCTCGGCCTGAAGCACAGGCCTGGTGTGGTGTAGTTGGCCTCAACCAGCAGCACAGGCCCTGGTGTGGTGTAGTTGGCCTCAGCCATAATCACAGGCCATGGTGTGGTGTAGTTGGCCTCAACCAGCAGCACAGGGCCTGGTGTGGTGTAGTCGTCTCGGCCAGAAGCAGAGCACTGGTGTGGTGAAGATGGCCACAGCCAGAGCCACAGGCCCTGGTGTGGTGTAGTTGGCCTCAACCAGCAGCACAGGCCCTGGTGTGGTGAAGTTGGCCTCAGCCATAATCACAGGCCCTGGTGTGGTGAAAATGGCCTCGGCCAGAAGCAAATGCCCTGGTGTGGTGTAGTTCGCCTCAGCAATAATCACAGGCCCTGGTGTGGTGTAGTTGGCCTCAACCAGCAGCACAGGCCCTGGTGTGGTGTAGTCGCCTCGGCCATATTCACAGGCCATGGTGTGGTGTAGTTGGCCTCAGCCAGCAGCACAGGGCCTGGTGTGGTGTAGTCGTCTCGGCCAGAAGCAGAGCACTGGTGTGGTGAAGATGGCCACAGCCAGAGCCACAGGCCCTGGTGTGGTGTACTTGGCCTCAACATGCAGCACAGGCCCTGGTGTGGTGAAGTTGGGCGCACCAAGCAGCACAGGCCCTGGTGTGGTGAAGATGGCCTCGGCCAGAAGCAACGGCACTGGTGTGGTGAAGATGGCCTCAACAAGCAGCACAGGCCCTGGTGTGGTGTAGTTGGCCTCAACCAGCAGCACAGGCCCTGGTGTGGTGAAGTTGGCCTTGGCCAGGAGCAAAGGCACTCCTGTGGTGTAGATGGCCTAGTACAGAGCCACAGTCCATTGTCTGCAGTGAATGGTCTACAATGTCGATGTTGGGTTTTTACTCTTTGTATACGGCGAAGATGGCATTCCAAAAGGCCCTGGTGCGGTGTAGTTGGCCTCAACCAGCAGCACAGGCCCTGGTGTGGTGAAGTTGGCCTCAGCCATAATCACATGCCCTTTTGTGGTGAAGATGGCCTCGGCCAGAAGCAAAGGCACTGGTGTGGTGAAGATGGCCTCAACCAGCCGCACAGGCCCTGGTGTGGTGTAGTTGGCCTCAACCAGCAGCACAGGCCCTGGTGTGGTGTAGTTGGCCTCAACCAGCAGCTCAGGCCCTGGTGTGGTGTAGTTCGCCTCAGCAATAATCACAGGCCCTGGTGTGGTGTAGTTGGCCTCAACCAGCAGCACAGGCCCTGGTGTGGTGTAGTCGCCTAGGCCATATTCACAGGCCATGGTGTGGTGTAGTTGGCCTCAGCCAGCAGCACAGGGCCTGGTGTGGTGTAGTCGTCTCGGCCAGAAGCAGAGCACTGGTGTGGTGAAGATGGCCACAGCCAGAGCCACAGGCCCTGGTGTGGTGTAGTTGGCCTCAACCAGCAGCACAGGCCCTGGTGTGGTGTAGTTGGCCTCAGCCATAATCACAGGCCCTGGTGTGGTCAAGATGGCCTCGGCCAGAAGCAAAGGCACTCCTGTGGTGTAGATGGCCTAGGACAGAGCCACAGGCCATTGTCTGCAATGAAGGGTCTACAATGTCGATGTTGGGTTTTTACTCTTTGTATACGGCGAAGATGGCCTTCCAAAAGACCCTGGTGCGGTGTAGATGGCCTCAAACAGCAGCACAGGCCCTGTTGTGGTTTAGGTTGCCTCAGCAAGAAGCACAGGACCTGGTGTGGAGTAGTGGGCTCTGCCAGAAGCACAGGCCTTGGTGTGGTGAAGGTGGCTTCAGCCAGCAGCACAGGCCATGGTGTGGTGTAGGTGGTCTCAGCAAGAAGCACAGGCCCTGGTGTGGTGTAGTCGCCTCGGCCAGAAGCATAGCACTATTGTGTTGTACATGGCCACAGCCAGTGCCACATGCCCTGGTGTGGTGTAGTTGGGCACAACAATTAGCACCGGCCCTGGTGTGGTGTAGTTGCCTCGGCCAGATGAAGAGCACTGTTGTGGTGCAGATGGCCTCAGCCAGTGCCACAGGCCCTAGTCTGGTGTAGTTGTCCTCAACCAGCAGCACATGCCCTGTTGTGGTGTATTTGGCCTCAGCCATAATCACAGGCCCTGGTGTGGTGAAGATGGCCACAGCCAGAGCCACAGGCCCTGGTGTGGTGTAGTTGGCCTCAACATGCAGCACAGGCCCTGGTGTGGTGAAGTTGGGCGCAACAAGCAGCACAGGCCCTGGTGTGGTGAAGATGGCCTCGGCCAGAAGCAACGGCACTGGTGTGGTGAAGATGGCCTCAACAAGCAGCACAGGCCCTGGTGTGGTGTAGTTGGCCTCAACCAGCAGCACAGGCCCTGGTGTGGTGAAGTTGGCCTCAGCCATAATCACAGGCCCTGGTGTGGTGAAGATGGCCTTGGCCAGGAGCAAAGGCACTCCTGTGGTGTAAATGGCCTAGGACAGAGCCACAGGCCATTGTCTGCAATGAATGGTCTACAATGTCGATGTTGGGTTTTTACTCTTTGTATACGGCGAAGATGGCATTCCAAAAGGCCCTGGTGCGGTGTACTTGGCCTCAACCAGCAGCACAGGCCCTGGTGTGGTGAAGTTGGCCTCGGCCATAAGCAAAGGCACTGGTGTGGTGAAGATGGCCTCAACCAGCCGCACAGGCCCTGGTGTGGTGTAGTTGGCCTCAACCAGCAGCACAGGCCCTGGTGTGGTGTAGTTGGCCTCAACCAGCAGCTCAGGTCCTGGTGTGGTGTAGTTGGCTTCAGCAATAATCACAGGCCCTGGTGTGGTGTAGTTGGCCTCAACCAGCAGCTCAGGTCCTGGTGTGGTGTAGTTGGCTTCAGCAATAATCACAGGCCCTGGTGTGGTGTAGTTGGCCTCAACCAGCAACACAGGCCTGGTGTGGTGTAGTTGGCCTCAACCAGCAGCACAGGCCCTGGTGTGGTGTAGTCGCCTCGGCCATAATCGCAGCCCCTGGTGTGGTGAAGATGGCCTCGGCCAGAAGCAAAGGCACTGGTGTGGTGAAGATGGCCTCAACCAGCCGCACAGGCCCTGGTGTGGTGTAGTTGGCCTCAACCAGCAGCACAGGCCCTGGTGTGGTGTAGATGGCCTCAAACAGCAGCACAGGCACTGTTGTGGTTTAGGTTGCCTCAGCAAGAAGCACAGGACCTCGTGTGGAGTAGTGGGCTCAGCCAGAAGCACAAGCCATGGTGTGGTGTAGGTGGTCTCAGCAAGAAGCACAGGCCCTGGTGTGGTGTAGTCGCCTCGGCCAGAAGCATAGCACTATTGTGTTGTACATGGCCACAGCCAGTGCCACGGGCCTTGGTGTGGTGTAGTTGGCCTCAACCAGCAGCTCAGGTCCTGGTGTGGTGTAGTTGGCCTCAGCAATAATCACAGGCCCTGGTGTGGTGTAGTTGGCCTCAACCAGCAACACAGGCCTGGTGTGGTGTAGCTGGCCTCAACCAGCAACACAGGCCCTGGTGTGGTGTAGTGGGCTCGGCCATAATCGCAGGCCCTGCTGTGGTGAAGATGGCCTCGGCCAGAAGCAAAGGCACTGGTGTGGTGAAGATGGCCTCAACCAGCCGCACAGGCCCTGGTGTGGTGTAGTTGGCCTCAACTAGCAGCACAGGCCCTGGTGTGGTGTAGTTGGCCTCAACCAGCAGCTCAGGTCCTGGTGTGGTGTAGTTGGCCTCAGCAATAATCACAGGCCCTGGTGTGGTGTAGTTGGCCTCAACCAGCAGCACAGGCCTGGTGTGGTGTAGTTGGGCTCAACAAGCAGCACAGGCCCTGGTGTGGGGTAGTTGGCCTCAGCCTGAAGCACAGGCCTGGTGTGGTGTAGTTGGCCTCAACCAACAGCACAGGCCCTGGTGTGGTGTAGTTGGCCTCAGCCATAATCACAGGCCATGGTGTGGTGTAGTTGGCCTCAGCCAGCAGCACAGGGCCTGGTGTGGTGTAGTCGTCTCGGCCAGAAGCAGAGCACTGGTGTGGTGAAGATGGCCACAGCCAGAGCCACAGGCCCTGGTGTGGTGTAGTTGGCCTCACCCAGCAGCACAGGCCCTGGTGTGGTGTAGTTGGCCTCAAACAGCAGCACAGGCCCTGTTGTGGTTTAGGTTGCCCCAGCAAGAAGCACAGGACCTGGTGTGGAGTAGTGGGCTCAGCCAGAAGCACAAGAAATGGTGTGGTGTAGGTGGTCTCAGCAAGAAGCACAGGCCCTGGTGTGGTGTAGTCGCCTCGGCCAGAAGCATAGCACCATTGTGTTGTACATGGCCACAGCCAGTGCCACGGGCCCTGGTGTGGTGAAGATGGCCTCGGCCCGAAGCAACGGCACTGGTGTGGTGAAGATGGCCTCAACAAGCAGCACAGGCCCTGGTGTGGTGTAGTTGGCCTCAACCAGCAGCACAGGCCCTGGTGTGGTGAAGTTGGCCTCAGCCATAATCACAGGCCCTGGTGTGGTGAAGATGGCCTTGGCCAGGAGCAGAGCACTCCTGTGGTGTAGATGGCCTAGGACAGAGCCACAGGCCATTGTCTGCAATGAATGGTCTACAGTGTCGATGTTGGGTTTTTACTCCTTGTATACGGCGAAGATGGCATTCCAAGAGGCCCTGGTGCGGTGTAGTTGGCCTCAACCAGCAGCACAGGCCCTGGTGTGGTGAAGTTGGCCTCGGCCATAAGCAAAGGCACTGGTGTGGTGAAGATGGCCTCAACCAGCCGCACAGGCCCTGGTGTGGTGTAGTTGTCCTCAACCAGCAGCACAGGCCCTGGTGTGGTGTAGTTGGCCTCAACCAGCAGCTCAGGTCCTGGTGTGGTGTAGTTGGCCTCAGCAATAATCACAGGCCCTGGTGTGGTGTAGTTGGCCTCAACCAGCAACACAGGCCTGGTGTGGTGTAGTTGGCCTCAACCAGCAGCACAGGCCCTGGTGTGGTGTAGTCGCCTCGGCCATAATCGCAGCCCCTGGTGTGGTGAAGATGGCCTCGGCCAGAAGCAAAGGCACTGCTGTGGTGAAGATGGCCTCAACCAGCCGCACAGGCCCTGGTGTGGTGTAGTTGGCCTCAACCAGCAGCACAGGCCCTGGTGTGGTGTAGTTGGCCTCAACCAGCAGCACAGGCCTGGTGTGGTGTAGTTGGGCTGAACAAGCAGCACAGGCCCTGGTGTGGGGTAGTTGGCCTCAGCAATAATCACAGGCCTGGTGTGGTGTAGTTGGCATCAACCAGCAGCACAGGCCCTGGTGTGGTGTAGTTGGCCTCAAACAGCAGCACAGGCCCTGTTGTGGTTTAGGTTGCCCCAGCAAGAAGCACAGGACCTGGTGTGGAGTAGTGGGCTCAGCCAGAAGCACAAGCCATGGTGTGGTGTAGGTGGTCTCAGCAAGAAGCACAGGCCCTGGTGTGGTGTAGTCGCCTCGGCCAGAAGCATAGCACTATTGTGTTGTACATGGCCACAGCCAGTGCCACAGGCCCTGGTGTGGTGTAGTTGGGCTCAACAAGCAGCACAGGCCCTGGTGTGGGGTAGTTGGCCTCGGCCTGAAGCACAGGCCTGGTGTGGTGTAGTTGGCCTCAACCAGCAGCACAGGCCCTGGTGTGGAG
The DNA here is from genome assembly GCF_036321145.2 of Pelmatolapia mariae. Lineage (NCBI taxonomy): Eukaryota > Metazoa > Chordata > Actinopteri > Cichliformes > Cichlidae > Pelmatolapia > Pelmatolapia mariae. Next base: position 11,828,629 of record NC_086233.1, on the reverse strand, counting down.
TAGTTGGCCTCAGCCAGCAGCACAGGGCCTGGTGTGGTGTAGTCGTCTCGGCCAGAAGCAGAGCACTGGTGTGGTGAAGATGGCCACAGCCAGAGCCACAGGCCCTGGTGTGGTGTAGTTGGCCTCAGCCATAATCACAGGCCCTGGTGTGGTGAAGATGGCCTCGGCCAGAAGCAAAGGCACTGGTGTGGTGAAGATGGCCTCAACCAGCCGCACAGGCCCTGTTGTGGTGTAGTTGGCCTCAACCAGCAGCACAGGCCCTGGTGTGGGGTAGTTGGCCTCAACCAGCAGCTCAGGTCCTGGTGTGGTGTAGTTGGCCTCAGCAATAATCACAGGCCCTGGTGTGGTGTCGTTGGCCTCAACCAGCAGCACAGGCCTGGTGTGGTGTAGTTGGCCTCAACCAGCAGCACAGGCCCTGGTGTGGTGTAGTCGCCTCGGCCATAATCACAGGCCCTGGTGTGGTGTAGTTGGCCTCAGCCAGCAGCACAGGGCCTGGTGTGGTGTAGTCGTCTCGGCCAGAAGTAACGGCACTGGTGTGGTGAAGATGGCCACAGCCAGAGCCACTGGCCCTGGTGTGGTGTAGTTGGCCTCAACCAGCAGCACAGGCCCTGGTGTGGTGTAGTTGGCCTCAGCCATAATCACAGGCCCTGGTGTGGTGAAGATGGCCTCGGCCAGAAGCAAAGGCACTCCTGTGGTGTAGATGGCCTAGGACAGAGCCACAGGCCATTGTCTGCAATGAAGGGTCTACAATGTCGATGACGGGTTTTTACTCTTTGTATACGGCGAAGATGGCCTTCCAAAAGACCCTTGTGTGGTGTAGTTGGCCTCAAACAGCAGCACAGGCCCTGTTGTGGTTTAGGTTGCCTCAGCAAGAAGCACAGGACCTGGTGTGGAGTAGTGGGCTCTGCCAGAAGCACTGGCCTTGGTGTGGTGAAGGTGGCTTCAGCCAGCAGCACAGGCCATGGTGTGGTGTAGTTGGGCTCAACAAGCAGCACAGGCCCTGGTGTGGTGTAGTTGCCTCAGCCAGAAGAAGAGCACTGTTGTGGTGCAGATGGCCTCAGCCAGTGCCACAGGCCCTAGTCTGGTGTAGTTGGCCTCACCCAGCAGCACAGGCCCTGTTGTGGTGTATTTGGCCTCAGCCATAATCACAGGCCCTGGTGTGGTGAAGATGGCCACAGCCAGAGCCACAGGCCCTGGTGTGGTGTACTTGGCCTCAACATGCAGCACAGGCCCTGGTGTGGTGAAGTTGGGCGCAACAAGCAGCACAGGCCCTGGTGTGGTGAAGATGGCCTCGGCCAGAAGCAACGGCACTGGTGTGGTGAAAATGGCCTCAACAAGCAGCACAGGCCCTGGTGTGGTGTAGTTGGCCTCAACCAGCAGCACAGGCCCTGGTGTGGTGAAGTTGGCCTTGGCCAGGAGCAAAGGCACTCCTGTGGTGTAGATGGCCTAGTACAGAGCCACAGTCCATTGTCTGCAGTGAATGGTCTACAATGTCGATGTTGGGTTTTTACTCTTTGTATACGGCGAAGATGGCATTCCAAAAGGCCCTGGTGCGGTGTAGTTGGCCTCAACCAGCAGCACAGGCCCTGGTGTGGTGAAGTTGGCCTCAGCCATAATCACATGCCCTTTTGTGGTGAAGATGGCCTCGGCCAGAAGCAAAGGCACTGGTGTGGTGAAGATGGCCTCAACCAGCCGCACAGGCCCTGGTGTGGTGTAGTTGGCCTCAACCAGCAGCACAGGCCCTGGTGTGGTGTAGTTGGCCTCAACCAGCAGCTCAGGCCCTGGTGTGGTGTAGTTTGCCTCAGCAATAATCACAGGCCCTGGTGTGGTGTAGTTGGCCTCAACCAGCAGCACAGGCCCTGGTGTGGTGTAGTCGCCTAGGCCATATTCACAGGCCATGGTGTGGTGTAGTTGGCCTCAGCCAGCAGCACAGGGCCTGGTGTGGTGTAGTCGTCTCGGCCAGAAGCAGAGCACTGGTGTGGTGAAGATGGCCACAGCCAGAGCCACAGGCCCTGGTGTGGTGTAGTTGGCCTCAACCAGCAGCACAGGCCCTGGTGTGGTGTAGTTGGCCTCAGCCATAATCACAGGCCCTGGTGTGGTCAAGATGGCCTCGGCCAGAAGCAAAGGCACTCCTGTGGTGTAGATGGCCTAGGACAGAGCCACAGGCCATTGTCTGCAATGAAGGGTCTACAATGTCGATGTTGGGTTTTTACTCTTTGTATACGGCGAAGATGGCCTTCCAAAAGACCCTGGTGCGGTGTAGATGGCCTCAAACAGCAGCACAGGCCCTGTTGTGGTTTAGGTTGCCTCAGCAAGAAGCACAGGACCTGGTGTGGAGTAGTGGGCTCTGCCAGAAGCACAGGCCTTGGTGTGGTGAAGGTGGCTTCAGCCAGCAGCACAGGCCATGGTGTGGTGTAGGTGGTCTCAGCAAGAAGCACAGGCCCTGGTGTGGTGTAGTCGCCTCGGCCAGAAGCATAGCACTATTGTGTTGTACATGGCCACAGCCAGTGCCACAGGCCCTGGTGTGGTGTAGTTGGGCACAACAAGCAGCACCGGCCCTGGTGTGGTGTAGTTGCCTCGGCCAGAAGAAGAGCACTGTTGTGGTGCAGATGGCCTCAGCCAGTGCCACAGGCCCTAGTCTGGTGTAGTTGTCCTCAACCAGCAGCACATGCCCTGTTGTGGTGTATTTGGCCTCAGCCATAATCACAGGCCCTGGTGTGGTGAAGATGGCCACAGCCAGAGCCACAGGCCCTGGTGTGGTGTAGTTGGCCTCAACATGCAGCACAGGCCCTGGTGTGGTGAAGTTGGGCGCAACAAGCAGCACAGGCCCTGGTGTGGGGTAGTTGGCCTCAGCCTGAAGCACAGGCCTGGTGTGGTGTAGTTGGCCTCAACCAGCAGCACAGGCCCTGGTGTGGTGAAGTCGCCTCGGCCATAATCGCAGCCCCTGGTGTGGTGAAGATGGCCTCGGCCAGAAGCAAAGGCACTGGTGTGGTGAAGATGGCCTCAACCAGCCGCACAGGCCCTGGTGTGGTGTAGTTGGCCTCAACCAGCAGCACAGGCCCTGGTGTGGTGTAGATGGCCTCAAACAGCAGCACAGGCACTGTTGTGGTTTAGGTTGCCTCAGCAAGAAGCACAGGACCTGGTGTGGAGTAGTGGTCTCAGCCAGAAGCACAAGCCATGGTGTGGTGTAGGTGGTCTCAGCAAGAAGCACAGGCCCTGGTGTGGTGTAGTCGCCTCGGCCAGAAGCATAGCACTATTGTGTTGTACATGGCCACAGCCAGTGCCACGGGCCTTGGTGTGGTGTAGTTGGCCTCAACCAGCAGCTCAGGTCCTGGTGTGGTGTAGTTGGCCTCAGCAATAATCACAGGCCCTGGTGTGGTGTAGTTGGCCTCAACCAGCAACACAGGCCTGGTGTGGTGTAGCTGGCCTCAACCAGCAACACAGGCCCTGGTGTGGTGTAGTCGCCTCGGCCATAATCGCAGGCCCTGCTGTGGTGAAGATGGCCTCGGCCAGAAGCAAAGGCACTGGTGTGGTGAAGATGGCCTCAACCAGCCGCACAGGCCCTGGTGTGGTGTAGTAGGCCTCAACTAGCAGCACAGGCCCTGGTGTGGTGTAGTTGGCCTCAACCAGGAGCTCAGGTCCTGGTGTGGTGTAGTTGGCCTCAGCAATAATCACAGGCCCTGGTGTGGTGTAGTTGGCCTCAACCAGCAGCACAGGCCTGGTGTGGTGTAGTTGGGCTCAACAAGCAGCACAGGCCCTGGTGTGGGGTAGTTGGCCTCAGCCTGAAGCACAGGCCTGGTGTGGTGTAGTTGGCCTCAACCAACAGCACAGGCCCTGGTGCGGTGTAGTTGGCCTCAGCCATAATCACAGGCCATGGTGTGGTGTAGTTGGCCTCAGCCAGCAGCACAGGGCCTGGTGTGGTGTAGTCGTCTCGGCCAGAAGCAGAGCACTGGTGTGGTGAAGATGGCCACAGCCAGAGCCACAGGCTCTGGTGTGGTGTAGTTGGCCTCACCCAGCAGCACAGGCCCTGGTGTGGTGTAGTTGGCCTCAAACAGCAGCACAGGCCCTGTTGTGGTTCAGGTTGCCCCAGCAAGAAGCACAGGACCTGGTGTGGAGTAGTGGGCTCAGCCAGAAGCACAAGCCATGGTGTGGTGTAGGTGGTCTCAGCAAGAAGCACAGGCCCTGGTGTGGTGTAGTCGCCTCGGCCAGAAGCATAGCACTATTGTGTTGTACATGGCCACAACCAGTGCCACGGGCCCTGGTGTGGTGAAGATGGCCTCGGCCCGAAGCAACGGCACTGGTGTGGTGAAGATGGCCTCAACAAGCAGCACAGGCCCTGGTGTGGTGTAGTTGGCCTCAACCAGCAGCACAGGCCCTGGTGTGGTGAAGTTGGCCTCAGCCATAATCACAGGCCCTGGTGTGGTGAAGATGGCCTTGGCCAGGAGCAAAGGCACTCCTGTGGTGTAGATGGCCTAGGACAGAGCCACAGGCCATTGTCTGCAATGAATGGTCTACAGTGTCGATGTTGGGTTTTTACTCCTTGTATACGGCGAAGATGGCATTCCAAGAGGCCCTGGTGCGGTGTAGTTGGCCTCAAGCAGCAGCACAGGCCCTGGTGTGGTGAAGTTGGCCTCGGCCAGAAGCAAAGGCACTGGTGTGGTGAAGATGGCCTCAACCAGCCGCACAGGCCCTGGTGTGGTGTAGTTGTCCTCAACCAGCAGCACAGGCCCTGGTGTGGTGTAGTTGGCCTCAACCAGCAGCTCAGGTCCTGGTGTGGTGTAGTTGGCCTCAGCAATAATCACAGGCCCTGGTGTGGTGTAGTTGGCCTCAACCAGCAACACAGGCCTGGTGTGGTGTAGTTGGCCTCAACCAGCAGCACAGGCCCTGGTGTGGTGTAGTCGCCTCGGCCATAATCGCAGCCCCTGGTGTGGTGAAGATGGCCTCGGCCAGAAGCAAAGGCACTGCTGTGGTGAAGATGGCCTCAACCAGCCGCACAGGCCCTGGTGTGGTGTAGTTGGCCTCAACCAGCAGCACAGGCCCTGGTGTGGTGTAGTTGGCCTCAACCAGCAGCACAGGCCTGGTGTGGTGTAGTTGGGCTCAACAAGCAGCACAGGCCCTGGTGTGGGGTAGTTGGCCTCAGCAATAATCACAGGCCTGGTGTGGTGTAGTTGGCCTCAACCAGCAGCACAGGCCCTGGTGTGGTGTAGTTGGCCTCAGCCATAATCACAGGCCATGGTGTGGTGTAGTTGGCCTTAGCCAGCAGCACAGGGCCTGGTGTGGTGTAGTCGTCTCGGCCGGAAGCAGAGCACTGGTGTGGTGAAGATGGCCACAGCCAGAGCCACAGGCCCTGTTGTGGTGTAGGTTGCCTCAGCGAGAAGCACAGGACCTGGTGTGGAGTAGTGGGCTCAGCCAGCAGCTCAGGTCCTGGTGTGGTGTAGTTGGCCTCAGACATAATCACAGGCCCTGGTGTGGAGTAGTTGGCCTCAACCAGCAGCACAGGCCTGGTGTGGTGTAGTTGGCCTCAACCAGCAGCACAGGCCCTGGTGTGGTGTAGTCGCCTCGGCCATAATCACAGGCCCTGGTGTGGTGTAGTTGGCCTCAGCCAGCAGCACAGGGCCTGGTGTGGTGTAGTCGTCTCGGCCAGAAGCAACGGCACTGGTGTGGTGAAGATGGCCACAGCCAGAGCCACTGGCCCTGGTGTGGTGTAGTTGGCCTCAACCAGCAGCACAGGCCCTGGTGTGGTGTAGTTGGCCTCAGCCATAATCACAGGCCCTGGTGTGGTGAAGATGGCCTCGGCCAGAAGCAAAGGCACTCCTGTGGTGTAGATGGCCTAGGACAGAGCCACAGGCCATTGTCTGCAATGAAGGGTCTACAATGTCGATGTTGGGTTTTTACTCTTTGTATACGGCGAAGATGGCCTTCCAAAAGACCCTGGTGCGGTGTAGTTGGCCTCAAACAGCAGCACAGGCCCTGTTGTGGTTTAGGTTGCCTCAGCAAGAAGCACAGGACCTGGTGTGGAGTAGTGGGCTCAGCCAGAAGCAATGGCCTTGGTGTGGTGAAGGTGGCTTCAGCCAGCAGCACAGGCCATGGTGTGGTGTAGGTGGTCTCAGCAAGAAGCACAGGCCCTGGTGTGGTGTAGTCGACTCGGCCAGAAGCATAGCACTATTGTGTTGTACATGGCCACAGCCAGTGCCACAGGCCCTGGTGTGGTGTAGTTGGGCTCAACAAGCAGCACAGGCCCTGGTGTGGGGTAGTTGGCCTCGGCCTGAAGCACAGGCCTGGTGTGGTGTAGTTGGCCTCAACCAGCAGCACAGGCCCTGGTGTGGAGTAGTTGGCCTCAGCCAGCAGCACAGGGCCTGGTGTGGTGTAGTCGTCTCGGCCAGAAGCAGAGCACTGGTGTGGTGAAGATGGCCACAGCCAGAGCCACAGGCCCTGGTGTGGTGTAGTTGGCCTCAGCCATAATCACAGGCCCTGGTGTGGTGAAGATGGCCTCGGCCAGAAGCAAAGGCACTGGTGTGGTGAAGATGGCCTCAACCAGCCGCACAGGCCCCGGTGTGGTGTAGTTGGCCTCAACCAGCAGCACAGGCCCTGGTGTGGGGTAGTTGGCCTCAACCAGCAGCTCAGGTCCTGGTGTGGTGTAGTTGGCCTCAGCAATAATCACAGGCCCTGGTGTGGTGTAGTTGGCCTCAACCAGCAGCACAGGCCTGGTGTGGTGTAGTTGGCCTCAACCAGCAGCACAGGCCCTGGTGTGGTGTAGTCGCCTCGGCCATAATCACAGGCCCTGGTGTGGTGTAGTTGGCCTCAGCCAGCAGCACAGGGCCTGGTGTGGTGTAGTCGTCTCGGCCAGAAGCAACGGCACTGGTGTGGTGAAGATGGCCACAGCCAGAGCCACTGGCCCTGGTGTGGTGTAGTTGGCCTCAACCAGCAGCACAGGCCCTGGTGTGGTGTAGTTGGCCTCAGCCATAATCACAGGCCCTGGTGTGGTGAAGATGGCCTCGGCCAGAAGCAAAGGCACTCCTGTGGTGTAGATGGCCTAGGACAGAGCCACAGGCCATTGTCTGCAATGAAGGGTCTACAATGTCGATGATGGGTTTTTACTCTTTGTATACGGCGAAGATGGCCTTCCAAAAGACCCTTGTGCGGTGTAGTTGGCCTCAAACAGCAGCACAGGCCCTGTTGTGGTTTAGGTTGCCTCAGCAAGAAGCACAGGACCTGGTGTGGAGTAGTGGGCTAAGCCAGAAGCACTGGCCTTGGTGTGGTGAAGGTGGCTTCAGCCAGCAGCACAGGCCATGGTGTGGTGTAGGTGGTCTCAGCAAGAAGCACAGCCCCTGGTGTGGTGTAGTCGCCTCGGCCAGAAGCATAGCACTATTGTGTTGTACATGGCCACAGCCAGTGCCACAGGCCCTGGTGTGGTGTAGTTGGGCTCAACAAGCAGCACAGGCCCTGGTGTGGGGTAGTTGGCCTCGGCCTGAAGCACAGGCGTGGTGTGGTGCAGTTGGCCTCAACATGCAGCACAGGCCCTGGTGTGGTGAAGTTGGGCGCAACAAGCAGCACAGGCCCTGGTGTGGTGAAGATCGCCTCGGCCAGAAGCAACGGCACTGGTGTGGTGAAGATGGCCTCAACAAGCAGCACAGGCCCTGGTGTGGTGTAGTTGGCCTCACCCAGCAGCACAGGCCCTGGTGTGGTGAAGTTGGCCTCAGCCATAATCACAGGCCCTGGTGTGGTGAAGATGGCCTTGGCCAGGAGCAAAGGCACTCCTGTGGTGTAGATGGCCTAGGACAGAGCCACAGGCCATTGTCTGCAATGAAGGGTCTACAATGTCGATGTTGGGTTTTTACTCTTTGTATACGGCGACGATGGCCTTCCAAAAGACCCTGGTGCGGTGTAGTTGGCCTCAAACAGCAGCACAGGCCCTGTTGTGGTTTAGGTTGCCTCAGCAAGAAGCACAGGACCGGGTGTGGAGTAGTGGGCTCAGCCAGAAGCACTGGCCTTGGTGTGGTGAAGGTGGCTTCAGCCAGCAGCACAGGCCATGGTGTGGTGTAGGTGGTCTCAGCAAGAAGCACAGGCCCTGGTGTGGTGTAGTCGCCTCGGCCAGAAGCATAGCACTATTGTGTTGTACATGGCCACAGCCAGTGCCACAGGCCCTGGTGTGGTGTAGTTGGGCCCAACAAGCAGCACAGGCCCTGGTGTGGTGTAGTTGCCTCGGCCAGAAGCACAGGCCTGGTGTGGTGGAGTTGGCCTCAACCAGCAGCACAGGCCCTGGTGTGGTGTAGTTGGCCTCAGCCAGCAGCACAGGGCCTGGTGTGGTGTAGTCGTCTCGGCCAGAAGTAGAGCACTGGTGTGGTGAAGATGGCCACAGCCAGAGCCACAGGCCCTGGTGTGGTGTATTTGGCCTCAACCAGCAGCACAGGCCCTGGTGTGGTGTAGTTGGCCTCAGCCATAATCACAGGCCCTGGTGTGGTGAAGATGGCCTCGGCCATAAGCAAAGGCACTCCTGTGGTGTAGATGGCCTAGGACAGAGCCACAGGCCATTGTCTGCAATGAAGGGTCTACAATGTCGATGTTGGGTTTTTACTCTTTGTATAAGGCGAAGATGGCCTTCCAAAAGACCCTGGTGCGGTGTAGTTGGCCTCAAACAGCAGCACAGGCCCTGTTGTGGTTTAGGTTGCCTCAGCAAGAAGCACAGGCCCTGGTGTGGTGTAGTTGGCCTCAGCCATAATCACAGGCCCTGGTGTGGTGTAGTTGGCCTCAGCCAGCAGCACAGGGCCTGGTGTGGTGTAGTCGTCTCGGCCAGAAGCAGAGCACTGGTGTGGTGAAGATGGCCACAGCCAGAGCCACAGGCCCTGGTGTGGTGTAGTTGGCCTCAACCAGCAGCACAGGCCCTGGTGTGGTGAAGTTGGCCTCAGCCATAATCACAGGCCCTGGTGTGGTGAAGATGGAGTCGGCCAGAAGCAAAGGCCCTGGTGTGGTGTAGTTCGCCTCAGCAATAATCACAGGCCCTGGTGTGGTGTAGTTGGCCTCAACCAGCAGCACAGGCCCTGGTGTGGTGTAGTCGCCTCGGCCATATTCACAGGCCATGGTGTGGTGTAGTTGGCCTCAGCCAGCAGCACAGGGCCTGGTGTGGTGTAGTCGTCTCGAACAGAAGCAGAGCACTGGTGTGGTGAAGATGGCCACAGCCAGAGCCACAGGCCCTGGTGTGGTGTAGTTGGCCTCAACCAGCAGCACAGGCCCTGGTGTGGTGTAGTTGGCCTCAGCCATAATCACAGGCCCTGGTGTGGTGAAGATGGCCTCGGCCAGAAGCAAAGGCACTCCTGTGGTGTAGTTGGCCTAGGACAGAGCCACAGGCCATTGTCTGCAATGAAGGGTCTACAATGTCGATGTTGGATTTTTACTCTTTGTATGCGGCGAAGATGGCCTTCCAAAAGACCCTGGTGTGGTGTAGTTGGCCTCAAACAGCAGCACAGGCCCTGTTGTGGTTTAGGTTGCCTCAGCAAGAAGCACAGGACCGGGTGTGGAGTAGTGGGCTCAGCCAGAAGCACTGGCCTTGGTGTGGTGAAGGTGGTCTCAGCAAGAAGCACAGGCCCTGGTGTGGTGTAGTCGCCTCGGCCAGAAGCATAGCACTATTGTGTTGTACATGGCCACAGCCAGTGCCACAGGCCCTGGTGTGGTGTAGTTGCCTCGGCCAGAAGCACAGGCCTGGTGTGGTGTAGTTGGCCTCAACCAGCAGCACAGGCCCTGGTGTGGTGTACTTGGCCTCAGCCAGCAGCACAGGGCCTGGTGTGGTGTAGTCGTCTCGGCCAGAAGCAGAGCACTGGTGTGGTGAAGATGGCCACAGCCAGAGCCACAGGCCCTGGTGTGGTGTAGTTGGCCTCAGCCATAATCACAGGCCCTGGTGTGGTGAAGATGGCCTCGGCCAGAAGCAAAGGCACTCCTGTGGTGTAGATGGCCTAGGACAGAGCCACAGGCCATTGTCTGCAATGAAGGGTCTACAATGTCGATGTTGGGTTTTTACTCTTTGTATATGGCGAAGATGGCCTTCCAAAAGACCCTGGTGCGGTGTAGTTGGCCTCAAACAGCAGCACAGGCCCTGTTGTGGTTTAGGTTGCCTCAGCAAGAAGCACAGGACCTGGTGTGGAGTAGTGGGCTCAGCCAGAAGCACAAGCCATGGTGTGGTGTACGTGGTCTCAACAAGAAGCACAGGCCATGGTGTGGTGTAGTCGCCTCGGCCAGAAGCAGAGCACTGGTGTGGTGCAGATGGCCTCAGCCAGTGCCACAGGCCCTAGTCTGGTGTAGTTGGCCTCAACCAGCAGCACAGGCCCTGTTGTGGTGTATTTGGCCTCAGCCATAATCACAGGCCCTGGTGTGGTGAAGATGGCCACAGCCAGAGCCACTGGCCCTGGTGTGGTGTAGTTGGCCTCAACAAGCAGCACAGACCCTGGTGTGGTGAAGATGGCCTCGGCCAGAAGCAACGGCACTGGTGTGGTGAAGATGGCCACAGCCAGAGCCACAGGCCCTGGTGTGGTGTAGTGGGCTCAGCCAGAAGCACTGGCCTTGGTGTGGTGAAGGTGGCTTCAGCCAGCAGCACAGGCCATGGTGTGGTGTAGGTGGTCTCAGCAAGAAGCAGAGGCCCTGGTGTGGTGTAGTCGCCTCGGCCAGAAGCATAGCACTATTGTGTTGTACATGGCCACAGCCAGTGCCACAGGCCCTGGTGTGGTGTAGTTGGGCTCAACAAGCAGCACAGGCCCTGGTGTGGTGTAGTTGGCTTGGCCAGAAGAAGAGCACTGTTGTGGTGCAGATGGCCTCAGCCAGTGCCACAGGCCCTAGTCTGGTGTAGTTGGCCTCAGCCATCAGCACAGGCCCTGTTGTGGTGTATTTGGCCTCAGCCATAATCACAGGCCCTGGTGTGGTGAAGATGGCCACAGCCAGAGCCACAGGCCCTGGTGTGGTGTAGTTGGCCTCAACATGCAGCACAGGCCCTGGTGTGGTGAACTTGGGCTCAACAAGCAGCACAGGCCCTGGTGTGGTGAAGATGGCCTCGGCCAGAAGCAACGGCACTGGTGTGGTGAAGATGGCCTCAACAAGCAGCACAGGCCCTGGTGTGGTGTAGTTGGCCTCAACCAGCAGCACAGGCCCTGGTGTGGTGAAGTTGGCCTTAGCCATAATCACAGGCCCTGGTGTGGTGTAGTCGCCTCGGCCAGAAGCATAGCACTATTGTGTTGTACATGGCCACAGCCAGTGCCACAGGCCCTGGTGTGGTGTAGTTTGGCTCAACAAGCAGCACAGGCCCTGGTGTGGTGTAGTTGCCTCGGCCAGAAGAAGAGCACTGTTGTGGTGCAGATGGCCTCAGCCAGTGCCAAAGGCCCTAGTCTGGTGTAGTTGGCCTCAACCAGCAGCACAGGCCCTGTTGTGGTGTATTTGGCCTCAGCCATAATCACAGGCCCTGGTGTGGTGAAGAAGGCCACAGCCAGAGCCACAGGCCCTGGTGTGGTGTAGTTGGCCTCAACAAGCAGCACAGACCCTGGTGTGGTGAAGATGGCCTCGGCCAGAAGCAACGGCACTGGTGTGGTGAAGATGGCCACAGCCAGAGCCACAGGCCCTGGTGTGGTGTAGTTGGCCTCAACCAGCAGCACAGGCCCTGGTGTGGTGTAGTTGGCATCAGCCATTATCACAGGCCCTGGTGTGGTGAAGATGGCCTCAGCCAGAAGCAAAGGCACTCCTGTGGTGTAGATGGCCTAGGACAGAGCCACAGGCCATTGTCTGCAATGAAGGGTCTACAATGTCGATGTTGGGTTTTTACTCTTTGTATACGGCGAAGATGGGCTTCCAAAAGACCCTGGTGCGGTGTAGTTGGCCTCAAACAGCAGCACAGGCCCTGTTGTGGTTTAGGTTGCCTCAGCAAGAAGCACAGGACCTGGTGTGGAGTAGTGGGCTCAGCCAGAAGCACTGGCCTTGGTGTGGTGAAGGTGGCTTCAGCCAGCAGCACAGGCCATGGTGTGGTGTAGGTGGTCTCAGCAAGAAGCAGAGGCCCTGGTGTGGTGTAGTCGCCTCGGCCAGAAGCATAGCACTATTGTGTTGTACATGGCCACAGCCAGTGCCACGGGCCTTGGTGTGGTGTAGTTGGGCTCAACAAGCAGCACAGGCCCTGGTGTGGTGTAGTTGGCTCGGCCAGAAGAAGAGCACTGTTGTGGTGCAGATGGCCTCAGCCAGTGCCACAGGCCCTAGTCTGGTGTAGTTGGCCTCAGCCAGCAGCACAGGCCCTGTTGTGGTGTATTTGGCCTCAGCCATAATCACAGGCCCTGGTGTGGTGAAGATGGCCACAGCCAGAGCCACAGGCCCTGGTGTGGTGTAGTTGGCCTCAACATGCAGCACAGGCCCTGGTGTGGTGAAGTTGGGCTCAACAAGCAGCACAGGCCCTGGTGTGGTGAAGATGGCCTCGGCCAGAAGCAACGGCACTGGTGTGGTGAAGATGGCCTCAACAAGCAGCACAGGCCCTGGTGTGGTGTAGTTGGCCTCAGCCATAATCACAGGCCCTGTTGTGGTGTATTTGGCCTCAGCTATAATCACAGGCCCTGGTGTGGTGAAGATGGCCACAGCCAGAGCCCCAGGCCCTGGTGTGGTGTAGTTGGCCTCAACATGCAGCACAGGCCCTGGTGTGGTGAAGTTGGGCTCAACAAGCAGCACAGGCCCTGGTGTGGTGAAGATGGCCTCGGCCAGAAGCAACGGCACTGGTGTGGTGAAGATGGCCTCAACAAGCAGCACAGGCCCTGGTGTGGTGTAGTTGGCCTCAACCAGCAGCACAGGCCCTGGTGTGGTGAAGTTGGCCTTAGCCATAATCACAGGCCCTGGTGTGGTGTAGTCGCCTCGGCCAGAAGCATAGCACTATTGTGTTGTACATGGCCACAGCCAGTGCCACAGGCCCTGGTGTGGTGTAGTTGGGCTCAACAAGCAGCACAGGCCCTGGTGTGGTGTAGTTGCCTCGGCCAGAAGAAGAGCACTGTTGTGGTGCAGATGGCCTCAGCCAGTGCCACAGGCCCTAGTCTGGTGTAGTTGGCCTCAACCAGCAGCACAGGCCCTGTTGTGGTGTATTTGGCCTCAGCCATAATCACAGGCCCTGGTGTGGTGAAGATGGCCACAGCCAGAGCCACAGGCCCTGGTGTGGTGTAGTTGGCCTCAACAAGCAGCACAGACCCTGGTGTGGTGAAGATGACCTCGGCCAGAAGCGACGGCACTGGTGTGGTGAAGATGGCCACAGCCAGAGCCACAGGCCCTGGTGTGGTGTAGTTGGCCTCAACCAGCAGCACAGGCCCTGTTGTGGTTTATTTGGCCTCAGCCATAATCACAGGCCCTGGTGTGGTGAAGATGGCCACAGCCAGAGCCACAGGCCCTGGTGTGGTGTAGTTGGCCTCAACAAGCAGCACAGACCCTGTTGTGGTGTATTTGGCCTCAGCCATAATCACAGGCCCTGGTGTGGTGAAGATGGCCACAGCCAGAGCCACAGGCCCTGGTGTGGTGTAGTTGGCCTCAACAAGCAGCACAGACCCTGGTGTGGTGAAGATGGCCTCGGCCAGAAGCAACGACACTGGTGTGGTGAAGATGGCCACAGGCAGAGCCACAGGCCCTGGTGTGGTGTAGTTGGCCTCAACCAGCAGCACAGGCCCTGGTGTGGTGAAGTTGGCCTTAGCCATAATCACAGGCCCTGGTGTGGTGTAGTCGCCTCGGCCAGAAGCATAGCACTATTGTGTTGTACATGGCCACAGCCAGTGCCACAGGCCCTGGTGTGGTGTAGTTGGGCTCAACAAGCAGCACAGGCCCTGGTGTGGTGTAGTTGCCTCGGCCAGAAGAAGAGCACTGTTGTGGTGCAGATGGCCTCAGCCAGTGCCACAGGCCCTAGTCTGGTGTAGTTGGCCTCAACCAGCAGCACAGGCCCTGTTGTGGTGTATTTGGCCTCAGCCATAATCACAGGCCCTGGTGTGGTGAAGATGGCCACAGCCAGAGCCACAGGCCCTGGTGTGGTGTACTTGGCCTCAACATGCAGCACAGGCCCTGGTGTGGTGAAGTTGGGCGCAACAAGCAGCACAGGCCCTGGTGTGGTGAAGATGGCCTCGGCCAGAAGCAACAGCACTGGTGTGGTGAAAATGGCCTCAACAAGCAGCACAGGCCCTGGTGTGGTGTAGTTGGCCTCAACCAGCAGCACAGGCCCTGGTGTGGTGAAGTTGGCCTCAGCCATAATCACAGGCCCTGGTGTGGTGAAGATGGCCTTGGCCAGGAGCAAAGGCACTCCTGTGGTGTAAATGGCCTAGGACAGAGCCACAGGCCATTGTCTGCAATGAATGGTCTACAATGTCGATGTTGGATTTTTACTCTTTGTATACGGCGAAGATGGCATTCCAAAAGGCCCTGGTGCGGTGTAGTTGGCCTCAACCAGCAGCACAGGCCCTGGTGTGGTGTAGTTGGCCTCAACCAGCAGCACAGGCCCTGGTGTGGTGTAGTTGGCCTCAACCAGCAGCTCAGGTCCTGGTGTGGTGTAGTTGGCTTCAGCAATAATCACAGGCCCTGGTGTGGTGTAGTTGGCCTCAACCAGCAGCTCAGGTCCTGGTGTGGTGTAGTTGGCTTCAGCAATAATCACAGGCCCTGGTGTGGTGTAGTTGGCCTCAACCACCAACAGAGGCCTGGTGTGGTGTAGTTGGCCTCAACCAGCAGCACAGGCCCTGGTGTGGTGAAGTCGCCTCGGCCATAATCGCAGCCCCTGGTGTGGTGAAGATGGCCTCGGCCAGAAGCAAAGGCACTGGTGTGGTGAAGATGGCCTCAACCAGCCGCACAGGCCCTGGTGTGGTGTAGTTGGCCTCAACCAGCAGCACAGGCCCTGGTGTGGTGTAGATGGCCTCAAACAGCAGCACAGGCACTGTTGTGGTTTAGGTTGCCTCAGCAAGAAGCACAGGACCTGGTGTGGAGTAGTGGGCTCAGCCAGAAGCACAAGCCATGGTGTGGTGTAGGTGGTCTCGGCAAGAAACACAGGCCCTGGTGTGGTGTAGTCGCCTCGGCCAGAAGCATAGCACTATTGTGTTGTACATGGCCACAGCCAGTGCCACGGGCCTTGGTGTGGTGTAGTTGGCCTCAACCAGCAGCTCAGGTCCTGGTGTGGTGTAGTTGGCCTCAGCAATAATCACAGGCCCTGGTGTGGTGTAGTTGGCCTCAACCAGCAACACAGGCCTGGTGTGGTGTAGCTGGCCTCAACCAGCAACACAGGCCCTGGTGTGGTGTAGTCGCCTCGGCCATAATCGCAGGCCCTGCTGTGGTGAAGATGGCCTCGGCCAGAAGCAAAGGCACTGGTGTGGTGAAGATGGCCTCAACCAGCCGCACAGGCCCTGGTGTGGTGTAGTTGGCCTCAACTAGCAGCACAGGCCCTGGTGTGGTGTAGTTGGCCTCAACCAGGAGCTCAGGTCCTGGTGTGGTCTAGTTGGCCTCAGCAATAATCACAGGCCCTGGTGTGGTGTAGTTGGCCTCAACCAGCAGCACAGGCCTGGTGTGGTGTAGTTGGGCTCAACAAGCAGCACAGGCCCTGGTGTGGGGTAGTTGGCCTCAGCCTGAAGCACAGGCCTGGTGTGGTGTAGTTGGCCTCAACCAACAGCACAGGCCCTGGTGTGGTGTAGTTGGCCTCAGCCATAATCACAGGCCATGGTGTGGTGTAGTTGGCCTCAGCCAGCAGCACAGGGCCTGGTGTGGTGTAGTCGTCTCGGCCAGAAGCAGAGCACTGGTGTGGTGAAGATGGCCACAGCCAGAGCCACAGGCCCTGGTGTGGTGTAGTTGGCCTCACCCAGCAGCACAGGCCCTGGTGTGGTGTAGTTGGCCTCAAACAGCAGCACAGGCCCTGTTGTGGTTCAGGTTGCCCCAGCAAGAAGCACAGGACCTGGTGTGGAGTAGTGGGCTCAGCCAGAAGCACAAGCCATGGTGTGGTGTAGGTGGTCTCAGCAAGAAGCACAGGCCCTGGTGTGGTGTAGTCGCCTCGGCCAGAAGCATAGCACTATTGTGTTGTACATGGCCACAACCAGTGCCACGGGCCCTGGTGTGGTGAAGATGGCCTCGGCCCGAAGCAACGGCACTGGTGTGGTGAAGATGGCCTCAACAAGCAGCACAGGCCCTGGTGTGGTGTAGTTGGCCTCAACCAGCAGCACAGGCCCTGGTGTGGTGAAGTTGGCCTCAGCCATAATCACAGGCCCTGGTGTGGTGAAGATGGCCTTGGCCAGGAGCAAAGGCACTCCTGTGGTGTAGATGGCCTAGGACAGAGCCACAGGCCATTGTCTGCAATGAATGGTCTACAGTGTCGATGTTGGGTTTTTACTCCTTGTATACGGCGAAGATGGCATTCCAAGAGGCCCTGGTGCGGTGTAGTTGGCCTCAACCAGCAGCACAGGCCCTGGTGTGGTGAAGTTGGCCTCGGCCAGAAGCAAAGGCACTGCTGTGGTGAAGATGGCCTCAACCAGCCGCACAGGCCCTGGTGTGGTGTAGTTGTCCTCAACCAGCAGCACAGGCCCTGGTGTGTTGTAGTTGGCCTCAACCAGCAGCTCAGGTCCTGGTGTGGTGTAGTTGGCCTCAGCAATAATCACAGGCCCTGGTGTGGTGTAGTTGGCCTCAACCAGCAACACAGGCCTGGTGTGGTGTAGTTGGCCTCAACCAGCAGCACAGGCCCTGGTGTGGTGTAGTCGCCTCGGCCATAATCGCAGCCCCTGGTGTGGTGAAGATGGCCTCGGCCAGAAGCAAAGGCACTGCTGTGGTGAAGATGGCCTCAACCAGCCGCACAGGCCCTGGTGTGGTGTAGTTGGCCTCAACCAGCAGCACAGGCCCTGGTGTGGTGTAGTTGGCCTCAACCAGCAGCACAGGCCTGGTGTGGTGTAGTTGGGCTCAACAAGCAGCACAGGCCCTGGTGTGGGGTAGTTGGCCTCAGCAATAATCACAGGCCTGGTGTGGTGTAGTTGGCCTCAACCAGCAGCACAGGCCCTGGTGTGGTGTAGTTGGCCTCAGCCATAATCACAGGCCATGGTGTGGTGTAGTTGGCCTTAGCCAGCAGCACAGGGCCTGGTGTGGTGTAGTCGTCTCGGCCGGAAGCAGAGCACTGGTGTGGTGAAGATGGCCACAGCCAGAGCCACAGGCCCTGTTGTGGTGTAGGTTGCCTCAGCGAGAAGCACAGGACCTGGTGTGGAGTAGTGGGCTCAGCCAGCAGCTCAGGTCCTGGTGTGGTGTAGTTGGCCTCAGCCATAATCACAGGCCCTGGTGTGGAGTAGTTGGCCTCAACCAGCAGCACAGGCCTGGTGTGGTGTAGTTGGCCTCAACCAGCAGCACAGGCCCTGGTGTGGTGTAGTCGCCTCGGCCATAATCACAGGCCCTGGTGTGGTGTAGTTGGCCTCAGCCAGCAGCACAGGGCCTGGTGTGGTGTAGTCGTCTCGGCCAGAAGCAACGGCACTGGTGTGGTGAAGATGGCCACAGCCAGAGCCACTGGCCCTGGTGTGGTGTAGTTGGCCTCAACCAGCAGCACAGGCCCTGGTGTGGTGTAGTTGGCCTCAGCCATAATCACAGGCCCTGGTGTGGTGAAGATGGCCTCGGCCAGAAGCAAAGGCACTCCTGTGGTGTAGATGGCCTAGGACAGAGCCACAGGCCATTGTCTGCAATGAAGGGTCTACAATGTCGATGTTGGGTTTTTACTCTTTGTATACGGCGAAGATGGCCTTCCAAAAGACCCTGGTGCGGTGTAGTTGGCCTCAAACAGCAGCACAGGCCCTGTTGTGGTTTAGGTTGCCTCAGCAAGAAGCACAGGACCTGGTGTGGAGTAGTGGGCTCAGCCAGAAGCAATGGCCTTGGTGTGGTGAAGGTGGCTTCAGCCAGCAGCACAGGCCATGGTGTGGTGTAGGTGGTCTCAGCAAGAAGCACAGGCCCTGGTGTGGTGTAGTCGCCTCGGCCAGAAGCATAGCACTATTGTGTTGTACATGGCCACAGCCAGTGCCACAGGCCCTGGTGTGGTGTAGTTGGGCTCAACAAGCAGCACAGGCCCTGGTGTGGGGTAGTTGGCCTCGGCCTGAAGCACAGGCCTGGTGTGGTGTAGTTGGCCTCAACCAGCAGCACAGGCCCTGGTGTGGAGTAGTTGGCCTCAGCCAGCAGCACAGGGCCTGGTGTGGTGTAGTCGTCTCGGCCAGAAGCAGAGCACTGGTGTGGTGAAGATGGCCACAGCCAGAGCCACAGGCCCTGGTGTGGTGTAGTTGGCCTCAGCCATAATCACAGGCCCTGGTGTGGTGAAGATGGCCTCGGCCAGAAGCAAAGGCACTGGTGTGGTGAAGATGGCCTCAACCAGCCGCACAGGCCCTGGTGTGGTGTAGTTGGCCTCAACCAGCAGCACAGGCCCTGGTGTGGGGTAGTTGGCCTCAAAAGCAGCTCAGGTCCTGGTGTGGTGTAGTTGGCCTCAGCAATAATCACAGGCCCTGGTGTGGTGTAGTTGGCCTCAACCAGCAGCACAGGCCTGGTGTGGTGTAGTTGGCCTCAACCAGCAGCACAGGCCCTGGTGTGGTGTAGTCGCCTCGGCCATAATCACAGGCCCTGGTGTGGTGTAGTTGGCCTCAGCCAGCAGCACAGGGCCTGGTGTGGTGTAGTCGTCTCGGCCAGAAGCAACGGCACTGGTGTGGTGAAGATGGCCACAGCCAGAGCCACTGGCCCTGGTGTGGTGTAGTTGGCCTCAACCAGCAGCACAGGCCCTGGTGTGGTGTAGTTGGCCTCAGCCATAATCACAGGCCCTGGTGTGGTGAAGATGGCCTCGGCCAGAAGCAAAGGCACTCCTGTGGTGTAGATGGCCTAGGACAGAGCCACAGGCCATTGTCTGCAATGAAGGGTCTACAATGTCGATGATGGGTTTTTACTCTTTGTATACGGCGAAGATGGCCTTCCAAAAGACCCTTGTGCGGTGTAGTTGGCCTCAAACAGCAGCACAGGCCCTGTTGTGGTTTAGGTTGCCTCAGCAAGAAGCACAGGACCTGGTGTGGAG
Organism: Pelmatolapia mariae; assembly: GCF_036321145.2. Lineage (NCBI taxonomy): Eukaryota > Metazoa > Chordata > Actinopteri > Cichliformes > Cichlidae > Pelmatolapia > Pelmatolapia mariae. The sequence goes on along the minus strand of NC_086233.1, from coordinate 11,809,605 downwards.
TAGTGGGCTAAGCCAGAAGCACTGGCCTTGGTGTGGTGAAGGTGGCTTCAGCCAGCAGCACAGGCCATGGTGTGGTGTAGGTGGTCTCAGCAAGAAGCACAGCCCCTGGTGTGGTGTAGTCGCCTCGGCCAGAAGCATAGCACTATTGTGTTGTACATGGCCACAGCCAGTGCAACAGGCCCTGGTGTGGTGTAGTTGGGCTCAACAAGCAGCACAGGCCCTGGTGTGGGGTAGTTGGCCTCGGCCTGAAGCACAGGCGTGGTGTGGTGCAGTTGGCCTCAACATGCAGCACAGGCCCTGGTGTGGTGAAGTTGGGCGCAACAAGCAGCACAGGCCCTGGTGTGGTGAAGATCGCCTCGGCCAGAAGCAACGGCACTGGTGTGGTGAAGATGGCCTGAACAAGCAGCACAGGCCCTGGTGTGGTGTAGTTGGCCTCACCCAGCAGCACAGGCCCTGGTGTGGTGAAGTTGGCCTCAGCCATAATCACAGGCCCTGGTGTGGTGAAGATGGCCTTGGCCAGGAGCAAAGGCACTCCTGTGGTGTAGATGGCCGAGGACAGAGTCACAGGCCATTGTCTGCAATGAAGGGTCTACAATGTCGATGTTGGGTTTTTACTCTTTGTATACGGCGACGATGGCCTTCCAAAAGACCCTGGTGCGGTGTAGTTGGCCTCAAACAGCAGCACAGGCCCTGTTGTGGTTTAGGTTGCCTCAGCAAGAAGCACAGGACCGGGTGTGGAGTAGTGGGCTCAGCCAGAAGCAATGGCCTTGGTGTGGTGAAGGTGGCTTCAGCCAGCAGCACAGGCCATGGTGTGGTGTAGGTGGTCTCAGCAAGAAGCACAGGCCCTGGTGTGGTGTAGTCGCCTCGGCCAGAAGCATAGCACTATTGTGTTGTACATGGCCACAGCCAGTGCCACAGGCCCTGGTGTGGTGTAGTTGGGCCCAACAAGCAGCACAGGCCCTGGTGTGGTGTAGTTGCCTCGGCCAGAAGCACAGGCCTGGTGTGGTGGAGTTGGCCTCAACCAGCAGCACAGGCCCTGGTGTGGTGTAGTTGGCCTCAGCCAGCAGCACAGGGCCTGGTGTGGTGTAGTCGTCTCGGCCAGAAGTAGAGCACTGGTGTGGTGAAGATGGCCACAGCCAGAGCCACAGGCCCTGGTGTGGTGTAGTTGGCCTCAACCAGCAGCACAGGCCCTGGTGTGGTGTAGTTGGCCTCAGCCATAATCACAGGCCCTGGTGTGGTGAAGATGGCCTCGGCCATAAGCAAAGGCACTCCTGTGGTGTAGATGGCCTAGGACAGAGCCACAGGCCATTGTCTGCAATGAAGGGTCTACAATGTCGATGTTGGGTTTTTACTCTTTGTATAAGGCGAAGATGGCCTTCCAAAAGACCCTGGTGCGGTGTAGTTGGCCTCAAACAGCAGCACAGGCCCTGTTGTGGTTTAGGTTGCCTCAGCAAGAAGCACAGGCCCTGGTGTGGTGTAGTTGGCCTCAGCCATAATCACAGGCCCTGGTGTGGTGTAGTTGGCCTCAGCCAGCAGCACAGGGCCTGGTGTGGTGTAGTCGTCTCGGCCAGAAGCAGAGCACTGGTGTGGTGAAGATGGCCACAGCCAGAGCCACAGGCCCTGGTGTGGTGTAGTTGGCCTCAACCAGCAGCACAGGCCCTGGTGTGGTGAAGTTGGCCTCAGCCATAATCACAGGCCCTGGTGTGGTGAAGATGGAGTCGGCCAGAAGCAAAGGCCCTGGTGTGGTGTAGTTGGCCTCAGCAATAATCACAGGCCCTGGTGTGGTGTAGTTGGCCTCAACCAGCAGCACAGGCCCTGGTGTGGTGTAGTCGCCTCGGCCATATTCACAGGCCATGGTGTGGTGTAGTTGGCCTCAGCCAGCAGCACAGGGCCTGGTGTGGTGTAGTCGTCTCTAACAGAAGCAGAGCACTGGTGTGGTGAAGATGGCCACAGCCAGAGCCACAGGCCCTGGTGTGGTGTAGTTGGCCTCAACCAGCAGCACAGGCCCTGGTGTGGTGTAGTTGGCCTCAGCCATAATCACAGGCCCTGGTGTGGTGAAGATGGCCTCGGCCAGAAGCAAAGGCACTCCTGTGGTGTAGTTGGCCTAGGACAGAGCCACAGGCCATTGTCTGCAATGAAGGGTCTACAATGTCGATGTTGGATTTTTACTCTTTGTATGCGGCGAAGATGGCCTTCCAAAAGACCCTGGTGTGGTGTAGTTGGCCTCAAACAGCAGCACAGGCCCTGTTGTGGTTTAGGTTGCCTCAGCAAGAAGCACAGGACCGGGTGTGGAGTAGTGGGCTCAGCCAGAAGCACTGGCCTTGGTGTGGTGAAGGTGGTCTCAGCAAGAAGCACAGGCCCTGGTGTGGTGTAGTCGCCTCGGCCAGAAGCATAGCACTATTGTGTTGTACATGGCCACAGCCAGTGCCACAAGCCCTGGTGTGGTGTAGTTGCCTTGGCAAGAAGCACAGGCCTGGTGTGGTGTAGTTGGCCTCAACCAGCAGCACAGGCCCTGGTGTGGTGTACTTGGCCTCAGCCAGCAGCACAGGGCCTGGTGTGGTGTAGTCATCTCGGCCAGAAGCAGAGCACTGGTGTGGTGAAGATGGCCACAGCCAGAGCCACAGGCCCTGGTGTGGTGTAGTTGGCCTCAACCAGCAGCACAGGCCCTGGTGTGGTGTAGTTGGCCTCAGCCATAATCACAGGCCCTGGTGTGGTGAAGATGGCCTCGGCCAGAAGCAAAGGCACTCCTGTGGTGTAGATGGCCTAGGACAGAGCCACAGGCCATTGTCTGCAATGAAGGGTCTACAATGTCGATGTTGGGTTTTTACTCTTTGTATACGGCGAAGATGGCCTTCCAAAAGACCCTGGTGCGGTGTAGTTGGCCTCAAACAGCAGCACAGGCCCTGTTGTGGTTTAGGTTGCCTCAGCAAGAAGCACAGGACCTGGTGTGGAGTAGTGGGCTCAGCCAGAAGCACAAGCCATGGTGTGGTGTACGTGGTCTCAATAAGAAGCACAGGCCATGGTGTGGTGTAGTCGCCTCGGCCAGAAGCAGAGCACTGGTGTGGTGCAGATGGCCTCAGCCAGTGCCACAGGCCCTAGTCTGGTGTAGTTGGCCTCAACCAGCAGCACAGGCCCTGTTGTGGTGTATTTGGCCTCAGCCATAATCACAGGCCCTGGTGTGGTGAAGATGGCCACAGCCAGAGCCACAGGCCCTGGTGTGGTGTAGTTGGCCTCAACAAGCAGCACAGACCCTGGTGTGGTGAAGATGGCCTCGGCCAGAAGCAACGGCACTGGTGTGGTGAAGATGGCCACAGCCAGAGCCACAGGCCCTGGTGTGGTGTAGTGGGCTCAGCCAGAAGCACTGGCCTTGGTGTGGTGAAGGTGGCTTCAGCCAGCAGCACAGGCCATGGTGTGGTGTAGGTGGTCTCAGCAAGAAGCAGAGGCCCTGGTGTGGTGTAGTCGCCTCGGCCAGAAGCATAGCACTATTGTGTTGTACATGGCCACAGCCAGTGCCACAGGCCCTGGTGTGGTGTAGTTGGGCTCAACAAGCAGCACAGGCCCTGGTGTGGTGTAGTTGGCTCGGCCAGAAGAAGAGCACTGTTGTGGTGCAGATGGCCTCAGCCAGTGCCACAGGCCTTAGTCTGGTGTAGTTGGCCTCAGCCATCAGCACAGGCCCTGTTGTGGTGTATTTGGCCTCAGCCATAATCACAGGCCCTGGTGTGGTGAAGATGGCCACAGCCAGAGCCACAGGCCCTGGTGTGGTGTAGTTGGCCTCAACATGCAGCACAGGCCCTGGTGTGGTGAAGTTGGGCTCAACAAGCAGCACAGGCCCTGGTGTGGTGAAGATGGCCTCGGCCAGAAGCAACGGCACTGGTGTGGTGAAGATGGCCTCAACAAGCAGCACAGGCCCTGGTGTGGTGTAGTTGGCCTCAGCCAGCAGCACAGGCCCTGTTGTGGTGTATTTGGCCTCAGCCATAATCACAGGCCCTGGTGTGGTGAAGATGGCCACAGCCAGAGCCACAGGCCCTGGTGTGGTGTAGTTGGCCTCAACATGCAGCACAGGCCCTGGTGTGGTGAACTTGGGCTCAACAAGCAGCACAGGCCCTGGTGTGGTGAAGATGGCCTCGGCCAGAAGCAACGGCACTGGTGTGGTGAAGGTGGCCTCAACAAGCAGCACAGGCCCTGGTGTGGTGTAGTTGGCCTCAACCAGCAACACAGGCCCTGGTGTGGTGAAGTTGGCCTTAGCCATAATCACAGGCCCTGGTGTGGTGTAGTCGCCTCGGCCAGAAGCATAGCACTATTGTGTTGTACATGGCCACAGCCAGTGCCACAGGCCCTGGTGTGGTGTAGTTTGGCTCAACAAGCAGCACAGGCCCTGGTGTGGTGTAGTTGCCTCGGCCAGAAGAAGAGCACTGTTGTGGTGCAGATGGCCTCAGCCAGTGCCAAAGGCCCTAGTCTGGTGTAGTTGGCCTCAACCAGCAGCACAGGCCCTGTTGTGGTGTATTTGGCCTCAGCCATAATCACAGGCCCTGGTGTGGTGAAGAAGGCCACAGCCAGAGCCACAGGCCCTGGTGTGGTGTAGTTGGCCTCAACAAGCAGCACAGACCCTGGTGTGGTGAAGATGGCCTCGGCCAGAAGCAACGGCACTGGTGTGGTGAAGATGGCCACAGCCAGAGCCACAGGCCCTGGTGTGGTGTAGTTGGCCTCAACCAGCAGCACAGGCCCTGGTGTGGTGTAGTTGGCATCAGCCATAATCACAGGCCCTGGTGTGGTGAAGATGGCCTCGGCCAGAAGCAAAGGCACTCCTGTGGTGTAGATGGCCTAGGACAGAGCCACAGGCCATTGTCTGCAATGAAGGGTCTACAATGTCGATGTTGGGTTTTTACTCTTTGTATACGGCGAAGATGGGCTTCCAAAAGACCCTGGTGCGGTGTAGTTGGCCTCAAACAGCAGCACAGGCCCTGTTGTGGTTTAGGTTGCCTCAGCAAGAAGCACAGGACCTGGTGTGGAGTAGTGGGCTCAGCCAGAAGCACTGGCCTTGGTGTGGTGAAGGTGGCTTCAGCCAGCAGCACAGGCCATGGTGTGGTGTAGGTGGTCTCAGCAAGAAGCAGAGGCCCTGGTGTGGTGTAGTCGCCTCGGCCAGAAGCATAGCACTATTGTGTTGTACATGGCCACAGCCAGTGCCACGGGCCTTGGTGTGGTGTAGTTGGGCTCAACAAGCAGCACAGGCCCTGGTGTGGGGTAGTTGGCTCGGCCAGAAGAAGAGCACTGTTGTGGTGCAGATGGCCTCAGCCAGTGCCACAGGCCCTAGTCTGGTGTAGTGGGCCTCAGCCAGCAGCACAGGCCCTGTTGTGGTGTATTTGGCCTCAGCCATAATCACAGGCCCTGGTGTGGTGAAGATGGCCACAGCCAGAGCCACAGGCCCTGGTGTGGTGTAGTTGGCCTCAACATGCAGCACAGGCCCTGGTGTGGTGAAGTTGGGCTCAACAAGCAGCACAGGCCCTGGTGTGGTGAAGATGGCCTCGGCCAGAAGCAACGGCACTGGTGTGGTGAAGATGGCCTCAACAAGCAGCACAGGCCCTGGTGTGGTGTAGTTGGCCTCAGCCATAATCACAGGCCCTGTTGTGGTGTATTTGGCCTCAGCTATAATCACAGGCCCTGGTGTGGTGAAGATGGCCACAGCCAGAGCCACAGGCCCTGGTGTGGTGTAGTTGGCCTCAACATGCAGCACAGGCCCTGGTGTGGTGAAGTTGGGCTCAACAAGCAGCACAGGCCCTGGTGTGGTGAAGATGGCCTCGGCCAGAAGCAACGGCACTGGTGTGGTGAAGATGGCCTCAACAAGCAGCACAGGCCCTGGTGTGGTGTAGTTGGCCTCAACCAGCAGCACAGGCCCTGGTGTGGTGAAGTTGGCCTTAGCCATAATCACAGGCCCTGGTGTGGTGTAGTCGCCTCGGCCAGAAGCATAGCACTATTGTGTTGTACATGGCCACAGCCAGTGCCACAGGCCCTGGTGTGGTGTAGTTGGGCTCAACAAGCAGCACAGGCCCTGGTGTGGTGTAGTTGCCTCGGCCAGAAGAAGAGCACTGTTGTGGTGCAGATGGCCTCAGCCAGTGCCACAGGCCCTAGTCTGGTGTAGTTGGCCTCAACCAGCAGCACAGGCCCTGTTGTGGTGTATTTGGCCTCAGCCATAATCACAGGCCCTGGTGTGGTGAAGATGGCCACAGCCAGAGCCACAGGCCCTGGTGTGGTGTAGTTGGCCTCAACAAGCAGCACAGACCCTGGTGTGGTGAAGATGGCCTCGGCCAGAAGCGACGGCACTGGTGTGGTGAAGATGGCCACAGCCAGAGCCACAGGCCCTGGTGTGGTGTAGTTGGCCTCAACCAGCAGCACAGGCCCTGTTGTGGTGTATTTGGCCTCAGCCATAATCACAGGCCCTGGTGTGGTGAAGATGGCCACAGCCAGAGCCACAGGCCCTGGTGTGGTGTAGTTGGCCTCAACAAGCAGCACAGACCCTGTTGTGGTGTATTTGGCCTCAGCCATAATCACAGGCCCTGGTGTGGTGAAGATGGCCACAGCCAGAGCCACAGGCCCTGGTGTGGTGTAGTTGGCCTCAACAAGCAGCACAGACCCTGGTGTGGTGAAGATGGCCTCGGCCAGAAGCAACGGCACTGGTGTGGTGAAGATGGCCACAGCCAGAGCCACAGGCCCTGGTGTGGTGTAGTTGGCCTCAACCAGCAGCACAGGCCCTGGTGTGGTGTAGTTGGCATCAGCCATAATCACAGGCCCTGGTGTGGTGAAGATGGCCTCGGCCAGAAGCAAAGGCACTCCTGTGGTGTAGATGGCCTAGGACAGAGCCACAGGCCATTGTCTGCAATGAAGGGTCTACAATGTCGATGTTGGGTTTTTTACTCTTTGTATACGGCGAAGATGGCCTTCCAAAAGACCCTGGTGCGGTGTAGTTGGCCTCAAACAGCAGCACAGGCCCTGTTGTGGTTTAGGTTGCCTCAGCAAGAAGCACAGGACCTGGTGTGGAGTAGTGGGCTCAGCCAGAAGCACTGGCCTTGGTGTGGTGAAGGTGGCTTCAGCCAGCAGCACAGGCCCTGGTGTGGTGAAGTTGGCCTTAGCCATAATCACAGGCCCTGGTGTGGTGTAGTCGCCTCGGCCAGAAGCATAGCACTATTGTGTTGTACATGGCCACAGCCAGTGCCACAGGCCCTGGTGTGGTGTAGTTGGGCTCAACAAGCAGCACAGGCCCTGGTGTGGTGTAGTTGCCTCGGCCAGAAGAAGAGCACTGTTGTGGTGCAGATGGCCTCAGCCAGTGCCACAGGCCCTAGTCTGGTGTAGTTGGCCTCAACCAGCAGCACAGGCCCTGTTGTGGTGTATTTGGCCTCAGCCATAATCACAGGCCCTGGTGTGGTGAAGATGGCCACAGCCAGAGCCACAGGCCCTGGTGTGGTGTAGTTGGCCTCAACAAGCAGCACAGACCCTGGTGTGGTGAAGATGGCCTCGGCCAGAAGCAACGGCACTGGTGTGGTGAAGATGGCCACAGCCAGAGCCACAGGCCCTGGTGTGGTGTAGTTGGCCTCAACCAGCAGCACAGGCCCTGGTGTGGTGTAGTTGGCATCAGCCATAATCACAGGCCCTGGTGTGGTGAAGATGGCCTCGGCCAGAAGCAAAGGCACTCCTGTGGTGTAGATGGCCTAGGACAGAGCCACAGGCCATTGTCTGCAATGAAGGGTCTACAATGTCGATGTTGGGTTTTTACTCTTTGTATACGGCGAAGATGGCCTTCCAAAAGACCCTGGTGCGGTGTAGTTGGCCTCAAACAGCAGCACAGGCCCTGTTGTGGTTTCGGTTGCCTCAGCAAGAAGCACAGGACCTGGTGTGGAGTAGTGGGCTCAGCCAGAAACACTGGCCTTGGTGTGGTGAAGGTGGCTTCAGCCAGCAGCACAGGCCATGGTGTGGTGTAGGTGGTCTCAGCAAGAAGCAGAGGCCCTGGTGTGGTGTAGTCGCCTCGGCCAGAAGCATAGCACTATTGTGTTGTACATGGCCACAGCCAGTGCCACAGGCCCTGGTGTGGTGTAGTTGGGCTCAACAAGCAGCACAGGCCCTGGTGTGGTGTAGTTGCCTCGGCCAGAAGAAGAGCACTGTTGTGGTGCAGATGGCCTCAGCCAGTGCCACAGGCCCTAGTCTGGTGTAGTTGGCCTCAGCCAGCAGCACAGGCCCTGTTGTGGTGTATTTGGCCTCAGCCATAATCACAGGCCATGGTGTGGTGAAGATGGCCACAGCCAGAGCCACAGGCCCTGGTGTGGTGTAGTTGGCCTCAACATGCAGCACAGGCCCTGGTGTGGTGAAGTTGGGCTCAACAAGCAGCACAGGCCCTGGTGTGGTGAAGATGGCCTCGGCCAGAAGCAACGGCACTGGTGTGGTGAAGATGGCCTCAACAAGCAGCACAGGCCCTGGTGTGGTGTAGTTGGCCTCAACCAGCAGCACAGGCCCTGGTGTGGTGAAGTTGGCCTCAGCCATAATCACAGGCCCTTTTGTGATGAAGATGGCCTCGGCCAGAAGCAAAGGCACTGGTGTGGTGAAGATGGCCTCAACCAGCAGTACAGGCCCTGTTGTGGTGTATTTGGCCTCAGCCATAATCACAGGCCCTGGTGTGGTGAAGATGGCCACAGCCAGAGCCACAGGCCCTGGTGTGGTGTAGTTGGCCTCAACAAGCAGCACAGACCCTGGTGTGGTGAAGATGGCCTCGGCCAGAAGCAACGGCACTGGTGTGGTGAAGATGGCCACAGCCAGAGCCACAGGCCCTGGTGTGGTGAAGTTGGGCTCAACAAGCAGCACAGGCCCTGGTGTGGTGAAGATGGCCTCGGCCAGAAGCAACGGCACTGGTGTGGTGAAGATGGCCTCAACAAGCAGCACAGGCCCTGGTGTGGTGTAGTTGGCCTCAACCAGCAGCACAGGCCCTGGTGTGGTGAAGTTGGCCTCAGCCATAATCACAGGCCCTGGTGTGGTGAAGATGGCCTTGGCCAGGAGCAAAGGCACTCCTGTGGTGTAGATGGCCTAGTACAGAGCCACAGGCCATTGTCTGCAATGAATGGTCTACAATGTCGATGTTGGTTTTTTACTCTATGTATACGGCGAAGATGGCATTCCAAAAGGCCCTGGTGCGGTGTAGTTGGCCTCAACCAGCAGCACGTGCCCTGGTGTGGTGAAGTTGGGCTTAGCCATAATCACAGGCCCTTTTGTGATGAAGATGGCCTCGGCCAGAAGCAAAGGCACTGGTGTGGTGACGATGGCCTCAACCAGCAGCACAGGCCTGGTGTGGTGTAGTTGGCCTCAACCAGCAGCACAGGACCTGGTGTGGTGTAGTTGGCCTCAACCAGCAGCTCAGGCCCTGGTGTGGTGTAGTTCGCCTCAGCAATAATCACAGGCCCTGGTGTGGTGTAGTTGGCCTCAACCAGCAGCACAGGCCCTGGTGTGGTGTAGTCGCCTCGGCCATATTCACAGGCCATGGTGTGGTGTAGTTGCCCTCAGCCAGCAGCACAGGGCCTGGTGTGGTGTAGTCGTCTCGGCCAGAAGCAGAGCACTGGTGTGGTGAAGATGGCCACAGCCAGAGCCACAGGACCTGGTGTGGTGTAGTTGGCCTCAACCAGCAGCACAGGCCCTGGTGTGGTGTAGTTGGCATCAGCCATAATCACAGGCGCTGGTGTGGTGAAGATGGCCTCGGCCAGAAGCAAAGGCACTCCTGTGGTGTAGATGGCCAAGGACAGAGCCACAGGCCATTGTCTGCAATGAAGGGTCTACAATGTCGATGTTGGGTTTTTACTCTTTGTATACGGCGAAGATGGCCTTCCAAAAGACCCTGGTGCGGGGTAGTTGGCCTCAAACAGCAGCACAGGCCCTGTTGTGGTTTAGTTTGCCTCAGCAAGAAGCACAGGACCTGGTGTGGAGTAGTGGGCTCAGCCAGAAGCACTGGCCTTGGTGTGGTGAAGGTGGCTTCAGCCAGCAGCACAGGCCATGGTGTGGTGTAGGTGGTCTCAGCAAGAAGCACAGGCCATGGTGTGGTGTAGTCGCCTCGGCCAGAAGCATAGCACTATTGTGTTGTACATGGCCACAGCCAGTGCCACAGGCCCTGGTGTGGTGTAGTTGGGCTCAACAAGCAGCACAGGCCCTGGTGTGGTGTAGTTGCCTCGGCCAGAAGAAGAGCACTGTTGTGGTGCAGATGGCCTCAGCCAGTGCCACAGGCCCTAGTCTGGTGTAGTTGGCCTCAGCCAGCAGCACAGGCCCTGTTGTGGTGTATTTGGCCTCAGCCATAATCACAGGCCATGGTGTGGTGAAGATGGCCACAGCCAGAGCCACAGGCCCTGGTGTGGTGTAGTTGGCCTCAACATGCAGCACAGGCCCTGGTGTGGTGAAGTTGGGCTCAACAAGCAGCACAGGCCCTGGTGTGGTGAAGATGGCCTCGGCCAGAAGCAACGGCACTGGTGTGGTGAAGATGGCCTCAACAAGCAGCACAGGCCCTGGTGTGGTGTAGTTGGCCTCAACCAGCAGCACAGGCCCTGGTGTGGTGAAGTTGGCCTCAGCCATAATCACAGGCCCTTTTGTGATGAAGATGGCCTCGGCCAGAAGCAAAGGCACTGGTGTGGTGAAGATGGCCTCAACCAGCAGCACAGGCCCTGGTGTGGTGTAGTTGGCCTTAACCAGCAGCTCAGGCCCTGGTGTGGTGAAGATGGCCACAGCAAGAGCCACAGGCCCTGGTGTGGTGTAGTTGGCCTCAACAAGCAGCACAGACCCTGGTGTGGTGAAGATGGCCTCGGCCAGAAGCGACGGCACTGGTGTGGTGAAGATGGCCACAGCCAGAGCCACAGGCCCTGGTGTGGTGTAGTTGGCCTCAACCAGCAGCACAGGCCCTGTTGTGGTGTATTTGGCCTCAGCCATAATCACAGGCCCTGGTGTGGTGAAGATGGCCACAGCCAGAGCCACAGGCCCTGGTGTGGTGTAGTTGGCCTCAACAAGCAGCACAGACCCTGGCGTGGTGAAGATGGCCTCGGCCAGAAGCAACGGCACTGGTGTGGTGAAGATGGCCACAGCCAGAGCCACAGGCCCTGGTGTGGTGTAGTTGGCCTCAACCAGCAGCACAGGCCCTGGTGTGGTGTAGTTGGCATCAGCCATAATCACAGGCCCTGGTGTGGTGTAGTTGGCCTCAACCAGCAGCACAGGCCCTGGTGTGGGGTAGTTGGCCTCAACCAGCAGCTCAGGTCCTGGTGTGGTGTAGTTGGCCTCAGCAATAATCACAGGCCCTGGTGTGGTGTAGTTGGCCTCAACCAGCAGCACAGGCCTGGTGTGGTGTAGTTGGCCTCAACCAGCAGCACAGGCCCTGGTGTGGTGTAGTCGCCTCGGCCATAATCACAGGCCCTGGTGTGGTGTAGTTGGCCTCAGCCAGCAGCACAGGGCCTGGTGTGGTGTAGTCGTCTCGGCCAGAAGCAACGGCACTGGTGTGGTGAAGATGGCCACAGCCAGAGCCACTGGCCCTGGTGTGGTGTAGTTGGCCTCAACCAGCAGCACAGGCCCTGGTGTGGTGTAGTTGGCCTCAGCCATAATCACAGGCCCTGGTGTGGTGAAGATGGCCTCGGCCAGAAGCAAAGGCACTCCTGTGGTGTAGATGGCCTAGGACAGAGCCACAGGCCATTGTCTGCAATGAAGGGTCTACAATGTCGATGATGGGTTTTTACTCTTTGCATACGGCGAAGATGGCCTTCCAAAAGACCCTTGTGCGGTGTAGTTGGCCTCAAACAGCAGCACAGGCCCTGTTGTGGTTTAGGTTGCCTCAGCAAGAAGCACAGGACCTGGTGTGGAGTAGTGGGCTAAGCCAGAAGCACTGGCCTTGGTGTGGTGAAGGTGGCTTCAGCCAGCAGCACAGGCCATGGTGTGGTGTAGGTGGTCTCAGCAAGAAGCACAGCCCCTGGTGTGGTGTAGTCGCCTCGGCCAGAAGCATAGCACTATTGTGTTGTACATGGCCACAGCCAGTGCCACAGGCCCTGGTGTGGTGTAGTTGGGCTCAACAAGCAGCACAGGCCCTGGTGTGGGGTAGTTGGCCTCGGCCTGAAGCACAGGCGTGGTGTGGTGCAGTTGGCCTCAACATGCAGCACAGGCCCTGGTGTGGTGAAGTTGGGCGCAACAAGCAGCACAGGCCCTGGTGTGGTGAAGATCGCCTCGGCCAGAAGCAACGGCACTGGTGTGGTGAAGATGGCCTGAACAAGCAGCACAGGCCCTGGTGTGGTGTAGTTGGCCTCAGCCATAATCACAGGCCCTGGTGTGGTGTAGTTGGCCTCAGCCAGCAGCACAGGGCCTGGTGTGGTGTAGTCGTCTCGGCCAGAAGCAGAGCACTGGTGTGGTGAAGATGGCCACAGCCAGAGCCACAGGCCCTGGTGTGGTGTAGTTGGCCTCAACCAGCAGCACAGGCCCTGGTGTGGTGAAGTTGGCCTCAGCCATAATCACAGGCCCTGGTGTGGTGAAGATGGAGTCGGCCAGAAGCAAAGGCCCTGGTGTGGTGTAGTTGGCCTCAGCAATAATCACAGGCCCTGGTGTGGTGTAGTTGGCCTCAACCAGCAGCACAGGCCCTGGTGTGGTGTAGTCGCCTCGGCCATATTCACAGGCCATGGTGTGGTGTAGTTGGCCTCAGCCAGCAGCACAGGGCCTGGTGTGGTGTAGTCGTCTCTAACAGAAGCAGAGCACTGGTGTGGTGAAGATGGCCACAGCCAGAGCCACAGGCCCTGGTGTCGTGTAGTTGGCCTCAACCAGCAGCACAGGCCCTGGTGTGGTGTAGTTGGCCTCAGCCATAATCACAGGCCCTGGTGTGGTGAAGATGGCCTCGGCCAGAAGCAAAGGCACTCCTGTGGTGTAGTTGGCCTAGGACAGAGCCACAGGCCATTGTCTGCAATGAAGGGTCTACAATGTCGATGTTGGATTTTTACTCTTTGTATGCGGCGAAGATGGCCTTCCAAAAGACCCTGGTGTGGTGTAGTTGGCCTCAAACAGCAGCACAGGCCCTGTTGTGGTTTAGGTTGCCTCAGCAAGAAGCACAGGACCGGGTGTGGAGTAGTGGGCTCAGCCAGAAGCACTGGCCTTGGTGTGGTGAAGGTGGTCTCAGCAAGAAGCACAGGCCCTGGTGTGGTGTAGTCGCCTCGGCCAGAAGCATAGCACTATTGTGTTGTACATGGCCACAGCCAGTGCCACAGGCCCTGGTGTGGTGTAGTTGCCTCGGCCAGAAGCACAGGCCTGGTGTGGTGTAGTTGGCCTCAACCAGCAGCACAGGCCCTGGTGTGGTGTACTTGGCCTCAGCCAGCAGCACAGGGCCTGGTGTGGTGTAGTCGTCTCGGCCAGAAGCAGAGCACTGGTGTGGTGAAGATGGCCACAGCCAGAGCCACAGGCCCTGGTGTGGTGTAGTTGGCCTCAACCAGCAGCACAGGCCCTGGTGTGGTGTAGTTGGCCTCAGCCATAATCACAGGCCCTGGTGTGGTGAAGATGGCCTCGGCCAGAAGCAAAGGCACTCCTGTGGTGTAGATGGCCTAGGACAGAGCCACAGGCCATTGTCTGCAATGAAGGGTCTACAATGTCGATGTTGGGTTTTTACTCTTTGTATACGGCGAAGATGGCCTTCCAAAAGACCCTGGTGCGGTGTAGTTGGCCTCAAACAGCAGCACAGGCCCTGTTGTGGTTTAGGTTGCCTCAGCAAGAAGCACAGGACCTGGTGTGGAGTAGTGGGCTCAGCCAGAAGCACAAGCCATGGTGTGGTGTACGTGGTCTCAACAAGAAGCACAGGCCATGGTGTGGTGTAGTCGCCTCGGCCAGAAGCAGAGCACTGGTGTGGTGCAGATGGCCTCAGCCAGTGCCACAGGCCCTAGTCTGGTGTAGTTGGCCTCAACCAGCAGCACAGGCCCTGTTGTGGTGTATTTGGCCTCAGCCATAATCACAGGCCCTGGTGTGGTGAAGATGGCCACAGCCAGAGCCACAGGCCCTGGTGTGGTGTAGTTGGCCTCAACAAGCAGCACAGACCCTGGTGTGGTGAAGATGGCCTCGGCCAGAAGCAACGGCACTGGTGTGGTGAAGATGGCCACAGCCAGAGCCACAGGCCCTGGTGTGGTGTAGTGGGCTCAGCCAGAAGCACTGGCCTTGGTGTGGTGAAGGTGGCTTCAGCCAGCAGCACAGGCCATGGTGTGGTGTAGGTGGTCTCAGCAAGAAGCAGAGGCCCTGGTGTGGTGTAGTCGCCTCGGCCAGAAGCATAGCACTATTGTGTTGTACATGGCCACAGCCAGTGCCACAGGCCCTGGTGTGGTGTAGTTGGGCTCAACAAGCAGCACAGGCCCTGGTGTGGTGTAGTTGGCTCGGCCAGAAGAAGAGCACTGTTGTGGTGCAGATGGCCTCAGCCAGTGCCACAGGCCCTAGTCTGGTGTAGTTGGCCTCAGCCATCAGCACAGGCCCTGTTGTGGTGTATTTGGCCTCAGCCATAATCACAGGCCCTGGTGTGGTGAAGATGGCCACAGCCAGAGCCACAGGCCCTGGTGTGGTGTAGTTGGCCTCAACATGCAGCACAGGCCCTGGTGTGGTGAAGTTGGGCTCAACAAGCAGCACAGGCCCTGGTGTGGTGAAGATGGCCTCGGCCAGAAGCAACGGCACTGGTGTGGTGAAGATGGCCTCAACAAGCAGCACAGGCCCTAGTCTGGTGTAGTTGGCCTCAGCCAGCAGCACAGGCCCTGTTGTGGTGTATTTGGCCTCAGCCATAATCACAGGCCCTGGTGTGGTGAAGATGGCCACAGCCAGAGCCACAGGCCCTGGTGTGGTGTAGTTGGCCTCAACATGCAGCACAGGCCCTGGTGTGGTGAACTTGGGCTCAACAAGCAGCACAGGCCCTGGTGTGGTGAAGATGGCCTCGGCCAGAAGCAACGGCACTGGTGTGGTGAAGATGGCCTCAACAAGCAGCACAGGCCCTGTTGTGGTGTAGTTGGCCTCAACCAGCAGCACAGGCCCTGGTGTGGTGAAGTTGGCCTTAGCCATAATCACAGGCCCTGGTGTGGTGTAGTCGCCTCGGCCAGAAGCATAGCACTATTGTGTTGTACATGGCCACAGCCAGTGCCACAGGCCCTGGTGTGGTGTAGTTTGGCTCAACAAGCAGCACAGGCCCTGGTGTGGTGTAGTTGCCTCGGCCAGAAGAAGAGCACTGTTGTGGTGCAGATGGCCTCAGCCAGTGCCAAAGGCCCTAGTCTGGTGTAGTTGGCCTCAACCAGCAGCACAGGCCCTGTTGTGGTGTATTTGGCCTCAGCCATAATAACAGGCCCTGGTGTGGTGAAGAAGGCCACAGCCAGAGCCACAGGCCCTGGTGTGGTGTAGTTGGCCTCAACAAGCAGCACAGACCCTGGTGTGGTGAAGATGGCCTCGGCCAGAAGCAACGGCACTGGTGTGGTGAAGATGGCCACAGCCAGAGCCACAGGCCCTGGTGTGGTGTAGTTGGCCTCAACCAGCAGCACAGGCCCTGGTGTGGTGTAGTTGGCATCAGCCATAATCACAGGCCCTGGTGTGGTGAAGATGGCCTCGGCCAGAAGCAAAGGCACTCCTGTGGTGTAGATGGCCTAGGACAGAGCCACAGGCCATTGTCTGCAATGAAGGGTCTACAATGTCGATGTTGGGTTTTTACTCTTTGTATACGGCGAAGATGGGCTTCCAAAAGACCCTGGTGCGGTGTAGTTGGCCTCAAACAGCAGCACAGACCCTGTTGTGGTTTAGGTTGCCTCAGCAAGAAGCACAGGACCTGGTGTGGAGTAGTGGGCTCAGCCAGAAGCACTGGCCTTGGTGTGGTGAAGGTGGCTTCAGCCAGCAGCACAGGCCATGGTGTGGTGTAGGTGGTCTCAGCAAGAAGCAGAGGCCCTGGTGTGGTGTAGTCGCCTCGGCCAGAAGCATAGCACTATTGTGTTGTACATGGCCACAGCCAGTGCCACGGGCCTTGGTGTGGTGTAGTTGGGCTCAACAAGCAGCACAGGCCCTGGTGTGGTGTAGTTGGCTCGGCCAGAAGAAGAGCACTGTTGTGGTGCAGATGGCCTCAGCCAGTGCCACAGGCCCTAGTCTGGTGTAGTGGGCCTCAGCCAGCAGCACAGGCCCTGTTGTGGTGTATTTGGCCTCAGCCATAATCACAGGCCCTGGTGTGGTGAAGATGGCCACAGCCAGAGCCACAGGCCCTGGTGTGGTGTAGTTGGCCTCAACATGCAGCACAGGCCCTGGTGTGGTGAAGTTGGGCTCAACAAGCAGCACAGGCCCTGGTGTGGTGAAGATGGCCTCGGCCAGAAGCAACGGCACTGGTGTGGTGAAGATGGCCTCAACAAGCAGCACAGGCCCTGGTGTGGTGTAGTTGGCCTCAGCCATAATCACAGGCCCTGTTGTGGTGTATTTGGCCTCAGCTATAATCACAGGCCCTGGTGTGGTGAAGATGGCCACAGCCAGAGCCACAGGCCCTGGTGTGGTGTAGTTGGCCTCAACATGCAGCACAGGCCCTGGTGTGGTGAAGTTGGGCTCAACAAGCAGCACAGGCCCTGGTGTGGTGAAGATGGCCTCGGCCAGAAGCAACGGCACTGGTGTGGTGAAGATGGCCTCAACAAGCAGCACAGGCCCTGGTGTGGTGTAGTTGGCCTCAACCAGCAGCACAGGCCCTGGTGTGGTGAAGTTGGCCTTAGCCATAATCACAGGCCCTGGTGTGGTGTAGTCGCCTCGGCCAGAAGCATAGCACTATTGTGTTGTACATGGCCACAGCCAGTGCCACAGGCCCTGGTGTGGTGTAGTTTGGCTCAACAAGCAGCACAGGCCCTGGTGTGGTGTAGTTGCCTCGGCCAGAAGAAGAGCACTGTTGTGGTGCAGATGGCCTCAGCCAGTGCCAAAGGCCCTAGTCTGGTGTAGTTGGCCTCAACCAGCAGCACAGGCCCTGTTGTGGTGTATTTGGCCTCAGCCATAATAACAGGCCCTGGTGTGGTGAAGAAGGCCACAGCCAGAGCCACAGGCCCTGGTGTGGTGTAGTTGGCCTCAACAAGCAGCACAGACCCTGGTGTGGTGAAGATGGCCTCGGCCAGAAGCAACGGCACTGGTGTGGTGAAGATGGCCACAGCCAGAGCCACAGGCCCTGGTGTGGTGTAGTTGGCCTCAACCAGCAGCACAGGCCCTGGTGTGGTGTAGTTGGCATCAGCCATAATCACAGGCCCTGGTGTGGTGAAGATGGCCTCGGCCAGAAGCAAAGGCACTCCTGTGGTGTAGATGGCCTAGGACAGAGCCACAGGCCATTGTCTGCAATGAAGGGTCTACAATGTCGATGTTGGGTTTTTACTCTTTGTATACGGCGAAGATGGGCTTCCAAAAGACCCTGGTGCGGTGTAGTTGGCCTCAAACAGCAGCACAGACCCTGTTGTGGTTTAGGTTGCCTCAGCAAGAAGCACAGGACCTGGTGTGGAGTAGTGGGCTCAGCCAGAAGCACTGGCCTTGGTGTGGTGAAGGTGGCTTCAGCCAGCAGCACAGGCCATGGTGTGGTGTAGGTGGTCTCAGCAAGAAGCAGAGGCCCTGGTGTGGTGTAGTCGCCTCGGCCAGAAGCATAGCACTATTGTGTTGTACATGGCCACAGCCAGTGCCACGGGCCTTGGTGTGGTGTAGTTGGGCTCAACAAGCAGCACAGGCCCTGGTGTGGTGTAGTTGGCTCGGCCAGAAGAAGAGCACTGTTGTGGTGCAGATGGCCTCAGCCAGTGCCACAGGCCCTAGTCTGGTGTAGTGGGCCTCAGCCAGCAGCACAGGCCCTGTTGTGGTGTATTTGGCCTCAGCCATAATCACAGGCCCTGGTGTGGTGAAGATGGCCACAGCCAGAGCCACAGGCCCTGGTGTGGTGTAGTTGGCCTCAACATGCAGCACAGGCCCTGGTGTGGTGAAGTTGGGCTCAACAAGCAGCACAGGCCCTGGTGTGGTGAAGATGGCCTCGGCCAGAAGCAACGGCACTGGTGTGGTGAAGATGGCCTCAACAAGCAGCACAGGCCCTGGTGTGGTGTAGTTGGCCTCAGCCATAATCACAGGCCCTGTTGTGGTGTATTTGGACTCAGCTATAATCACAGGCCCTGGTGTGGTGAAGATGGCCACAGCCAGAGCCACAGGCCCTGGTGTGGTGTAGTTGGCCTCAACATGCAGCACAGGCCCTGGTGTGGTGAAGTTGGGCTCAACAAGCAGCACAGGCCCTGGTGTGGTGAAGATGGCCTCGGCCAGAAGCAACGGCACTGGTGTGGTGAAGATGGCCTCAACAAGCAGCACAGGCCCTGGTGTGGTGTAGTTGGCCTCAACCAGCAGCACAGGCCCTGGTGTGGTGAAGTTGGCCTTAGCCATAATCACAGGCCCTGGTGTGGTGTAGTCGCCTCGGCCAGAAGCATAGCACTATTGTGTTGTACATGGCCACAGCCAGTGCCACAGGCCCTGGTGTGGTGTAGTTGGGCTCAACAAGCAGCACAGGCCCTGGTGTGGTGTAGTTGCCTCGGCCAGAAGAAGAGCACTGTTGTGGTGCAGATGGCCTCAGCCAGTGCCACAGGCCCTAGTCTGGTGTAATTGGCCTCAACCAGCAGCACAGGCCCTGTTGTGGTGTATTTGGCCTCAGCCATAATCACAGGCCCTGGTGTGGTGAAGATGGCCACAGCCAGAGCCACAGGCCATGGTGTGGTGTAGTTGGCCTCAACAAGCAGCACAGACCCTGGTGTGGTGAAGATGGCCTCGGCCAGAAGCGACGGCACTGGTGTGGTGAAGATGGCCACAGCCAGAGCCACAGGCCCTGGTGTGGTGTAGTTGGCCTCAACCAGCAGCACAGGCCCTGTTGTGGTGTATTTGGCGTCAGCCATAATCACAGGCCCTGGTGTGGTGAAGATGGCCACAGCCAGAGCCACAGGCCCTGGTGTGGTGTAGTTGGCCTCAACAAGCAGCACAGACCCTGTTGTGGTGTATTTGGCCTCAGCCATAATCACAGGCCCTGGTGTGGTGAAGATGGCCACAGCCAGAGCCACAGGCCCTGGTGTGGTGTAGTTGGCCTCAACAAGCAGCACAGACCCTGGTGTGGTGAAGATGGCCTCGGCCAGAAGCAACGGCACTGGTGTGGTGAAGATGGCCACAGCCAGAGCCACAGGCCCTGGTGTGGTGTAGTTGGCCTCAACCAGCAGCACAGGCCCTGGTGTGGTGTAGTTGGCATCAGCCATAATCACAGGCCCTGGTGTGGTGAAGATGGCCTCGGCCAGAAGCAAAGGCACTCCTGTGGTGTAGATGGCCTAGGACAGAGCCACAGGCCATTGTCTGCAATGAAGGGTCTACAATGTCGATGTTGGGTTTTTTACTCTTTGTATACGGCGAAGATGGCCTTCCAAAAGACCCTGGTGCGGTGTAGTTGGACTCAAACAGCAGCACAGGCCCTGTTGTGGTTTAGGTTGCCTCAGCAAGAAGCACAGGACCTGGTGTGGAGTAGTGGGCTCAGCCAGAAGCACTGGCCTTGGTGTGGTGAAGGTGGCTTCAGCCAGCAGCACAGGCCCTGGTGTGGTGAAGTTGGCCTTAGCCATAATCACAGGCCCTGGTGTGGTGTAGTCGCCTCGGCCAGAAGCATAGCACTATTGTGTTGTACATGGCCACAGCCAGTGCCACAGGCCCTGGTGTGGTGTAGTTGGGCTCAACAAGCAGCACAGGCCCTGGTGTGGTGTAGTTGCCTCGGCCAGAAGAAGAGCACTGTTGTGGTGCAGATGGCCTCAGCCAGTGCCACAGGCCCTAGTCTGGTGTAGTTGGCCTCAACCAGCAGCACAGGCCCTGTTGTGGTGTATTTGGCCTCAGCCATAATCACAGGCCCTGGTGTGGTGAAGATGGCCACAGCCAGAGCCACAGGCCCTGGTGTGGTGTAGTTGGCCTCAACAAGCAGCACAGACCCTGGTGTGGTGAAGATGGCCTCGGCCAGAAGCAACGGCACTGGTGTGGTGAAGATGGCCACAGCCAGAGCCACAGGCCCTGGTGTGGTGTAGTTGGCCTCAACCAGCAGCACAGGCCCTGGTGTGGTGTAGTTGGCATCAGCCATAATCACAGGCCCTGGTGTGGTGAAGATGGCCTCGGCCAGAAGCAAAGGCACTCCTGTGGTGTAGATGGCCTAGGACAGAGCCACAGGCCATTGTCTGCAATGAAGGGTCTACAATGTCGATGTTGGGTTTTTACTCTTTGTATACGGCGAAGATGGCCTTCCAAAAGACCCTGGTGCGGTGTAGTTGGCCTCAAACAGCAGCACAGGCCCTGTTGTGGTTTAGGTTGCCTCAGCAAGAAGCACAGGACCTGGTGTGGAGTAGTGGGCTCAGCCAGAAGCACTGGCCTTAGTGTGGTGAAGGTGGCTTCAGCCAGCAGCACAGGCCATGGTGTGGTGTAGGTGGTCTCAGCAAGAAGCAGAGGCCCTGGTGTGGTGTAGTCGCCTCGGCCAGAAGCATAGCACTATTGTGTTGTACATGGCCACAGCCAGTGCCACAGGCCCTGGTGTGGTGTAGTTGGGCTCAACAAGCAGCACAGGCCCTGGTGTGGTGTAGTTGCCTCGGCCAGATGAAGAGCACTGTTGTGGTGCAGATGGCCTCAGCCAGTGCCACAGGCCCTAGTCTGGTGTAGTTGGCCTCAGCCAGCAGCACAGGCCCTGTTGTGGTGTATTTGGCCTCAGCCATAATCACAGGCCCTGGTGTGGTGAAGATGGCCACAGCCAGAGCCACAGGCCCTGGTGTGGTGTAGTTGGCCTCAACATGCAGCACAGGCCCTGGTGTGGTGAAGTTGGGCTCAACAAGCAGCACAGGCCCTGGTGTGGTGAAGATGGCCTCGGCCAGAAGCAACGGCACTGGTGTGGTGAAGATGGCCTCAACAAGCAGCACAGGCCCTGGTGTGGTGTAGTTGGCCTCAGCCAGCAGCACAGGCCCTGTTGTGGTGTATTTGGCCTCAGCCGTAATCACAGGCCCTGGTGTGGTGAAGATGGCCACAGCCAGAGCCACAGGCCCTGGTGTGGTGTAGTTGGCCTCAACATGCAGCACAGGCCCTGGTGTGGTGAAGTTGGGCTCAACAAGCAGCACAGGCCCTGGTGTGGTGAAGATGGCCTCGGCCAGAAGCAACGGCACTGGTGTGGTGAAGATGGCCTCAACAAGCAGCACAGGCCCTGGTGTGGTGTAGTTGGCCTCAACCAGCAGCACAGGCCCTGGTGTGGTGTATTTGGCCTCAGCCGTAATCACAGGCCCTGGTGTGGTGAAGATGGCCACAGCCAGAGCCACAGGCCCTGGTGTGGTGTAGTTGGCCTCAACATGCAGCACAGGCCCTGGTGTGGTGAAGTTGGGCTCAACAAGCAGCACAGGCCCTGGTGTGGTGAAGATGGCCTCGGCCAGAAGCAACGGCACTGGTGTGGTGAAGATGGCCTCAACAAGCAGCACAGGCCCTGGTGTGGTGTAGTTGGCCTCAACCAGCAGCACAGGCCCTGGTGTGGTGAAGTTGGCCTTAGCCATAATCACAGGCCCTGGTGTGGTGTAGTCGCCTCGGCCAGAAGCATAGCACTATTGTGTTGTACATGGCCACAGCCAGTGCCACAGGCCCTGGTGTGGTGTAGTTTGGCTCAACAAGCAGCACAGGCCCTGGTGTGGTGTAGTTGCCTCGGCCAGAAGAAGAGCACTGTTGTGGTGCAGATGGCCTCAGCCAGTGCCACAGGCCCTAGTCTGGTGTAGTTGGCCTCAACCAGCAGCACAGGCCCTGTTGTGGTGTATTTGGCCTCAGCCATAATCACAGGCCCTGGTGTGGTGAAGATGGCCACAGCCAGAGCCACAGGCCCTGGTGTGGTGTAGTTGGCCTCAACAAGCAGCACAGACCCTGGTGTGGTGAAGATGGCCTCGGCCAGAAGCAACGGCACTGGTGTGGTGAAGATGGCCACAGCCAGAGCCACAGGCCCTGGTGTGGTGTAGTTGGCCTCAACCAGCAGCACAGGCCCTGGTGTGGTGTAGTTGGCATCAGCCATAATCACAGGCCCTGGTGTGGTGAAGATGGCCTCGGCCAGAAGCAAAGGCACTCCTGTGGTGTAGATGGCCTAGGACAGAGCCACAGGCCATTGTCTGCAATGAAGGGTCTACAATGTCGATGTTGGGTTTTTACTCTTTGTATACGGCGAAGATGGCCTTCCAAAAGACCCTGGTGCGGTGTAGTTGGCCTCAAACAACAGCACAGGCCCTGTTGTGGTTTAGGTTGCCTCAGCAAGAAGCACAGGACCTGGTGTGGAGTAGTGGGCTCAGCCAGAAGCACTGGCCTTGGTGTGGTGAAGGTGGCTTCAGCCAGCAGCACAGGCCATGGTGTGGTGTAGGTGGTCTCAGCAAGAAGCAGAGGCCCTGGTGTGGTGTAGTCGCCTCGGCCAGAAGCATAGCACTATTGTGTTGTACATGGCCACAGCCAGTGCCACAGGCCCTGGTGTGGTGTAGTTGGGCTCAACAAGCAGCACAGGCCCTGGTGTGGTGTAGTTGCCTCGGCCAGAAGAAGAGCACTGTTGTGGTCCAGATGGCCTCAGCCAGTGCCACAGGCCCTAGTCTGGTGTAGTTGGCCTCAACCAGCAGCACAGGCCCTGTTGTGGTGTATTTGGCCTCAGCCATAATCACAGGCCCTGGTGTGGTGAAGATGGCCACAGCCAGAGCCACAGGCCCTGGTGTGGTGTAGTTGGCCTCAACATGCAGCACAGGCCCTGGTGTGGTGAAGTTGGGCTCAACAAGCAGCACAGGCCCTGGTGTGGTGAAGATGGCCTCGGCCAGAAGCAACGGCACTGGTGTGGTGAAGATGGCCTCAACAAGCAGCACAGGCCCTGGTGTGGTGTAGTTGGCCTCAACCAGCAGCACAGGCCCTGGTGTGGTGAAGTTGGCCTCAGCCATAATCACAGGCCCTGGTGTGGTGAAGATGGCCTTGGCCAGGAGCAAAGGCACTCCTGTGGTGTAGATGGCCTAGTACAGAGCCACAGGCCATTGTCTGCAATGAATGGTCTACAATGTCGATGTTGGTTTTTTACTCTATGTATACGGCGAAGATGGCATTCCAAAAGGCCCTGGTGCGGTGTAGTTGGCCTCAACCAGCAGCACGTGCCCTGGTGTGGTGAAGTTGGGCTTAGCCATAATCACAGGCCCTTTTGTGATGAAGATGGCCTCGGCCAGAAGCAAAGGCACTGGTGTGGTGACGATGGCCTCAACCAGCAGCACAGGCCTGGTGTGGTGTAGTTGGCCTCAACCAGCAGCACAGGACCTGGTGTGGTGTAGTTGGCCTCAACCAGCAGCTCAGGCCCTGGTGTGGTGTAGTTCGCCTCAGCAATAATCACAGGCCCTGGTGTGGTGTAGTTGGCCTCAACCAGCAGCACAGGCCCTGGTGTGGTGTAGTCGCCTCGGCCATATTCACAGGCCATGGTGTGGTGTAGTTGCCCTCAGCCAGCAGCACAGGGCCTGGTGTGGTGTAGTCGTCTCGGCCAGAAGCAGAGCACTGGTGTGGTGAAGATGGCCACAGCCAGAGCCACAGGCCCTGGTGTGGTGTAGTTGGCCTCAACAAGCAGCACAGACCCTGGTGTGGTGAAGATGGCCTCGGCCAGAAGCAACGGCACTGGTGTGGTGAAGATGGCCACAGCCAGAGCCACAGGCCCTGGTGTGGTGTAGTTGGCCTCAACCAGCAGCACAGGCCCTGGTGTGGTGTAGTTGGCATCAGCCATAATCACAGGCCCTGGTGTGGTGAAGATGGCCTCGGCCAGAAGCAAAGGCACTCCTGTGGTGTAGATGGCCTAGGACAGAGCCACAGGCCATTGTCTGCAATGAAGGGTCTACAATGTCGATGTTGGGTTTTTACTCTTTGTATACGGCGAAGATGGCCTTCCAAAAGACCCTGGTGCGGTGTAGTTGGCCTCAAACAGCAGCACAGGCCCTGTTGTGGTTTAGGTTGCCTCAGCAAGAAGCACAGGACCTGGTGTGGAGTAGTGGGCTCAGCCAGAAGCACTGGCCTTGGTGTGGTGAAGGTGGCTTCAGCCAGCAGCACAGGCCATGGTGTGGTGTAGGTGGTCTCAGCAAGAAGCAGAGGCCCTGGTGTGGTGTAGTCGCCTCGGCCAGAAGCATAGCACTATTGTGTTGTACATGGCCACAGCCAGTGCCACAGGCCCTGGTGTGGTGTAGTTGGGCTCAACAAGCAGCACAGGCCCTGGTGTGGTGTAGTTGCCTCGGCCAGAAGAAGAGCACTGTTGTGGTGCTGATGGCCTCAGCCAGTGCCACAGGCCCTAGTCTGGTGTAGTTGGCCTCAGCCAGCAGCACAGGCCCTGTTGTGGTGTATTTGGCCTCAGCCATAATCACAGGCCCTGGTGTGGTGAAGATGGCCACAGCCAGAGCCACAGGCCCTGGTGTGGTGTAGTTGGCCTCAACATGCAGCACAGGCCCTGGTGTGGTGAAGTTGGGCTCAACAAGCAGCACAGGCCCTGGTGTGGTGAAGATGGCCTCGGCCAGAAGCAACGGCACTGGTGTGGTGAAGATGGCCTCAACAAGCAGCACAGGCCCTGGTGTGGTGTAGTTGGCCTCAACCAGCAGCACAGGCCCTGGTGTGGTGAAGTTGGCCTCAGCCATAATCACAGGCCCTTTTGTGATGAAGATGGCCTCGGCCAGAAGCAAAGGCACTGGTGTGGTGAAGATGGCCTCAACCAGCAGCACAGGCCCTGGTGTGGTGTAGTTGGCCTTAACCAGCAGCTCAGGCCCTGGTGTGGTGAAGATGGCCACAGCCAGAGCCACAGGCCCTGGTGTGGTGTAGTTGGCCTCAACAAGCAGCACAGACCCTGGTGTGGTGAAGATGGCCTCGGCCAGAAGCGACGGCACTGGTGTGGTGAAGATGGCCACAGCCAGAGCCACAGGCCCTGGTGTGGTTTAGTTGGCCTCAACCAGCAGCACAGGCCCTGTTGTGGTGTATTTGGCCTCAGCCATAATCACAGGCCCTGGTGTGGTGAAGATGGCCACAGCCAGAGCCACAGGCCCTGGTGTGGTGTAGTTGGCCTCAACAAGCAGCACAGACCCTGGTGTGGTGAAGATGGCCTCGGCCAGAAGCAACGGCACTGGTGTGGTGAAGATGGCCACAGCCAGAGCCACAGGCCCTGGTGTGGTGTAGTTGGCCTCAACCAGCAGCACAGGCCCTGGTGTGGTGTAGTTGGCATCAGCCATAATCACAGGCCCTGGTGTGGTGAAGATGGCCTCGGCCAGAAGCAAAGGCACTCCTGTGGTGTAGATGGCCACAGCCAGAGCCACAGGCCCTGGTGTGGTGTAGTTGGCCTCAACAAGCAGCACAGACCCTGGTGTGGTGAAGATGGCCTCGGCCAGAAGCAACGGCACTGGTGTGGTGAAGATGGCCACAGCCAGAGCCACAGGCCCTGGTGTGGTGAAGTTGGGCTCAACAAGCAGCACAGGCCCTGGTGTGGTGAAGATGGCCTCGGCCAGAAGCAACGGCACTGGTGTGGTGAAGATGGCCTCAACAAGCAGCACAGGCCCTGGTGTGGTGTAGTTGGCCTCAACCAGCAGCACAGGCCCTGGTGTGGTGAAGTTGGCCTCAGCCATAATCACAGGCCCTGGTGTGGTGAAGATGGCCTTGGCCAGGAGCAAAGGCACTCCTGTGGTGTAGATGGCCTAGTACAGAGCCACAGGCCATTGTCTGCAATGAATGGTCTACAATGTCGATGTTGGTTTTTTACTCTATGTATACGGCGAAGATGGCATTCCAAAAGGCCCTGGTGCGGTGTAGTTGGCCTCAACCAGCAGCACGTGCCCTGGTGTGGTGAAGTTGGGCTTAGCCATAATCACAGGCCCATTTGTGATGAAGATGGCCTCGGCCAGAAGCAAAGGCACTGGTGTGGTGACGATGGCCTCAACCAGCAGCACAGGCCTGGTGTGGTGTAGTTGGCCTCAACCAGCAGCACAGGACCTGGTGTGGTGTAGTTGGCCTCGGCCAGCAGCTCAGGCCCTGGTGTGGTGTAGTTCGCCTCAGCAATAATCACAGGCCCTGGTGTGGTGTAGTTGGCCTCAACCAGCAGCACAGGCCCTGGTGTGGTGTAGTCGCCTCGGCCATATTCACAGGCCATGGTGTGGTGTAGTTGCCCTCAGCCAGCAGCACAGGGCCTGGTGTGGTGTAGTCGTCTCGGCCAGAAGCAGAGCACTGGTGTGGTGAAGATGGCCACAGCCAGAGCCACAGGACCTGGTGTGGTGTAGTTGGCCTCAACCAGCAGCACAGGCCCTGGTGTGGTGTAGTTGGCATCAGCCATAATCACAGGCGCTGGTGTGGTGAAGATGGCCTCGGCCAGAAGCAAAGGCACTCCTGTGGTGTAGATGGCCTAGGACAGAGCCACAGGCCATTGTCTGCAATGAAGGGTCTACAATGTCGATGTTGGGTTTTTACTCTTTGTATACGGCGAAGATGGCCTTCCAAAAGACCCTGGTGCGGTGTAGTTGGCCTCAAACAGCAGCACAGGCCCTGTTGTGGTTTAGTTTGCCTCAGCAAGAAGCACAGGACCTGGTGTGGAGTAGTGGGCTCAGCCAGAAGCACTGGCTTTGGTGTGGTGAAGGTGGCTTCAGCCAGCAGCACAGGCCACGGTGTGGTGTAGGTGGTCTCAGCAAGAAGCACAGGCCATGGTGTGGTGTAGTCGCCTCGGCCAGAAGCATAGCACTATTGTGTTGTACATGGCCACAGCCAGTGCCACAGGCCCTGGTGTGGTGTAGTTGGGCTCAACAAGCAGCACAGGCCCTGGTGTGGTGTAGTTGCCTCGGCCAGAAGAAGAGCACTGTTGTGGTGCAGATGGCCTCAGCCAGTGCCACAGGCCCTAGTCTGGTGTAGTTGGGCGCAACCAGCAGCACAGGCCCTGTTGTGGTGTATTTGGCCTCAGCCATAATCACAGGCCCTGGTGTGGTGAAGATGGCCACAGCCAGAGCCACAGGCCCTGGTGTGGTGTAGTTGGCCTCAACAAGCAGCACAGACCCTGGTGTGGTGAAGATGGCCTCGGCCAGAAGCAACGGCACTGGTGTGGTAAAGATGGCCACAGCCAGAGCCACAGGCCCTGGTGTGGTGTAGTTGGCCTCAACCAGCAGCACAGGCCCTGGTGTGGTGTAGTTGGCATCAGCCATAATCACAGGCGCTGGTGTGGTGAAGATGGCCTCGGCCAGAAGCAAAGGCACTCCTGTGGTGTAGATGGCCTAGGACAGAGCCACAGGCCATTGTCTGCAATGAAGGGTCTACAATGTCGATGTTGGGTTTTTACTCTTTGTATACGGCGAAGATGGCCTTCCAAAAGACCCTGGTGCGGTGTAGTTGGCCTCAAACAGCAGCACAGGCCCTGTTGTGGTTTAGTTTGCCTCAGCAAGAAGCACAGGACCTGGTGTGGAGTAGTGGGCTCAGCCAGAAGCACTGGCTTTGGTGTGGTGAAGGTGGCTTCAGCCAGCAGCACAGGCCACGGTGTGGTGTAGGTGGTCTCAGCAAGAAGCACAGGCCATGGTGTGGTGTAGTCGCCTCGGCCAGAAGCATAGCACTATTGTGTTGTACATGGCCACAGCCAGTGCCACAGGCCCTGGTGTGGTGTAGTTGGGCTCAACAAGCAGCACAGGCCCTGGTGTGGTGTAGTTGCCTCGGCCAGAAGAAGAGCACTGTTGTGGTGCAGATGGCCTCAGCCAGTGCCACAGGCCCTAGTCTGGTGTAGTTGGGCGCAACCAGCAGCACAGGCCCTGTTGTGGTGTATTTGGCCTCAGCCATAATCACAGGCCCTGGTGTGGTGAAGATGGCCACAGCCAGAGCCACAGGCCCTGGTGTGGTGTAGTTGGCCTCAACAAGCAGCACAGACCCTGGTGTGGTGAAGATGGCCTCGGCCAGAAGCAACGGCACTGGTGTGGTAAAGATGGCCACAGCCAGAGCCACAGGCCCTGGTGTGGTGTAGTTGGCCTCAACCAGCAGCACAGGCCCTGGTGTGGTGTAGTTGGCATCAGCCATAATCACAGGCCCTGGTGTGGTGAAGATGGCCTCGGCCAGAAGCAAAGGCACTCCTGTGGTGTAGATGGCCTAGGACAGAGCCACAGGCCATTGTCTGCAATGAAGGGTCTACAATGTCGATGTTGGGTTTTTACTCTTTGTATACGGCGAAGATGGCCTTCCAAAAGACCCTGGTGCGGTGTAGTTGGCCTCAAACAGCAGCACAGGCCCTGTTGTGGTTTCGGTTGCCTCAGCAAGAAGCACAGGACCTGGTGTGGAGTAGTGGGCTCAGCCAGAAACACTGGCCTTGGTGTGGTGAAGGTGGCTTCAGCCAGCAGCACAGGCCATGGTGTGGTGTAGGTGGTCTCAGCAAGAAGCAGAGGCCCTGGTGTGGTGTAGTCGCCTCGGCCAGAAGCATAGCACTATTGTGTTGTACATGGCCACAGCCAGTGCCACAGGCCCTGGTGTGGTGTAGTTGGGCTCAACAAGCAGCACAGGCCCTGGTGTGGTGTAGTTGCCTCGGCCAGAAGAAGAGCACTGTTGTGGTGCAGATGGCCTCAGCCAGTGCCACAGGCCCTAGTCTGGTGTAGTTGGCCTCAGCCAGCAGCACAGGCCCTGTTGTGGTGTATTTGGCCTCAGCCATAATCACAGGCCATGGTGTGGTGAAGATGGCCACAGCCAGAGCCACAGGCCCTGGTGTGGTGTAGTTGGCCTCAACATGCAGCACAGGCCCTGGTGTGGTGAAGTTGGGCTCAACAAGCAGCACAGGCCCTGGTGTGGTGAAGATGGCCTCGGCCAGAAGCAACGGCACTGGTGTGGTGAAGATGGCCTCAACAAGCAGCACAGGCCCTGGTGTGGTGTAGTTGGCCTCAACCAGCAGCACAGGCCCTGGTGTGGTGAAGTTGGCCTCAGCCATAATCACAGGCCCTTTTGTGATGAAGATGGCCTCGGCCAGAAGCAAAGGCACTGGTGTGGTGAAGATGGCCTCAACCAGCAGTACAGGCCCTGTTGTGGTGTATTTGGCCTCAGCCATAATCACAGGCCCTGGTGTGGTGAAGATGGCCACAGCCAGAGCCACAGGCCCTGGTGTGGTGTAGTTGGCCTCAACAAGCAGCACAGACCCTGGTGTGGTGAAGATGGCCTCGGCCAGAAGCAACGGCACTGGTGTGGTGAAGATGGCCACAGCCAGAGCCACAGGCCCTGGTGTGGTGAAGTTGGGCTCAACAAGCAGCACAGGCCCTGGTGTGGTGAAGATGGCCTCGGCCAGAAGCAACGGCACTGGTGTGGTGAAGATGGCCTCAACCAGCAGCACAGGCCCTGGTGTGGTGTAGTTGGCATCAGCCATAATCACAGGCCCTGGTGTGGTGAAGATGGCCTTCCAAAAGACCCTGGTGCGGTGTAGTTGGCCTCAAACAGCAGCACAGGCCCTGTTGTGGTTTAGTTTGCCTCAGCAAGAAGCACAGGACCTGGTGTGGAGTAGTGGGCTCAGCCAGAAGCACTGGCCTTGGTGTGGTGAAGGTGGCTTCAGCCAGCAGCACAGGCCATGGTGTGGTGTAGGTGGTCTCAGCAAGAAGCACAGGCCATGGTGTGGTGTAGTCGCCTCGGCCAGAAGCATAGCACTATTGTGTTGTACATGGCCACAGCCAGTGCCACAGGCCCTGGTGTGGTGTAGTTGGGCTCAACAAGCAGCACAGGCCCTGGTGTGGTGTAGTTGCCTCGGCCAGAAGAAGAGCACTGTTGTGGTGCAGATGGCCTCAGCCAGTGCCACAGGAACTAGTCTGGTGTAGTTGGGCGCAACCAGCAGCACAGGCCCTGTTGTGGTGTATTTGGCCTCAGCCATAATCACAGGCCCTGGTGTGGTGAAGATGGCCACAGCCAGAGCCACAGGCCCTGGTGTGGTGTAGTTGGCCTCAACAAGCAGCACAGACCCTGGTGTGGTGAAGATGGCCTCGGCCAGAAGCAACGGCACTGGTGTGGTGAAGATGGCCACAGCCAGAGCCACAGGCCCTGGTGTGGTGTAGTTGGCCTCAACCAGCAGCACAGGCCCTGGTGTGGTGTAGTTGGCATCAGCCATAATCACAGGCCCTGGTGTGGTGAAGATGGCCTCGGCCAGAAGCAAAGGCACTCCTGTGGTGTAGATGGCCTAGGACAGAGCCACAGGCCATTGTCTGCAATGAAGGGTCTACAATGTCGATGTTGGGTTTTTACTCTTTGTATACGGCGAAGATGGCCTTCCAAAAGACCCTGGTGCGGTGTAGTTGGCCTCAAACAGCAGCACAGGCCCTGTTGTGGTTTAGGTTGCCTCAGCAAGAAGCACAGGACCTGGTGTGGAGTAGTGGGCTCAGCCAGAAACACTGGCCTTGGTGTGGTGAAGGTGGCTTCAGCCAGCAGCACAGGCCATGGTGTGGTGTAGGTGGTCTCAGCAAGAAGCAGAGGCCCTGGTGTGGTGTAGTCGCCTCGGCCAGAAGCATAGCACTATTGTGTTGTACATGGCCACAGCCAGTGCCACAGGCCCTGGTGTGGTGTAGTTGGGCTCAACAAGCAGCACAGGCCCTGGTGTGGTGTAGTTGCCTCGGCCAGAAGAAGAGCACTGTTGTGGTGCAGATGGCCTCAGCCAGTGCCACAGGCCCTAGTCTGGTGTAGTTGGCCTCAGCCAGCAGCACAGGCCCTGTTGTGGTGTATTTGGCCTCAGCCATAATCACAGGCCATGGTGTGGTGAAGATGGCCACAGCCAGAGCCACAGGCCCTGGTGTGGTGTAGTTGGCCTCAACATGCAGCACAGGCCCTGGTGTGGTGAAGTTGGGCTCAACAAGCAGCACAGGCCCTGGTGTGGTGAAGATGGCCTCGGCCAGAAGCAACGGCACTGGTGTGGTGAAGATGGCCTCAACAAGCAGCACAGGCCCTGGTGTGGTGTAGTTGGCCTCAACCAGCAGCACAGGCCCTGGTGTGGTGAAGTTGGCCTCAGCCATAATCACAGGCCCTTTTGTGATGAAGATGGCCTCGGCCAGAAGCAAAGGCACTGGTGTGGTGAAGATGGCCTCAACCAGCAGCACAGGCCCTGGTGTGGTGTAGTTGGCCTTAACCAGCAGCTCAGGCCCTGGTGTGGTGAAGATGGCCACAGCCAGAGCCACAGGCCCTGGTGTGGTGTAGTTGGCCTCAACAAGCAGCACAGACCCTGGTGTGGTGAAGATGGCCTCGGCCAGAAGCGACGGCACTGGTGTGGTGAAGATGGCCACAGCCAGAGCCACAGGCCCTGGTGTGGTGTAGTTGGCCTCAACCAGCAGCACAGGCCCTGTTGTGGTGTATTTGGCCTCAGCCATAATCACAGGCCCTGGTGTGGTGAAGATGGCCACAGCCAGAGCCACAGGCCCTGGTGTGGTGTAGTTGGCCTCAACAAGCAGCACAGACCCTGGTGTGGTGAAGATGGCCTCGGCCAGAAGCAACGGCACTGGTGTGGTGAAGATGGCCACAGCCAGAGCCACAGGCCCTGGTGTGGTGTAGTTGGCCTCAACCTGCAGCACAGGCCCTGGTGTGGTGTAGTTGGCATCAGCCATAATCACAGGCCCTGGTGTGGTGAAGATGGCCTCGGCCAGAAGCAAAGGCACTCCTGTGGTGTAGATGGCCTAGGACAGAGCCACAGGCCATTGTCTGCAATGAAGGGTCTACAATGTCGATGTTGGGTTTTTTACTCTTTGTATACGGCGAAGATGGCCTTCCAAAAGACCCTGGTGCGGTGTAGTTGGCCTCAAACAGCAGCACAGGCCCTGTTGTGGTTTAGGTTGCCTCAGCAAGAAGCACAGGACCTGGTGTGGAGTAGTGGGCTCAGCCAGAAGCACTGGCCTTGGTGTGGTGAAGGTGGCTTCAGCCAGCAGCACAGGCCATGGTGTGGTGTAGGTGGTCTCAGCAAGAAGCAGAGGCCCTGGTGTGGTGTAGTCGCCTCGGCCAGAAGCATAGCACTATTGTGTTGTACATGGCCACAGCCAGTGCCACAGGCCCTGGTGTGGTGTAGTTGGGCTCAACAAGCAGCACAGGCCCTGGTGTGGTGTAGTTGCCTCGGCCAGAAGAAGAGCACTGTTGTGGTGCAGATGGCCTCAGCCAGTGCCACAGGCCCTAGTCTGGTGTAGTTGGCCTCAGCCAGCAGCACAGGCCCTGTTGTGGTGTATTTGGCCTCAGCCATAATCACAGGCCATGGTGTGGTGAAGATGGCCACAGCCAGAGCCACAGGCCCTGGTGTGGTGTAGTTGGCCTCAACATGCAGCACAGGCCCTGGTGTGGTGAAGTTGGGCTCAACAAGCAGCACAGGCCCTGGTGTGGTGAAGATGGCCTCGGCCAGAAGCAACGGCACTGGTGTGGTGAAGATGGCCTCAACAAGCAGCACAGGCCCTGGTGTGGTGTAGTTGGCCTCAACCAGCAGCACAGGCCCTGGTGTGGTGAAGTTGGCCTCAGCCATAATCACAGGCCCTTTTGTGATGAAGATGGCCTCGGCCAGAAGCAAAGGCACTGGTGTGGTGAAGATGGCCTCAACCAGCAGTACAGGCCCTGTTGTGGTGTATTTGGCCTCAGCCATAATCACAGGCCCTGGTGTGGTGAAGATGGCCACAGCCAGAGCCACAGGCCCTGGTGTGGTGTAGTTGGCCTCAACAAGCAGCACAGACCCTGGTGTGGTGAAGATGGCCTCGGCCAGAAGCAACGGCACTGGTGTGGTGAAGATGGCCACAGCCAGAGCCACAGGCCCTGGTGTGGTGAAGTTGGGCTCAACAAGCAGCACAGGCCCTGGTGTGGTGAAGATGGCCTCGGCCAGAAGCAACGGCACTGGTGTGGTGAAGATGGCCTCAACAAGCAGCACAGGCCCTGGTGTGGTGTAGTTGGCCTCAACCAGCAGCACAGGCCCTGGTGTGGTGAAGTTGGCCTCAGCCATAATCACAGGCCCTGGTGTGGTGAAGATGGCCTTGGCCAGGAGCAAAGGCACTCCTGTGGTGTAGATGGCCTAGTACAGAGCCACAGGCCATTGTCTGCAATGAATGGTCTACAATGTCGATGTTGGTTTTTTACTCTATGTATACGGCGAAGATGGCATTCCAAAAGGCCCTGGTGCGGTGTAGTTGGCCTCAACCAGCAGCACGTGCCCTGGTGTCGTGAAGTTGGGCTTAGCCATAATCACAGGCCCTTTTGTGATGAAGATGGCCTCGGCCAGAAGCAAAGACACTGGTGTGGTGACGATGGCCTCAACCAGCAGCACAGGCCTGGTGTGGTGTAGTTGGCCTCAACCAGCAGCACAGGACCTGGTGTGGTGTAGTTGGCCTCAACCAGCAGCTCAGGCCCTGGTGTGGTGTAGTTCGCCTCAGCAATAATCACAGGCCCTGGTGTGGTGTAGTTGGCCTCAACCAGCAGCACAGGCCCTGGTGTGGTGTAGTCGCCTCGGCCATATTCACAGGCCATGGTGTGGTGTAGTTGCCCTCAGCCAGCAGCACAGGGCCTGGTGTGGTGTAGTCGTCTCGGCCAGAAGCAGAGCACTGGTGTGGTGAAGATGGCCACAGCCAGAGCCACAGGACCTGGTGTGGTGTAGTTGGCCTCAACCAGCAGCACAGGCCCTGGTGTGGTGTAGTTGGCATCAGCCATAATCACAGGCGCTGGTGTGGTGAAGATGGCCTCGGCCAGAAGCAAAGGCACTCCTGTGGTGTAGATGGCCTAGGACAGAGCCACAGGCCATTGTCTGCAATGAAG
Organism: Pelmatolapia mariae; assembly: GCF_036321145.2. Taxonomy (NCBI): domain Eukaryota; kingdom Metazoa; phylum Chordata; class Actinopteri; order Cichliformes; family Cichlidae; genus Pelmatolapia; species Pelmatolapia mariae. The sequence goes on along the minus strand of NC_086233.1, from coordinate 11,775,852 downwards.
GGTCTACAATGTCGATGTTGGGTTTTTACTCTTTGTATACGGCGAAGATGGCCTTCCAAAAGACCCTGGTGCGGTGTAGTTGGCCTCAAACAGCAGCACAGGCCCTGTTGTGGTTTAGTTTGCCTCAGCAAGAAGCACAGGACCTGGTGTGGAGTAGTGGGCTCAGCCAGAAGCACTGGCCTTGGTGTGGTGAAGGTGGCTTCAGCCAGCAGCACAGGCCATGGTGTGGTGTAGGTGGTCTCAGCAAGAAGCACAGGCCATGGTGTGGTGTAGTCGCCTCGGCCAGAAGCATAGCACTATTGTGTTGTACATGGCCACAGCCAGTGCCACAGGCCCTGGTGTGGTGTAGTTGGGCTCAACAAGCAGCACAGGCCCTGGTGTGGTGTAGTTGCCTCGGCCAGAAGAAGAGCACTGTTGTGGTGCAGATGGCCTCAGCCAGTGCCACAGGCCCTAGTCTGGTGTAGTTGGGCGCAACCAGCAGCACAGGCCCTGTTGTGGTGTATTTGGCCTCAGCCATAATCACAGGCCCTGGTGTGGTGAAGATGGCCACAGCCAGAGCCACAGGCCCTGGTGTGGTGTAGTTGGCCTCAACAAGCAGCACAGACCCTGGTGTGGTGAAGATGGCCTCGGCCAGAAGCAACGGCACTGGTGTGGTGAAGATGGCCACAGCCAGAGCCACAGGCCCTGGTGTGGTGTAGTTGGCCTCAACCAGCAGCACAGGCCCTGGTGTGGTGTAGTTGGCATCAGCCATAATCACAGGCCCTGGTGTGGTGAAGATGGCCTCGGCCAGAAGCAAAGGCACTCCTGTGGTGTAGATGGCCTAGGACAGAGCCACAGGCCATTGTCTGCAATGAAGGGTCTACAATGTCGATGTTGGGTTTTTACTCTTTGTATACGGCGAAGATGGCCTTCCAAAAGACCCTGGTGCGGTGTAGTTGGCCTCAAACAGCAGCACAGGCCCTGTTGTGGTTTAGGTTGCCTCAGCAAGAAGCACAGGACCTGGTGTGGAGTAGTGGGCTCAGCCAGAAACACTGGCCTTGGTGTGGTGAAGGTGGCTTCAGCCAGCAGCACAGGCCATGGTGTGGTGTAGGTGGTCTCAGCAAGAAGCAGAGGCCCTGGTGTGGTGTAGTCGCCTCGGCCAGAAGCATAGCACTATTGTGTTGTACATGGCCACAGCCAGTGCCACAGGCCCTGGTGTGGTGTAGTTGGGCTCAACAAGCAGCACAGGCCCTGGTGTGGTGTAGTTGCCTCGGCCAGAAGAAGAGCACTGTTGTGGTGCAGATGGCCTCAGCCAGTGCCACAGGCCCTAGTCTGGTGTAGTTGGCCTCAGCCAGCAGCACAGGCCCTGTTGTGGTGTATTTGGCCTCAGCCATAATCACAGGCCATGGTGTGGTGAAGATGGCCACAGCCAGAGCCACAGGCCCTGGTGTGGTGTAGTTGGCCTCAACATGCAGCACAGGCCCTGGTGTGGTGAAGTTGGGCTCAACAAGCAGCACAGGCCCTGGTGTGGTGAAGATGGCCTCGGCCAGAAGCAACGGCACTGGTGTGGTGAAGATGGCCTCAACAAGCAGCACAGGCCCTGGTGTGGTGTAGTTGGCCTCAACCAGCAGCACAGGCCCTGGTGTGGTGAAGTTGGCCTCAGCCATAATCACAGGCCCTTTTGTGATGAAGATGGCCTCGGCCAGAAGCAAAGGCACTGGTGTGGTGAAGATGGCCTCAACCAGCAGCACAGGCCCTGGTGTGGTGTAGTTGGCCTTAACCAGCAGCTCAGGCCCTGGTGTGGTGAAGATGGCCACAGCCAGAGCCACAGGCCCTGGTGTGGTGTAGTTGGCCTCAACAAGCAGCACAGACCCTGGTGTGGTGAAGATGGCCTCGGCCATAATCACAGGCCCTTTTGTGCTGAAGATGGCCTCGGCCAGAAGCAAAGGCACTGGTGTGGTGTAGTTCGCCTCAGCAATAATCACAGGCCCTGGTGTAGTGTAGTTGGCCTCAACCAGCAGCACAGGCCCTGGTGTGGTGTAGTCGCCTCGGCCATATTCACAGGCCATGGTGTGGTGTAGTTGCCCTCAGCCAGCAGCACAGGGCCTGGTGTGGTGTAGTCGTCTCGGCCAGAAGCAGAGCACTGGTGTGGTGAAGATGGCCACAGCCAGAGCCACAGGACCTGGTGTGGTGTAGTTGGCCTCAACCAGCAGCACAGGCCCTGGTGTGGTGTAGTTGGCATCAGCCATAATCACAGGCGCTGGTGTGGTGAAGATGGCCTCGGCCAGAAGCAAAGGCACTCCTGTGGTGTAGATGGCCTAGGACAGAGCCACAGGCCATTGTCTGCAATGAAGGGTCTACAATGTCGATGTTGGGTTTTTACTCTTTGTATACGGCGAAGATGGCCTTCCAAAAGACCCTGGTGCGGTGTAGTTGGCCTCAAACAGCAGCACAGGCCCTGTTGTGGTTTAGTTTGCCTCAGCAAGAAGCACAGGACCTGGTGTGGAGTAGTGGGCTCAGCCAGAAGCACTGGCCTTGGTGTGGTGAAGGTGGCTTCAGCCAGCAGCACAGGCCATGGTGTGGTGTAGGTGGTCTCAGCAAGAAGCACAGGCCATGGTGTGGTGTAGTCGCCTCGGCCAGAAGCATAGCACTATTGTGTTGTACATGGCCACAGCCAGTGCCACAGGCCCTGGTGTGGTGTAGTTGGGCTCAACAAGCAGCACAGGCCCTGGTGTGGTGTAGTTGCCTCGGCCAGAAGAAGAGCACTGTTGTGGTGCAGATGGCCTCAGCCAGTGCCACAGGCCCTAGTCTGGTGTAGTTGGGCGCAACCAGCAGCACAGGCCCTGTTGTGGTGTATTTGGCCTCAGCCATAATCACAGGCCCTGGTGTGGTGAAGATGGCCACAGCCAGAGCCACAGGCCCTGGTGTGGTGTAGTTGGCCTCAACAAGCAGCACAGACCCTGGTGTGGTGAAGATGGCCTCGGCCAGAAGCAACGGCACTGGTGTGGTGAAGATGGCCACAGCCAGAGCCACAGGCCCTGGTGTGGTGTAGTTGGCCTCAACCAGCAGCACAGGCCCTGGTGTGGTGTAGTTGGCATCAGCCATAATCACAGGCCCTGGTGTGGTGAAGATGGCCTCGGCCAGAAGCAAAGGCCCTCCTGTGGTGTAGATGGCCTAGGACAGAGCCACAGGCCATTGTCTGCAATGAAGGGTCTACAATGTCGATGTTGGGTTTTTACTCTTTGTATACGGCGAAGATGGCCTTCCAAAAGACCCTGGTGCGGTGTAGTTGGCCTCAAACAGCAGCACAGGCCCTGTTGTGGTTTAGGTTGCCTCAGCAAGAAGCACAGGACCTGGTGTGGAGTAGTGGGCTCAGCCAGAAACACTGGCCTTGGTGTGGTGAAGGTGGCTTCAGCCAGCAGCACAGGCCATGGTGTGGTGTAGGTGGTCTCAGCAAGAAGCAGAGGCCCTGGTGTGGTGTAGTCGCCTCGGCCAGAAGCATAGCACTATTGTGTTGTACATGGCCACAGCCAGTGCCACAGGCCCTGGTGTGGTGTAGTTGGGCTCAACAAGCAGCACAGGCCCTGGTGTGGTGTAGTTGCCTCGGCCAGAAGAAGAGCACTGTTGTGGTGCAGATGGCCTCAGCCAGTGCCACAGGCCCTAGTCTGGTGTAGTTGGCCTCAGCCAGCAGCACAGGCCCTGTTGTGGTGTATTTGGCCTCAGCCATAATCACAGGCCATGGTGTGGTGAAGATGGCCACAGCCAGAGCCACAGGCCCTGGTGTGGTGTAGTTGGCCTCAACATGCAGCACAGGCCCTGGTGTGGTGAAGTTGGGCTCAACAAGCAGCACAGGCCCTGGTGTGGTGAAGATGGCCTCGGCCAGAAGCAACGGCACTGGTGTGGTGAAGATGGCCTCAACAAGCAGCACAGGCCCTGGTGTGGTGTAGTTGGCCTCAACCAGCAGCACAGGCCCTGGTGTGGTGAAGTTGGCCTCAGCCATAATCACAGGCCCTTTTGTGATGAAGATGGCCTCGGCCAGAAGCAAAGGCACTGGTGTGGTGAAGATGGCCTCAACCAGCAGCACAGGCCCTGGTGTGGTGTAGTTGGCCTTAACCAGCAGCTCAGGCCCTGGTGTGGTGAAGATGGCCACAGCCAGAGCCACAGGCCCTGGTGTGGTGTAGTTGGCCTCAACAAGCAGCACAGACCCTGGTGTGGTGAAGATGGCCTCGGCCAGAAGCGACGGCACTGGTGTGGTGAAGATGGCCACAGCCAGAGCCACAGGCCCTGGTGTGGTGTAGTTGGCCTCAACCAGCAGCACAGGCCCTGTTGTGGTGTATTTGGCCTCAGCCATAATCACAGGCCCTGGTGTGGTGAAGATGGCCACAGCCAGAGCCACAGGCCCTGGTGTGGTGTAGTTGGCCTCAACAAGCAGCACAGACCCTGGTGTGGTGAAGATGGCCTCGGCCAGAAGCAACGGCACTGGTGTGGTGAAGATGGCCACAGCCAGAGCCACAGGCCCTGGTGTGGTGTAGTTGGCCTCAACCAGCAGCACAGGCCCTGGTGTGGTGTAGTTGGCATCAGCCATAATCACAGGCCCTGGTGTGGTGAAGATGGCCTCGGCCAGAAGCAAAGGCACTCCTGTGGTGTAGATGGCCTAGGACAGAGCCACAGGCCATTGTCTGCAATGAAGGGTCTACAATGTCGATGTTGGGTTTTTTACTCTTTGTATACGGCGAAGATGGCCTTCCAAAAGACCCTGGTGCGGTGTAGTTGGCCTCAAACAGCAGCACAGGCCCTGTTGAGGTTTAGGTTGCCTCAGCAAGAAGCACAGGACCTGGTGTGGAGTAGTGGGCTCAGCCAGAAGCACTGGCCTTGGTGTGGTGAAGGTGGCTTCAGCCAGCAGCACAGGCCATGGTGTGGTGTAGGTGGTCTCAGCAAGAAGCAGAGGCCCTGGTGTGGTGTAGTCGCCTCGGCCAGAAGCATAGCACTATTGTGTTGTACATGGCCACAGCCAGTGCCACAGGCCCTGGTGTGGTGTAGTTGGGCTCAACAAGCAGCACAGGCCCTGGTGTGGTGTAGTTGCCTCGGCCAGAAGAAGAGCACTGTTGTGGTGCAGATGGCCACAGCCAGTGCCACAGGCCCTAGTCTGGTGTAGTTGGCCTCAACCAGCAGTACAGGCCCTGTTGTGGTGTATTTGGCCTCAGCCATAATCACAGGCCCTGGTGTGGTGAAGATGGCCACAGCCAGAGCCACAGGCCCTGGTGTGGTGTAGTTGGCCTCAACAAGCAGCACAGACCCTGGTGTGGTGAAGATGGCCTCGGCCAGAAGCAACGGCACTGGTGTGGTGAAGATGGCAACAGCCAGAGCCACAGGCCCTGGTGTGGTGTAGTTGGCCTCAGCCAGCAGCACAGGCCCTGTTGTGGTGTATTTGGCCTCAGCCATAATCACAGGCCATGGTGTGGTGAAGATGGCCACAGCCAGAGCCACAGGCCCTGGTGTGGTGTAGTTGGCCTCAACATGCAGCACAGGCCCTGGTGTGGTGAAGTTGGGCTCAACAAGCAGCACAGGCCCTGGTGTGGTGAAGATGGCCTCGGCCAGAAGCAACGGCACTGGTGTGGTGAAGATGGCCTCAACAAGCAGCACAGGCCCTGGTGTGGTGTAGTTGGCCTCAACCAGCAGCACAGGCCCTGGTGTGGTGAAGTTGGCCTCAGCCATAATCACAGGCCCTTTTGTGCTGAAGATGGCCTCGGCCAGAAGCAAAGGCACTGGTGTGGTGAAGATGGCCTCAACCAGCAGCACAGGCCCTGGTGTGGTGTAGTTGGCCTTAACCAGCAGCTCAGGCCCTGGTGTGGTGAAGATGGCCACAGCCAGAGCCACAGGCCCTGGTGTGGTGTAGTTGGCCTCAACAAGCAGCACAGACCCTGGTGTGGTGAAGATGGCCTCGGCCAGAAGCGACGGCACTGGTGTGGTGAAGATGGCCACAGCCAGAGCCACAGGCCCTGGTGTGGTGTAGTTGGCCTCAACCAGCAGCACAGGCCCTGTTGTGGTGTATTTGGCCTCAGCCATAATCACAGGCCCTGGTGTGGTGAAGATGGCCACAGCCAGAGCCACAGGCCCTGGTGTGGTGTAGTTGGCCTCAACAAGCAGCACAGACCCTGGTGTGGTGAAGATGGCCTCGGCCAGAAGCAACGGCACTGGTGTGGTGAAGATGGCCACAGCCAGAGCCACAGGCCCTGGTGTGGTGTAGTTGGCCTCAACCAGCAGCACAGGCCCTGGTGTGGTGTAGTTGGCATCAGCCATAATCACAGGCCCTGGTGTGGTGAAGATGGCCTCGGCCAGAAGCAAAGGCACTCCTGTGGTGTAGATGGCCTAGGACAGAGCCACAGGCCATTGTCTGCAATGAAGGGTCTACAATGTCGATGTTGGGTTTTTTACTCTTTGTATACGGCGAAGATGGCCTTCCAAAAGACCCTGGTGCGGTGTAGTTGGCCTCAAACAGCAGCACAGGCCCTGTTGTGGTTTAGGTTGCCTCAGCAAGAAGCACAGGACCTGGTGTGGAGTAGTGGGCTCAGCCAGAAGCACTGGCCTTGGTGTGGTGAAGGTGGCTTCAGCCAGCAGCACAGGCCATGGTGTGGTGTAGGTGGTCTCAGCAAGAAGCAGAGGCCCTGGTGTGGTGTAGTCGCCTCGGCCAGAAGCATAGCACTATTGTGTTGTACATGGCCACAGCCAGTGCCACAGGCCCTGGTGTGGTGTAGTTGGGCTCAACAAGCAGCACAGGCCCTGGTGTGGTGTAGTTGCCTCGGCCAGAAGAAGAGCACTGTTGTGGTGCAGATGGCCACAGCCAGTTCCACAGGCCCTGGTCTGGTGTAGTTGGCCTCAACCAGCAGTACAGGCCCTGTTGTGGTGTATTTGGCCTCAGCCATAATCACAGGCCCTGGTGTGGTGAAGATGGCCACAGCCAGAGCCACAGGCCCTGGTGTGGTGTAGTTGGCCTCAACAAGCAGCACAGACCCTGGTGTGGTGAAGATGGCCTCGGCCAGAAGCAACGGCACTGGTGTGGTGAAGATGGCAACAGCCAGAGCCACAGGCCCTGGTGTGGTGTAGTTGGCCTCAGCCAGCAGCACAGGCCCTGTTGTGGTGTATTTGGCCTCAGCCATAATCACAGGCCATGGTGTGGTGAAGATGGCCACAGCCAGAGCCACAGGCCCTGGTGTGGTGTAGTTGGCCTCAACATGCAGCACAGGCCCTGGTGTGGTGAAGTTGGGCTCAACAAGCAGCACAGGCCCTGGTGTGGTGAAGATGGCCTCGGCCAGAAGCAACGGCACTGGTGTGGTGAAGATGGCCTCAACAAGCAGCACAGGCCCTGGTGTGGTGTAGTTGGCCTCAACCAGCAGCACAGGCCCTGGTGTGGTGAAGTTGGCCTCAGCCATAATCACAGGCCCTTTTGTGCTGAAGATGGCCTCGGCCAGAAGCAAAGGCACTGGTGTGGTGAAGATGGCCTCAACCAGCAGCACAGGCCCTGGTGTGGTGTAGTTGGCCTTAACCAGCAGCTCAGGCCCTGGTGTGGTGAAGATGGCCACAGCCAGAGCCACAGGCCCTGGTGTGGTGTAGTTGGCCTCAACAAGCAGCACAGACCCTGGTGTGGTGAAGATGGCCTCGGCCAGAAGCGACGGCACTGGTGTGGTGAAGATGGCCACAGCCAGAGCCACAGGCCCTGGTGTGGTGTAGTTGGCCTCAACCAGCAGCACAGGCCCTGTTGTGGTGTATTTGGCCTCAGCCATAATCACAGGCCCTGGTGTGGTGAAGATGGCCACAGCCAGAGCCACAGGCCCTGGTGTGGTGTAGTTGGCCTCAACAAGCAGCACAGACCCTGGTGTGGTGAAGATGGCCTCGGCCAGAAGCAACGGCACTGGTGTGGTGAAGATGGCCACAGCCAGAGCCACAGGCCCTGGTGTGGTGTAGTTGGCCTCAACCAGCAGCACAGGCCCTGGTGTGGTGTAGTTGGCATCAGCCATAATCACAGGCCCTGGTGTGGTGAAGATGGCCTCGGCCAGAAGCAAAGGCACTCCTGTGGTGTAGATGGCCTAGGACAGAGCCACAGGCCATTGTCTGCAATGAAGGGTCTACAATGTCGATGTTGGGTTTTTTACTCTTTGTATACGGCGAAGATGGCCTTCCAAAAGACCCTGGTGCGGTGTAGTTGGCCTCAAACAGCAGCACAGGCCCTGTTGTGGTTTAGGTTGCCTCAGCAAGAAGCACAGGACCTGGTGTGGAGTAGTGGGCTCAGCCAGAAGCACTGGCCTTGGTGTGGTGAAGGTGGCTTCAGCCAGCAGCACAGGCCATGGTGTGGTGTAGGTGGTCTCAGCAAGAAGCAGAGGCCCTGGTGTGGTGTAGTCGCCTCGGCCAGAAGCATAGCACTATTGTGTTGTACATGGCCACAGCCAGTGCCACAGGCCCTGGTGTGGTGTAGTTGGGCTCAACAAGCAGCACAGGCCCTGGTGTGGTGTAGTTGCCTCGGCCAGAAGAAGAGCACTGTTGTGGTGCAGATGGCCACAGCCAGTGCCACAGACCCTAGTCTGGTGTAGTTGGCCTCAACCAGCAGTACAGGCCCTGTTGTGGTGTATTTGGCCTCAGCCATAATCACAGGCCCTGGTGTGGTGAAGATGGCCACAGCCAGAGCCACAGGCCCTGGTGTGGTGTAGTTGGCCTCAACAAGCAGCACAGACCCTGGTGTGGTGAAGATGGCCTCGGCCAGAAGCAACGGCACTGGTGTGGTGAAGATGGCCACAGCCAGAGCCACAGGCCCTGGTGTGGTGAAGTTGGGCTCAACAAGCTGCACAGGCCCTGGTGTGGTGAAGATGGCCTCGGCCAGAAGCAACGGCACTGGTGTGGTGAAGATGGCCTCAACAAGCAGCACAGGCCCTGGTGTGGTGTAGTTGGGCTCAACCAGCAGCACAGGCCCTGGTGTGGTGAAGTTGGCATCAGCCATAATCACAGGCCCTGGTGTGGTGAAGATGGCCTTGGCCAGGAGCAAAGGCACTCCTGTGGTGTAGATGGCCTAGTACAGAGCCACAGGCCATTGTCTGCAATGAATGGTCTACAATGTCGATGTTGGTTTTTTACTCTATGTATACGGCGAAGATGGCATTCCAAAAGGCCCTGGTGCGGTGTAGTTGGCCTCAACCAGCAGCACGTGCCCTGGTGTGGTGAAGTTGGGCTTAGCCATAATCACAGGCCCTTTTGTGATGAAGATGGCCTCGGCCAGAAGCAAAGGCACTGGTGTGGTGACGATGGCCTCAACCAGCAGCACAGGCCTGGTGTGGTGTAGTTGGCCTCAACCAGCAGCACAGGACCTGGTGTGGTGTAGTTGGCCTCAACCAGCAGCTCAGGCCCTGGTGTGGTGTAGTTCGCCTCAGCAATAATCACAGGCCCTGGTGTGGTGTAGTTGGCCTCAACCAGCAGCACAGGCCCTGGTGTGGTGTAGTCGCCTCGGCCATATTCACAGGCCATGGTGTGGTGTAGTTGCCCTCAGCCAGCAGCACAGGGCCTGGTGTGGTGTAGTCGTCTCGGCCAGAAGCAGAGCACTGGTGTGGTGAAGATGGCCACAGCCAGAGCCACAGGACCTGGTGTGGTGTAGTTGGCCTCAACCAGCAGCACAGGCCCTGGTGTGGTGTAGTTGGCATCAGCCATAATCACAGGCGCTGGTGTGGTGAAGATGGCCTCGGCCAGAAGCAAAGGCACTCCTGTGGTGTAGATGGCCTAGGACAGAGCCACAGGCCATTGTCTGCAATGAAGGGTCTACAATGTCGATGTTGGGTTTTTACTCTTTGTATACGGCGAAGATGGCCTTCCAAAAGACCCTGGTGCGGTGTAGTTGGCCTCAAACAGCAGCACAGGCCCTGTTGTGGTTTAGTTTGCCTCAGCAAGAAGCACAGGACCTGGTGTGGAGTAGTGGGCTCAGCCAGAAGCACTGGCCTTGGTGTGGTGAAGGTGGCTTCAGCCAGCAGCACAGGCCATGGTGTGGTGTAGGTGGTCTCAGCAAGAAGCACAGGCCATGGTGTGGTGTAGTCGCCTCGGCCAGAAGCATAGCACTATTGTGTTGTACATGGCCACAGCCAGTGCCACAGGCCCTGGTGTGGTGTAGTTGGGCTCAACAAGCAGCACAGGCCCTGGTGTGGTGTAGTTGCCTCGGCCAGAAGAAGAGCACTGTTGTGGTGCAGATGGCCTCAGCCAGTGCCACAGGCCCTAGTCTGGTGTAGTTGGGCGCAACCAGCAGCACAGGCCCTGTTGTGGTGTATTTGGCCTCAGCCATAATCACAGGCCCTGGTGTGGTGAAGATGGCCACAGCCAGAGCCACAGGCCCTGGTGTGGTGTAGTTGGCCTCAACAAGCAGCACAGACCCTGGTGTGGTGAAGATGGCCTCGGCCAGAAGCAACGGCACTGGTGTGGTGAAGATGGCCACAGCCAGAGCCACAGGCCCTGGTGTGGTGTAGTTGGCCTCAACCAGCAGCACAGGCCCTGGTGTGGTGTAGTTGGCATCAGCCATAATCACAGGCCCTGGTGTGGTGAAGATGGCCTCGGCCAGAAGCAAAGGCACTCCTGTGGTGTAGATGGCCTAGGACAGAGCCACAGGCCATTGTCTGCAATGAAGGGTCTACAATGTCGATGTTGGGTTTTTACTCTTTGTATACGGCGAAGATGGCCTTCCAAAAGACCCTGGTGCGGTGTAGTTGGCCTCAAACAGCAGCACAGGCCCTGTTGTGGTTTAGGTTGCCTCAGCAAGAAGCACAGGACCTGGTGTGGAGTAGTGGGCTCAGCCAGAAACACTGGCCTTGGTGTGGTGAAGGTGGCTTCAGCCAGCAGCACAGGCCATGGTGTGGTGTATGTTGTCTCAGCAAGAAGCAGAGGCCCTGGTGTGGTGTAGTCGCCTCGGCCAGAAGCATAGCACTATTGTGTTGTACATGGCCACAGCCAGTGCCACAGGCCCTGGTGTGGTGTAGTTGGGCTCAACAAGCAGCACAGGCCCTGGTGTGGTGTAGTTGCCTCGGCCAGAAGAAGAGCACTGTTGTGGTGCAGATGGCCTCAGCCAGTGCCACAGGCCCTAGTCTGGTGTAGTTGGCCTCAGCCAGCAGCACAGTCCCTGTTGTGGTGTATTTGGCCTCAGCCATAATCACAGGCCATGGTGTGGTGAAGATGGCCACAGCCAGAGCCACAGGCCCTGGTGTGGTGTAGTTGGCCTCAACATGCAGCACAGGCCCTGGTGTGGTGAAGTTGGGCTCAACAAGCAGCACAGGCCCTGGTGTGGTGAAGATGGCCTCGGCCAGAAGCAACGGCACTGGTGTGGTGAAGATGGCCTCAACAAGCAGCACAGGCCCTGGTGTGGTGTAGTTGGCCTCAACCAGCAGCACAGGCCCTGGTGTGGTGAAGTTGGCCTCAGCCATAATCACAGGCCCTTTTGTGATGAAGATGGCCTCGGCCAGAAGCAAAGGCACTGGTGTGGTGAAGATGGCCTCAACCAGCTGCACAGGCACTGGTGTGGTGAAGATGGCCACAGCCAGAGCCACAGGCCCTGGTGTGGTGTAGTTGGCCTCAACCAGCAGCACAGGCCCTGGTGTGGTGTAGTTGGCATCAGCCATAATCACAGGCCCTGGTGTGGTGAAGATGGCCTCGGCCAGAAGCAAAGGCACTCCTGTGGTGTAGATGGCCTAGGACAGAGCCACAGGCCATTGTCTGCAATGAAGGGTCTACAATGTCGATGTTGGGTTTTTTACTCTTTGTATACGGCGAAGATGGCCTTCCAAAAGACCCTGGTGCGGTGTAGTTGGCCTCAAACAGCAGCACAGGCCCTGTTGTGGTTTAGGTTGCCTCAGCAAGAAGCACAGGACCTGGTGTGGAGTAGTGGGCTCAGCCAGAAGCACTGGCCTTGGTGTGGTGTAGGTGGCTTCAGCCAGCAGCACAGGCCATGGTGTGGTGTAGGTGGTCTCAGCAAGAAGCAGAGGCCCTGGTGTGGTGTAGTCGCCTCGGCCAGAAGCATAGCACTATTGTGTTGTACATGGCCACAGCCAGTGCCACAGGCCCTGGTGTGGTGTAGTTGGGCTCAACAAGCAGCACAGGCCCTGGTGTGGTGTAGTTGCCTCGGCCAGAAGAAGAGCACTGTTGTGGTGCAGATGGCCACAGCCTGTGCCACAGGCCCTAGTCTGGTGTAGTTGGCCTCAACCAGCAGTACAGGCCCTGTTGTGGTGTATTTGGCCTCAGCCATAATCACAGGCCCTGGTGTGGTGAAGATGGCCACAGCCAGAGCCACAGGCCCTGGTGTGGTGTAGTTGGCCTTAACAAGCAGCACAGACCCTGGTGTGGTGAAGATGGCCTCGGCCAGAAGCAACGGCACTGGTGTGGTGAAGATGGCCACAGCCAGAGCCACAGGCCCTGGTGTGGTGTAGTTGGCCTCAACCAGCAGCACAGGCCCTGGTGTGGTGTAGTTGGCATCAGCCATAATCACAGGCCCTGGTGTGGTGAAGATGGCCTCGGCCAGAAGCAAAGGCACTCCTGTGGTGTAGATGGCCTAGGACAGAGCCACAGGCCATTGTCTGCAATGAAGGGTCTACAATGTCGATGTTGGGTTTTTACTCTTTGTATATGGCGAAGATGGCCTTCCAAAAGACCCTGGTGCGGTGTAGTTGGCCTCAAACAGCAGCACAGGCCCTGTTGTGGTTTAGGTTGCCTCAGCAAGAAGCACAGGACCTGGTGTGGAGTAGTGGGCTCAGCCAGAAGCACTGGCCTTGGTGTGGTGAAGGTGGCTTCAGCCAGCAGCACAGGCCCTGGTGTGGTGAAGTTGGCCTTAGCCATAATCACAGGCCCTGGTGTGGTGTAGTCGCCTCGGCCAGAAGCATAGCACTATTGTGTTGTACATGGCCACAGCCAGTGCCACAGGCCCTGGTGTGGTGTAGTTGGGCTCAACAAGCAGCACAGGCCCTGGTGTGGTGTAGTTGCCTCGGCCAGAAGAAGAGCACTGTTGTGGTGCAGATGGCCTCAGCCAGTGCCACAGGCCCTAGTCTGGTGTAGTTGGCCTCAACCAGCAGCACAGGCCCTGTTGTGGTGTATTTGGCCTCAGCCATAATCACAGGCCCTGGTGTGGTGAAGATGGCCACAGCCAGAGCCACAGGCCCTGGTGTGGTGTAGTTGGCCTCAACAAGCAGCACAGACCCTGGTGTGGTGAAGATGGCCTCGGCCAGAAGCAACGGCACTGGTGTGGTGAAGATGGCCACAGCCAGAGCCACAGGCCCTGGTGTGGTGTAGTTGGCCTCAACCAGCAGCACAGGCCCTGGTGTGGTGTAGTTGGCATCAGCCATAATCACAGGCCCTGGTGTGGTGAAGATGGCCTCGGCCAGAAGCAAAGGCACTCCTGTGGTGTAGATGGCCTAGGACAGAGCCACAGGCCATTGTCTGCAATGAAGGGTCTACAATGTCGATGTTGGGTTTTTACTCTTTGTATACGGCGAAGATGGCCTTCCAAAAGACCCTGGTGCGGTGTAGTTGGCCTCAAACAGCAGCACAGGCCCTGTTGTGGTTTAGGTTGCCTCAGCAAGAAGCACAGGACCTGGTGTGGAGTAGTGGGCTCAGCCAGAAGCACTGGCCTTAGTGTGGTGAAGGTGGCTTCAGCCAGCAGCACAGGCCATGGTGTGGTGTAGGTGGTCTCAGCAAGAAGCAGAGGCCCTGGTGTGGTGTAGTCGCCTCGGCCAGAAGCATAGCACTATTGTGTTGTACATGGCCACAGCCAGTGCCACAGGCCCTGGTGTGGTGTAGTTTGGCTCAACAAGCAGCACAGGCCCTGGTGTGGTGTAGTTGCCTCGGCCAGATGAAGAGCACTGTTGTGGTGCAGATGGCCTCAGCCAGTGCCACAGGCCCTAGTCTGGTGTAGTTGGCCTCAGCCAGCAGCACAGGCCCTGTTGTGGTGTATTTGGCCTCAGCCATAATCACAGGCCCTGGTGTGGTGAAGATGGCCACAGCCAGAGCCACAGGCCCTGGTGTGGTGTAGTTGGCCTCAACATGCAGCACAGGCCCTGGTGTGGTGAAGTTGGGCTCAACAAGCAGCACAGGCCCTGGTGTGGTGAAGATGGCCTCGGCCAGAAGCAACGGCACTGGTGTGGTGAAGATGGCCTCAACAAGCAGCACAGGCCCTGGTGTGGTGTAGTTGGCCTCAGCCAGCAGCACAGGCCCTGTTGTGGTGTATTTGGCCTCAGCCATAATAACAGGCCCTGGTGTGGTGAAGATGGCCACAGCCAGAGCCACAGGCCCTGGTGTGGTGTAGTTGGCCTCAACATGCAGCACAGGCCCTGGTGTGGTGAACTTGGGCTCAACAAGCAGCACAGGCCCTGGTGTGGTGAAGATGGCCTCGGCCAGAAGCAACGGCACTGGTGTGGTGAAGATGGCCTCAACAAGCAGCACAGGCCCTGGTGTGGTGTAGTTGGCCTCAACCAGCAGCACAGGCCCTGGTGTGGTGAAGTTGGCCTCAGCCATAATCACAGGCCCTTTTGTGATGAAGATGGCCTCGGCCAGAAGCAAAGGCACTGGTGTGGTGAAGATGGCCTCAACCAGCTGCACAGGCCCTGGTGTGGTGTAGTTGGCCTTAACCAGCAGCTCAGGCCCTGGTGTGGTGAAGATGGCCACAGCCAGAGCCACAGGCCCTGGTGTGGTGTAGTTGGCCTCAACAAGCAGCACAGACCCTGGTGTGGTGAAGATGGCCTCGGCCAGAAGCGACGGCACTGGTGTGGTGAAGATGGCCACAGCCAGAGCCACAGGCCCTGGTGTGGTGTAGTTGGCCTCAACCAGCAGCACAGGCCCTGTTGTGGTGTATTTGGCCTCAGCCATAATCACAGGCCCTGGTGTGGTGAAGATGGCCACAGCCAGAGCCACAGGCCCTGGTGTGGTGTAGTTGGCCTCAACAAGCAGCACAGACCCTGGTGTGGTGAAGATGGCCTCGGCCAGAAGCAACGGCACTGGTGTGGTGAAGATGGCCACAGCCAGAGCCACATGCCCTGGTGTGGTGTAGTTGGCCTCAACCAGCAGCACAGGCCCTGGTGTGGTGTAGTTGGCATCAGCCATAATCACAGGCCCTGGTGTGGTGAAGATGGCCTCGGCCAGAAGCAAAGGCACTCCTGTGGTGTAGATGGCCTAGGACAGAGCCACAGGCCATTGTCTGCAATGAAGGGTCTACAATGTCGATGTTGGGTTTTTACTCTTTGTATACGGCGAAGATGGCCTTCCAAAAGACCCTGGTGCGGTGTAGTTGGCCTCAAACAGCAGCACAGGCCCTGTTGTGGTTTAGGTTGCCTCAGCAAGAAGCACAGGACCTGGTGTGGAGTAGTGGGCTCAGCCAGAAGCACTGGCCTTAGTGTGGTGAAGGTGGCTTCAGCCAGCAGCACAGGCCATGGTGTGGTGTAGGTGGTCTCAGCAAGAAGCAGAGGCCCTGGTGTGGTGTAGTCGCCTCGGCCAGAAGCATAGCACTATTGTGTTGTACATGGCCACAGCCAGTGCCACAGGCCCTGGTGTGGTGTAGTTTGGCTCAACAAGCAGCACAGGCCCTGGTGTGGTGTAGTTGCCTCGGCCAGATGAAGAGCACTGTTGTGGTGCAGATGGCCTCAGCCAGTGCCACAGGCCCTAGTCTGGTGTAGTTGGCCTCAGCCAGCAGCACAGGCCCTGTTGTGGTGTATTTGGCCTCAGCCATAATCACAGGCCCTGGTGTGGTGAAGATGGCCACAGCCAGAGCCACAGGCCCTGGTGTGGTGTAGTTGGCCTCAACATGCAGCACAGGCCCTGGTGTGGTGAAGTTGGGCTCAACAAGCAGCACAGGCCCTGGTGTGGTGAAGATGGCCTCGGCCAGAAGCAACGGCACTGGTGTGGTGAAGATGGCCTCAACAAGCAGCACAGGCCCTGGTGTGGTGTAGTTGGCCTCAGCCAGCAGCACAGGCCCTGTTGTGGTGTATTTGGCCTCAGCCATAATAACAGGCCCTGGTGTGGTGAAGATGGCCACAGCCAGAGCCACAGGCCCTGGTGTGGTGTAGTTGGCCTCAACATGCAGCACAGGCCCTGGTGTGGTGAACTTGGGCTCAACAAGCAGCACAGGCCCTGGTGTGGTGAAGATGGCCTCGGCCAGAAGCAACGGCACTGGTGTGGTGAAGATGGCCTCAACAAGCAGCACAGGCCCTGGTGTGGTGTAGTTGGCCTCAACCAGCAGCACAGGCCCTGGTGTGGTGAAGTTGGCCTCAGCCATAATCACAGGCCCTTTTGTGATGAAGATGGCCTCGGCCAGAAGCAAAGGCACTGGTGTGGTGAAGATGGCCTCAACCAGCTGCACAGGCCCTGGTGTGGTGTAGTTGGCCTTAACCAGCAGCTCAGGCCCTGGTGTGGTGAAGATGGCCACAGCCAGAGCCACAGGCCCTGGTGTGGTGTAGTTGGCCTCAACAAGCAGCACAGACCCTGGTGTGGTGAAGATGGCCTCGGCCAGAAGCGACGGCACTGGTGTGGTGAAGATGGCCACAGCCAGAGCCACAGGCCCTGGTGTGGTGTAGTTGGCCTCAACCAGCAGCACAGGCCCTGTTGTGGTGTATTTGGCCTCAGCCATAATCACAGGCCCTGGTGTGGTGAAGATGGCCACAGCCAGAGCCACAGGCCCTGGTGTGGTGTAGTTGGCCTCAACAAGCAGCACAGACCCTGGTGTGGTGAAGATGGCCTCGGCCAGAAGCAACGGCACTGGTGTGGTGAAGATGGCCACAGCCAGAGCCACAGGCCCTGGTGTGGTGTAGTTGGCCTCAACCAGCAGCACAGGCCCTGGTGTGGTGTAGTTGGCATCAGCCATAATCACAGGCCCTGGTGTGGTGAAGATGGCCTCGGCCAGAAGCAAAGGCACTCCTGTGGTGTAGATGGCCTAGGACAGAGCCACAGGCCATTGTCTGCAATGAAGGGTCTACAATGTCGATGTTGGGTTTTTTACTCTTTGTATACGGCGAAGATGGCCTTCCAAAAGACCCTGGTGCGGTGTAGTTGGCCTCAAACAGCAGCACAGGCCCTGTTGTGGTTTAGGTTGCCTCAGCAAGAAGCACAGGACCTGGTGTGGAGTAGTGGGCTCAGCCAGAAGCACTGGCCTTGGTGTGGTGTAGGTGGCTTCAGCCAGCAGCACAGGCCATGGTGTGGTGTAGGTGGTCTCAGCAAGAAGCAGAGGCCCTGGTGTGGTGTAGTCGCCTCGGCCAGAAGCATAGCACTATTGTGTTGTACATGGCCACAGCCAGTGCCACAGGCCCTGGTGTGGTGTAGTTGGGCTCAACAAGCAGCACAGGCCCTGGTGTGGTGTAGTTGCCTCGGCCAGAAGAAGAGCACTGTTGTGGTGCAGATGGCCACAGCCAGTGCCACAGGCCCTAGTCTGGTGTAGTTGGCCTCAACCAGCAGTACAGGCCCTGTTGTGGTGTATTTGGCCTCAGCCATAATCACAGGCCCTGGTGTGGTGAAGATGGCCACAGCCAGAGCCACAGGCCCTGGTGTGGTGTAGTTGGCCTCAACAAGCAGCACAGACCCTGGTGTGGTGAAGATGGCCTCGGCCAGAAGCAACGGCACTGGTGTGGTGAAGATGGCCACAGCCAGAGCCACAGGCCCTGGTGTGGTGTAGTTGGCCTCAACCAGCAGCACAGGCCCTGGTGTGGTGTAGTTGGCATCAGCCATAATCACAGGCCCTGGTGTGGTGAAGATGGCCTCGGCCAGAAGCAAAGGCACTCCTGTGGTGTAGATGGCCTAGGACAGAGCCACAGGCCATTGTCTGCAATGAAGGGTCTACAATGTCGATGTTGGGTTTTTACTCTTTGTATATGGCGAAGATGGCCTTCCAAAAGACCCTGGTGCGGTGTAGTTGGCCTCAAACAGCAGCACAGGCCCTGTTGTGGTTTAGGTTGCCTCAGCAAGAAGCACAGGACCTGGTGTGGAGTAGTGGGCTCAGCCAGAAGCACTGGCCTTGGTGTGGTGAAGGTGGCTTCAGCCAGCAGCACAGGCCCTGGTGTGGTGAAGTTGGCCTTAGCCATAATCACAGGCCCTGGTGTGGTGTAGTCGCCTCGGCCAGAAGCATAGCACTATTGTGTTGTACATGGCCACAGCCAGTGCCACAGGCCCTGGTGTGGTGTAGTTGGGCTCAACAAGCAGCACAGGCCCTGGTGTGGTGTAGTTGCCTCGGCCAGAAGAAGAGCACTGTTGTGGTGCAGATGGCCTCAGCCAGTGCCACAGTCCCTAGTCTGGTGTAGTTGGCCTCAACCAGCAGCACAGGCCCTGTTGTGGTGTATTTGGCCTCAGCCATAATCACAGGCCCTGGTGTGGTGAAGATGGCCACAGCCAGAGCCACAGGCCCTGGTGTGGTGTAGTTGGCCTCAACAAGCAGCACAGACCCTGGTGTGGTGAAGATGGCCTCGGCCAGAAGCAACGGCACTGGTGTGGTGAAGATGGCCACAGCCAGAGCCACAGGCCCTGGTGTGGTGTAGTTGGCCTCAACCAGCAGCACAGGCCCTGGTGTGGTGTAGTTGGCATCAGCCATAATCACAGGCCCTGGTGTGGTGAAGATGGCCTCGGCCAGAAGCAAAGGCACTCCTGTGGTGTAGATGGCCTAGGACAGAGCCACAGGCCATTGTCTGCAATGAAGGGTCTACAATGTCGATGTTGGGTTTTTACTCTTTGTATACGGCGAAGATGGCCTTCCAAAAGACCCTGGTGCGGTGTAGTTGGCCTCAAACAGCAGCACAGGCCCTGTTGTGGTTTAGGTTGCCTCAGCAAGAAGCACAGGACCTGGTGTGGAGTAGTGGGCTCAGCCAGAAGCACTGGCCTTAGTGTGGTGAAGGTGGCTTCAGCCAGCAGCACAGGCCATGGTGTGGTGTAGGTGGTCTCAGCAAGAAGCAGAGGCCCTGGTGTGGTGTAGTCGCCTCGGCCAGAAGCATAGCACTATTGTGTTGTACATGGCCACAGCCAGAGCCACAGGCCCTGGTGTGGTGTAGTTTGGCTCAACAAGCAGCACAGGCCCTGGTGTGGTGTAGTTGCCTCGGCCAGATGAAGAGCACTGTTGTGGTGCAGATGGCCTCAGCCAGTGCCACAGGCCCTAGTCTGGTGTAGTTGGCCTCAGCCAGCAGCACAGGCCCTGTTGTGGTGTATTTGGCCTCAGCCATAATCACAGGCCCTGGTGTGGTGAAGATGGCCACAGCCAGAGCCACAGGCCCTGGTGTGGTGTAGTTGGCCTCAACATGCAGCACAGGCCCTGGTGTGGTGAAGTTGGGCTCAACAAGCAGCACAGGCCCTGGTGTGGTGAAGATGGCCTCGGCCAGAAGCAACGGCACTGGTGTGGTGAAGATGGCCTCAACAAGCAGCACAGGCCCTGGTGTGGTGTAGTTGGCCTCAGCCAGCAGCACAGGCCCTGTTGTGGTGTATTTGGCCTCAGCCATAATAACAGGCCCTGGTGTGGTGAAGA
This sequence comes from Pelmatolapia mariae, assembly GCF_036321145.2. NCBI lineage: Eukaryota > Metazoa > Chordata > Actinopteri > Cichliformes > Cichlidae > Pelmatolapia > Pelmatolapia mariae. The sequence continues at coordinate 11,756,384 of NC_086233.1, read as the reverse complement.
TGGCCACAGCCAGAGCCACAGGCCCTGGTGTGGTGTAGTTGGCCTCAACATGCAGCACAGGCCCTGGTGTGGTGAAGTTGGGCTCAACAAGCAGCACAGGCCCTGGTGTGGTGAAGATGGCCTCGGCCAGAAGCAACGGCACTGGTGTGGTGAAGATGGCCTCAACAAGCAGCACAGGCCCTGGTGTGGTGTAGTTGGCCTCAACCAGCAGCACAGGCCCTGGTGTGGTGAAGTTGGCCTTAGCCATAATCACAGGCCCTGGTGTGGTGTAGTCGCCTCGGCCAGAAGCATAGCACTATTGTGTTGTACATGGCCACAGCCAGTGCCACAGGCCCTGGTGTGGTGTAGTTTGGCTAAACAAGCAGCACAGGCCCTGGTGTGGTGTAGTTGCCTCGGCCAGAAGAAGAGCACTGTTGTGGTGCAGATGGCCTCAGCCAGTGCCACAGGCCCTAGTCTGGTGTAGTTGGCCTCAACCAGCAGCACAGGCCCTGTTGTGGTGTATTTGGCCTCAGCCATAATCACAGGCCCTGGTGTGGTGAAGATGGCCACAGCCAGAGCCACAGGCCCTGGTGTGGTGTAGTTGGCCTCAACAAGCAGCACAGACCCTGGTGTGGTGAAGATGGCCTCGGCCAGAAGCAACGGCACTGGTGTGGTGAAGATGGCCACAGCCAGAGCCACAGGCCCTGGTGTGGTGTAGTTGGCCTCAACCAGCAGCACAGGCCCTGGTGTGGTGTAGTTGGCATCAGCCATAATCACAGGCCCTGGTGTGGTGAAGATGGCCTCGGCCAGAAGCAAAGGCACTCCTGTGGTGTAGATGGCCTAGGACAGAGCCACAGGCCATTGTCTGCAATGAAGGGTCTACAATGTCGATGTTGGGTTTTTACTCTTTGTATACGGCGAAGATGGCCTTCCAAAAGACCCTGGTGCGGTGTAGTTGGCCTCAAACAACAGCACAGGCCCTGTTGTGGTTTAGGTTGCCTCAGCAAGAAGCACAGGACCTGGTGTGGAGTAGTGGGCTCAGCCAGAAGCACTGGCCTTGGTGTGGTGAAGGTGGCTTCAGCCAGCAGCACAGGCCATGGTGTGGTGTAGGTGGTCTCAGCAAGAAGCAGAGGCCCTGGTGTGGTGTAGTCGCCTCGGCCAGAAGCATAGCACTATTGTGTTGTACATGGCCACAGCCAGTGCCACAGGCCCTGGTGTGGTGTAGTTGGGCTCAACAAGCAGCACAGGCCCTGGTGTGGTGTAGTTGCCTCGGCCAGAAGAAGAGCACTGTTGTGGTCCAGATGGCCTCAGCCAGTGCCACAGGCCCTAGTCTGGTGTAGTTGGCCTCAACCAGCAGCACAGGCCCTGTTGTGGTGTATTTGGCCTCAGCCATAATCACAGGAACTGGTGTGGTGAAGATGGCCACAGCCAGAGCCACAGGCCCTGGTGTGGTGTAGTTGGCCTCAACATGCAGCACAGGCCCTGGTGTGGTGAAGTTGGGCTCAACAAGCAGCACAGGCCCTGGTGTGGTGAAGATGGCCTCGGCCAGAAGCAACGGCACTGGTGTGGTGAAGATGGCCTCAACAAGCAGCACAGGCCCTGGTGTGGTGTAGTTGGCCTCAACCAGCAGCACAGGCCCTGGTGTGGTGAAGTTGGCCTCAGCCATAATCACAGGCCCTGGTGTGGTGAAGATGGCCTTGGCCAGGAGCAAAGGCACTCCTGTGGTGTAGATGGCCTAGTACAGAGCCACAGGCCATTGTCTGCAATGAATGGTCTACAATGTCGATGTTGGTTTTTTACTCTATGTATACGGCGAAGATGGCATTCCAAAAGGCCCTGGTGCGGTGTAGTTGGCCTCAACCAGCAGCACGTGCCCTGGTGTGGTGAAGTTGGGCTTAGCCATAATCACAGGCCCTTTTGTGATGAAGATGGCCTCGGCCAGAAGCAAAGGCACTGGTGTGGTGACGATGGCCTCAACCAGCAGCACAGGCCTGGTGTGGTGTAGTTGGCCTCAACCAGCAGCACAGGACCTGGTGTGGTGTAGTTGGCCTCAACCAGCAGCTCAGGCCCTGGTGTGGTGTAGTTCGCCTCAGCAATAATCACAGGCCCTGGTGTGGTGTAGTTGGCCTCAACCAGCAGCACAGGCCCTGGTGTGGTGTAGTCGCCTCGGCCATATTCACAGGCCATGGTGTGGTGTAGTTGCCCTCAGCCAGCAGCACAGGGCCTGGTGTGGTGTAGTCGTCTCGGCCAGAAGCAGAGCACTGGTGTGGTGAAGATGGCCACAGCCAGAGCCACAGGCCCTGGTGTGGTGTAGTTGGCCTCAACAAGCAGCACAGACCCTGGTGTGGTGAAGATGGCCTCGGCCAGAAGCAACGGCACTGGTGTGGTGAAGATGGCCACAGCCAGAGCCACAGGCCCTGGTGTGGTGTAGTTGGCCTCAACCAGCAGCACAGGCCCTGGTGTGGTGTAGTTGGCATCAGCCATAATCACAGGCCCTGGTGTGGTGAAGATGGCCTCGGCCAGAAGCAAAGGCACTCCTGTGGTGTAGATGGCCTAGGACAGAGCCACAGGCCATTGTCTGCAATGAAGGGTCTACAATGTCGATGTTGGGTTTTTACTCTTTGTATACGGCGAAGATGGCCTTCCAAAAGACCCTGGTGCGGTGTAGTTGGCCTCAAACAGCAGCACAGGCCCTGTTGTGGTTTAGGTTGCCTCAGCAAGAAGCACAGGACCTGGTGTGGAGTAGTGGGCTCAGCCAGAAGCACTGGCCTTGGTGTGGTGAAGGTGGCTTCAGCCAGCAGCACAGGCCATGGTGTGGTGTAGGTGGTCTCAGCAAGAAGCAGAGGCCCTGGTGTGGTGTAGTCGCCTCGGCCAGAAGCATAGCACTATTGTGTTGTACATGGCCACAGCCAGTGCCACAGGCCCTGGTGTGGTGTAGTTGGGCTCAACAAGCAGCACAGGCCCTGGTGTGGTGTAGTTGCCTCGGCCAGAAGAAGAGCACTGTTGTGGTGCAGATGGCCTCAGCCAGTGCCACAGGCCCTAGTCTGGTGTAGTTGGCCTCAGCCAGCAGCACAGGCCCTGTTGTGGTGTATTTGGCCTCAGCCATAATCACAGGCCCTGGTGTGGTGAAGATGGCCACAGCCAGAGCCACAGGCCCTGGTGTGGTGTAGTTGGCCTCAACATGCAGCACAGGCCCTGGTGTGGTGAAGTTGGGCTCAACAAGCAGCACAGGCCCTGGTGTGGTGAAGATGGCCTCGGCCAGAAGCAACGGCACTGGTGTGGTGAAGATGGCCTCAACAAGCAGCACAGGCCCTGGTGTGGTGTAGTTGGCCTCAACCAGCAGCACAGGCCCTGGTGTGGTGAAGTTGGCCTCAGCCATAATCACAGGCCCTTTTGTGATGAAGATGGCCTCGGCCAGAAGCAAAGGCACTGGTGTGGTGAAGATGGCCTCAACCAGCAGCACAGGCCCTGGTGTGGTGTAGTTGGCCTTAACCAGCAGCTCAGGCCCTGGTGTGGTGAAGATGGCCACAGCCAGAGCCACAGGCCCTGGTGTGGTGTAGTTGGCCTCAACCAGCAGCACAGGCCCTGGTGTGGTGTAGTCGCCTCGGCCAGAAGCATAGCACTATTGTGTTGTACATGGCCACAGCCAGTGCCACAGGCCCTGGTGTGGTGTAGTTTGGCTCAACAAGCAGCACAGGCCCTGGTGTGGTGTAGTTGCCTCGGCCAGATGAAGAGCACTGTTGTGGTGCAGATGGCCTCAGCCAGTGCCACAGGCCCTAGTCTGGTGTAGTTGGCCTCAGCCAGCAGCACAGGCCCTGTTGTGGTGTATTTGGCCTCAGCCATAATCACAGGCCCTGGTGTGGTGAAGATGGCCACAGCCAGAGCCACAGGCCCTGGTGTGGTGTAGTTGGCCTCAACATGCAGCACAGGCCCTGGTGTGGTGAAGTTGGGCTCAACAAGCAGCACAGGCCCTGGTGTGGTGAAGATGGCCTCGGCCAGAAGCAACGGCACTGGTGTGGTGAAGATGGCCTCAACAAGCAGCACAGGCCCTGGTGTGGTGTAGTTGGCCTCAGCCAGCAGCACAGGCCCTGTTGTGGTGTATTTGGCCTCAGCCATAATAACAGGCCCTGGTGTGGTGAAGATGGCCACAGCCAGAGCCACAGGCCCTGGTGTGGTGTAGTTGGCCTCAACATGCAGCACAGGCCCTGGTGTGGTGAACTTGGGCTCAACAAGCAGCACAGGCCCTGGTGTGGTGAAGATGGCCTCGGCCAGAAGCAACGGCACTGGTGTGGTGAAGATGGCCTCAACAAGCAGCACAGGCCCTGGTGTGGTGTAGTTGGCCTCAACCAGCAGCACAGGCCCTGGTGTGGTGAAGTTGGCCTCAGCCATAATCACAGGCCCTTTTGTGATGAAGATGGCCTCGGCCAGAAGCAAAGGCACTGGTGTGGTGAAGATGGCCTCAACCAGCTGCACAGGCCCTGGTGTGGTGTAGTTGGCCTTAACCAGCAGCTCAGGCCCTGGTGTGGTGAAGATGGCCACAGCCAGAGCCACAGGCCCTGGTGTGGTGTAGTTGGCCTCAACAAGCAGCACAGACCCTGGTGTGGTGAAGATGGCCTCGGCCAGAAGCGACGGCACTGGTGTGGTGAAGATGGCCACAGCCAGAGCCACAGGCCCTGGTGTGGTGTAGTTGGCCTCAACCAGCAGCACAGGCCCTGTTGTGGTGTATTTGGCCTCAGCCATAATCACAGGCCCTGGTGTGGTGAAGATGGCCACAGCCAGAGCCACAGGCCCTGGTGTGGTGTAGTTGGCCTCAACAAGCAGCACAGACCCTGGTGTGGTGAAGATGGCCTCGGCCAGAAGCAACGGCACTGGTGTGGTGAAGATGGCCACAGCCAGAGCCACATGCCCTGGTGTGGTGTAGTTGGCCTCAACCAGCAGCACAGGCCCTGGTGTGGTGTAGTTGGCATCAGCCATAATCACAGGCCCTGGTGTGGTGAAGATGGCCTCGGCCAGAAGCAAAGGCACTCCTGTGGTGTAGATGGCCTAGGACAGAGCCACAGGCCATTGTCTGCAATGAAGGGTCTACAATGTCGATGTTGGGTTTTTACTCTTTGTATACGGCGAAGATGGCCTTCCAAAAGACCCTGGTGCGGTGTAGTTGGCCTCAAACAGCAGCACAGGCCCTGTTGTGGTTTAGGTTGCCTCAGCAAGAAGCACAGGACCTGGTGTGGAGTAGTGGGCTCAGCCAGAAGCACTGGCCTTAGTGTGGTGAAGGTGGCTTCAGCCAGCAGCACAGGCCATGGTGTGGTGTAGGTGGTCTCAGCAAGAAGCAGAGGCCCTGGTGTGGTGTAGTCGCCTCGGCCAGAAGCATAGCACTATTGTGTTGTACATGGCCACAGCCAGTGCCACAGGCCCTGGTGTGGTGTAGTTTGGCTCAACAAGCAGCACAGGCCCTGGTGTGGTGTAGTTGCCTCGGCCAGATGAAGAGCACTGTTGTGGTGCAGATGGCCTCAGCCAGTGCCACAGGCCCTAGTCTGGTGTAGTTGGCCTCAGCCAGCAGCACAGGCCCTGTTGTGGTGTATTTGGCCTCAGCCATAATCACAGGCCCTGGTGTGGTGAAGATGGCCACAGCCAGAGCCACAGGCCCTGGTGTGGTGTAGTTGGCCTCAACATGCAGCACAGGCCCTGGTGTGGTGAAGTTGGGCTCAACAAGCAGCACAGGCCCTGGTGTGGTGAAGATGGCCTCGGCCAGAAGCAACGGCACTGGTGTGGTGAAGATGGCCTCAACAAGCAGCACAGGCCCTGGTGTGGTGTAGTTGGCCTCAGCCAGCAGCACAGGCCCTGTTGTGGTGTATTTGGCCTCAGCCATAATAACAGGCCCTGGTGTGGTGAAGATGGCCACAGCCAGAGCCACAGGCCCTGGTGTGGTGTAGTTGGCCTCAACATGCAGCACAGGCCCTGGTGTGGTGAACTTGGGCTCAACAAGCAGCACAGGCCCTGGTGTGGTGAAGATGGCCTCGGCCAGAAGCAACGGCACTGGTGTGGTGAAGATGGCCTCAACAAGCAGCACAGGCCCTGGTGTGGTGTAGTTGGCCTCAACCAGCAGCACAGGCCCTGGTGTGGTGAAGTTGGCCTCAGCCATAATCACAGGCCCTTTTGTGATGAAGATGGCCTCGGCCAGAAGCAAAGGCACTGGTGTGGTGAAGATGGCCTCAACCAGCTGCACAGGCCCTGGTGTGGTGTAGTTGGCCTTAACCAGCAGCTCAGGCCCTGGTGTGGTGAAGATGGCCACAGCCAGAGCCACAGGCCCTGGTGTGGTGTAGTTGGCCTCAACAAGCAGCACAGACCCTGGTGTGGTGAAGATGGCCTCGGCCAGAAGCGACGGCACTGGTGTGGTGAAGATGGCCACAGCCAGAGCCACAGGCCCTGGTGTGGTGTAGTTGGCCTCAACCAGCAGCACAGGCCCTGTTGTGGTGTATTTGGCCTCAGCCATAATCACAGGCCCTGGTGTGGTGAAGATGGCCACAGCCAGAGCCACAGGCCCTGGTGTGGTGTAGTTGGCCTCAACAAGCAGCACAGACCCTGGTGTGGTGAAGATGGCCTCGGCCAGAAGCAACGGCACTGGTGTGGTGAAGATGGCCACAGCCAGAGCCACAGGCCCTGGTGTGGTGTAGTTGGCCTCAACCAGCAGCACAGGCCCTGGTGTGGTGTAGTTGGCATCAGCCATAATCACAGGCCCTGGTGTGGTGAAGATGGCCTCGGCCAGAAGCAAAGGCACTCCTGTGGTGTAGATGGCCTAGGACAGAGCCACAGGCCATTGTCTGCAATGAAGGGTCTACAATGTCGATGTTGGGTTTTTTACTCTTTGTATACGGCGAAGATGGCCTTCCAAAAGACCCTGGTGCGGTGTAGTTGGCCTCAAACAGCAGCACAGGCCCTGTTGTGGTTTAGGTTGCCTCAGCAAGAAGCACAGGACCTGGTGTGGAGTAGTGGGCTCAGCCAGAAGCACTGGCCTTGGTGTGGTGTAGGTGGCTTCAGCCAGCAGCACAGGCCATGGTGTGGTGTAGGTGGTCTCAGCAAGAAGCAGAGGCCCTGGTGTGGTGTAGTCGCCTCGGCCAGAAGCATAGCACTATTGTGTTGTACATGGCCACAGCCAGTGCCACAGGCCCTGGTGTGGTGTAGTTGGGCTCAACAAGCAGCACAGGCCCTGGTGTGGTGTAGTTGCCTCGGCCAGAAGAAGAGCACTGTTGTGGTGCAGATGGCCACAGCCAGTGCCACAGGCCCTAGTCTGGTGTAGTTGGCCTCAACCAGCAGTACAGGCCCTGTTGTGGTGTATTTGGCCTCAGCCATAATCACAGGCCCTGGTGTGGTGAAGATGGCCACAGCCAGAGCCACAGGCCCTGGTGTGGTGTAGTTGGCCTCAACAAGCAGCACAGACCCTGGTGTGGTGAAGATGGCCTCGGCCAGAAGCAACGGCACTGGTGTGGTGAAGATGGCCACAGCCAGAGCCACAGGCCCTGGTGTGGTGTAGTTGGCCTCAACCAGCAGCACAGGCCCTGGTGTGGTGTAGTTGGCATCAGCCATAATCACAGGCCCTGGTGTGGTGAAGATGGCCTCGGCCAGAAGCAAAGGCACTCCTGTGGTGTAGATGGCCTAGGACAGAGCCACAGGCCATTGTCTGCAATGAAGGGTCTACAATGTCGATGTTGGGTTTTTACTCTTTGTATATGGCGAAGATGGCCTTCCAAAAGACCCTGGTGCGGTGTAGTTGGCCTCAAACAGCAGCACAGGCCCTGTTGTGGTTTAGGTTGCCTCAGCAAGAAGCACAGGACCTGGTGTGGAGTAGTGGGCTCAGCCAGAAGCACTGGCCTTGGTGTGGTGAAGGTGGCTTCAGCCAGCAGCACAGGCCCTGGTGTGGTGAAGTTGGCCTTAGCCATAATCACAGGCCCTGGTGTGGTGTAGTCGCCTCGGCCAGAAGCATAGCACTATTGTGTTGTACATGGCCACAGCCAGTGCCACAGGCCCTGGTGTGGTGTAGTTGGGCTCAACAAGCAGCACAGGCCCTGGTGTGGTGTAGTTGCCTCGGCCAGAAGAAGAGCACTGTTGTGGTGCAGATGGCCTCAGCCAGTGCCACAGTCCCTAGTCTGGTGTAGTTGGCCTCAACCAGCAGCACAGGCCCTGTTGTGGTGTATTTGGCCTCAGCCATAATCACAGGCCCTGGTGTGGTGAAGATGGCCACAGCCAGAGCCACAGGCCCTGGTGTGGTGTAGTTGGCCTCAACAAGCAGCACAGACCCTGGTGTGGTGAAGATGGCCTCGGCCAGAAGCAACGGCACTGGTGTGGTGAAGATGGCCACAGCCAGAGCCACAGGCCCTGGTGTGGTGTAGTTGGCCTCAACCAGCAGCACAGGCCCTGGTGTGGTGTAGTTGGCATCAGCCATAATCACAGGCCCTGGTGTGGTGAAGATGGCCTCGGCCAGAAGCAAAGGCACTCCTGTGGTGTAGATGGCCTAGGACAGAGCCACAGGCCATTGTCTGCAATGAAGGGTCTACAATGTCGATGTTGGGTTTTTACTCTTTGTATACGGCGAAGATGGCCTTCCAAAAGACCCTGGTGCGGTGTAGTTGGCCTCAAACAGCAGCACAGGCCCTGTTGTGGTTTAGGTTGCCTCAGCAAGAAGCACAGGACCTGGTGTGGAGTAGTGGGCTCAGCCAGAAGCACTGGCCTTAGTGTGGTGAAGGTGGCTTCAGCCAGCAGCACAGGCCATGGTGTGGTGTAGGTGGTCTCAGCAAGAAGCAGAGGCCCTGGTGTGGTGTAGTCGCCTCGGCCAGAAGCATAGCACTATTGTGTTGTACATGGCCACAGCCAGAGCCACAGGCCCTGGTGTGGTGTAGTTTGGCTCAACAAGCAGCACAGGCCCTGGTGTGGTGTAGTTGCCTCGGCCAGATGAAGAGCACTGTTGTGGTGCAGATGGCCTCAGCCAGTGCCACAGGCCCTAGTCTGGTGTAGTTGGCCTCAGCCAGCAGCACAGGCCCTGTTGTGGTGTATTTGGCCTCAGCCATAATCACAGGCCCTGGTGTGGTGAAGATGGCCACAGCCAGAGCCACAGGCCCTGGTGTGGTGTAGTTGGCCTCAACATGCAGCACAGGCCCTGGTGTGGTGAAGTTGGGCTCAACAAGCAGCACAGGCCCTGGTGTGGTGAAGATGGCCTCGGCCAGAAGCAACGGCACTGGTGTGGTGAAGATGGCCTCAACAAGCAGCACAGGCCCTGGTGTGGTGTAGTTGGCCTCAGCCAGCAGCACAGGCCCTGTTGTGGTGTATTTGGCCTCAGCCATAATAACAGGCCCTGGTGTGGTGAAGATGGCCACAGCCAGAGCCACAGGCCCTGGTGTGGTGTAGTTGGCCTCAACATGCAGCACAGGCCCTGGTGTGGTGAAGTTGGGCTCAACAAGCAGCACAGGCCCTGGTGTGGTGAAGATGGCCTCGGCCAGAAGCAACGGCACTGGTGTGGTGAAGATGGCCTCAACAAGCAGCACAGGCCCTGGTGTGGTGTAGTTGGCCTCAACCAGCAGCACAGGCCCTGGTGTGGTGAAGTTGGCCTTAGCCATAATCACAGGCCCTGGTGTGGTGTAGTCGCCTCGGCCAGAAGCATAGCACTATTGTGTTGTACATGGCCACAGCCAGTGCCACAGGCCCTGGTGTGGTGTAGTTTGGCTAAACAAGCAGCACAGGCCCTGGTGTGGTGTAGTTGCCTCGGCCAGAAGAAGAGCACTGTTGTGGTGCAGATGGCCTCAGCCAGTGCCACAGGCCCTAGTCTGGTGTAGTTGGCCTCAACCAGCAGCACAGGCCCTGTTGTGGTGTATTTGGCCTCAGCCATAATCACAGGCCCTGGTGTGGTGAAGATGGCCACAGCCAGAGCCACAGGCCCTGGTGTGGTGTAGTTGGCCTCAACAAGCAGCACAGACCCTGGTGTGGTGAAGATGGCCTCGGCCAGAAGCAACGGCACTGGTGTGGTGAAGATGGCCACAGCCAGAGCCACAGGCCCTGGTGTGGTGTAGTTGGCCTCAACCAGCAGCACAGGCCCTGGTGTGGTGTAGTTGGCATCAGCCATAATCACAGGCCCTGGTGTGGTGAAGATGGCCTCGGCCAGAAGCAAAGGCACTCCTGTGGTGTAGATGGCCTAGGACAGAGCCACAGGCCATTGTCTGCAATGAAGGGTCTACAATGTCGATGTTGGGTTTTTACTCTTTGTATACGGCGAAGATGGCCTTCCAAAAGACCCTGGTGCGGTGTAGTTGGCCTCAAACAACAGCACAGGCCCTGTTGTGGTTTAGGTTGCCTCAGCAAGAAGCACAGGACCTGGTGTGGAGTAGTGGGCTCAGCCAGAAGCACTGGCCTTGGTGTGGTGAAGGTGGCTTCAGCCAGCAGCACAGGCCATGGTGTGGTGTAGGTGGTCTCAGCAAGAAGCAGAGGCCCTGGTGTGGTGTAGTCGCCTCGGCCAGAAGCATAGCACTATTGTGTTGTACATGGCCACAGCCAGTGCCACAGGCCCTGGTGTGGTGTAGTTGGGCTCAACAAGCAGCACAGGCCCTGGTGTGGTGTAGTTGCCTCGGCCAGAAGAAGAGCACTGTTGTGGTCCAGATGGCCTCAGCCAGTGCCACAGGCCCTAGTCTGGTGTAGTTGGCCTCAACCAGCAGCACAGGCCCTGTTGTGGTGTATTTGGCCTCAGCCATAATCACAGGAACTGGTGTGGTGAAGATGGCCACAGCCAGAGCCACAGGCCCTGGTGTGGTGTAGTTGGCCTCAACATGCAGCACAGGCCCTGGTGTGGTGAAGTTGGGCTCAACAAGCAGCACAGGCCCTGGTGTGGTGAAGATGGCCTCGGCCAGAAGCAACGGCACTGGTGTGGTGAAGATGGCCTCAACAAGCAGCACAGGCCCTGGTGTGGTGTAGTTGGCCTCAACCAGCAGCACAGGCCCTGGTGTGGTGAAGTTGGCCTCAGCCATAATCACAGGCCCTGGTGTGGTGAAGATGGCCTTGGCCAGGAGCAAAGGCACTCCTGTGGTGTAGATGGCCTAGTACAGAGCCACAGGCCATTGTCTGCAATGAATGGTCTACAATGTCGATGTTGGTTTTTTACTCTATGTATACGGCGAAGATGGCATTCCAAAAGGCCCTGGTGCGGTGTAGTTGGCCTCAACCAGCAGCACGTGCCCTGGTGTGGTGAAGTTGGGCTTAGCCATAATCACAGGCCCTTTTGTGATGAAGATGGCCTCGGCCAGAAGCAAAGGCACTGGTGTGGTGACGATGGCCTCAACCAGCAGCACAGGCCTGGTGTGGTGTAGTTGGCCTCAACCAGCAGCACAGGACCTGGTGTGGTGTAGTTGGCCTCAACCAGCAGCTCAGGCCCTGGTGTGGTGTAGTTCGCCTCAGCAATAATCACAGGCCCTGGTGTGGTGTAGTTGGCCTCAACCAGCAGCACAGGCCCTGGTGTGGTGTAGTCGCCTCGGCCATATTCACAGGCCATGGTGTGGTGTAGTTGCCCTCAGCCAGCAGCACAGGGCCTGGTGTGGTGTAGTCGTCTCGGCCAGAAGCAGAGCACTGGTGTGGTGAAGATGGCCACAGCCAGAGCCACAGGCCCTGGTGTGGTGTAGTTGGCCTCAACAAGCAGCACAGACCCTGGTGTGGTGAAGATGGCCTCGGCCAGAAGCAACGGCACTGGTGTGGTGAAGATGGCCACAGCCAGAGCCACAGGCCCTGGTGTGGTGTAGTTGGCCTCAACCAGCAGCACAGGCCCTGGTGTGGTGTAGTTGGCATCAGCCATAATCACAGGCCCTGGTGTGGTGAAGATGGCCTCGGCCAGAAGCAAAGGCACTCCTGTGGTGTAGATGGCCTAGGACAGAGCCACAGGCCATTGTCTGCAATGAAGGGTCTACAATGTCGATGTTGGGTTTTTACTCTTTGTATACGGCGAAGATGGCCTTCCAAAAGACCCTGGTGCGGTGTAGTTGGCCTCAAACAGCAGCACAGGCCCTGTTGTGGTTTAGGTTGCCTCAGCAAGAAGCACAGGACCTGGTGTGGAGTAGTGGGCTCAGCCAGAAGCACTGGCCTTGGTGTGGTGAAGGTGGCTTCAGCCAGCAGCACAGGCCATGGTGTGGTGTAGGTGGTCTCAGCAAGAAGCAGAGGCCCTGGTGTGGTGTAGTCGCCTCGGCCAGAAGCATAGCACTATTGTGTTGTACATGGCCACAGCCAGTGCCACAGGCCCTGGTGTGGTGTAGTTGGGCTCAACAAGCAGCACAGGCCCTGGTGTGGTGTAGTTGCCTCGGCCAGAAGAAGAGCACTGTTGTGGTGCAGATGGCCTCAGCCAGTGCCACAGGCCCTAGTCTGGTGTAGTTGGCCTCAGCCAGCAGCACAGGCCCTGTTGTGGTGTATTTGGCCTCAGCCATAATCACAGGCCCTGGTGTGGTGAAGATGGCCACAGCCAGAGCCACAGGCCCTGGTGTGGTGTAGTTGGCCTCAACATGCAGCACAGGCCCTGGTGTGGTGAAGTTGGGCTCAACAAGCAGCACAGGCCCTGGTGTGGTGAAGATGGCCTCGGCCAGAAGCAACGGCACTGGTGTGGTGAAGATGGCCTCAACAAGCAGCACAGGCCCTGGTGTGGTGTAGTTGGCCTCAACCAGCAGCACAGGCCCTGGTGTGGTGAAGTTGGCCTCAGCCATAATCACAGGCCCTTTTGTGATGAAGATGGCCTCGGCCAGAAGCAAAGGCACTGGTGTGGTGAAGATGGCCTCAACCAGCAGCACAGGCCCTGGTGTGGTGTAGTTGGCCTTAACCAGCAGCTCAGGCCCTGGTGTGGTGAAGATGGCCACAGCCAGAGCCACAGGCCCTGGTGTGGTGTAGTTGGCCTCAACCAGCAGCACAGGCCCTGGTGTGGTGTAGTCGCCTCGGCCAGAAGCATAGCACTATTGTGTTGTACATGGCCACAGCCAGTGCCACAGGCCCTGGTGTGGTGTAGTTGGGCTCAACAAGCAGCACAGGCCCTGGTGTGGTGTAGTTGCCTCGGCCAGAAGAAGAGCACTGTTGTGGTGCAGATGGCCACAGCCAGTGCCACAGGCCCTAGTCTGGTGTAGTTGGCCTCAACCAGCAGTACAGGCCCTGTTGTGGTGTATTTGGCCTCAGCCATAATCACAGGCCCTGGTGTGGTGAAGATGGCCACAGCCAGAGCCACAGGCCCTGGTGTGGTGTAGTTGGCCTCAACAAGCAGCACAGACCCTGGTGTGGTGAAGATGGCCTCGGCCAGAAGCAACGGCACTGGTGTGGTGAAGATGGCCACAGCCAGAGCCACAGGCCCTGGTGTGGTGAAGTTGGGCTCAACAAGCAGCACAGGCCCTGGTGTGGTGAAGATGGCCTCGGCCAGAAGCAACGGCACTGGTGTGGTGAAGATGGCCTCAACAAGCAGCACAGGCCCTGGTGTGGTGTAGTTGGCCTCAACCAGCAGCACAGGCCCTGGTGTGGTGAAGTTGGCCTCAGCCATAATCACAGGCCCTGGTGTGGTGAAGATGGCCTTGGCCAGGAGCAAAGGCACTCCTGTGGTGTAGATGGCCTAGTACAGAGCCACAGGCCATTGTCTGCAATGAATGGTCTACAATGTCGATGTTGGTTTTTTACTCTATGTATACGGCGAAGATGGCATTCCAAAAGGCCCTGGTGCGGTGTAGTTGGCCTCAACCAGCAGCACGTGCCCTGGTGTGGTGATGTTGGGCTTAGCCATAATCACAGGCCCATTTGTGATGAAGATGGCCTCGGCCAGAAGCAAAGGCACTGGTGTGGTGACGATGGCCTCAACCAGCAGCACAGGCCTGGTGTGGTGTAGTTGGCCTCAACCAGCAGCACAGGACCTGGTGTGGTGTAGTTGGCCTCGGCCAGCAGCTCAGGCCCTGGTGTGGTGTAGTTCGCCTCAGCAATAATCACAGGCCCTGGTGTGGTGTAGTTGGCCTCAACCAGCAGCACAGGCCCTGGTGTGGTGTAGTCGCCTCGGCCATATTCACAGGCCATGGTGTGGTGTAGTTGCCCTCAGCCAGCAGCACAGGGCCTGGTGTGGTGTAGTCGTCTCGGCCAGAAGCAGAGCACTGGTGTGGTGAAGATGGCCACAGCCAGAGCCACAGGACCTGGTGTGGTGTAGTTGGCCTCAACCAGCAGCACAGGCCCTGGTGTGGTGTAGTTGGCATCAGCCATAATCACAGGCGCTGGTGTGGTGAAGATGGCCTCGGCCAGAAGCAAAGGCACTCCTGTGGTGTAGATGGCCTAGGACAGAGCCACAGGCCATTGTCTGCAATGAAGGGTCTACAATGTCGATGTTGGGTTTTTACTCTTTGTATACGGCGAAGATGGCCTTCCAAAAGACCCTGGTGCGGTGTAGTTGGCCTCAAACAGCAGCACAGGCCCTGTTGTGGTTTAGTTTGCCTCAGCAAGAAGCACAGGACCTGGTGTGGAGTAGTGGGCTCAGCCAGAAGCACTGGCTTTGGTGTGGTGAAGGTGGCTTCAGCCAGCAGCACAGGCCACGGTGTGGTGTATGTGGTCTCAGCAAGAAGCACAGGCCATGGTGTGGTGTAGTCGCCTCGGCCAGAAGCATAGCACTATTGTGTTGTACATGGCCACAGCCAGTGCCACAGGCCCTGGTGTGGTGTAGTTGGGCTCAACAAGCAGCACAGGCCCTGGTGTGGTGTAGTTGCCTCGGCCAGAAGAAGAGCACTGTTGTGGTGCAGATGGCCTCAGCCAGTGCCACAGGCCCTAGTCTGGTGTAGTTGGGCGCAACCAGCAGCACAGGCCCTGTTGTGGTGTATTTGGCCTCAGCCATAATCACAGGCCCTGGTGTGGTGAAGATGGCCACAGCCAGAGCCACAGGCCCTGGTGTGGTGTAGTTGGCCTCAACAAGCAGCACAGACCCTGGTGTGGTGAAGATGGCCTCGGCCAGAAGCAACGGCACTGGTGTGGTGAAGATGGCCACAGCCAGAGCCACAGGCCCTGGTGTGGTGTAGTTGGCCTCAACCAGCAGCACAGGCCCTGGTGTGGTGTAGTTGGCATCAGCCATAATCACAGGCCCTGGTGTGGTGAAGATGGCCTCGGCCAGAAGCAAAGGCACTCCTGTGGTGTAGATGGCCTAGGACAGAGCCACAGGCCATTGTCTGCAATGAAGGGTCTACAATGTCGATGTTGGGTTTTTACTCTTTGTATACGGCGAAGATGGCCTTCCAAAAGACCCTGGTGCGGTGTAGTTGGCCTCAAACAGCAGCACAGGCCCTGTTGTGGTTTCGGTTGCCTCAGCAAGAAGCACAGGACCTGGTGTGGAGTAGTGGGCTCAGCCAGAAACACTGGCCTTGGTGTGGTGAAGGTGGCTTCAGCCAGCAGCACAGGCCATGGTGTGGTGTAGGTGGTCTCAGCAAGAAGCAGAGGCCCTGGTGTGGTGTAGTCGCCTCGGCCAGAAGCATAGCACTATTGTGTTGTACATGGCCACAGCCAGTGCCACAGGCCCTGGTGTGGTGTAGTTGGGCTCAACAAGCAGCACAGGCCCTGGTGTGGTGTAGTTGCCTCGGCCAGAAGAAGAGCACTGTTGTGGTGCAGATGGCCTCAGCCAGTGCCACAGGCCCTAGTCTGGTGTAGTTGGCCTCAGCCAGCAGCACAGGCCCTGTTGTGGTGTATTTGGCCTCAGCCATAATCACAGGCCATGGTGTGGTGAAGATGGCCACAGCCAGAGCCACAGGCCCTGGTGTGGTGTAGTTGGCCTCAACATGCAGCACAGGCCCTGGTGTGGTGAAGTTGGGCTCAACAAGCAGCACAGGCCCTGGTGTGGTGAAGATGGCCTCGGCCAGAAGCAACGGCACTGGTGTGGTGAAGATGGCCTCAACAAGCAGCACAGGCCCTGGTGTGGTGTAGTTGGCCTCAACCAGCAGCACAGGCCCTGGTGTGGTGAAGTTGGCCTCAGCCATAATCACAGGCCCTTTTGTGATGAAGATGGCCTCGGCCAGAAGCAAAGGCACTGGTGTGGTGAAGATGGCCTCAACCAGCAGCACAGGCCCTGGTGTGGTGTAGTTGGCCTTAAACAGCAGCTCAGGCCCTGGTGTGGTGAAGATGGCCACAGCCAGAGCCACAGGCCCTGGTGTGGTGTAGTTGGCCTCAACAAGCAGCACAGACCCTGGTGTGGTGAAGATGGCCTCGGCCAGAAGCGACGGCACTGGTGTGGTGAAGATGGCCACAGCCAGAGCCACAGGCCCTGGTGTGGTGTAGTTGGCCTCAACCAGCAGCACAGGCCCTGTTGTGGTGTATTTGGCCTCAGCCATAATCACAGGCCCTGGTGTGGTGAAGATGGCCACAGCCAGAGCCACAGGCCCTGGTGTGGTGTAGTTGGCCTCAACAAGCAGCACAGACCCTGGTGTGGTGAAGATGGCCTCGGCCAGAAGCAACGGCACTGGTGTGGTGAAGATGGCCACAGCCAGAGCCACAGGCCCTGGTGTGGTGTAGTTGGCCTCAACCAGCAGCACAGGCCCTGGTGTGGTGTAGTTGGCATCAGCCATAATCACAGGCCCTGGTGTGGTGAAGATGGCCTCGGCCAGAAGCAAAGGCACTCCTGTGGTGTAGATGGCCTAGGACAGAGCCACAGGCCATTGTCTGCAATGAAGGGTCTACAATGTCGATGTTGGGTTTTTTACTCTTTGTATACGGCGAAGATGGCCTTCCAAAAGACCCTGGTGCGGTGTAGTTGGCCTCAAACAGCAGCACAGGCCCTGTTGAGGTTTAGGTTGCCTCAGCAAGAAGCACAGGACCTGGTGTGGAGTAGTGGGCTCAGCCAGAAGCACTGGCCTTGGTGTGGTGAAGGTGGCTTCAGCCAGCAGCACAGGCCATGGTGTGGTGTAGGTGGTCTCAGCAAGAAGCAGAGGCCCTGGTGTGGTGTAGTCGCCTCGGCCAGAAGCATAGCACTATTGTGTTGTACATGGCCACAGCCAGTGCCACAGGCCCTGGTGTGGTGTAGTTGGGCTCAACAAGCAGCACAGGCCCTGGTGTGGTGTAGTTGCCTCGGCCAGAAGAAGAGCACTGTTGTGGTGCAGATGGCCACAGCCAGTGCCACAGGCCCTGGTGTGGTGTAGTTGGCCTCAACCAGCAGTACAGGCCCTGTTGTGGTGTATTTGGCCTCAGCCATAATCACAGGCCCTGGTGTGGTGAAGATGGCCACAGCCAGAGCCACAGGCCCTGGTGTGGTGTAGTTGGCCTCAACAAGCAGCACAGACCCTGGTGTGGTGAAGATGGCCTCGGCCAGAAGCAACGGCACTGGTGTGGTGAAGATGGCAACAGCCAGAGCCACAGGCCCTGGTGTGGTGTAGTTGGCCTCAGCCAGCAGCACAGGCCCTGTTGTGGTGTAGTTTGGCCTCAGCCATAATCACAGGCCATGGTGTGGTGAAGATGGCCACAGCCAGAGCCACAGGCCCTGGTGTGGTGTAGTTGGCCTCAACATGCAGCACAGGCCCTGGTGTGGTGAAGTTGGGCTCAACAAGCAGCACAGGCCCTGGTGTGGTGAAGATGGCCTCGGCCAGAAGCAACGGCACTGGTGTGGTGAAGATGGCCTCAACAAGCAGCACAGGCCCTGGTGTGGTGTAGTTGGCCTCAACCAGCAGCACAGGCCCTGGTGTGGTGAAGTTGGCCTCAGCCATAATCACAGGCCCTTTTGTGCTGAAGATGGCCTCGGCCAGAAGCAAAGGCACTGGTGTGGTGAAGATGGCCTCAACCAGCAGCACAGGCCCTGGTGTGGTGTAGTTGGCCTTAACCAGCAGCTCAGGCCCTGGTGTGGTGAAGATGGCCACAGCCAGAGCCACAGGCCCTGGTGTGGTGTAGTTGGCCTCAACAAGCAGCACAGACCCTGGTGTGGTGAAGATGGCCTCGGCCAGAAGCAACGGCACTGGTGTGGTGAAGATGGCCACAGCCAGAGCCACAGGCCCTGGTGTGGTGTAGTTGGCCTCAACCAGCAGCACAGGCCCTGGTGTGGTGTAGTTGGCATCAGCCATAATCACAGGCCCTGGTGTGGTGAAGATGGCCTCGGCCAGAAGCAAAGGCACTCCTGTGGTGTAGATGGCCTAGGACAGAGCCACAGGCCATTGTCTGCAATGAAGGGTCTACAATGTCGATGTTGGGTTTTTTACTCTTTGTATACGGCGAAGATGGCCTTCCAAAAGACCCTGGTGCGGTGTAGTTGGCCTCAAACAGCAGCACAGGCCCTGTTGTGGTTTAGGTTGCCTCAGCAAGAAGCACAGGACCTGGTGTGGAGTAGTGGGCTCAGCCAGAAGCACTGGCCTTGGTGTGGTGAAGGTGGCTTCAGCCAGCAGCACAGGCCATGGTGTGGTGTAGGTGGTCTCAGCAAGAAGCAGAGGCCCTGGTGTGGTGTAGTCGCCTCGGCCAGAAGCATAGCACTATTGTGTTGTACATGGCCACAGCCAGTGCCACAGGCCCTGGTGTGGTGTAGTTGGGCTCAACAAGCAGCACAGGCCCTGGTGTGGTGTAGTTGCCTCGGCCAGAAGAAGAGCACTGTTGTGGTGCAGATGGCCACAGCCAGTTCCACAGGCCCTAGTCTGGTGTAGTTGGCCTCAACCAGCAGTACAGGCCCTGTTGTGGTGTATTTGGCCTCAGCCATAATCACAGGCCCTGGTGTGGTGAAGATGGCCACAGCCAGAGCCACAGGCCCTGGTGTGGTGTAGTTGGCCTCAACAAGCAGCACAGACCCTGGTGTGGTGAAGATGGCCTCGGCCAGAAGCAACGGCACTGGTGTGGTGAAGATGGCAACAGCCAGAGCCACAGGCCCTGGTGTGGTGTAGTTGGCCTCAGCCAGCAGCACAGGCCCTGTTGTGGTGTATTTGGCCTCAGCCATAATCACAGGCCATGGTGTGGTGAAGATGGCCACAGCCAGAGCCACAGGCCCTGGTGTGGTGTAGTTGGCCTCAACATGCAGCACAGGCCCTGGTGTGGTGAAGTTGGGCTCAACAAGCAGCACAGGCCCTGGTGTGGTGAAGATGGCCTCGGCCAGAAGCAACGGCACTGGTGTGGTGAAGATGGCCTCAACAAGCAGCACAGGCCCTGGTGTGGTGTAGTTGGCCTCAACCAGCAGCACAGGCCCTGGTGTGGTGAAGTTGGCCTCAGCCATAATCACAGGCCCTTTTGTGATGAAGATGGCCTCGGCCAGAAGCAAAGGCACTGGTGTGGTGAAGATGGCCTCAACCAGCAGCACAGGCCCTGGTGTGGTGTAGTTGGCCTTAACCAGCAGCTCAGGCCCTGGTGTGGTGAAGATGGCCACAGCCAGAGCCACAGGCCCTGGTGTGGTGTAGTTGGCCTCAACAAGCAGCACAGACCCTGGTGTGGTGAAGATGGCCTCGGCCAGAAGCGACGGCACTGGTGTGGTGAAGATGGCCACAGCCAGAGCCACAGGCCCTGGTGTGGTGTAGTTGGCCTCAACCAGCAGCACAGGCCCTGTTGTGGTGTATTTGGCCTCAGCCATAATCACAGGCCCTGGTGTGGTGAAGATGGCCACAGCCAGAGCCACAGGCCCTGGTGTGGTGTAGTTGGCCTCAACAAGCAGCACAGACCCTGGTGTGGTGAAGATGGCCTCGGCCAGAAGCAACGGCACTGGTGTGGTGAAGATGGCCACAGCCAGAGCCACAGGCCCTGGTGTGGTGTAGTTGGCCTCAACCAGCAGCACAGGCCCTGGTGTGGTGTAGTTGGCATCAGCCATAATCACAGGCCCTGGTGTGGTGAAGATGGCCTCGGCCAGAAGCAAAGGCACTCCTGTGGTGTAGATGGCCTAGGACAGAGCCACAGGCCATTGTCTGCAATGAAGGGTCTACAATGTCGATGTTGGGTTTTTTACTCTTTGTATACGGCGAAGATGGCCTTCCAAAAGACCCTGGTGCGGTGTAGTTGGCCTCAAACAGCAGCACAGGCCCTGTTGTGGTTTAGGTTGCCTCAGCAAGAAGCACAGGACCTGGTGTGGAGTAGTGGGCTCAGCCAGAAGCACTGGCCTTGGTGTGGTGAAGGTGGCTTCAGCCAGCAGCACAGGCCATGGTGTGGTGTAGGTGGTCTCAGCAAGAAGCAGAGGCCCTGGTGTGGTGTAGTCGCCTCGGCCAGAAGCATAGCACTATTGTGTTGTACATGGCCACAGCCAGTGCCACAGGCCCTGGTGTGGTGTAGTTGGGCTCAACAAGCAGCACAGGCCCTGGTGTGGTGTAGTTGCCTCGGCCAGAAGAAGAGCACTGTTGTGGTGCAGATGGCCACAGCCAGTGCCACAGACCCTAGTCTGGTGTAGTTGGCCTCAACCAGCAGTACAGGCCCTGTTGTGGTGTATTTGGCCTCAGCCATAATCACAGGCCCTGGTGTGGTGAAGATGGCCACAGCCAGAGCCACAGGCCCTGGTGTGGTGTAGTTGGCCTCAACAAGCAGCACAGACCCTGGTGTGGTGAAGATGGCCTCGGCCAGAAGCAACGGCACTGGTGTGGTGAAGATGGCCACAGCCAGAGCCACAGGCCCTGGTGTGGTGAAGTTGGGCTCAACAAGCTGCACAGGCCCTGGTGTGGTGAAGATGGCCTCGGCCAGAAGCAACGGCACTGGTGTGGTGAAGATGGCCTCAACAAGCAGCACAGGCCCTGGTGTGGTGTAGTTGGGCTCAACCAGCAGCACAGGCCCTGGTGTGGTGAAGTTGGCATCAGCCATAATCACAGGCCCTGGTGTGGTGAAGATGGCCTTGGCCAGGAGCAAAGGCACTCCTGTGGTGTAGATGGCCTAGTACAGAGCCACAGGCCATTGTCTGCAATGAATGGTCTACAATGTCGATGTTGGTTTTTTACTCTATGTATACGGCGAAGATGGCATTCCAAAAGGCCCTGGTGCGGTGTAGTTGGCCTCAACCAGCAGCACGTGCCCTGGTGTGGTGAAGTTGGGCTTAGCCATAATCACAGGCCCTTTTGTGATGAAGATGGCCTCGGCCAGAAGCAAAGGCACTGGTGTGGTGACGATGGCCTCAACCAGCAGCACAGGCCTGGTGTGGTGTAGTTGGCCTCAACCAGCAGCACAGGACCTGGTGTGGTGTAGTTGGCCTCAACCAGCAGCTCAGGCCCTGGTGTGGTGTAGTTCGCCTCAGCAATAATCACAGGCCCTGGTGTGGTGTAGTTGGCCTCAACCAGCAGCACAGGCCCTGGTGTGGTGTAGTCGCCTCGGCTATATTCACAGGCCATGGTGTGGTGTAGTTGCCCTCAGCCAGCAGCACAGGGCCTGGTGTGGTGTAGTCGTCTCGGCCAGAAGCAGAGCACTGGTGTGGTGAAGATGGCCACAGCCAGAGCCACAGGACCTGGTGTGGTGTAGTTGGCCTCAACCAGCAGCACAGGCCCTGGTGTGGTGTAGTTGGCATCAGCCATAATCACAGGCGCTGGTGTGGTGAAGATGGCCTCGGCCAGAAGCAAAGGCACTCCTGTGGTGTAGATGGCCTAGGACAGAGCCACAGGCCATTGTCTGCAATGAAGGGTCTACAATGTCGATGTTGGGTTTTTACTCTTTGTATACGGCGAAGATGGCCTTCCAAAAGACCCTGGTGCGGTGTAGTTGGCCTCAAACAGCAGCACAGGCCCTGTTGTGGTTTAGTTTGCCTCAGCAAGAAGCACAGGACCTGGTGTGGAGTAGTGGGCTCAGCCAGAAGCACTGGCCTTGGTGTGGTGAAGGTGGCTTCAGCCAGCAGCACAGGCCATGGTGTGGTGTAGGTGGTCTCAGCAAGAAGCACAGGCCATGGTGTGGTGTAGTCGCCTCGGCCAGAAGCATAGCACTATTGTGTTGTACATGGCCACAGCCAGTGCCACAGGCCCTGGTGTGGTGTAGTTGGGCTCAACAAGCAGCACAGGCCCTGGTGTGGTGTAGTTGCCTCGGCCAGAAGAAGAGCACTGTTGTGGTGCAGATGGCCTCAGCCAGTGCCACAGGCCCTAGTCTGGTGTAGTTGGGCGCAACCAGCAGCACAGGCCCTGTTGTGGTGTATTTGGCCTCAGCCATAATCACAGGCCCTGGTGTGGTGAAGATGGCCACAGCCAGAGCCACAGGCCCTGGTGTGGTGTAGTTGGCCTCAACAAGCAGCACAGACCCTGGTGTGGTGAAGATGGCCTCGGCCAGAAGCAACGGCACTGGTGTGGTGAAGATGGCCACAGCCAGAGCCACAGGCCCTGGTGTGGTGTAGTTGGCCTCAACCAGCAGCACAGGCCCTGGTGTGGTGTAGTTGGCATCAGCCATAATCACAGGCCCTGGTGTGGTGAAGATGGCCTCGGCCAGAAGCAAAGGCACTCCTGTGGTGTAGATGGCCTAGGACAGAGCCACAGGCCATTGTCTGCAATGAAGGGTCTACAATGTCGATGTTGGGTTTTTACTCTTTGTATACGGCGAAGATGGCCTTCCAAAAGACCCTGGTGCGGTGTAGTTGGCCTCAAACAGCAGCACAGGCCCTGTTGTGGTTTAGGTTGCCTCAGCAAGAAGCACAGGACCTGGTGTGGAGTAGTGGGCTCAGCCAGAAACACTGGCCTTGGTGTGGTGAAGGTGGCTTCAGCCAGCAGCACAGGCCATGGTGTGGTGTAGGTGGTCTCAGCAAGAAGCAGAGGCCCTGGTGTGGTGTAGTCGCCTCGGCCAGAAGCATAGCACTATTGTGTTGTACATGGCCACAGCCAGTGCCACAGGCCCTGGTGTGGTGTAGTTGGGCTCAACAAGCAGCACAGGCCCTGGTGTGGTGTAGTTGCCTCGGCCAGAAGAAGAGCACTGTTGTGGTGCAGATGGCCTCAGCCAGTGCCACAGGCCCTAGTCTGGTGTAGTTGGCCTCAGCCAGCAGCACAGTCCCTGTTGTGGTGTATTTGGCCTCAGCCATAATCTCAGGCCATGGTGTGGTGAAGATGGCCACAGCCAGAGCCACAGGCCCTGGTGTGGTGTAGTTGGCCTCAACATGCAGCACAGGCCCTGGTGTGGTGAAGTTGGGCTCAACAAGCAGCACAGGCCCTGGTGTGGTGAAGATGGCCTCGGCCAGAAGCAACGGCACTGGTGTGGTGAAGATGGCCTCAACAAGCAGCACAGGCCCTGGTGTGGTGTAGTTGGCCTCAACCAGCAGCACAGGCCCTGGTGTGGTGAAGTTGGCCTCAGCCATAATCACAGGCCCTTTTGTGATGAAGATGGCCTCGGCCAGAAGCAAAGGCACTGGTGTGGTGAAGATGGCCTCAACCAGCTGCACAGGCACTGGTGTGGTGAAGATGGCCACAGCCAGAGCCACAGGCCCTGGTGTGGTGTAGTTGGCCTCAACCAGCAGCACAGGCCCTGGTGTGGTGTAGTTGGCATCAGCCATAATCACAGGCCCTGGTGTGGTGAAGATGGCCTCGGCCAGAAGCAAAGGCACTCCTGTGGTGTAGATGGCCTAGGACAGAGCCACAGGCCATTGTCTGCAATGAAGGGTCTACAATGTCGATGTTGGGTTTTTTACTCTTTGTATACGGCGAAGATGGCCTTCCAAAAGACCCTGGTGCGGTGTAGTTGGCCTCAAACAGCAGCACAGGCCCTGTTGTGGTTTAGGTTGCCTCAGCAAGAAGCACAGGACCTGGTGTGGAGTAGTGGGCTCAGCCAGAAGCACTGGCCTTGGTGTGGTGTAGGTGGCTTCAGCCAGCAGCACAGGCCATGGTGTGGTGTAGGTGGTCTCAGCAAGAAGCAGAGGCCCTGGTGTGGTGTAGTCGCCTCGGCCAGAAGCATAGCACTATTGTGTTGTACATGGCCACAGCCAGTGCCACAGGCCCTGGTGTGGTGTAGTTGGGCTCAACAAGCAGCACAGGCCCTGGTGTGGTGTAGTTGCCTCGGCCAGAAGAAGAGCACTGTTGTGGTGCAGATGGCCACAGCCAGTGCCACAGGCCCTAGTCTGGTGTAGTTGGCCTCAACCAGCAGTACAGGCCCTGTTGTGGTGTATTTGGCCTCAGCCATAATCACAGGCCCTGGTGTGGTGAAGATGGCCACAGCCAGAGCCACAGGCCCTGGTGTGGTGTAGTTGGCCTTAACAAGCAGCACAGACCCTGGTGTGGTGAAGATGGCCTCGGCCAGAAGCAACGGCACTGGTGTGGTGAAGATGGCCACAGCCAGAGCCACAGGCCCTGGTGTGGTGTAGTTGGCCTCAACCAGCAGCACAGGCCCTGGTGTGGTGTAGTTGGCATCAGCCATAATCACAGGCCCTGGTGTGGTGAAGATGGCCTCGGCCAGAAGCAAAGGCACTCCTGTGGTGTAGATGGCCTAGGACAGAGCCACAGGCCATTGTCTGCAATGAAGGGTCTACAATGTCGATGTTGGGTTTTTACTCTTTGTATATGGCGAAGATGGCCTTCCAAAAGACCCTGGTGCGGTGTAGTTGGCCTCAAACAGCAGCACAGGCCCTGTTGTGGTTTAGGTTGCCTCAGCAAGAAGCACAGGACCTGGTGTGGAGTAGTGGGCTCAGCCAGAAGCACTGGCCTTGGTGTGGTGAAGGTGGCTTCAGCCAGCAGCACAGGCCCTGGTGTGGTGAAGTTGGCCTTAGCCATAATCACAGGCCCTGGTGTGGTGTAGTCGCCTCGGCCAGAAGCATAGCACTATTGTGTTGTACATGGCCACAGCCAGTGCCACAGGCCCTGGTGTGGTGTAGTTGGGCTCAACAAGCAGCACAGGCCCTGGTGTGGTGTAGTTGCCTCGGCCAGAAGAAGAGCACTGTTGTGGTGCAGATGGCCTCAGCCAGTGCCACAGGCCCTAGTCTGGTGTAGTTGGCCTCAACCAGCAGCACAGGCCCTGTTGTGGTGTATTTGGCCTCAGCCATAATCACAGGCCCTGGTGTGGTGAAGATGGCCACAGCCAGAGCCACAGGCCCTGGTGTGGTGTAGTTGGCCTCAACAAGCAGCACAGACCCTGGTGTGGTGAAGATGGCCTCGGCCAGAAGCAACGGCACTGGTGTGGTGAAGATGGCCACAGCCAGAGCCACAGGCCCTGGTGTGGTGTAGTTGGCCTCAACCAGCAGCACAGGCCCTGGTGTGGTGTAGTTGGCATCAGCCATAATCACAGGCCCTGGTGTGGTGAAGATGGCCTCGGCCAGAAGCAAAGGCACTCCTGTGGTGTAGATGGCCTAGGACAGAGCCACAGGCCATTGTCTGCAATGAAGGGTCTACAATGTCGATGTTGGGTTTTTACTCTTTGTATACGGCGAAGATGGCCTTCCAAAAGACCCTGGTGCGGTGTAGTTGGCCTCAAACAGCAGCACAGGCCCTGTTGTGGTTTAGGTTGCCTCAGCAAGAAGCACAGGACCTGGTGTGGAGTAGTGGGCTCAGCCAGAAGCACTGGCCTTAGTGTGGTGAAGGTGGCTTCAGCCAGCAGCACAGGCCATGGTGTGGTGTAGGTGGTCTCAGCAAGAAGCAGAGGCCCTGGTGTGGTGTAGTCGCCTCGGCCAGAAGCATAGCACTATTGTGTTGTACATGGCCACAGCCAGTGCCACAGGCCCTGGTGTGGTGTAGTTTGGCTCAACAAGCAGCACAGGCCCTGGTGTGGTGTAGTTGCCTCGGCCAGATGAAGAGCACTGTTGTGGTGCAGATGGCCTCAGCCAGTGCCACAGGCCCTAGTCTGGTGTAGTTGGCCTCAGCCAGCAGCACAGGCCCTGTTGTGGTGTATTTGGCCTCAGCCATAATCACAGGCCCTGGTGTGGTGAAGATGGCCACAGCCAGAGCCACAGGCCCTGGTGTGGTGTAGTTGGCCTCAACATGCAGCACAGGCCCTGGTGTGGTGAAGTTGGGCTCAACAAGCAGCACAGGCCCTGGTGTGGTGAAGATGGCCTCGGCCAGAAGCAACGGCACTGGTGTGGTGAAGATGGCCTCAACAAGCAGCACAGGCCCTGGTGTGGTGTAGTTGGCCTCAGCCAGCAGCACAGGCCCTGTTGTGGTGTATTTGGCCTCAGCCATAATAACAGGCCCTGGTGTGGTGAAGATGGCCACAGCCAGAGCCACAGGCCCTGGTGTGGTGTAGTTGGCCTCAACATGCAGCACAGGCCCTGGTGTGGTGAACTTGGGCTCAACAAGCAGCACAGGCCCTGGTGTGGTGAAGATGGCCTCGGCCAGAAGCAACGGCACTGGTGTGGTGAAGATGGCCTCAACAAGCAGCACAGGCCCTGGTGTGGTGTAGTTGGCCTCAACCAGCAGCACAGGCCCTGGTGTGGTGAAGTTGGCCTCAGCCATAATCACAGGCCCTTTTGTGATGAAGATGGCCTCGGCCAGAAGCAAAGGCACTGGTGTGGTGAAGATGGCCTCAACCAGCTGCACAGGCCCTGGTGTGGTGTAGTTGGCCTTAACCAGCAGCTCAGGCCCTGGTGTGGTGAAGATGGCCACAGCCAGAGCCACAGGCCCTGGTGTGGTGTAGTTGGCCTCAACAAGCAGCACAGACCCTGGTGTGGTGAAGATGGCCTCGGCCAGAAGCGACGGCACTGGTGTGGTGAAGATGGCCACAGCCAGAGCCACAGGCCCTGGTGTGGTGTAGTTGGCCTCAACCAGCAGCACAGGCCCTGTTGTGGTGTATTTGGCCTCAGCCATAATCACAGGCCCTGGTGTGGTGAAGATGGCCACAGCCAGAGCCACAGGCCCTGGTGTGGTGTAGTTGGCCTCAACAAGCAGCACAGACCCTGGTGTGGTGAAGATGGCCTCGGCCAGAAGCAACGGCACTGGTGTGGTGAAGATGGCCACAGCCAGAGCCACAGGCCCTGGTGTGGTGTAGTTGGCCTCAACCAGCAGCACAGGCCCTGGTGTGGTGTAGTTGGCATCAGCCATAATCACAGGCCCTGGTGTGGTGAAGATGGCCTCGGCCAGAAGCAAAGGCACTCCTGTGGTGTAGATGGCCTAGGACAGAGCCACAGGCCATTGTCTGCAATGAAGGGTCTACAATGTCGATGTTGGGTTTTTACTCTTTGTATATGGCGAAGATGGCCTTCCAAAAGACCCTGGTGCGGTGTAGTTGGCCTCAAACAGCAGCACAGGCCCTGTTGTGGTTTAGGTTGCCTCAGCAAGAAGCACAGGACCTGGTGTGGAGTAGTGGGCTCAGCCAGAAGCACTGGCCTTGGTGTGGTGAAGGTGGCTTCAGCCAGCAGCACAGGCCCTGGTGTGGTGAAGTTGGCCTTAGCCATAATCACAGGCCCTGGTGTGGTGTAGTCGCCTCGGCCAGAAGCATAGCACTATTGTGTTGTACATGGCCACAGCCAGTGCCACAGGCCCTGGTGTGGTGTAGTTGGGCTCAACAAGCAGCACAGGCCCTGGTGTGGTGTAGTTGCCTCGGCCAGAAGAAGAGCACTGTTGTGGTGCAGATGGCCTCAGCCAGTGCCACAGGCCCTAGTCTGGTGTAGTTGGCCTCAACCAGCAGCACAGGCCCTGTTGTGGTGTATTTGGCCTCAGCCATAATCACAGGCCCTGGTGTGGTGAAGATGGCCACAGCCAGAGCCACAGGCCCTGGTGTGGTGTAGTTGGCCTCAACAAGCAGCACAGACCCTGGTGTGGTGAAGATGGCCTCGGCCAGAAGCAACGGCACTGGTGTGGTGAAGATGGCCACAGCCAGAGCCACAGGCCCTGGTGTGGTGTAGTTGGCCTCAACCAGCAGCACAGGCCCTGGTGTGGTGTAGTTGGCATCAGCCATAATCACAGGCCCTGGTGTGGTGAAGATGGCCTCGGCCAGAAGCAAAGGCACTCCTGTGGTGTAGATGGCCTAGGACAGAGCCACAGGCCATTGTCTGCAATGAAGGGTCTACAATGTCGATGTTGGGTTTTTACTCTTTGTATACGGCGAAGATGGCCTTCCAAAAGACCCTGGTGCGGTGTAGTTGGCCTCAAACAGCAGCACAGGCCCTGTTGTGGTTTAGGTTGCCTCAGCAAGAAGCACAGGACCTGGTGTGGAGTAGTGGGCTCAGCCAGAAGCACTGGCCTTAGTGTGGTGAAGGTGGCTTCAGCCAGCAGCACAGGCCATGGTGTGGTGTAGGTGGTCTCAGCAAGAAGCAGAGGCCCTGGTGTGGTGTAGTCGCCTCGGCCAGAAGCATAGCACTATTGTGTTGTACATGGCCACAGCCAGAGCCACAGGCCCTGGTGTGGTGTAGTTTGGCTCAACAAGCAGCACAGGCCCTGGTGTGGTGTAGTTGCCTCGGCCAGATGAAGAGCACTGTTGTGGTGCAGATGGCCTCAGCCAGTGCCACAGGCCCTAGTCTGGTGTAGTTGGCCTCAGCCAGCAGCACAGGCCCTGTTGTGGTGTATTTGGCCTCAGCCATAATCACAGGCCCTGGTGTGGTGAAGATGGCCACAGCCAGAGCCACAGGCCCTGGTGTGGTGTAGTTGGCCTCAACATGCAGCACAGGCCCTGGTGTGGTGAAGTTGGGCTCAACAAGCAGCACAGGCCCTGGTGTGGTGAAGATGGCCTCGGCCAGAAGCAACGGCACTGGTGTGGTGAAGATGGCCTCAACAAGCAGCACAGGCCCTGGTGTGGTGTAGTTGGCCTCAGCCAGCAGCACAGGCCCTGTTGTGGTGTATTTGGCCTCAGCCATAATAACAGGCCCTGGTGTGGTGAAGATGGCCACAGCCAGAGCCACAGGCCCTGGTGTGGTGTAGTTGGCCTCAACATGCAGCACAGGCCCTGGTGTGGTGAAGTTGGGCTCAACAAGCAGCACAGGCCCTGGTGTGGTGAAGATGGCCTCGGCCAGAAGCAACGGCACTGGTGTGGTGAAGATGGCCTCAACAAGCAGCACAGGCCCTGGTGTGGTGTAGTTGGCCTCAACCAGCAGCACAGGCCCTGGTGTGGTGAAGTTGGCCTTAGCCATAATCACAGGCCCTGGTGTGGTGTAGTCGCCTCGGCCAGAAGCATAGCACTATTGTGTTGTACATGGCCACAGCCAGTGCCACAGGCCCTGGTGTGGTGTAGTTTGGCTAAACAAGCAGCACAGGCCCTGGTGTGGTGTAGTTGCCTCGGCCAGAAGAAGAGCACTGTTGTGGTGCAGATGGCCTCAGCCAGTGCCACAGGCCCTAGTCTGGTGTAGTTGGCCTCAACCAGCAGCACAGGCCCTGTTGTGGTGTATTTGGCCTCAGCCATAATCACAGGCCCTGGTGTGGTGAAGATGGCCACAGCCAGAGCCACAGGCCCTGGTGTGGTGTAGTTGGCCTCAACAAGCAGCACAGACCCTGGTGTGGTGAAGATGGCCTCGGCCAGAAGCAACGGCACTGGTGTGGTGAAGATGGCCACAGCCAGAGCCACAGGCCCTGGTGTGGTGTAGTTGGCCTCAACCAGCAGCACAGGCCCTGGTGTGGTGTAGTTGGCATCAGCCATAATCACAGGCCCTGGTGTGGTGAAGATGGCCTCGGCCAGAAGCAAAGGCACTCCTGTGGTGTAGATGGCCTAGGACAGAGCCACAGGCCATTGTCTGCAATGAAGGGTCTACAATGTCGATGTTGGGTTTTTACTCTTTGTATACGGCGAAGATGGCCTTCCAAAAGACCCTGGTGCGGTGTAGTTGGCCTCAAACAACAGCACAGGCCCTGTTGTGGTTTAGGTTGCCTCAGCAAGAAGCACAGGACCTGGTGTGGAGTAGTGGGCTCAGCCAGAAGCACTGGCCTTGGTGTGGTGAAGGTGGCTTCAGCCAGCAGCACAGGCCATGGTGTGGTGTAGGTGGTCTCAGCAAGAAGCAGAGGCCCTGGTGTGGTGTAGTCGCCTCGGCCAGAAGCATAGCACTATTGTGTTGTACATGGCCACAGCCAGTGCCACAGGCCCTGGTGTGGTGTAGTTGGGCTCAACAAGCAGCACAGGCCCTGGTGTGGTGTAGTTGCCTCGGCCAGAAGAAGAGCACTGTTGTGGTCCAGATGGCCTCAGCCAGTGCCACAGGCCCTAGTCTGGTGTAGTTGGCCTCAGCCAGCAGCACAGGCCCTGTTGTGGTGTATTTGGCCTCAGCCATAATCACAGGCCCTGGTGTGGTGAAGATGGCCACAGCCAGAGCCACAGGCCCTGGTGTGGTGTAGTTGGCCTCAACATGCAGCACAGGCCCTGGTGTGGTGAAGTTGGGCTCAACAAGCAGCACAGGCCCTGGTGTGGTGAAGATGGCCTCGGCCAGAAGCAACGGCACTGGTGTGGTGAAGATGGCCTCAACAAGCAGCACAGGCCCTGGTGTGGTGTAGTTGGCCTCAACCAGCAGCACAGGCCCTGGTGTGGTGAAGTTGGCCTCAGCCATAATCACAGGCCCTGGTGTGGTGAAGATGGCCTTGGCCAGGAGCAAAGGCACTCCTGTGGTGTAGATGGCCTAGTACAGAGCCACAGGCCATTGTCTGCAATGAATGGTCTACAATGTCGATGTTGGTTTTTTACTCTATGTATACGGCGAAGATGGCATTCCAAAAGGCCCTGGTGCGGTGTAGTTGGCCTCAACCAGCAGCACGTGCCCTGGTGTGGTGAAGTTGGCCTTAGCCATAATCACAGGCCCTTTTGTGATGAAGATGGCCTCGGCCAGAAGCAAAGGCACTGGTGTGGTGACGATGGCCTCAACCAGCAGCACAGGCCTGGTGTGGTGTAGTTGGCCTCAACCAGCAGCACAGGACCTGGTGTGGTGTAGTTGGCCTCAACCAGCAGCTCAGGCCCTGGTGTGGTGTAGTTCGCCTCAGCAATAATCACAGGCCCTGGTGTGGTGTAGTTGGCCTCAACCAGCAGCACAAGCCCTGGTGTGGTGTAGTCGCCTCGGCCATATTCACAGGCCATGGTGTGGTGTAGTTGCCCTCAGCCAGCAGCACAGGGCCTGGTGTGGTGTAGTCGTCTCGGCCAGAAGCAGAGCACTGGTGTGGTGAAGATGGCCACAGCCAGAGCCACAGGACCTGGTGTGGTGTAGTTGGCCTCAACCAGCAGCACAGGCCCTGGTGTGGTGTAGTTGGCATCAGCCACAATCACAGGCGCTGGTGTGGTGAAGATGGCCTCGGCCAGAAGCAAAGGCACTCCTGTGGTGTAGATGGCCTAGGACAGAGCCACAGGCCATTGTCTGCAATGAAGGGTCTACAATGTCGATGTTGGGTTTTTACTCTTTGTATATGGCGAAGATGGCCTTCCAAAAGACCCTGGTGCGGTGTAGTTGGCCTCAAACAGCAGCACAGGCCCTGTTGTGGTTTAGTTTGCCTCAGCAAGAAGCACAGGACCTGGTGTGGAGTAGTGGGCTCAGCCAGAAGCACTGGCCTTGGTGTGGTGAAGGTGGCTTCAGCCAGCAGCACAGGCCATGG
Source organism: Pelmatolapia mariae (assembly GCF_036321145.2). Lineage (NCBI taxonomy): Eukaryota > Metazoa > Chordata > Actinopteri > Cichliformes > Cichlidae > Pelmatolapia > Pelmatolapia mariae. The sequence goes on along the minus strand of NC_086233.1, from coordinate 11,725,098 downwards.
TGTGGTGTAGGTGGTCTCAGCAAGAAGCACAGGCCATGGTGTGGTGTAGTCGCCTCGGCCAGAAGCATAGCACTATTGTGTTGTACATGGCCACAGCCAGTGCCACAGGCCCTGGTGTGGTGTAGTTGGGCTCAACAAGCAGCACAGGCCCTGGTGTGGTGTAGTTGCCTCGGCCAGAAGAAGAGCACTGTTGTGGTGCAGATGGCCTCAGCCAGTGCCACAGGCCCTAGTCTGGTGTAGTTGGGCGCAACCAGCAGCACAGGCCCTGTTGTGGTGTATTTGGCCTCAGCCATAATCACAGGCCCTGGTGTGGTGAAGATGGCCACAGCCAGAGCCACAGGCCCTGGTGTGGTGTAGTTGGCCTCAACAAGCAGCACAGACCCTGGTGTGGTGAAGATGGCCTCGGCCAGAAGCAACGGCACTGGTGTGGTGAAGATGGCCACAGCCAGAGCCACAGGCCCTGGTGTGGTGTAGTTGGCCTCAACCAGCAGCACAGGCCCTGGTGTGGTGTAGTTGGCATCAGCCATAATCACAGGCCCTGGTGTGGTGAAGATGGCCTCGGCCAGAAGCAAAGGCACTCCTGTGGTGTAGATGGCCTAGGACAGAGCCACAGGCCATTGTCTGCAATGAAGGGTCTACAATGTCGATGTTGGGTTTTTACTCTTTGTATACGGCGAAGATGGCCTTCCAAAAGACCCTGGTGCGGTGTAGTTGGCCTCAAACAGCAGCACAGGCCCTGTTGTGGTTTAGGTTGCCTCAGCAAGAAGCACAGGACCTGGTGTGGAGTAGTGGGCTCAGCCAGAAGCACTGGCCTTGGTGTGGTGAAGGTGGCTTCAGCCAGCAGCACAGGCCATGGTGTGGTGTAGGTGGTCTCAGCAAGAAGCAGAGGCCCTGGTGTGGTGTAGTCGCCTCGGCCAGAAGCATAGCACTATTGTGTTGTACATGGCCACAGCCAGTGCCACAGGCCCTGGTGTGGTGTAGTTGGGCTCAACAAGCAGCACAGGCCCTGGTGTGGTGTAGTTGCCTCGGCCAGAAGAAGAGCACTGTTGTGGTGCAGATGGCCTCAGCCAGTGCCACAGACCCTAGTCTGGTGTAGTTGGCCTCAGCCAGCAGCACAGGCCCTGTTGTGGTGTATTTGGCCTCAGCCATAATCACAGGCCATGGTGTGGTGAAGATGGCCAAAGCCAGAGCCACAGGCCCTGGTGTGGTGTAGTTGGCCTCAACATGCAGCACAGGCCCTGGTGTGGTGAAGTTGGGCTCAACAAGCAGCACAGGCCCTGGTGTGGTGAAGATGGCCTCGGCCAGAAGCAACGGCACTGGTGTGGTGAAGATGGCCTCAACAAGCAGCACAGGCCCTGGTGTGGTGTAGTTGGCCTCAACCAGCAGCACAGGCCCTGGTGTGGTGAAGTTGGCCTCAGCCATAATCACAGGCCCTTTTGTGATGAAGATGGCCTCGGCCAGAAGCAAAGGCACTGGTGTGGTGAAGATGGCCTCAACCAGCAGCACAGGCCCTGGTGTGGTGTAGTTGGCCTCAACCAGCAGCTCAGGCCCTGGTGTGGTGTAGTTCGCCTCAGCAATAATCACAGGCCCTGGTGTGGTGTAGTTGGCCTCAACCAGCAGCACAGGCCCTGGTGTGGTGTAGTTGGCATCAGCCATAATCACAGGCCCTGGTGTGGTGAAGATGGCCTCGGCCAGAAGCAAAGGCACTCCTGTGGTGTAGATGGCCTAGGACAGAGCCACAGGCCATTGTCTGCAATGAAGGGTCTACAATGTCGATTTTGGGTTTTTACTTTTTGTATACGGCGAAGATGGCCTTCCAAAAGACCCTGGTGCGGTGTAGTTGGCCTCAAACAGCAGCACAGGCCCTGTTGTGGTTTAGGTTGCCTCAGCAAGAAGCACAGGACCTGGTGTGGAGTAGTGGGCTCAGCCAGAAGCACTGGCCTTGGTGTGGTGAAGGTGGCTTCAGCCAGCAGCACAGGCCCTGGTGTGGTGTAGTCGCCTCGGCCAGAAGCATAGCACTATTGTGTTGTACATGGCCACAGCCAGTGCCACAGGCCCTGGTGTGGTGTAGTTGGGCTCAACAAGCAGCACAGGCCCTGGTGTGGTGTCGTTGCCTCGGCCAGAAGAAGAGCACTGTTGTGGTGCAGATGGCCTCAGCCAGTGCCACAGGCCCTAGTCTGGTGTAGTGGGCCTCAACCAGCAGCATAGGCCCTGTTGTTGTGTATTTGGCCTCAGCCATAATCACAGGCCCTGGTGTGGTGAAGATGGCCACAGGCAGAGCCACAGGGACTGGTGTGGTGTATTTGGCCTCAACATGCAGCACAGGCCCTGGTGTGGTGAAGATGGCCTCGGCCAGAAGCAACGGCACTGGTGCGGTGAAGATGGCCTCGGCCAGAAGCAACGGCACTGGTGTGGTGTAGTTGGCCTCAACATGCAGCACAGGCCCTGGTTTGGTGAAGATGGCCTCGGCCAGAAGCAACGGCACTGGTGTGGTGAAGATGGCCTCAACAAGCAGCACAGGCCCTGGTGTGGTGTAGTTGGCCTCAACCAGCAGCACAGTCCCTGGTGTGGTGAAGTTGGCCTCAGCCATAATCACAGGCCCTGGTGTGGTGAAGATGGCCTTGGCCAGGAGCAAAGGCACTCCTGTGGTGTAGATGGCCTAGGAAGGAGCCACAGGCCACTGTCTGCAATGAATGGTCTACAATGTCGATGTTGGGTTTTTACTCTTTGTATACGGCGAAGATGGCATTCCAAAAGGCCCTGGTGTGGTGTAGTTGGCCTCAACGAGCAGCACAGGCCCTGGTGTGGTGTAGTTGGCCTCAACCAGCAGCTCAGGTCCTGGTGTGGTGTAGTTGGCCTCAGCAATAATCACAGGCCCTGGTGTGGTGTAGTTGGCCTCAACCAGCAGCACAGGCCTGGTGTGGTGTAGTTGGCCTCAACCAGCAGCACAGGGCCTGGTGTGGTGTAGTTGGCCTCGGCCATAATCACAGGCCCTGGTGTGGTGTAGTTGGCCTCAGCCAGGAGCACAGGGCCTGGTGTGGTGTAGTCGTCTCGGCCAGAAGCAGAGCACTGGTGTGGTGAAGATGGCCACAGCCAGAGCCACAGGCCCTGGTGTGGTGTAGTTGGCCTCAACCAGCAGCACAGGCCCTGGTGTGGTGAAGTTGGCCTCAGCTATAATCACAGGCCCTGGTGTGGTGAAGATGGCCTCGGCCAGAAGCAAAGGCACTGGTGTGGTGAAGATGGACTCAACCAGCCGCACAGGCCCTGGTGTGGTGTAATTGGCCTCAACCAGCAGCACAGGCCCTGGTGTGGTGTAGTTGGCCTCAACCAGCAGCTCAGGTTCTGGTGTGGTGTAGTTGGCCTCAGCAATAATCACAGGCCCTGGTGTGGTGTAGTTGGCCTCAACCAGCAGCACAGGCCTGGTGTGGTGTAGTTGGCCTCAACCAGCAGCACAGGCCCTTGTGTGGTGTAGTCGCCTCGGCAATAATCACAGGCCCTGGTGTGGTGTAGTTGGCCTCAGCCAGCAGCACAGGGCCTGGTGTGGTGTAGTCGTCTCGGCCAGAAGCAGAGCACTGGTGTGGTGAAGATGGCCACAGCCAGAGCCACAGGCCCTGGTGTGGTGTAGTTGGCCTCAAACAGCAGCACAGGCCCTGTTGTGGTTTAGGTTGCCTCAGCAAGAAGCACAGGACCTGGTGTGGAGTAGTGGGCTCAGTCAGAAGCACTGGCCTTGGTGTGGTGAAGGTGGCTTCAGCCAGCAGCACAGGCCATGGTGTGGTGTAGGTGGTCTCAGCAAGAAGCACAGGCCCTGGTGTGGTGAAGATGGCCTCGGCCAGAAGCAAAGGCACTCCTGTGGTGTAGATGGCCTAGGACAGAGCCACAGGCCATTGTCTGCAATGAAGGGTCTACAATGTCGATGTTGGGTTTTTACTCTTTGTATACGGCGAAGATGGCCTTCCAAAAGACCCTGGTGCGGTGTAGTTGGCCTCAAACAGCAGCACAGGCCCTGTTGTGGTTTAGGTTGCCTCAGCAAGAAGCACAGGACCTGGTGTGGAGTAGTGGGCTCTGCCAGAAGCACTGGCCTTGGTGTGGTGAAGGTGGCTTCAGCCAGCAGCACAGGCCATGGTGTGGTGTAGGTGGTCTCAGCAAGAAGCACAGGCCCTGGTGTGGTGTCGTCGCCTCGGCCAGAAGCATAGCACTATTGTGTTGTACATGGCCACAGCCAGTGCCACAGGCCCTGGTGTGGTGTAGTTGGGCTCAACAAGCAGCACAGGCCCTGGTGTGGTGTCGTTGCCTCGGCCAGAAGAAGAGCACTGTTGTGGTGCAGATGGCCTCCGCCAGTGCCACAGGCCCTAGTCTGGTGTAGTTGGCCTCAACCTGCAGCACAGGCCCTGTTGTGGTGTATTTGGACTCAGCCATAATCACAGGCCCTGGTGTGGTGAAGATGGCCACAGCCAGAGCCACAGGCCCTGGTGTGGTGTAGCTGGCCTCAACATGCAGCACAGTCCCTGGTGTGGTGAAGATGGCCTCGGCCAGAAGCAACGGCACTGGTGTGGTGAAGATGGCCTCTACAAGCAGCACAGGCCCTGGTGTGGTGTAGTTGGCCTCAACAAGCAGCACAGGCCCTGGTGTGGTGAAGTTGGCCTCAGCCATAATCACAGGCCCTGGTGTGGTGAAGATGGCCTTGGCCAGGAGCAAAGGCACTCCTGTGGTGTAGATGGCCTAGGAAGGAGCCACAGGCCATTGTCTGCAATGAATGGTCTACAATGTTGATGTTGGGTTTTTACTCTTTGTATACGGCGAAGATGGCATTCCAAAAGGCCCTGGTGTGGTGTAGTTGGCCTCAACGAGCAGCACAGGCCCTGGTGTGGTGTAGTTCGCCTCAACCAGCAGCTCAGGTCCTGGTGTGGTGTAGTTGGCCTCAGCAATAATCACAGGCCCTGGTGTGGTGTAGTTGGCTTCAACCAGCAGCACAGGCCTGGTGTGGTGTAGTTGGCCGCAACCAGCAGCACAGGCCCTGGTGTGGTGTAGTCGCCTCGGCCATAATCACAGGCCCTGGTGTGGTGTAGTTGGCATCAGCCAGTAGCACAGGGCCTGGTGTGGTGTAGTCGCCTCGGCCAGAAGCATAGCACTATTGTGTTGTACATGGCCACAGCCAGTGCCACAGGCCCTGGTGTGGTGTAGTTGGGCTCAACAAGCAGCACAAGCCCTGGTGTGGGGTAGTTGGCCTCGGCCTGAAGCACAGGCCTGGTGTGGTGTAGTTGGCCTCAACCAGCAGCACAGGCCCTGGTGTGGTGTAGTTGGCCTCAGCCATAATCACAGGCCCTGGTGTGGTGTAGTTGGCCTCAGCCAGTAGAAAAAGGGCCTGGTGTGGTGTAGTCGTCTCGGCCAGAAGCAGAGCACTGGTGTGGTGAAGATGGCCACAGCCAGAGCCACAGGCCCTGGTGTGGTGTAGTTGGCCTCAACCAGCAGCACAGGCCCTGGTGTGGTGAAGTTGGCCTCAGCCATAATCACAGGCCCTGGTGTGGTGAAGATGGCCTCGGCCAGAAGTAAAGGCACTGGTGTGGTGAAGATGGCCTCAACCAGCCGCACAGGCCCTGGTGTGGTATAGTTGGCCTCAACCAGCAGCACAGGCCCTGGTGTGGTGTAGTTGGCCTCAACCAGCAGCTCAGGTTCTGGTGTGGTGTAGTTGGCCTCAGCAATAATCACAGGCCCTGGTGTGGTGTAGTTGGCCTCAACCAGCAGCACAGGCCTGGTGTGGTGTAGTTGGCCTCAACCAGCAGCACAGGCCCTTGTGTGGTGTAGTCGCCTCGGCAATAATCACAGGCCCTGGTGTGGTGTAGTTGGCCTCAGCCAGCAGCACAGGGCCTGGTGTGGTGTAGTCGTCTCGGCCAGAAGCAGAGCACTGGTGTAGTGAAGATGGCCACAGCCAGAGCCACAGGCCCTGGTGTGGTGTAGTTGGCCTCAAACAGCAGCACAGGCCCTGTTGTGGTTTAGGTTGCCTCAGCAAGAACCACAGGACCTGGTGTGGAGTAGTGGGCTCAGCCAGAAGCACTGGCCTTGGTGTGGTGAAGGTGGCTTCAGCCAGCAGCACAGGCCATGGTGTGGTGTAGGTGGTCTCAGCAAGAAGCACAGGCCCTGGTGTGGTGAAGATGGCCTCGGCCAGAAGCAAAGGCACTCCTGTGGTGTAGATGGCCTAGGACAGAGCCACAGGCCATTGTCTGCAATGAAGGGTCTACAATGTCGATGTTGGCTTTTTACTCTTTGTATACAGCGAAGATGGGCTTCCAAAAGACCCTGGTGCGGTGTAGTTGGCCTCAAACAGCAGCACAGGCCCTGTTGTGGTTTAGGTTGCCTCAGCAAGAAGCACAGGACCTGGTGTGGAGTAGTGGGCTCAGCCAGAAGCACTGGCCTTGGTGTGGTGAAGGTGGCTTCAGCCAGCAGCACAGGCCATGGTGTGGTGTAGGTGGTCTCAGCAAGAAGCACAGACCCTGGTGTGGTGTAGTCGCCTCGGCCAGAAGCAGAGCACTGTTGTGGTGCAGATGGCCTCAGCCAGTGCCACAGGCCCTAGTCTGGTGTAGTTGGCCTCAACCAGCAGCACAGGCCCTGTTGTGGTGTATTTGGCCTCAGCCATAATCACAGATCCTGGTGTGGTGAAGATGGCCACAGCCAGAGCCACAGGCCTTGGTGTGGTGTAGTTGGCCTCAACCAGCAGCACAGGCCCTGGTGTGGTGTAGTTGGCCTCAGCCATAATCACAGGCCTGGTGTGGTGTAGTTGGCCTCAACCAGCAGCACAGGCCCTGGTGTGGTGTAGTTGGCCTCAGCCATAATCACAGGAACTGGTGTGGTGTAGTTGGCCTCAGCCAGCAGCAAAGGGCCTGGTGTGGTGAAGATGGCCACAGCCAGAGCCACAGGCCCTGGTGTGGTGTAGTTGGCCTCAACATGCAGCACAGGCCCTGGTGTGGTGAAGTTGGGCTCAACAAGCAGCACAGGCCCTGGTGTGGTGAAGATGGCCTTGGCCAGAAGCAACGGCACTGGTGTGGTGAAGATGGCCTCAACAAGCAGCACAGGCCCTGGTGTGGTGTAGTTGGCCTCAACCAGCAGCTCAGGTTCTGGTGTGGTGTAGTTGGCCTCAGCAATAATCACAGGCCCTGGTGTGGTGTAGTTGGCCTCAACCAGCAGCACAGGCCTGGTGTGGTATAGTTGGGCTCAACCAGCAGCACAGGCCCTGGTGTGGTGTAGTCGCCTCGGCCATAATCACAGGCCCTGGTGTGGTGTAGTTGGCCTCAGCCAGCAGCACAGGGCCTGGTGTGGTGTAGTCGTCTCGGCCAGAAGCAGAGCACTGGTGTGGTGAAGATGGCCACAGCCAGAGCCACAGGCCCTGGTGTGGTGTAGTTGGCCTCAAACAGCAGCACAGGCCCTTTTGTGGTTTAGGTTGCCTCAGGAAGAAGCACAGGACCTGGTGTGGAGTAGTGGGCTCAGCCAGAAGCACTGGCCTTGGTGTGGTGAAGGTGGCTTCAGCCAGCAGCACAGGCCATGGTGTGGTGTAGGTGGTCTCAGCAAGAAGCACAGGCCCTGGTGTGGTGAAGATGGCGTCGGCCAGAAGCAAAGGCACTCCTGTGGTGTAGATGGCCTAGGACAGAGCCACAGGCCATTGTCTGCAATGAATGGTCTACAATGTCGATGTTGGGTTTTTACTCTTTCTATACGGCGAAGATGGCATTCCAAAAGGCCCTGGTGTGGTGTAGTTGGCCTCAACCAGCAGCACAGGCCCTGGTGTGGTGAAGTTGGCCTCAGCCATAATCACAGGCCCTGGTGTGGTGAAGATGGCCTCGGCCAGAAGCAAAGGCACTGGTGTGGTGAAGATGGCCTCAACCAGCCGCACAGGCCCTGGTGTGGTGTAGTTGGCCTCAGCCAGCAGCAGCACAGGCCCTGGTGTGGTGTAGTTGGCATCAGCCATAATCACAGGCCCTGGTGTGGTGAAGATGGCCTCAACAAGCAGCACAGACCCTGGTGTGGTGAAGATGGCCTCGGCCAGAAGCAACGGCACTGGTGTGGTGAATATGGCCACAGCCAGAGCCACAGGCCCTGGTGTGGTGTAGTTGGCCTCAACCAGCAGCACAGGCCCTGGTGTGGTGTAGTTGGCATCAGCCATAATCACAGGCCCTGGTGTGGTGAAGATGGCCTCGGCCAGAAGCAAAGGCACTCCTGTGGTGTAGATGGCCTAGGACAGAGCCACAGGCCATTGTCTGCAATGAAGGGTCTACAATGTCGATGTTGGTTTTTTTACTCTTTGTATACGGCGAAGATGGCCTTCCAAAAGACCCTGGTGCGGTGTAGTTGGCCTCAAACAGCAGCACAGGCCCTGTTGTGGTTTAGGTTGCCTCAGCAAGAAGCACAGGACCTGGTGTGGAGTAGTGGGCTCAGCCAGAAGCACTGGCCTTGGTGTGGTGAAGGTGGCTTCAGCCAGCAGCACAGGCCATGGTGTGGTGTAGGTGGTCTCAGCAAGAAGCACAGGCCGTGGTGTGGTGTAGTCGCCTCGGCCAGAAGCATAGCACTATTGTGTTGTACATGGCCACAGGCAGTGCCACAGGCCCTGGTGTGGTGTAGTTGGGCTCAACAAGCAGCACAAGCCCTGGTGTGGGGTAGTTGGCCTCGGCCTGAAGCACAGGCCTGGTGTGGTGTAGTTGGCCTCAACCAGCAGCACAGGCCCTGGTGTGGTGTAGTTGGCCTCAGCCATAATCACAGGCCCTGGTGTGGTGTAGTTGTCCTCAGCCAGCAGAAAAAGGGCCTGGTGTGGTGTAGTCGTCTCGGCCAGAAGCAGAGCACTGGTGTGGTGAAGATGGCCACAGCCAGAGCCACAGGCCCTGGTGTGGTGAAGTTGGCCTCAGCCATAATCACAGGCCCTGGTGTGGTGAAGATGGCCTCGGCCAGAAGTAAAGGCACTGGTGTGGTGAAGATGGCCTCAACCAGCCGCACAGGCCCTGGTGTGGGGTAGTTGGCCTCGGCCTGAAGCACAGGCCTGGTGTGGTGTAGTTGGCCTCAACCAGCAGCACAGGCCCTGGTGTGGTGTAGTTGGCCTCAGCCATAATCACAGGACCTGGTGTGGTGTAGTTGGCCTCAGCCAGCAGCACAGGCCCTGGTGTGGTGTAGTCGTCTCGGCCAGAAGGAGAGCACTGGTGTGGTGAAGATGGCCTCAACAAGCAGCACAGGCCCTGGTGTGGGGTAGTTGGCCTCGGCCATAATCACAGGCCCTGGTGTGGTGAAGATGGCCTCGGCCAGAAGCAAAGGCACTCCTGTGGTGTAGATGGCCTAGGACAGAGCCACAGGCCATTGTCTGCAATGAAGGGTCTACAATGTCGATGTTGGGTTTTTACTCTTTGTATACGGCGAAGATGGCCTTCCAAAAGACCCTGGTGCGGTGTAGTTGGCCTCAAACAGCAGCACAGGCCCTGTTGTGGTTTAGGTTGCCTCAGCAAGAAGCACAGGACCTGGTGTGGAGTAGTGGGCTCAGCCAGAAGCACAAGCCATGGTGTGGTGTAGTTGGCCTCAGCCAGCAGCACAGGGCCTGGTGTGGTGTAGTCGTCTCGGCCAGAAGCAGAGCACTGGTGTGGTGAAGACGGCCACAGCCAGAGCCACGGGCCCTGGTGTGGTGTAGTTGGCCTCAACCAGCAGCACAGGCACTCCTGTGGTGTAGATGGCCTAGTACAGAGCCACAAGCCATTGTCTGCAATGAATGGTCTACAATGTCGATGTTGGGTTTTTACTCTTTGTATACGGCGAAGATGGCATTCCAAAAGGCCCTGGTGCGGTGTAGTTGGCCTCAACCAGCAGCACGTGCCCTGGTGTGGTGAAGTTGGCCTCAGCCATAATCACAGGCCATTTTGTGGTGAAGATGGCCTCGGCCAGAAGCAAAGGCACTGGTGTGGTGAAGATGGCCTCAACCAGCAGCACAGGCCCTGTTGTGGTGTAGTTGGCCTCAACCAGCAGCACAGGCCCTGGTGTGGTGTAGTTGGCCTCAACCAGCAGCTCAGGCCCTGGTGTGGTGTACTTCGCCTCAGCAATAATCACAGGCCCTGGTGTGGTGTAGTTGGCCTCAACCAGCAGCACAGGCCCTGGTGTGGTGTAGTCGCCTCGGCCATATTCACAGGCCATGGTGTGGTGTAGTTGGCCTCAGCCAGCAGCACAGGGCCTGGTGTGGTGTAGTCGTCTCGGCCAGAAGCAGAGCACTGGTGTGGTAAAGATGGCCACAGCCAGAGCCACAGGCTCTGGTGTGGTGTAGTTGGCCTCAACCAGCAGCACAGGCCCTGGTGTGGTGTAGTTGGCCTCAGCCATAATCACAGGCCCTGGTGTGGTGAAGATGGCCTTGGCCAGGAGCAAAGGCACTCCTGTGGTGTAGATGGCCTAGGACAGAGCCACAGGCCATTGTCTGCAATGAATGGTATACAATGTCGATGTTGGGTTTTTACTCTTTGTATACGGCGAAGATGGCATTCCAAAAGGCCCTGGTGCGGTGTAGTTGGCCTCAACCAGCAGCACAGGCCCTGGTGTGGTGAAGTTGGGCTCAGCCATAATCGCAGGCCCTGGTGTGGTGAAGATGGCCTCGGCCAGAAGCAAAGGCACTGGTGTGGTGAAGATGGCCTCAACCAGCCGCACAGGCCCTGGTGTGGTGTAGTTGGCCTCAACCAGCAGCACAGGCCCTGGTGTGGTGTAGTTGGCCTCAACCAGCAGCTCAGGTCCTGGTGTGGTGTAGTTGGCCTCAGCAATAATCACAGGCCCTGGTGTGGTGTAGTTGGCCTCAACCAGCAGCACAGGCCTGGTGTGGTGTAGTTGGCCTCAACCAGCAGCACAGGCCCTGGTGTGGAGTAGTCGCCTCGGCCATAATCACAGGCCCTGGTGTGGTGTAGTTGGCCTCAGCCAGCAGCACAGGGCCTGGTGTGGTGTAGTCGTCTCGGCCAGAAGCAGAGCACTGGTGTGGTGAAGATGGCCACAGCCAGAGCCACAGGCCCAGGTGTGGTGTAGTTGGGCTCAACCAGCAGCACAGGCCCTGGTGTGGTGTAGTTGGCCTCAGCCATAATCACAGGCCCTGGTGTGGTGAAGATGGCCTCGGCCAGAAGCAAAGGCACTCCTGTGGTGTAGATGGCCTAGGACAGAGCCACAGGCCATTGTCTGCAATGAAGGGTCTACAATGTCGATGTTGGGTTTTTACTCTTTGTATACGGCGAAGATGGCCTTCCAAAAGACCCTGGTGCGGTGTAGTTGCCCTCAAACAGCAGCACAGGCCCTGTTGTGGTTTAGGTTGCCTCAGCAAGAAGCACAGGACCTGGTGTGGAGTAGTGGGCTCAGCCAGAAGCACTGGCCTTGGTGTGGTGTAGTTGGCCTCGGCCTGAAGCACAGGCCTGGTGTGGTGTAGTTGGCCTCAACAAGCAGCACAGGCCCTGGTGTGGGGTAGTTGGCCTCGGCCTGAAGCACAGGCCTGGTGTGGTGTAGTTGGCCTCAACCAGCAGCACACGCCCTGGTGTGGTGTAGTTGGCCTCAGCCATAATCACAGGCCCTGGTGTGGTGTAGTTGGCCTCAGCCAGCAGCACAGGGCCTGGTGTGGTGTAGTCTCTCGGCCAGAAGCAGAGCACTGGTGTGGTGAAGATGGCCACAGCCAGAGCCACAGGCCCTGGTGTGGTGTAGTTGGCGTCAGCCATAATCACAGGCCCTGGTGTGGCGAAGATGGCCTCGGCCAGAAGCAAAGGCACTCCTGTGGTGTAGATGGCCTAGGACAGAGCCACAGGCCATTGTCTGCAATGAAGGGTCTACAATGTCGATGTTGGGTTTTTACTCTTTGTATACGGCGAAGATGGCCTTCCAAAAGACCCTGGTGCGGTGTAGTTGGCCTCAAACAGCAGCACAGGCCCTGTTGTGGTTTAGGTTGCCTCAGCAAGAAGCACAGGACCTGGTGTGGAGTAGTGGGCTCAACCTCAAACAGCAGCACACTGTTGTGTAGTCGCCTCGGCCAGAATCATAGCACTATTGTGTTGTACATGGCCACAGCCAGTGCCACGGGCCTTGGTGTGGTGTAGTTGGGCTCAACAAGCAGCACAGGCCCTGGTGTGGGGTAGTTGGCCTCGGCCTGAAGCACAGGCCTGGTGTGGTGTAGTTGGCCTCAACCAGCAGCACAGGCCCTGGTGTGGTGTAGTTGGCCTCAGCCATAATCACAGGCCCTGGTGTGGTGAAGTTGGCCTCAACCAGCAGCACAGGGCCTGGTGTGGTGTAGTCGTCTCGGCCAGAAGCAGAGCACTGGTGTGGTGAAGATGGCCACAGCCAGAGCCACAGGCCCTGGTGTGGTGTAGTTGGCCTCAACCAGCAGCACAGGCCCTGGTGTGGTGAAGTTGGCCTCAGCCATAATCACAGGCCCTGGTGTGGTGAAAATGGCCTCGGCCAGAAGCAAAGGCCCTGGTGTGGTGTAGTTGGCCTCAGCCATAATCACAGGACCTGGTGTGGTGTAGTTGGCCTCAGCCAGCAGCACAGGGCCAGGTGTGGTGTAGTCGTCTCGGCCAGAAGCAGAGCACTGGTGTGGTGAAGATGGCCTCAACAAGCAGCACAGGCCCTGGTGTGGGGTAGTTGGCCTCGGCCTGAAGCACAGGCCTGGTGTGGTGTAGTTGGCCTCAACAAGCAGCACAGGCCCCGGTGTGGGGTAGTTGGCCTCGGCCATAATCACAGGCCCTGGTGTGGTGAAGATGGCCTCGGCCAGAAGCAAATGCACTCCTGTGGTGTAGATTGCCTAGGACAGAGCCACAGGCCATTGTCTGCAATGAAGGGTCTACAATGTCGATGTTGGGTTTTTACTCTTTGTATACGGCGAAGATGGCCTTCCAAAAGACCCTGGTGCGGTGTAGTTGGCCTCAAACAGCAGCACAGGCCCTGTTGTGGTTTAGGTTGCCTCAGCAAGAAGCACAGGACCTGGTGTGGAGTAGTGGGCTCAGCCAGAAGCACAAGCCATGGTGTGGTGTAGTTGGCCTCAGCCAGCAGCACAGGGCCTGGTGTGGTGTAGTCGTCTCGGCCAGAAGCAGAGCACTGGTGTGGTGAAGACGGCCACAGCCAGAGCCACAGGCCCTGGTGTGGTGTAGTTGGCCTCAACCAGCAGCACATGCACTCCTGTGGTGTAGATGGCCTAGTACAGAGCCACAAGCCATTGTCTGCAATGAATGGTCTACAATGTCGATGTTGGGTTTTTACTCTTTGTATACGGCGAAGATGGCATTCCAAAAGGCCCTGGTGCGGTGTAGTTGGCCTCAACCAGCAGCACATGCCCTGGTGTGGTGAAGTTGGCCTCAGCCATAATCACAGGCCCTTTTGTGGTGAAGATGGCCTCGGCCAGAAGCAAAGGCACTGGTGTGGTGAAGATGGCCTCAACCAGCAGCACAGGCCCTGTTGTGGTGTAGTTGGCCTCAACCAGCAGCACAGGCCCTGGTGTGGTGTAGTTGGCCTCAACCAGCAGCTCAGGCCCTGGTGTGGTGTAGTTCGCCTCAGCAATAATCACAGGCCCTGGTGTGGTGTAGTTGGCCTCAACCAGCAGCACAGGCCCTGGTGTGGTGCAGTCGCCTCGGCCATATTCACAGGCCATGGTGTGGTGTAGTTGGCCTCAGCCAGCAGCACAGGGCCTGGTGTGGTGTAGTCGTCTCGGCCAGAAGCAGAGCACTGGTGTGGTGAAGATGGCCACAGCCAGAGCCACAGGCTCTGGTGTGGTGTAGTTGGCCTCAACCAGCAGCACAGGCCCTGGTGTGGTGTAGTTGGCCTCAGCCATAATCACAGGCCCTGGTGTGGTGAAGATGGCCTTGGCCAGGAGCAAAGGCACTCCTGTGGTGTAGATGGCCTAGGACAGAGCCACAGGCCATTGTCTGCAATGAATGGTCTACAATGTCGATGTTGGGTTTTTACTCTTTGTATACGGCGAAGATGGCATTCCAAAAGGCCCTGGTGCGGTGTAGTTGGCCTCAACCAGCAGCACAGGCCCTGGTGTGGTGAAGTTGGCCTCAGCCATAATCGCAGGCCCTGGTGTGGTGAAGATGGCCTCGGCCAGAAGCAAAGGCACTGGTGTGGTGAAGATGGCCTCAACCAGCCGCACAGGCCCTGGTGTGGTGTAGTTGGCCTCAACCAGCAGCTCAGGTCCTGGTGTGGTGTAGTTGGCCTCAGCAATAATCACAGGCCCTGGTGTGGTGTAGTTGGCCTCAACCAGCAGCACAGGCCTGGTGTGGTGTAGTTGGCCTCAACCAGCAGCACAGGCCCTGGTGTGGAGTAGTCGCCTCGGCCATAATCACAGGCCCTGGTGTGGTGTAGTTGGCCTCAGCCAGCAGCACAGGGCCTGGTGTGGTGTAGTCGTCTCGGCCAGAAGCAGAGCACTGGTGTGGTGAAGATGGCCACAGCCAGAGCCACAGGCCCTGGTGTGGTGTAGTTGGGCTCAACCAGCAGCACAGGCCCTGGTGTGGTGTAGTTGGCCTCAGCCATAATCACAGGCCCTGGTGTGGTGAAGATGGCCTCGGCCAGAAGCAAAGGCACTCCTGTGGTGTAGATGGCCTAGGACAGAGCCACAGGCCATTGTCTGCAATGAAGGGTCTACAATGTCGATGTTGGGTTTTTACTCTTTGTATACGGCGAAGATGGCCTTCCAAAAGACCCTGGTGCGGTGTAGTTGCCCTCAAACAGCAGCACAGGCCCTGTTGTGGTTTAGGTTGCCTCAGCAAGAAGCACAGGACCTGGTGTGGAGTAGTGGGCTCAGCCAGAAGCACTGGCCTTGGTGTGGTGTAGTTGGCCTCGGCCTGAAGCACAGGCCTGGTGTGGTGTAGTTGGCCTCAACAAGCAGCACAGGCCCTGGTGTGGGGTAGTTGGCCTCGGCCTGAAGCACAGGCCTGGTGTGGTGTAGTTGGCCTCAACCAGCAGCACAGGCCCTGGTGTGGTGTAGTTGGCCTCAGCCATAATCACAGGCCCTGGTGTGGTGTAGTTGGCCTCAGCCAGCAGCACAGGGCCTGGTGTGGTGTAGTCTCTCGGCCAGAAGCAGAGCACTGGTGTGGTGAAGATGGCCACAGCCAGAGCCACAGGCCCTGGTGTGGTGTAGTTGGCGTCAGCCATAATCACAGGCCCTGGTGTGGTGAAGATGGCCTCGGCCAGAAGCAAAGGCACTCCTGTGGTGTAGATGGCCTAGGACAGAGCCACAGGCCATTGTCTGCAATGAAGGGTCTACAATGTCGATGTTGGGTTTTTACTCTTTGTATACGGCGAAGATGGCCTTCCAAAAGACCCTGGTGCGGTGTAGTTGCCCTCAAACAGCAGCACAGGCCCTGTTGTGGTTTAGGTTGCCTCAGCAAGAAGCACAGGACCTGGTGTGGAGTAGTGGGCTCAGCCTCAAACAGCAGCACACTGTGGTGTAGTCGCCTCGGCCAGAAGCATAGCACTATTGTGTTGTACATGGCCACAGCCAGTGCCACGGGCCTTGGTGTGGTGTAGTTGGGCTCAACAAGCAGCACAGGCCCTGGTGTGGGGTAGTTGGCCTCGGCCTGAAGCACAGGCCTGGTGTGGTGTAGTTGGCCTCAACCAGCAGCACAGGCCCTGGTGTGGTGTAGTTGGCCTCAGCCATAATCACAGGCCCTGGTGTGGTGTAGTTGGCCTCAACCAGCAGCACAGGGCCTGGTGTGGTGTAGTCGTCTCGGCCAGAAGCAGAGCACTGGTGTGGTGAAGATGGCCACAGCCAGAGCCACAGGCCCTGGTGTGGTGTAGTTGGCCTCAACCAGCAGCACAGGCCCTGGTGTGGTGAAGTTGGCCTCAGCCATAATCACAGGCCCTGGTGTGGTGAAAATGGCCTCGGCCAGAAGCAAAGGCCCTGGTGTGGTGTAGTTCGCCTCAGCAATAATCACAGGCCCTGGTGTGGTGTAGTTGGCCTCAACCAGCAGCACAGGCCCTGGTGTGGTGTAGTCGCCTCGGCCATATTCACAGGCCATGGTGTGGTGTAGTTGGCCTCAGCCGGCAGCACAGGGCCTGGTGTGGTGTAGTCGTCTCGGCCAGAAGCAGAGCACTGGTGTGGTGAAGATGGCCACAGCCAGAGCCACAGGCTCTGGTGTGGTGTAGTTGGCCTCAGCCATAATCACAGGCCCTGGTGTGGTGAAGATGGCCACAGCCAGAGCCACAGGCCCTGGTGTGGTGTAGTTGGCCTCAACAAGCAGCACAGACCCTGGTGTGGTGAAGATGGCCTCGGCCAGAAGCAACGGCACTGGTGTGGTGAAGATGGCCACAGCCAGAGCCACAGGCCCTGGTGTGGTGTAGTTGGCCTCAACCAGCAGCACAGGCCCTGGTGTGGTGTAGTTGGCATCAGCCATAATCACAGGCCCTGGTGTGGTGAAGATGGCCTCGGCCAGAAGCAAAGGCACTCCTGTGGTGTAGATGGCCTAGGACAGAGCCACAGGCCATTGTCTGCAATGAAGGGTCTACAATGTCGATGTTGGGTTTTTACTCTTTGTATACGGCGAAGATGGCCTTCCAAAAGACCCTGGTGCGGTGTAGTTGGCCTCAAACAGCAGCACAGGCCCTGTTGAGGTTTAGGTTGCCTCAGCAAGAAGCACAGGACCTGGTGTGGAGTAGTGGGCTCAGCCAGAAGCACTGGCCTTGGTGTGGTGAAGGTGGCTTCAGCCAGCAGCACAGGCCATGGTGTGGTGTAGGTGGTCTCAGCAAGAAGCAGAGGCCCTGGTGTGGTGTAGTCGCCTCGGCCAGAAGCATAGCACTATTGTGTTGTACATGGCCACAGCCAGTGCCACAGGCCCTGGTGTGGTGTAGTTGGGCTCAACAAGCAGCACAGGCCCTGGTGTGGTGTAGTTGCCTCGGCCAGAAGAAGAGCACTGTTGTGGTGCAGATGGCCACAGCCAGTGCCACAGGCCCTAGTCTGGTGTAGTTGGCCTCAACCAGCAGTACAGGCCCTGTTGTGGTGTATTTGGCCTCAGCCATAATCACAGGCCCTGGTGTGGTGAAGATGGCCACAGCCAGAGCCACAGGCCCTGGTGTGGTGTAGTTGGCCTCAACAAGCAGCACAGACCCTGGTGTGGTGAAGATGGCCTCGGCCAGAAGCAACGGCACTGGTGTGGTGAAGATGGCAACAGCCAGAGCCACAGGCCCTGGTGTGGTGTAGTTGGCCTCAGCCAGCAGCACAGGCCCTGTTGTGGTGTATTTGGCCTCAGCCATAATCACAGGCCATGGTGTGGTGAAGATGGCCACAGCCAGAGCCACAGGCCCTGGTGTGGTGTAGTTGGCCTCAACATGCAGCACAGGCCCTGGTGTGGTGAAGTTGGGCTCAACAAGCAGCACAGGCCCTGGTGTGGTGAAGATGGCCTCGGCCAGAAGCAACGGCACTGGTGTGGTGAAGATGGCCTCAACAAGCAGCACAGGCCCTGGTGTGGTGTAGTTGGCCTCAACCAGCAGCACAGGCCCTGGTGTGGTGAAGTTGGCCTCAGCCATAATCACAGGCCCTTTTGTGCTGAAGATGGCCTCGGCCAGAAGCAAAGGCACTGGTGTGGTGAAGATGGCCTCAACCAGCAGCACAGGCCCTGGTGTGGTGTAGTTGGCCTTAACCAGCAGCTCAGGCCCTGGTGTGGTGAAGATGGCCACAGCCAGAGCCACAGGCCCTGGTGTGGTGTAGTTGGCCTCAACAAGCAGCACAGACCCTGGTGTGGTGAAGATGGCCTCGGCCAGAAGCAACGGCACTGGTGTGGTGAAGATGGCCACAGCCAGAGCCACAGGCCCTGGTGTGGTGTAGTTGGCCTCAACCAGCAGCACAGGCCCTGGTGTGGTGTAGTTGGCATCAGCCATAATCACAGGCCCTGGTGTGGTGAAGATGGCCTCGGCCAGAAGCAAAGGCACTCCTGTGGTGTAGATGGCCTAGGACAGAGCCACAGGCCATTGTCTGCAATGAAGGGTCTACAATGTCGATGTTGGGTTTTTTACTCTTTGTATACGGCGAAGATGGCCTTCCAAAAGACCCTGGTGCGGTGTAGTTGGCCTCAAACAGCAGCACAGGCCCTGTTGTGGTTTAGGTTGCCTCAGCAAGAAGCACAGGACCTGGTGTGGAGTAGTGGGCTCAGCCAGAAGCACTGGCCTTGGTGTGGTGAAGGTGGCTTCAGCCAGCAGCACAGGCCATGGTGTGGTGTAGGTGGTCTCAGCAAGAAGCAGAGGCCCTGGTGTGGTGTAGTCGCCTCGGCCAGAAGCATAGCACTATTGTGTTGTACATGGCCACAGCCAGTGCCACAGGCCCTGGTGTGGTGTAGTTGGGCTCAACAAGCAGCACAGGCCCTGGTGTGGTGTAGTTGCCTCGGCCAGAAGAAGAGCACTGTTGTGGTGCAGATGGCCACAGCCAGTTCCACAGGCCCTAGTCTGGTGTAGTTGGCCTCAACCAGCAGTACAGGCCCTGTTGTGGTGTATTTGGCCTCAGCCATAATCACAGGCCCTGGTGTGGTGAAGATGGCCACAGCCAGAGCCACAGGCCCTGGTGTGGTGTAGTTGGCCTCAACAAGCAGCACAGACCCTGGTGTGGTGAAGATGGCCTCGGCCAGAAGCAACGGCACTGGTGTGGTGAAGATGGCAACAGCCAGAGCCACAGGCCCTGGTGTGGTGTAGTTGGCCTCAGCCAGCAGCACAGGCCCTGTTGTGGTGTATTTGGCCTCAGCCATAATCACAGGCCATGGTGTGGTGAAGATGGCCACAGCCAGAGCCACAGGCCCTGGTGTGGTGTAGTTGGCCTCAACATGCAGCACAGGCCCTGGTGTGGTGAAGTTGGGCTCAACAAGCAGCACAGGCCCTGGTGTGGTGAAGATGGCCTCGGCCAGAAGCAACGGCACTGGTGTGGTGAAGATGGCCTCAACAAGCAGCACAGGCCCTGGTGTGGTGTAGTTGGCCTCAACCAGCAGCACAGGCCCTGGTGTGGTGAAGTTGGCCTCAGCCATAATCACAGGCCCTTTTGTGCTGAAGATGGCCTCGGCCAGAAGCAAAGGCACTGGTGTGGTGAAGATGGCCTCAACCAGCAGCACAGGCCCTGGTGTGGTGTAGTTGGCCTTAACCAGCAGCTCAGGCCCTGGTGTGGTGAAGATGGCCACAGCCAGAGCCACAGGCCCTGGTGTGGTGTAGTTGGCCTCAACAAGCAGCACAGACCCTGGTGTGGTGAAGATGGCCTCGGCCAGAAGCGACGGCACTGGTGTGGTGAAGATGGCCACAGCCAGAGCCACAGGCCCTGGTGTGGTGTAGTTGGCCTCAACCAGCAGCACAGGCCCTGTTGTGGTGTATTTGGCCTCAGCCATAATCACAGGCCCTGGTGTGGTGAAGATGGCCACAGCCAGAGCCACAGGCCCTGGTGTGGTGTAGTTGGCCTCAACAAGCAGCACAGACCCTGGTGTGGTGAAGATGGCCTCGGCCAGAAGCAACGGCACTGGTGTGGTGAAGATGGCCACAGCCAGAGCCACAGGCCCTGGTGTGGTGTAGTTGGCCTCAACCAGCAGCACAGGCCCTGGTGTGGTGTAGTTGGCATCAGCCATAATCACAGGCCCTGGTGTGGTGAAGATGGCCTCGGCCAGAAGCAAAGGCACTCCTGTGGTGTAGATGGCCTAGGACAGAGCCACAGGCCATTGTCTGCAATGAAGGGTCTACAATGTCGATGTTGGGTTTTTTACTCTTTGTATACGGCGAAGATGGCCTTCCAAAAGACCCTGGTGCGGTGTAGTTGGCCTCAAACAGCAGCACAGGCCCTGTTGTGGTTTAGGTTGCCTCAGCAAGAAGCACAGGACCTGGTGTGGAGTAGTGGGCTCAGCCAGAAGCACTGGCCTTGGTGTGGTGAAGGTGGCTTCAGCCAGCAGCACAGGCCATGGTGTGGTGTAGGTGGTCTCAGCAAGAAGCAGAGGCCCTGGTGTGGTGTAGTCGCCTCGGCCAGAAGCATAGCACTATTGTGTTGTACATGGCCACAGCCAGTGCCACAGGCCCTGGTGTGGTGTAGTTGGGCTCAACAAGCAGCACAGGCCCTGGTGTGGTGTAGTTGCCTCGGCCAGAAGAAGAGCACTGTTGTGGTGCAGATGGCCACAGCCAGTGCCACAGACCCTAGTCTGGTGTAGTTGGCCTCAACCAGCAGTACAGGCCCTGTTGTGGTGTATTTGGCCTCAGCCATAATCACAGGCCCTGGTGTGGTGAAGATGGCCACAGCCAGAGCCACAGGCCCTGGTGTGGTGTAGTTGGCCTCAACAAGCAGCACAGACCCTGGTGTGGTGAAGATGGCCTCGGCCAGAAGCAACGGCACTGGTGTGGTGAAGATGGCCACAGCCAGAGCCACAGGCCCTGGTGTGGTGAAGTTGGGCTCAACAAGCTGCACAGGCCCTGGTGTGGTGAAGATGGCCTCGGCCAGAAGCAACGGCACTGGTGTGGTGAAGATGGCCTCAACAAGCAGCACAGGCCCTGGTGTGGTGTAGTTGGGCTCAACCAGCAGCACAGGCCCTGGTGTGGTGAAGTTGGCATCAGCCATAATCACAGGCCCTGGTGTGGTGAAGATGGCCTTGGCCAGGAGCAAAGGCACTCCTGTGGTGTAGATGGCCTAGTACAGAGCCACAGGCCATTGTCTGCAATGAATGGTCTACAATGTCGATGTTGGTTTTTTACTCTATGTATACGGCGAAGATGGCATTCCAAAAGGCCCTGGTGCGGTGTAGTTGGCCTCAACCAGCAGCACGTGCCCTGGTGTGGTGAAGTTGGGCTTAGCCATAATCACAGGCCCTTTTGTGATGAAGATGGCCTCGGCCAGAAGCAAAGGCACTGGTGTGGTGACGATGGCCTCAACCAGCAGCACAGGCCTGGTGTGGTGTAGTTGGCCTCAACCAGCAGCACAGGACCTGGTGTGGTGTAGTTGGCCTCAACCAGCAGCTCAGGCCCTGGTGTGGTGTAGTTCGCCTCAGCAATAATCACAGGCCCTGGTGTGGTGTAGTTGGCCTCAACCAGCAGCACAGGCCCTGGTGTGGTGTAGTCGCCTCGGCCATATTCACAGGCCATGGTGTGGTGTAGTTGCCCTCAGCCAGCAGCACAGGGCCTGGTGTGGTGTAGTCGTCTCGGCCAGAAGCAGAGCACTGGTGTGGTGAAGATGGCCACAGCCAGAGCCACAGGACCTGGTGTGGTGTAGTTGGCCTCAACCAGCAGCACAGGCCCTGGTGTGGTGTAGTTGGCATCAGCCATAATCACAGGCGCTGGTGTGGTGAAGATGGCCTCGGCCAGAAGCAAAGGCACTCCTGTGGTGTAGATGGCCTAGGACAGAGCCACAGGCCATTGTCTGCAATGAAGGGTCTACAATGTCGATGTTGGGTTTTTACTCTTTGTATACGGCGAAGATGGCCTTCCAAAAGACCCTGGTGCGGTGTAGTTGGCCTCAAACAGCAGCACAGGCCCTGTTGTGGTTTAGTTTGCCTCAGCAAGAAGCACAGGACCTGGTGTGGAGTAGTGGGCTCAGCCAGAAGCACTGGCCTTGGTGTGGTGAAGGTGGCTTCAGCCAGCAGCACAGGCCATGGTGTGGTGTAGGTGGTCTCAGCAAGAAGCACAGGCCATGGTGTGGTGTAGTCGCCTCGGCCAGAAGCATAGCACTATTGTGTTGTACATGGCCACAGCCAGTGCCACAGGCCCTGGTGTGGTGTAGTTGGGCTCAACAAGCAGCACAGGCCCTGGTGTGGTGTAGTTGCCTCGGCCAGAAGAAGAGCACTGTTGTGGTGCAGATGGCCTCAGCCAGTGCCACAGGCCCTAGTCTGGTGTAGTTGGGCGCAACCAGCAGCACAGGCCCTGTTGTGGTGTATTTGGCCTCAGCCATAATCACAGGCCCTGGTGTGGTGAAGATGGCCACAGCCAGAGCCACAGGCCCTGGTGTGGTGTAGTTGGCCTCAACAAGCAGCACAGACCCTGGTGTGGTGAAGATGGCCTCGGCCAGAAGCAACGGCACTGGTGTGGTGAAGATGGCCACAGCCAGAGCCACAGGCCCTGGTGTGGTGTAGTTGGCCTCAACCAGCAGCACAGGCCCTGGTGTGGTGTAGTTGGCATCAGCCATAATCACAGGCCCTGGTGTGGTGAAGATGGCCTCGGCCAGAAGCAAAGGCACTCCTGTGGTGTAGATGGCCTAGGACAGAGCCACAGGCCATTGTCTGCAATGAAGGGTCTACAATGTCGATGTTGGGTTTTTACTCTTTGTATACGGCGAAGATGGCCTTCCAAAAGACCCTGGTGCGGTGTAGTTGGCCTCAAACAGCAGCACAGGCCCTGTTGTGGTTTAGGTTGCCTCAGCAAGAAGCACAGGACCTGGTGTGGAGTAGTGGGCTCAGCCAGAAACACTGGCCTTGGTGTGGTGAAGGTGGCTTCAGCCAGCAGCACAGGCCATGGTGTGGTGTAGGTGGTCTCAGCAAGAAGCAGAGGCCCTGGTGTGGTGTAGTCGCCTCGGCCAGAATCATAGCACTATTGTGTTGTACATGGCCACAGCCAGTGCCACAGGCCCTGGTGTGGTGTAGTTGGGCTCAACAAGCAGCACAGGCCCTGGTGTGGTGTAGTTGCCTCGGCCAGAAGAAGAGCACTGTTGTGGTGCAGATGGCCTCAGCCAGTGCCACAGGCCCTAGTCTGGTGTAGTTGGCCTCAGCCAGCAGCACAGTCCCTGTTGTGGTGTATTTGGCCTCAGCCATAATCACAGGCCATGGTGTGGTGAAGATGGCCACAGCCAGAGCCACAGGCCCTGGTGTGGTGTAGTTGGCCTCAACATGCAGCACAGGCCCTGGTGTGGTGAAGTTGGGCTCAACAAGCAGCACAGGCCCTGGTGTGGTGAAGATGGCCTCGGCCAGAAGCAACGGCACTGGTGTGGTGAAGATGGCCTCAACAAGCAGCACAGGCCCTGGTGTGGTGTAGTTGGCCTCAACCAGCAGCACAGGCCCTGGTGTGGTGAAGTTGGCCTCAGCCATAATCACAGGCCCTTTTGTGATGAAGATGGCCTCGGCCAGAAGCAAAGGCACTGGTGTGGTGAAGATGGCCTCAACCAGCTGCACAGGCACTGGTGTGGTGAAGATGGCCACAGCCAGAGCCACAGGCCCTGGTGTGGTGTAGTTGGCCTCAACCAGCAGCACAGGCCCTGGTGTGGTGTAGTTGGCATCAGCCATAATCACAGGCCCTGGTGTGGTGAAGATGGCCTCGGCCAGAAGCAAAGGCACTCCTGTGGTGTAGATGGCCTAGGACAGAGCCACAGGCCATTGTCTGCAATGAAGGGTCTACAATGTCGATGTTGGGTTTTTTACTCTTTGTATACGGCGAAGATGGCCTTCCAAAAGACCCTGGTGCGGTGTAGTTGGCCTCAAACAGCAGCACAGGCCCTGTTGTGGTTTAGGTTGCCTCAGCAAGAAGCACAGGACCTGGTGTGGAGTAGTGGGCTCAGCCAGAAGCACTGGCCTTGGTGTGGTGTAGGTGGCTTCAGCCAGCAGCACAGGCCATGGTGTGGTGTAGGTGGTCTCAGCAAGAAGCAGAGGCCCTGGTGTGGTGTAGTCGCCTCGGCCAGAAGCATAGCACTATTGTGTTGTACATGGCCACAGCCAGTGCCACAGGCCCTGGTGTGGTGTAGTTGGGCTCAACAAGCAGCACAGGCCCTGGTGTGGTGTAGTTGCCTCGGCCAGAAGAAGAGCACTGTTGTGGTGCAGATGGCCACAGCCAGTGCCACAGGCCCTAGTCTGGTGTAGTTGGCCTCAACCAGCAGTACAGGCCCTGTTGTGGTGTATTTGGCCTCAGCCATAATCACAGGCCCTGGTGTGGTGAAGATGGCCACAGCCAGAGCCACAGGCCCTGGTGTGGTGTAGTTGGCCTTAACAAGCAGCACAGACCCTGGTGTGGTGAAGATGGCCTCGGCCAGAAGCAACGGCACTGGTGTGGTGAAGATGGCCACAGCCAGAGCCACAGGCCCTGGTGTGGTGTAGTTGGCCTCAACCAGGAGCACAGGCCCTGGTGTGGTGTAGTTGGCATCAGCCATAATCACAGGCCCTGGTGTGGTGAAGATGGCCTCGGCCAGAAGCAAAGGCACTCCTGTGGTGTAGATGGCCTAGGACAGAGCCACAGGCCATTGTCTGCAATGAAGGGTCTACAATGTCGATGTTGGGTTTTTACTCTTTGTATATGGCGAAGATGGCCTTCCAAAAGACCCTGGTGCGGTGTAGTTGGCCTCAAACAGCAGCACAGGCCCTGTTGTGGTTTAGGTTGCCTCAGCAAGAAGCACAGGACCTGGTGTGGAGTAGTGGGCTCAGCCAGAAGCACTGGCCTTGGTGTGGTGAAGGTGGCTTCAGCCAGCAGCACAGGCCCTGGTGTGGTGAAGTTGGCCTTAGCCATAATCACAGGCCCTGGTGTGGTGTAGTCGCCTCGGCCAGAAGCATAGCACTATTGTGTTGTACATGGCCACAGCCAGTGCCACAGGCCCTGGTGTGGTGTAGTTGGGCTCAACAAGCAGCACAGGCCCTGGTGTGGTGTAGTTGCCTCGGCCAGAAGAAGAGCACTGTTGTGGTGCAGATGGCCTCAGCCAGTGCCACAGGCCCTAGTCTGGTGTAGTTGGCCTCAACCAGCAGCACAGGCCCTGTTGTGGTGTATTTGGCCTCAGCCATAATCACAGGCCCTGGTGTGGTGAAGATGGCCACAGCCAGAGCCACAGGCCCTGGTGTGGTGTAGTTGGCCTCAACAAGCAGCACAGACCCTGGTGTGGTGAAGATGGCCTCGGCCAGAAGCAACGGCACTGGTGTGGTGAAGATGGCCACAGCCAGAGCCACAGGCCCTGGTGTGGTGTAGTTGGCCTCAACCAGCAGCACAGGCCCTGGTGTGGTGTAGTTGGCATCAGCCATAATCACAGGCCCTGGTGTGGTGAAGATGGCCTCGGCCAGAAGCAAAGGCACTCCTGTGGTGTAGATGGCCTAGGACAGAGCCACAGGCCATTGTCTGCAATGAAGGGTCTACAATGTCGATGTTGGGTTTTTACTCTTTGTATACGGCGAAGATGGCCTTCCAAAAGACCCTGGTGCGGTGTAGTTGGCCTCAAACAGCAGCACAGGCCCTGTTGTGGTTTAGGTTGCCTCAGCAAGAAGCACAGGACCTGGTGTGGAGTAGTGGACTCAGCCAGAAGCACTGGCCTTAGTGTGGTGAAGGTGGCTTCAGCCAGCAGCACAGGCCATGGTGTGGTGTAGGTGGTCTCAGCAAGAAGCAGAGGCCCTGGTGTGGTGTAGTCGCCTCGGCCAGAAGCATAGCACTATTGTGTTGTACATGGCCACAGCCAGTGCCACAGGCCCTGGTGTGGTGTAGTTGCCTCGGCCAGATGAAGAGCACTGTTGTGGTGCAGATGGCCTCAGCCAGTGCCACAGGCCCTAGTCTGGTGTAGTTGGCCTCAGCCAGCAGCACAGGCCCTGTTGTGGTGTATTTGGCCTCAGCCATAATCACAGGCCCTGGTGTGGTGAAGATGGCCACAGCCAGAGCCACAGGCCCTGGTGTGGTGTAGTTGGCCTCAACATGCAGCACAGGCCCTGGTGTGGTGAAGTTGGGCTCAACAAGCAGCACAGGCCCTGGTGTGGTGAAGATGGCCTCGGCCAGAAGCAACGGCACTGGTGTGGTGAAGATGGCCTCAACAAGCAGCACAGGCCCTGGTGTGGTGTAGTTGGCCTCAGCCAGCAGCACAGGCCCTGTTGTGGTGTATTTGGCCTCAGCCATAATAACAGGCCCTGGTGTGGTGAAGATGGCCACAGCCAGAGCCACAGGCCCTGGTGTGGTGTAGTTGGCCTCAACATGCAGCACAGGCCCTGGTGTGGTGAACTTGGGCTCAACAAGCAGCACAGGCCCTGGTGTGGTGAAGATGGCCTCGGCCAGAAGCAACGGCACTGGTGTGGTGAAGATGGCCTCAACAAGCAGCACAGGCCCTGGTGTGGTGTAGTTGGCCTCAACCAGCAGCACAGGCCCTGGTGTGGTGAAGTTGGCCTCAGCCATAATCACAGGCCCTTTTGTGATGAAGATGGCCTCGGCCAGAAGCAAAGGCACTGGTGTGGTGAAGATGGCCTCAACCAGCTGCACAGGCCCTGGTGTGGTGTAGTTGGCCTTAACCAGCAGCTCAGGCCCTGGTGTGGTGAAGATGGCCACAGCCAGAGCCACAGGCCCTGGTGTGGTGTAGTTGGCCTCAACAAGCAGCACAGACCCTGGTGTGGTGAAGATGGCCTCGGCCAGAAGCGACGGCACTGGTGTGGTGAAGATGGCCACAGCCAGAGCCACAGGCCCTGGTGTGGTGTAGTTGGCCTCAACCAGCAGCACAGGCCCTGTTGTGGTGTATTTGGCCTCAGCCATAATCACAGGCCCTGGTGTGGTGAAGATGGCCACAGCCAGAGCCACAGGCCCTGGTGTGGTGTAGTTGGCCTCAACAAGCAGCACAGACCCTGGTGTGGTGAAGATGGCCTCGGCCAGAAGCAACGGCACTGGTGTGGTGAAGATGGCCACAGCCAGAGCCACAGGCCCTGGTGTGGTGTAGTTGGCCTCAACCAGCAGCACAGGCCCTGGTGTGGTGTAGTTGGCATCAGCCATAATCACAGGCCCTGGTGTGGTGAAGATGGCCTCGGCCAGAAGCAAAGGCACTCCTGTGGTGTAGATGGCCTAGGACAGAGCCACAGGCCATTGTCTGCAATGAAGGGTCTACAATGTCGATGTTGGGTTTTTACTCTTTGTATATGGCGAAGATGGCCTTCCAAAAGACCCTGGTGCGGTGTAGTTGGCCTCAAACAGCAGCACAGGCCCTGTTGTGGTTTAGGTTGCCTCAGCAAGAAGCACAGGACCTGGTGTGGAGTAGTGGGCTCAGCCAGAAGCACTGGCCTTGGTGTGGTGAAGGTGGCTTCAGCCAGCAGCACAGGCCCTGGTGTGGTGAAGTTGGCCTTAGCCATAATCACAGGCCCTGGTGTGGTGTAGTCGCCTCGGCCAGAAGCATAGCACTATTGTGTTGTACATGGCCACAGCCAGTGCCACAGGCCCTGGTGTGGTGTAGTTGGGCTCAACAAGCAGCACAGGCCCTGGTGTGGTGTAGTTGCCTCGGCCAGAAGAAGAGCACTGTTGTGGTGCAGATGGCCTCAGCCAGTGCCACAGGCCCTAGTCTGGTGTAGTTGGCCTCAACCAGCAGCACAGGCCCTGTTGTGGTGTATTTGGCCTCAGCCATAATCACAGGCCCTGGTGTGGTGAAGATGGCCACAGCCAGAGCCACAGGCCCTGGTGTGGTGTAGTTGGCCTCAACAAGCAGCACAGACCCTGGTGTGGTGAAGATGGCCTCGGCCAGAAGCAACGGCACTGGTGTGGTGAAGATGGCCACAGCCAGAGCCACAGGCCCTGGTGTGGTGTAGTTGGCCTCAACCAGCAGCACAGGCCCTGGTGTGGTGTAGTTGGCATCAGCCATAATCACAGGCCCTGGTGTGGTGAAGATGGCCTCGGCCAGAAGCAAAGGCACTCCTGTGGTGTAGATGGCCTAGGACAGAGCCACAGGCCATTGTCTGCAATGAAGGGTCTACAATGTCGATGTTGGGTTTTTACTCTTTGTATACGGCGAAGATGGCCTTCCAAAAGACCCTGGTGCGGTGTAGTTGGCCTCAAACAGCAGCACAGGCCCTGTTGTGGTTTAGGTTGCCTCAGCAAGAAGCACAGGACCTGGTGTGGAGTAGTGGGCTCAGCCAGAAGCACTGGCCTTAGTGTGGTGAAGGTGGCTTCAGCCAGCAGCACAGGCCATGGTGTGGTGTAGGTGGTCTCAGCAAGAAGCAGAGGCCCTGGTGTGGTGTAGTCGCCTCGGCCAGAAGCATAGCACTATTGTGTTGTACATGGCCACAGCCAGAGCCACAGGCCCTGGTGTGGTGTAGTTTGGCTCAACAAGCAGCACAGGCCCTGGTGTGGTGTAGTTGCCTCGGCCAGATGAAGAGCACTGTTGTGGTGCAGATGGCCTCAGCCAGTGCCACAGGCCCTAGTCTGGTGTAGTTGGCCTCAGCCAGCAGCACAGGCCCTGTTGTGGTGTATTTGGCCTCAGCCATAATCACAGGCCCTGGTGTGGTGAAGATGGCCACAGCCAGAGCCACAGGCCCTGGTGTGGTGTAGTTGGCCTCAACATGCAGCACAGGCCCTGGTGTGGTGAAGTTGGGCTCAACAAGCAGCACAGGCCCTGGTGTGGTGAAGATGGCCTCGGCCAGAAGCAACGGCACTGGTGTGGTGAAGATGGCCTCAACAAGCAGCACAGGCCCTGGTGTGGTGTAGTTGGCCTCAGCCAGCAGCACAGGCCCTGTTGTGGTGTATTTGGCCTCAGCCATAATAACAGGCCCTGGTGTGGTGAAGATGGCCACAGCCAGAGCCACAGGCCCTGGTGTGGTGTAGTTGGCCTCAACATGCAGCACAGGCCCTGGTGTGGTGAAGTTGGGCTCAACAAGCAGCACAGGCCCTGGTGTGGTGAAGATGGCCTCGGCCAGAAGCAACGGCACTGGTGTGGTGAAGATGGCCTCAACAAGCAGCACAGGCCCTGGTGTGGTGTAGTTGGCCTCAACCAGCAGCACAGGCCCTGGTGTGGTGAAGTTGGCCTTAGCCATAATCACAGGCCCTGGTGTGGTGTAGTCGCCTCGGCCAGAAGCATAGCACTATTGTGTTGTACATGGCCACAGCCAGTGCCACAGGCCCTGGTGTGGTGTAGTTTGGCTAAACAAGCAGCACAGGCCCTGGTGTGGTGTAGTTGCCTCGGCCAGAAGAAGAGCACTGTTGTGGTGCAGATGGCCTCAGCCAGTGCCACAGGCCCTAGTCTGGTGTAGTTGGCCTCAACCAGCAGCACAGGCCCTGTTGTGGTGTATTTGGCCTCAGCCATAATCACAGGCCCTGGTGTGGTGAAGATGGCCACAGCCAGAGCCACAGGCCCTGGTGTGGTGTAGTTGGCCTCAACAAGCAGCACAGACCCTGGTGTGGTGAAGATGGCCTCGGCCAGAAGCAACGGCACTGGTGTGGTGAAGATGGCCACAGCCAGAGCCACAGGCCCTGGTGTGGTGTAGTTGGCCTCAACCAGCAGCACAGGCCCTGGTGTGGTGTAGTTGGCATCAGCCATAATCACAGGCCCTGGTGTGGTGAAGATGGCCTCGGCCAGAAGCAAAGGCACTCCTGTGGTGTAGATGGCCTAGGACAGAGCCACAGGCCATTGTCTGCAATGAAGGGTCTACAATGTCGATGTTGGGTTTTTACTCTTTGTATACGGCGAAGATGGCCTTCCAAAAGACCCTGGTGCGGTGTAGTTGGCCTCAAACAACAGCACAGGCCCTGTTGTGGTTTAGGTTGCCTCAGCAAGAAGCACAGGACCTGGTGTGGAGTAGTGGGCTCAGCCAGAAGCACTGGCCTTGGTGTGGTGAAGGTGGCTTCAGCCAGCAGCACAGGCCATGGTGTGGTGTAGGTGGTCTCAGCAAGAAGCAGAGGCCCTGGTGTGGTGTAGTCGCCTCGGCCAGAAGCATAGCACTATTGTGTTGTACATGGCCACAGCCAGTGCCACAGGCCCTGGTGTGGTGTAGTTGGGCTCAACAAGCAGCACAGGCCCTGGTGTGGTGTAGTTGCCTCGGCCAGAAGAAGAGCACTGTTGTGGTCCAGATGGCCTCAGCCAGTGCCACAGGCCCTAGTCTGGTGTAGTTGGCCTCAGCCAGCAGCACAGGCCCTGTTGTGGTGTATTTGGCCTCAGCCATAATCACAGGCCCTGGTGTGGTGAAGATGGCCACAGCCAGAGCCACAGGCCCTGGTGTGGTGTAGTTGGCCTCAACATGCAGCACAGGCCTGGTGTGGTGTAGTTGGCCTCAACCAGCAGCACAGGCCCTGGTGTGGTGTAGTTGGCCTCAGCCATAATCACAGGCCCTGGTATGGTGTAGTTGGCCTCAGCCAGCAGCACATTCCCTGGTGTGGTGTAGTCTTCTCGGCCAGAAGCAGAGCACTGGAGTGGTGAAGATGGCCACAGCCAGAGCCACAGGCCCTGGTGTGGTGTAGTTGGCCTCAACCAGCAGCACAGGCCCTGGTGTGGTGAAGTTGGCCTCAGCCATAATCACAGGCCCTGGTGTGGTGAAGATGGCCTTGGCCAGAAGCAATGGCACTCCTGTGGTGTAGATGGCCTAGGACAGAGCCACAGGCCATTGTCTGCAATGAATGGTCTACAATGTCGATGTTGGGTTTTTACTCTTTGTATACGGCGAAGATGGCCTTCCAAAAGGCCCTGGTGCGGTGTAGTTGGCCTCAACCAGCAGCTCAGGCCCTGGTGTGGTGAAGTTGGCCTCAGCCATAATCACAGGCCCTGGTGTGGTGAAGATGGCCTCGGCCAGAAACAAAGGCACTGGTGTGGTGAAGATGGCCTCAACCAGCAGCACAGGCCCTGGTGTGGTGTAGTTGGCCTCAACCAGCAGCACAGGCCCTGGTGTGGTGAAGTTGGCCTCAGCCATAATCACAGGCCCTGGTGTGGTGAAGATGGCCTTGGCCAGGAGCAAAGGCACTCCTGTGGTGTAGATGGCCTAGTACAGAGCCACAGGCCATTGTCTGCAATGAATGGTCTACAATGTCGATGTTGGTTTTTTACTCTATGTATACGGCGAAGATGGCATTCCAAAAGGCCCTGGTGCGGTGTAGTTGGCCTCAACCAGCAGCACGTGCCCTGGTGTGGTGAAGTTGGCCTTAGCCATAATCACAGGCCCTTTTGTGATGAAGATGGCCTCGGCCAGAAGCAAAGGCACTGGTGTGGTGACGATGGCCTCAACCAGCAGCACAGGCCTGGTGTGGTGTAGTTGGCCTCAACCAGCAGCACAGGACCTGGTGTGGTGTAGTTGGCCTCAACCAGCAGCTCAGGCCCTGGTGTGGTGTAGTTCGCCTCAGCAATAATCACAGGCCCTGGTGTGGTGTAGTTGGCCTCAACCAGCAGCACAAGCCCTGGTGTGGTGTAGTCGCCTCGGCCATATTCACAGGCCATGGTGTGGTGTAGTTGCCCTCAGCCAGCAGCACAGGGCCTGGTGTGGTGTAGTCGTCTCGGCCAGAAGCAGAGCACTGGTGTGGTGAAGATGGCCACAGCCAGAGCCACAGGACCTGGTGTGGTGTAGTTGGCCTCAACCAGCAGCACAGGCCCTGGTGTGGTGTAGTTGGCATCAGCCACAATCACAGGCGCTGGTGTGGTGAAGATGGCCTCGGCCAGAAGCAAAGGCACTCCTGTGGTGTAGATGGCCTAGGACAGAGCCACAGGCCATTGTCTGCAATGAAGGGTCTACAATGTCGATGTTGGGTTTTTACTCTTTGTATATGGCGAAGATGGCCTTCCAAAAGACCCTGGTGCGGTGTAGTTGGCCTCAAACAGCAGCACAGGCCCTGTTGTGGTTTAGTTTGCCTCAGCAAGAAGCACAGGACCTGGTGTGGAGTAGTGGGCTCAGCCAGAAGCACTGGCCTTGGTGTGGTGAAGGTGGCTTCAGCCAGCAGCACAGGCCATGGTGTGGTGTAGGTGGTCTCAGCAAGAAGCACAGGCCATGGTGTGGTGTAGTCGCCTCGGCCAGAAGCATAGCACTATTGTGTTGTACATGGCCACAGCCAGTGCCACAGGCCCTGGTGTGGTGTAGTTGGGCTCAACAAGCAGCACAGGCCCTGGTGTGGTGTAGTTGCCTCGGCCAGAAGAAGAGCACTGTTGTGGTGCAGATGGCCTCAGCCAGTGCCACAGGCCCTAGTCTGGTGTAGTTGGGCGCAACCAGCAGCACAGGCCCTGTTGTGGTGTATTTGGCCTCAGCCATAATCACAGGCCCTGGTGTGGTGAAGATGGCCACAGCCAGAGCCACAGGCCCTGGTGTGGTGTAGTTGGCCTCAACAAGCAGCACAGACCCTGGTGTGGTGAAGATGGCCTCGGCCAGAAGCAACGGCACTGGTGTGGTGAAGATGGCCACAGCCAGAGCCACAGGCCCTGGTGTGGTGTAGTTGGCCTCAACCAGCAGCACAGGCCCTGGTGTGGTGTAGTTGGCATCAGCCATAATCACAGGCCCTGGTGTGGTGAAGATGGCCTCGGCCAGAAGCAAAGGCACTCCTGTGGTGTAGATGGCCTAGGACAGAGCCACAGGCCATTGTCTGCAATGAAGGGTCTACAATGTCGATGTTGGGTTTTTACTCTTTGTATACGGCGAAGATGGCCTTCCAAAAGACCCTGGTGCGGTGTAGTTGGCCTCAAACAGCAGCACAGGCCCTGTTGTGGTTTAGGTTGCCTCAGCAAGAAGCACAGGACCTGGTGTGGAGTAGTGGGCTCAGCCAGAAGCACTGGCCTTGGTGTGGTGAAGGTGGCTTCAGCCAGCAGCACAGGCCATGGTGTGGTGTAGGTGGTCTCAGCAAGAAGCAGAGGCCCTGGTGTGGTGTAGTCGCCTCGGCCAGAAGCATAGCACTATTGTGTTGTACATGGCCACAGCCAGTGCCACAGGCCCTGGTGTGGTGTAGTTGGGCTCAACAAGCAGCACAGGCCCTGGTGTGGTGTAGTTGCCTCGGCCAGAAGAAGAGCACTGTTGTGGTGCAGATGGCCTCAGCCAGTGCCACAGACCCTAGTCTGGTGTAGTTGGCCTCAGCCAGCAGCACAGGCCCTGTTGTGGTGTATTTGGCCTCAGCCATAATCACAGGCCATGGTGTGGTGAAGATGGCCAAAGCCAGAGCCACAGGCCCTGGTGTGGTGTAGTTGGCCTCAACATGCAGCACAGGCCCTGGTGTGGTGAAGTTGGGCTCAACAAGCAGCACAGGCCCTGGTGTGGTGAAGATGGCCTCGGCCAGAAGCAACGGCACTGGTGTGGTGAAGATGGCCTCAACAAGCAGCACAGGCCCTGGTGTGGTGTAGTTGGCCTCAACCAGCAGCACAGGCCCTGGTGTGGTGAAGTTGGCCTCAGCCATAATCACAGGCCCTTTTGTGATGAAGATGGCCTCGGCCAGAAGCAAAGGCACTGGTGTGGTGAAGATGGCCTCAACCAGCAGCACAGGCCCTGGTGTGGTGTAGTTGGCCTCAACCAGCAGCTCAGGCCCTGGTGTGGTGTAGTTCGCCTCAGCAATAATCACAGGCCCTGGTGTGGTGTAGTTGGCCTCAACCAGCAGCACAGGCCCTGGTGTGGTGTAGTTGGCATCAGCCATAATCACAGGCCCTGGTGTGGTGAAGATGGCCTCGGCCAGAAGCAAAGGCACTCCTGTGGTGTAGATGGCCTAGGACAGAGCCACAGGCCATTGTCTGCAATGAAGGGTCTACAATGTCGATTTTGGGTTTTTACTTTTTGTATACGGCGAAGATGGCCTTCCAAAAGACCCTGGTGCGGTGTAGTTGGCCTCAAACAGCAGCACAGGCCCTGTTGTGGTTTAGGTTGCCTCAGCAAGAAGCACAGGACCTGGTGTGGAGTAGTGGGCTCAGCCAGAAGCACTGGCCTTGGTGTGGTGAAGGTGGCTTCAGCCAGCAGCACAGGCCCTGGTGTGGTGTAGTCGCCTCGGCCAGAAGCATAGCACTATTGTGTTGTACATGGCCACAGCCAGTGCCACAGGCCCTGGTGTGGTGTAGTTGGGCTCAACAAGCAGCACAGGCCCTGGTGTGGTGTCGTTGCCTCGGCCAGAAGAAGAGCACTGTTGTGGTGCAGATGGCCTCAGCCAGTGCCACAGGCCCTAGTCTGGTGTAGTGGGCCTCAACCAGCAGCATAGGCCCTGTTGTTGTGTATTTGGCCTCAGCCATAATCACAGGCCCTGGTGTGGTGAAGATGGCCACAGGCAGAGCCACAGGGACTGGTGTGGTGTATTTGGCCTCAACATGCAGCACAGGCCCTGGTGTGGTGAAGATGGCCTCGGCCAGAAGCAACGGCACTGGTGCGGTGAAGATGGCCTCGGCCAGAAGCAACGGCACTGGTGTGGTGTAGTTGGCCTCAACATGCAGCACAGGCCCTGGTTTGGTGAAGATGGCCTCGGCCAGAAGCAACGGCACTGGTGTGGTGAAGATGGCCTCAACAAGCAGCACAGGCCCTGGTGTGGTGTAGTTGGCCTCAACCAGCAGCACAGTCCCTGGTGTGGTGAAGTTGGCCTCAGCCATAATCACAGGCCCTGGTGTGGTGAAGATGGCCTTGGCCAGGAGCAAAGGCACTCCTGTGGTGTAGATGGCCTAGGAAGGAGCCACAGGCCACTGTCTGCAATGAATGGTCTACAATGTCGATGTTGGGTTTTTACTCTTTGTATACGGCGAAGATGGCATTCCAAAAGGCCCTGGTGTGGTGTAGTTGGCCTCAACGAGCAGCACAGGCCCTGGTGTGGTGTAGTTGGCCTCAACCAGCAGCTCAGGTCCTGGTGTGGTGTAGTTGGCCTCAGCAATAATCACAGGCCCTGGTGTGGTGTAGTTGGCCTCAACCAGCAGCACAGGCCTGGTGTGGTGTAGTTGGCCTCAACCAGCAGCACAGGGCCTGGTGTGGTGTAGTTGGCCTCGGCCATAATCACAGGCCCTGGTGTGGTGTAGTTGGCCTCAGCCAGGAGCACAGGGCCTGGTGTGGTGTAGTCGTCTCGGCCAGAAGCAGAGCACTGGTGTGGTGAAGATGGCCACAGCCAGAGCCACAGGCCCTGGTGCGGTGTAGTTGGCCTCAACCAGCAGCACAGGCCCTGGTGTGGTGAAGTTGGCCTCAGCTATAATCACAGGCCCTGGTGTGGTGAAGATGGCCTCGGCCAGAAGCAAAGGCACTGGTGTGGTGAAGATGGACTCAACCAGCCGCACAGGCCCTGGTGTGGTGTAATTGGCCTCAACCAGCAGCACAGGCCCTGGTGTGGTGTAGTTGGCCTCAACCAGCAGCTCAGGTTCTGGTGTGGTGTAGTTGGCCTCAGCAATAATCACAGGCCCTGGTGTGGTGTAGTTGGCCTCAACCAGCAGCACAGGCCCGGTGTGGTGTAGTTGGCCTCAACCAGCAGCACAGGCCCTTGTGTGGTGTAGTCGCCTCGGCAATAATCACAGGCCCTGGTGTGGTGTAGTTGGCCTCAGCCAGCAGCACAGGGCCTGGTGTGGTGTAGTCGTCTCGGCCAGAAGCAGAGCACTGGTGTGGTGAAGATGGCCACAGCCAGAGCCACAGGCCCTGGTGTGGTGTAGTTGGCCTCAAACAGCAGCACAGGCCCTGTTGTGGTTTAGGTTGCCTCAGCAAGAAGCACAGGACCTGGTGTGGAGTAGTGGGCTCAGTCAGAAGCACTGGCCTTGGTGTGGTGAAGGTGGCTTCAGCCAGCAGCACAGGCCATGGTGTGGTGTAGGTGGTCTCAGCAAGAAGCACAGGCCCTGGTGTGGTGAAGATGGCCTCGGCCAGAAGCAAAGGCACTCCTGTGGTGTAGATGGCCTAGGACAGAGCCACAGGCCATTGTCTGCAATGAAGGGTCTACAATGTCGATGTTGGGTTTTTACTCTTTGTATACGGCGAAGATGGCCTTCCAAAAGACCCTGGTGCGGTGTAGTTGGCCTCAAACAGCAGCACAGGCCCTGTTGTGGTTTAGGTTGCCTCAGCAAGAAGCACAGGACCTGGTGTGGAGTAGTGGGCTCTGCCAGAAGCACTGGCCTTGGTGTGGTGAAGGTGGCTTCAGCCAGCAGCACAGGCCATGGTGTGGTGTAGGTGGTCTCAGCAAGAAGCACAGGCCCTGGTGTGGTGTCGTCGCCTCGGCCAGAAGCATAGCACTATTGTGTTGTACATGGCCACAGCCAGTGCCACAGGCCCTGGTGTGGTGTAGTTGGGCTCAACAAGCAGCACAGGCCCTGGTGTGGTGTCGTTGCCTCGGCCAGAAGAAGAGCACTGTTGTGGTGCAGATGGCCTCCGCCAGTGCCACAGGCCCTAGTCTGGTGTAGTTGGCCTCAACCTGCAGCACAGGCCCTGTTGTGGTGTATTTGGACTCAGCCATAATCACAGGCCCTGGTGTGGTGAAGATGGCCACAGCCAGAGCCACAGGCCCTGGTGTGGTGTAGCTGGCCTCAACATGCAGCACAGTCCCTGGTGTGGTGAAGATGGCCTCGGCCAGAAGCAACGGCACTGGTGTGGTGAAGATGGCCTCTACAAGCAGCACAGGCCCTGGTGTGGTGTAGTTGGCCTCAACAAGCAGCACAGGCCCTGGTGTGGTGAAGTTGGCCTCAGCCATAATCACAGGCCCTGGTGTGGTGAAGATGGCCTTGGCCAGGAGCAAAGGCACTCCTGTGGTGTAGATGGCCTAGGAAGGAGCCACAGGCCATTGTCTGCAATGAATGGTCTACAATGTTGATGTTGGGTTTTTACTCTTTGTATACGGCGAAGATGGCATTCCAAAAGGCCCTGGTGTGGTGTAGTTGGCCTCAACGAGCAGCACAGGCCCTGGTGTGGTGTAGTTCGCCTCAACCAGCAGCTCAGGTCCTGGTGTGGTGTAGTTGGCCTCAGCAATAATCACAGGCCCTGGTGTGGTGTAGTTGGCTTCAACCAGCAGCACAGGCCTGGTGTGGTGTAGTTGGCCGCAACCAGCAGCACAGGCCCTGGTGTGGTGTAGTCGCCTCGGCCATAATCACAGGCCCTGGTGTGGTGTAGTTGGCATCAGCCAGTAGCACAGGGCCTGGTGTGGTGTAGTCGCCTCGGCCAGAAGCATAGCACTATTGTGTTGTACATGGCCACAGCCAGTGCCACAGGCCCTGGTGTGGTGTAGTTGGGCTCAACAAGCAGCACAAGCCCTGGTGTGGGGTAGTTGGCCTCGGCCTGAAGCACAGGCCTGGTGTGGTGTAGTTGGCCTCAACCAGCAGCACAGGCCCTGGTGTGGTGTAGTTGGCCTCAGCCATAATCACAGGCCCTGGTGTGGTGTAGTTGGCCTCAGCCAGTAGAAAAAGGGCCTGGTGTGGTGTAGTCGTCTCGGCCAGAAGCAGAGCACTGGTGTGGTGAAGATGGCCACAGCCAGAGCCACAGGCCCTGGTGTGGTGTAGTTGGCCTCAACCAGCAGCACAGGCCCTGGTGTGGTGAAGTTGGCCTCAGCCATAATCACAGGCCCTGGTGTGGTGAAGATGGCCTCGGCCAGAAGTAAAGGCACTGGTGTGGTGAAGATGGCCTCAACCAGCCGCACAGGCCCTGGTGTGGTATAGTTGGCCTCAACCAGCAGCACAGGCCCTGGTGTGGTGTAGTTGGCCTCAACCAGCAGCTCAGGTTCTGGTGTGGTGTAGTTGGCCTCAGCAATAATCACAGGCCCTGGTGTGGTGTAGTTGGCCTCAACCAGCAGCACAGGCCTGGTGTGGTGTAGTTGGCCTCAACCAGCAGCACAGGCCCTTGTGTGGTGTAGTCGCCTCGGCAATAATCACAGGCCCTGGTGTGGTGTAGTTGGCCTCAGCCAGCAGCACAGGGCCTGGTGTGGTGTAGTCGTCTCGGCCAGAAGCAGAGCACTGGTGTAGTGAAGATGGCCACAGCCAGAGCCACAGGCCCTGGTGTGGTGTAGTTGGCCTCAAACAGCAGCACAGGCCCTGTTGTGGTTTAGGTTGCCTCAGCAAGAACCACAGGACCTGGTGTGGAGTAGTGGGCTCAGCCAGAAGCACTGGCCTTGGTGTGGTGAAGGTGGCTTCAGCCAGCAGCACAGGCCATGGTGTGGTGTAGGTGGTCTCAGCAAGAAGCACAGGCCCTGGTGTGGTGAAGATGGCCTCGGCCAGAAGCAAAGGCACTCCTGTGGTGTAGATGGCCTAGGACAGAGCCACAGGCCATTGTCTGCAATGAAGGGTCTACAATGTCGATGTTGGCTTTTTACTCTTTGTATACAGCGAAGATGGGCTTCCAAAAGACCCTGGTGCGGTGTAGTTGGCCTCAAACAGCAGCACAGGCCCTGTTGTGGTTTAGGTTGCCTCAGCAAGAAGCACAGGACCTGGTGTGGAGTAGTGGGCTCAGCCAGAAGCACTGGCCTTGGTGTGGTGAAGGTGGCTTCAGCCAGCAGCACAGGCCATGGTGTGGTGTAGGTGGTCTCAGCAAGAAGCACAGACCCTGGTGTGGTGTAGTCGCCTCGGCCAGAAGCAGAGCACTGTTGTGGTGCAGATGGCCTCAGCCAGTGCCACAGGCCCTAGTCTGGTGTAGTTGGCCTCAACCAGCAGCACAGGCCCTGTTGTGGTGTATTTGGCCTCAGCCATAATCACAGATCCTGGTGTGGTGAAGATGGCCACAGCCAGAGCCACAGGCCTTGGTGTGGTGTAGTTGGCCTCAACCAGCAGCACAGGCCCTGGTGTGGTGTAGTTGGCCTCAGCCATAATCACAGGCCTGGTGTGGTGTAGTTGGCCTCAACCAGCAGCACAGGCCCTGGTGTGGTGTAGTTGGCCTCAGCCATAATCACAGGAACTGGTGTGGTGTAGTTGGCCTCAGCCAGCAGCAAAGGGCCTGGTGTGGTGAAGATGGCCACAGCCAGAGCCACAGGCCCTGGTGTGGTGTAGTTGGCCTCAACATGCAGCACAGGCCCTGGTGTGGTGAAGTTGGGCTCAACAAGCAGCACAGGCCCTGGTGTGGTGAAGATGGCCTTGGCCAGAAGCAACGGCACTGGTGTGGTGAAGATGGCCTCAACAAGCAGCACAGGCCCTGGTGTGGTGTAGTTGGCCTCAACCAGCAGCTCAGGTTCTGGTGTGGTGTAGTTGGCCTCAGCAATAATCACAGGCCCTGGTGTGGTGTAGTTGGCCTCAACCAGCAGCACAGGCCCGGTGTGGTGTAGTTGGCCTCAACCAGCAGCACAGGCCCTTGTGTGGTGTAGTCGCCTCGGCAATAATCACAGGCCCTGGTGTGGTGTAGTTGGCCTCAGCCAGCAGCACAGGGCCTGGTGTGGTGTAGTCGTCTCGGCCAGAAGCAGAGCACTGGTGTGGTGAAGATGGCCACAGCCAGAGCCACAGGCCCTGGTGTGGTGTAGTTGGCCTCAAACAGCAGCACAGGCCCTGTTGTGGTTTAGGTTGCCTCAGCAAGAAGCACAGGACCTGGTGTGGAGTAGTGGGCTCAGTCAGAAGCACTGGCCTTGGTGTGGTGAAGGTGGCTTCAGCCAGCAGCACAGGCCATGGTGTGGTGTAGGTGGTCTCAGCAAGAAGCACAGGCCCTGGTGTGGTGAAGATGGCCTCGGCCAGAAGCAAAGGCACTCCTGTGGTGTAGATGGCCTAGGACAGAGCCACAGGCCATTGTCTGCAATGAAGGGTCTACAATGTCGATGTTGGGTTTTTACTCTTTGTATACGGCGAAGATGGCCTTCCAAAAGACCCTGGTGCGGTGTAGTTGGCCTCAAACAGCAGCACAGGCCCTGTTGTGGTTTAGGTTGCCTCAGCAAGAAGCACAGGACCTGGTGTGGAGTAGTGGGCTCTGCCAGAAGCACTGGCCTTGGTGTGGTGAAGGTGGCTTCAGCCAGCAGCACAGGCCATGGTGTGGTGTAGGTGGTCTCAGCAAGAAGCACAGGCCCTGGTGTGGTGTCGTCGCCTCGGCCAGAAGCATAGCACTATTGTGTTGTACATGGCCACAGCCAGTGCCACAGGCCCTGGTGTGGTGTAGTTGGGCTCAACAAGCAGCACAGGCCCTGGTGTGGTGTCGTTGCCTCGGCCAGAAGAAGAGCACTGTTGTGGTGCAGATGGCCTCCGCCAGTGCCACAGGCCCTAGTCTGGTGTAGTTGGCCTCAACCTGCAGCACAGGCCCTGTTGTGGTGTATTTGGACTCAGCCATAATCACAGGCCCTGGTGTGGTGAAGATGGCCACAGCCAGAGCCACAGGCCCTGGTGTGGTGTAGCTGGCCTCAACATGCAGCACAGTCCCTGGTGTGGTGAAGATGGCCTCGGCCAGAAGCAACGGCACTGGTGTGGTGAAGATGGCCTCTACAAGCAGCACAGGCCCTGGTGTGGTGTAGTTGGCCTCAACAAGCAGCACAGGCCCTGGTGTGGTGAAGTTGGCCTCAGCCATAATCACAGGCCCTGGTGTGGTGAAGATGGCCTTGGCCAGGAGCAAAGGCACTCCTGTGGTGTAGATGGCCTAGGAAGGAGCCACAGGCCATTGTCTGCAATGAATGGTCTACAATGTTGATGTTGGGTTTTTACTCTTTGTATACGGCGAAGATGGCATTCCAAAAGGCCCTGGTGTGGTGTAGTTGGCCTCAACGAGCAGCACAGGCCCTGGTGTGGTGTAGTTCGCCTCAACCAGCAGCTCAGGTCCTGGTGTGGTGTAGTTGGCCTCAGCAATAATCACAGGCCCTGGTGTGGTGTAGTTGGCTTCAACCAGCAGCACAGGCCTGGTGTGGTGTAGTTGGCCGCAACCAGCAGCACAGGCCCTGGTGTGGTGTAGTCGCCTCGGCCATAATCACAGGCCCTGGTGTGGTGTAGTTGGCATCAGCCAGTAGCACAGGGCCTGGTGTGGTGTAGTCGCCTCGGCCAGAAGCATAGCACTATTGTGTTGTACATGGCCACAGCCAGTGCCACAGGCCCTGGTGTGGTGTAGTTGGGCTCAACAAGCAGCACAAGCCCTGGTGTGGGGTAGTTGGCCTCGGCCTGAAGCACAGGCCTGGTGTGGTGTAGTTGGCCTCAACCAGCAGCACAGGCCCTGGTGTGGTGTAGTTGGCCTCAGCCATAATCACAGGCCCTGGTGTGGTGTAGTTGGCCTCAGCCAGTAGAAAAAGGGCCTGGTGTGGTGTAGTCGTCTCGGCCAGAAGCAGAGCACTGGTGTGGTGAAGATGGCCACAGCCAGAGCCACAGGCCCTGGTGTGGTGTAGTTGGCCTCAACCAGCAGCACAGGCCCTGGTGTGGTGAAGTTGGCCTCAGCCATAATCACAGGCCCTGGTGTGGTGAAGATGGCCTCGGCCAGAAGTAAAGGCACTGGTGTGGTGAAGATGGCCTCAACCAGCCGCACAGGCCCTGGTGTGGTATAGTTGGCCTCAACCAGCAGCACAGGCCCTGGTGTGGTGTAGTTGGCCTCAACCAGCAGCTCAGGTTCTGGTGTGGTGTAGTTGGCCTCAGCAATAATCACAGGCCCTGGTGTGGTGTAGTTGGCCTCAACCAGCAGCACAGGCCTGGTGTGGTGTAGTTGGCCTCAACCAGCAGCACAGGCCCTTGTGTGGTGTAGTCGCCTCGGCAATAATCACAGGCCCTGGTGTGGTGTAGTTGGCCTCAGCCAGCAGCACAGGGCCTGGTGTGGTGTAGTCGTCTCGGCCAGAAGCAGAGCACTGGTGTAGTGAAGATGGCCACAGCCAGAGCCACAGGCCCTGGTGTGGTGTAGTTGGCCTCAAACAGCAGCACAGGCCCTGTTGTGGTTTAGGTTGCCTCAGCAAGAACCACAGGACCTGGTGTGGAGTAGTGGGCTCAGCCAGAAGCACTGGCCTTGGTGTGGTGAAGGTGGCTTCAGCCAGCAGCACAGGCCATGGTGTGGTGTAGGTGGTCTCAGCAAGAAGCACAGGCCCTGGTGTGGTGAAGATGGCCTCGGCCAGAAGCAAAGGCACTCCTGTGGTGTAGATGGCCTAGGACAGAGCCACAGGCCATTGTCTGCAATGAAGGGTCTACAATGTCGATGTTGGCTTTTTACTCTTTGTATACAGCGAAGATGGGCTTCCAAAAGACCCTGGTGCGGTGTAGTTGGCCTCAAACAGCAGCACAGGCCCTGTTGTGGTTTAGGTTGCCTCAGCAAGAAGCACAG
The DNA here is from genome assembly GCF_036321145.2 of Pelmatolapia mariae. Classification (NCBI taxonomy): domain Eukaryota; kingdom Metazoa; phylum Chordata; class Actinopteri; order Cichliformes; family Cichlidae; genus Pelmatolapia; species Pelmatolapia mariae. Next base: position 11,683,444 of record NC_086233.1, on the reverse strand, counting down.
GACCTGGTGTGGAGTAGTGGGCTCAGCCAGAAGCACTGGCCTTGGTGTGGTGAAGGTGGCTTCAGCCAGCAGCACAGGCCATGGTGTGGTGTAGGTGGTCTCAGCAAGAAGCACAGACCCTGGTGTGGTGTAGTCGCCTCGGCCAGAAGCAGAGCACTGTTGTGGTGCAGATGGCCTCAGCCAGTGCCACAGGCCCTAGTCTGGTGTAGTTGGCCTCAACCAGCAGCACAGGCCCTGTTGTGGTGTATTTGGCCTCAGCCATAATCACAGATCCTGGTGTGGTGAAGATGGCCACAGCCAGAGCCACAGGCCTTGGTGTGGTGTAGTTGGCCTCAACCAGCAGCACAGGCCCTGGTGTGGTGTAGTTGGCCTCAGCCATAATCACAGGCCTGGTGTGGTGTAGTTGGCCTCAACCAGCAGCACAGGCCCTGGTGTGGTGTAGTTGGCCTCAGCCATAATCACAGGAACTGGTGTGGTGTAGTTGGCCTCAGCCAGCAGCAAAGGGCCTGGTGTGGTGAAGATGGCCACAGCCAGAGCCACAGGCCCTGGTGTGGTGTAGTTGGCCTCAACATGCAGCACAGGCCCTGGTGTGGTGAAGTTGGGCTCAACAAGCAGCACAGGCCCTGGTGTGGTGAAGATGGCCTTGGCCAGAAGCAACGGCACTGGTGTGGTGAAGATGGCCTCAACAAGCAGCACAGGCCCTGGTGTGGTGTAGTTGGCCTCAACCAGCAGCTCAGGTTCTGGTGTGGTGTAGTTGGCCTCAGCAATAATCACAGGCCCTGGTGTGGTGTAGTTGGCCTCAACCAGCAGCACAGGCCTGGTGTGGTGTAGTTGGGCTCAACCAGCAGCACAGGCCCTGGTGTGGTGTAGTCGCCTCGGCCATAATCACAGGCCCTGGTGTGGTGTAGTTGGCCTCAGCCAGCAGCACAGGGCCTGGTGTGGTGTAGTCGTCTCGGCCAGAAGCAGAGCACTGGTGTGGTGAAGATGGCCACAGCCAGAGCCACAGGCCCTGGTGTGGTGTAGTTGGCCTCAAACAGCAGCACAGGCCCTTTTGTGGTTTAGGTTGCCTCAGGAAGAAGCACAGGACCTGGTGTGGAGTAGTGGGCTCAGCCAGAAGCACTGGCCTTGGTGTGGTGAAGGTGGCTTCAGCCAGCAGCACAGGCCATGGTGTGGTGTAGGTGGTCTCAGCAAGAAGCACAGGCCCTGGTGTGGTGAAGATGGCGTCGGCCAGAAGCAAAGGCACTCCTGTGGTGTAGATGGCCTAGGACAGAGCCACAGGCCATTGTCTGCAATGAATGGTCTACAATGTCGATGTTGGGTTTTTACTCTTTCTATACGGCGAAGATGGCATTCCAAAAGGCCCTGGTGTGGTGTAGTTGGCCTCAACCAGCAGCACAGGCCCTGGTGTGGTGAAGTTGGCCTCAGCCATAATCACAGGCCCTGGTGTGGTGAAGATGGCCTCGGCCAGAAGCAAAGGCACTGGTGTGGTGAAGATGGCCTCAACCAGCCGCACAGGCCCTGGTGTGGTGTAGTTGGCCTCAGCCAGCAGCAGCACAGGCCCTGGTGTGGTGTAGTTGGCATCAGCCATAATCACAGGCCCTGGTGTGGTGAAGATGGCCTCAACAAGCAGCACAGACCCTGGTGTGGTGAAGATGGCCTCGGCCAGAAGCAACGGCACTGGTGTGGTGAATATGGCCACAGCCAGAGCCACAGGCCCTGGTGTGGTGTAGTTGGCCTCAACCAGCAGCACAGGCCCTGGTGTGGTGTAGTTGGCATCAGCCATAATCACAGGCCCTGGTGTGGTGAAGATGGCCTCGGCCAGAAGCAAAGGCACTCCTGTGGTGTAGATGGCCTAGGACAGAGCCACAGGCCATTGTCTGCAATGAAGGGTCTACAATGTCGATGTTGGTTTTTTTACTCTTTGTATACGGCGAAGATGGCCTTCCAAAAGACCCTGGTGCGGTGTAGTTGGCCTCAAACAGCAGCACAGGCCCTGTTGTGGTTTAGGTTGCCTCAGCAAGAAGCACAGGACCTGGTGTGGAGTAGTGGGCTCAGCCAGAAGCACTGGCCTTGGTGTGGTGAAGGTGGCTTCAGCCAGCAGCACAGGCCATGGTGTGGTGTAGGTGGTCTCAGCAAGAAGCACAGGCCGTGGTGTGGTGTAGTCGCCTCGGCCAGAAGCATAGCACTATTGTGTTGTACATGGCCACAGGCAGTGCCACAGGCCCTGGTGTGGTGTAGTTGGGCTCAACAAGCAGCACAAGCCCTGGTGTGGGGTAGTTGGCCTCGGCCTGAAGCACAGGCCTGGTGTGGTGTAGTTGGCCTCAACCAGCAGCACAGGCCCTGGTGTGGTGTAGTTGGCCTCAGCCATAATCACAGGCCCTGGTGTGGTGTAGTTGTCCTCAGCCAGCAGAAAAAGGGCCTGGTGTGGTGTAGTCGTCTCGGCCAGAAGCAGAGCACTGGTGTGGTGAAGATGGCCACAGCCAGAGCCACAGGCCCTGGTGTGGTGAAGTTGGCCTCAGCCATAATCACAGGCCCTGGTGTGGTGAAGATGGCCTCGGCCAGAAGTAAAGGCACTGGTGTGGTGAAGATGGCCTCAACCAGCCGCACAGGCCCTGGTGTGGGGTAGTTGGCCTCGGCCTGAAGCACAGGCCTGGTGTGGTGTAGTTGGCCTCAACCAGCAGCACAGGCCCTGGTGTGGTGTAGTTGGCCTCAGCCATAATCACAGGACCTGGTGTGGTGTAGTTGGCCTCAGCCAGCAGCACAGGGCCAGGTGTGGTGTTGTCGTCTCGGCCAGAAGGAGAGCACTGGTGTGGTGAAGATGGCCTCAACAAGCAGCACAGGCCCTGGTGTGGGGTAGTTGGCCTCGGCCATAATCACAGGCCCTGGTGTGGTGAAGATGGCCTCGGCCAGAAGCAAAGGCACTCCTGTGGTGTAGATGGCCTAGGACAGAGCCACAGGCCATTGTCTGCAATGAAGGGTCTACAATGTCGATGTTGGGTTTTTACTCTTTGTATACGGCGAAGATGGCCTTCCAAAAGACCCTGGTGCGGTGTAGTTGGCCTCAAACAGCAGCACAGGCCCTGTTGTGGTTTAGGTTGCCTCAGCAAGAAGCACAGGACCTGGTGTGGAGTAGTGGGCTCAGCCAGAAGCACAAGCCATGGTGTGGTGTAGTTGGCCTCAGCCAGCAGCACAGGGCCTGGTGTGGTGTAGTCGTCTCGGCCAGAAGCAGAGCACTGGTGTGGTGAAGACGGCCACAGCCAGAGCCACGGGCCCTGGTGTGGTGTAGTTGGCCTCAACCAGCAGCACAGGCACTCCTGTGGTGTAGATGGCCTAGTACAGAGCCACAAGCCATTGTCTGCAATGAATGGTCTACAATGTCGATGTTGGGTTTTTACTCTTTGTATACGGCGAAGATGGCATTCCAAAAGGCCCTGGTGCGGTGTAGTTGGCCTCAACCAGCAGCACGTGCCCTGGTGTGGTGAAGTTGGCCTCAGCCATAATCACAGGCCATTTTGTGGTGAAGATGGCCTCGGCCAGAAGCAAAGGCACTGGTGTGGTGAAGATGGCCTCAACCAGCAGCACAGGCCCTGTTGTGGTGTAGTTGGCCTCAACCAGCAGCACAGGCCCTGGTGTGGTGTAGTTGGCCTCAACCAGCAGCTCAGGCCCTGGTGTGGTGTACTTCGCCTCAGCAATAATCACAGGCCCTGGTGTGGTGTAGTTGGCCTCAACCAGCAGCACAGGCCCTGGTGTGGTGTAGTCGCCTCGGCCATATTCACAGGCCATGGTGTGGTGTAGTTGGCCTCAGCCAGCAGCACAGGGCCTGGTGTGGTGTAGTCGTCTCGGCCAGAAGCAGAGCACTGGTGTGGTAAAGATGGCCACAGCCAGAGCCACAGGCTCTGGTGTGGTGTAGTTGGCCTCAACCAGCAGCACAGGCCCTGGTGTGGTGTAGTTGGCCTCAGCCATAATCACAGGCCCTGGTGTGGTGAAGATGGCCTTGGCCAGGAGCAAAGGCACTCCTGTGGTGTAGATGGCCTAGGACAGAGCCACAGGCCATTGTCTGCAATGAATGGTATACAATGTCGATGTTGGGTTTTTACTCTTTGTATACGGCGAAGATGGCATTCCAAAAGGCCCTGGTGCGGTGTAGTTGGCCTCAACCAGCAGCACAGGCCCTGGTGTGGTGAAGTTGGGCTCAGCCATAATCGCAGGCCCTGGTGTGGTGAAGATGGCCTCGGCCAGAAGCAAAGGCACTGGTGTGGTGAAGATGGCCTCAACCAGCCGCACAGGCCCTGGTGTGGTGTAGTTGGCCTCAACCAGCAGCACAGGCCCTGGTGTGGTGTAGTTGGCCTCAACCAGCAGCTCAGGTCCTGGTGTGGTGTAGTTGGCCTCAGCAATAATCACAGGCCCTGGTGTGGTGTAGTTGGCCTCAACCAGCAGCACAGGCCTGGTGTGGTGTAGTTGGCCTCAACCAGCAGCACAGGCCCTGGTGTGGAGTAGTCGCCTCGGCCATAATCACAGGCCCTGGTGTGGTGTAGTTGGCCTCAGCCAGCAGCACAGGGCCTGGTGTGGTGTAGTCGTCTCGGCCAGAAGCAGAGCACTGGTGTGGTGAAGATGGCCACAGCCAGAGCCACAGGCCCTGGTGTGGTGTAGTTGGGCTCAACCAGCAGCACAGGCCCTGGTGTGGTGTAGTTGGCCTCAGCCATAATCACAGGCCCTGGTGTGGTGAAGATGGCCTCGGCCAGAAGCAAAGGCACTCCTGTGGTGTAGATGGCCTAGGACAGAGCCACAGGCCATTGTCTGCAATGAAGGGTCTACAATGTCGATGTTGGGTTTTTACTCTTTGTATACGGCGAAGATGGCCTTCCAAAAGACCCTGGTGCGGTGTAGTTGCCCTCAAACAGCAGCACAGGCCCTGTTGTGGTTTAGGTTGCCTCAGCAAGAAGCACAGGACCTGGTGTGGAGTAGTGGGCTCAGCCAGAAGCACTGGCCTTGGTGTGGTGTAGTTGGCCTCGGCCTGAAGCACAGGCCTGGTGTGGTGTAGTTGGCCTCAACAAGCAGCAGAGGCCCTGGTGTGGGGTAGTTGGCCTCGGCCTGAAGCACAGGCCTGGTGTGGTGTAGTTGGCCTCAACCAGCAGCACACGCCCTGGTGTGGTGTAGTTGGCCTCAGCCATAATCACAGGCCCTGGTGTGGTGTAGTTGGCCTCAGCCAGCAGCACAGGGCCTGGTGTGGTGTAGTCTCTCGGCCAGAAGCAGAGCACTGGTGTGGTGAAGATGGCCACAGCCAGAGCCACAGGCCCTGGTGTGGTGTAGTTGGCGTCAGCCATAATCACAGGCCCTGGTGTGGCGAAGATGGCCTCGGCCAGAAGCAAAGGCACTCCTGTGGTGTAGATGGCCTAGGACAGAGCCACAGGCCATTGTCTGCAATGAAGGGTCTACAATGTCGATGTTGGGTTTTTACTCTTTGTATACGGCGAAGATGGCCTTCCAAAAGACCCTGGTGCGGTGTAGTTGGCCTCAAACAGCAGCACAGGCCCTGTTGTGGTTTAGGTTGCCTCAGCAAGAAGCACAGGACCTGGTGTGGAGTAGTGGGCTCAACCTCAAACAGCAGCACACTGTTGTGTAGTCGCCTCGGCCAGAATCATAGCACTATTGTGTTGTACATGGCCACAGCCAGTGCCACGGGCCTTGGTGTGGTGTAGTTGGGCTCAACAAGCAGCACAGGCCCTGGTGTGGGGTAGTTGGCCTCGGCCTGAAGCACAGGCCTGGTGTGGTGTAGTTGGCCTCAACCAGCAGCACAGGCCCTGGTGTGGTGTAGTTGGCCTCAGCCATAATCACAGGCCCTGGTGTGGTGAAGTTGGCCTCAACCAGCAGCACAGGGCCTGGTGTGGTGTAGTCGTCTCGGCCAGAAGCAGAGCACTGGTGTGGTGAAGATGGCCACAGCCAGAGCCACAGGCCCTGGTGTGGTGTAGTTGGCCTCAACCAGCAGCACAGGCCCTGGTGTGGTGAAGTTGGCCTCAGCCATAATCACAGGCCCTGGTGTGGTGAAAATGGCCTCGGCCAGAAGCAAAGGCCCTGGTGTGGTGTAGTTGGCCTCAGCCATAATCACAGGACCTGGTGTGGTGTAGTTGGCCTCAGCCAGCAGCACAGGGCCAGGTGTGGTGTAGTCGTCTCGGCCAGAAGCAGAGCACTGGTGTGGTGAAGATGGCCTCAACAAGCAGCACAGGCCCTGGTGTGGGGTAGTTGGCCTCGGCCTGAAGCACAGGCCTGGTGTGGTGTAGTTGGCCTCAACAAGCAGCACAGGCCCCGGTGTGGGGTAGTTGGCCTCGGCCATAATCACAGGCCCTGGTGTGGTGAAGATGGCCTCGGCCAGAAGCAAATGCACTCCTGTGGTGTAGATTGCCTAGGACAGAGCCACAGGCCATTGTCTGCAATGAAGGGTCTACAATGTCGATGTTGGGTTTTTACTCTTTGTATACGGCGAAGATGGCCTTCCAAAAGACCCTGGTGCGGTGTAGTTGGCCTCAAACAGCAGCACAGGCCCTGTTGTGGTTTAGGTTGCCTCAGCAAGAAGCACAGGACCTGGTGTGGAGTAGTGGGCTCAGCCAGAAGCACAAGCCATGGTGTGGTGTAGTTGGCCTCAGCCAGCAGCACAGGGCCTGGTGTGGTGTAGTCGTCTCGGCCAGAAGCAGAGCACTGGTGTGGTGAAGACGGCCACAGCCAGAGCCACAGGCCCTGGTGTGGTGTAGTTGGCCTCAACCAGCAGCACATGCACTCCTGTGGTGTAGATGGCCTAGTACAGAGCCACAAGCCATTGTCTGCAATGAATGGTCTACAATGTCGATGTTGGGTTTTTACTCTTTGTATACGGCGAAGATGGCATTCCAAAAGGCCCTGGTGCGGTGTAGTTGGCCTCAACCAGCAGCACATGCCCTGGTGTGGTGAAGTTGGCCTCAGCCATAATCACAGGCCCTTTTGTGGTGAAGATGGCCTCGGCCAGAAGCAAAGGCACTGGTGTGGTGAAGATGGCCTCAACCAGCAGCACAGGCCCTGTTGTGGTGTAGTTGGCCTCAACCAGCAGCACAGGCCCTGGTGTGGTGTAGTTGGCCTCAACCAGCAGCTCAGGCCCTGGTGTGGTGTAGTTCGCCTCAGCAATAATCACAGGCCCTGGTGTGGTGTAGTTGGCCTCAACCAGCAGCACAGGCCCTGGTGTGGTGCAGTCGCCTCGGCCATATTCACAGGCCATGGTGTGGTGTAGTTGGCCTCAGCCAGCAGCACAGGGCCTGGTGTGGTGTAGTCGTCTCGGCCAGAAGCAGAGCACTGGTGTGGTGAAGATGGCCACAGCCAGAGCCACAGGCTCTGGTGTGGTGTAGTTGGCCTCAACCAGCAGCACAGGCCCTGGTGTGGTGTAGTTGGCCTCAGCCATAATCACAGGCCCTGGTGTGGTGAAGATGGCCTTGGCCAGGAGCAAAGGCACTCCTGTGGTGTAGATGGCCTAGGACAGAGCCACAGGCCATTGTCTGCAATGAATGGTCTACAATGTCGATGTTGGGTTTTTACTCTTTGTATACGGCGAAGATGGCATTCCAAAAGGCCCTGATGCGGTGTAGTTGGCCTCAACCAGCAGCACAGGCCCTGGTGTGGTGAAGTTGGCCTCAGCCATAATCGCAGGCCCTGGTGTGGTGAAGATGGCCTCGGCCAGAAGCAAAGGCACTGGTGTGGTGAAGATGGCCTCAACAAGCCGCACAGGCCCTGGTGTGGTGTAGTTGGCCTCAACCAGCAGCTCAGGTCCTGGTGTGGTGTAGTTGGCCTCAGCAATAATCACAGGCCCTGGTGTGGTGTAGTTGGCCTCAACCAGCAGCACAGGCCTGGTGTGGTGTAGTTGGCCTCAACCAGCAGCACAGGCCCTGGTGTGGTGAAGATGGCCTCGGCCATAATCACAGGCCCTGGTGTGGTGTAGTTGGCCTCAGCCAGCAGCACAGGGCCTGGTGTGGTGTAGTCGTCTCGGCCAGAAGCAGAGCACTGGTGTGGTGAAGATGGCCAGAGCCAGAGCCACAGGCTCTGGTGTGGTGTAGTTGGGCTCAACCAGCAGCACAGGCCCTGGTGTGGTGTAGTTGGCCTCAGCCATAATCACAGGCCCTGGTGTGGTGAAGATGGCCTCGGCCAGAAGCAAAGGCACTCCTGTGGTGTAGATGGCCTAGGACAGAGCCACAGGCCATTGTCTGCAATGAAGGGTCTACAATGTCGATGTTGGGTTTTTACTCTTTGTATACGGCGAAGATGGCCTTCCAAAAGACCCTGGTGCGGTGTAGTTGCCCTCAAACAGCAGCACAGGCCCTGTTGTGGTTTAGGTTGCCTCAGCAAGAAGCACAGGACCTGGTGTGGAGTAGTGGGCTCAGCCAGAAGCACTGGCCTTGGTGTGGTGTAGTTGGCCTCGGCCTGAAGCACAGGCCTGGTGTGGTGTAGTTGGCCTCAACAAGCAGCACAGGCCCTGGTGTGGGGTAGTTGGCCTCGGCCTGAAGCACAGGCCTGGTGTGGTGTAGTTGGCCTCAACCAGCAGCACAGGCCCTGGTGTGGTGTAGTTGGCCTCAGCCATAATCACAGGCCCTGGTGTGGTGTAGTTGGCCTCAGCCAGCAGCACAGGGCCTGGTGTGGTGTAGTCTCTCGGCCAGAAGCAGAGCACTGGTGTGGTGAAGATGGCCACAGCCAGAGCCACAGGCCCTGGTGTGGTGTAGTTGGCGTCAGCCATAATCACAGGCCCTGGTGTGGTGAAGATGGCCTCGGCCAGAAGCAAAGGCACTCCTGTGGTGTAGATGGCCTAGGACAGAGCCACAGGCCATTGTCTGCAATGAAGGGTCTACAATGTCGATGTTGGGTTTTTACTCTTTGTATACGGCGAAGATGGCCTTCCAAAAGACCCTGGTGCGGTGTAGTTGCCCTCAAACAGCAGCACAGGCCCTGTTGTGGTTTAGGTTGCCTCAGCAAGAAGCACAGGACCTGGTGTGGAGTAGTGGGCTCAGCCTCAAACAGCAGCACACTGTGGTGTAGTCGCCTCGGCCAGAAGCATAGCACTATTGTGTTGTACATGGCCACAGCCAGTGCCACGGGCCTTGGTGTGGTGTAGTTGGGCTCAACAAGCAGCACAGGCCCTGGTGTGGGGTAGTTGGCCTCGGCCTGAAGCACAGGCCTGGTGTGGTGTAGTTGGCCTCAACCAGCAGCACAGGCCCTGGTGTGGTGTAGTTGGCCTCAGCCATAATCACAGGCCCTGGTGTGGTGTAGTTGGCCTCAACCAGCAGCACAGGGCCTGGTGTGGTGTAGTCGTCTCGGCCAGAAGCAGAGCACTGGTGTGGTGAAGATGGCCACAGCCAGAGCCACAGGCCCTGGTGTGGTGTAGTTGGCCTCAACCAGCAGCACAGGCCCTGGTGTGGTGAAGTTGGCCTCAGCCATAATCACAGGCCCTGGTGTGGTGAAAATGGCCTCGGCCAGAAGCAAAGGCCCTGGTGTGGTGTAGTTCGCCTCAGCAATAATCACAGGCCCTGGTGTGGTGTAGTTGGCCTCAACCAGCAGCACAGGCCCTGGTGTGGTGTAGTCGCCTCGGCCATATTCACAGGCCATGGTGTGGTGTAGTTGGCCTCAGCCGGCAGCACAGGGCCTGGTGTGGTGTAGTCGTCTCGGCCAGAAGCAGAGCACTGGTGTGGTGAAGATGGCCACAGCCAGAGCCACAGGCTCTGGTGTGGTGTAGTTGGCCTCAACCAGCAGCACAGGCCCTGGTGTGGTGTAGTTGGCCTCAGCCATAATCACAGGCCCTGGTGTGGTGAAGATGGCCTTGGCCAGGAGCAAAGGCACTCCTGTGGTGTAGATGGCCTAGGACAGAGCCACAGGCCATTGTCTGCAATGAATGGTCTACAATGTCGATGTTGGGTTTTTACTCTTTGTATACGGCGAAGATGGCATTCCAAAAGGCCCTGGTGCGGTGTAGTTGGCCTCAACCAGCAGCACAGGCCCTGGTGTGGTGAAGTTGGCCTCAGCCATAATCGCAGGCCATGGTGTGGTGAAGATGGCCTCGGCCAGAAGCAAAGGCACTGGTGTGGTGAAGATGGCCTCAACCAGCCGCACAGGCCCTGGTGTGGTGTAGTTGGCCTCAACCAGCAGCACAGGCCCTGGTGTGGTGTAGTTGGCCTCAACCAGCAGCTCAGGTCCTGGTGTGGTGTAGTTGGCCTCAGCAATAATCACAGGCCCTGGTGTGGTGTAGTTGGCCTCAACCAGCAGCACAGGCCTGGTGTGGTGTAGTTGGCCTCAACCAGCAGCACAGGCCCTGGTGTGGAGTAGTCGCCTCAGCCATAATCACAGGCCCTGGTGTGGTGTAGTTGGCCTCAGCCAGCAGCACAGGGCCTGGTGTGGTGTAGTCGTCTCGGCCAGAAGCAGAGCACTGGTGTGGTGAAGATGGCCACAGCCAGAGCCACAGGCCCTGGTGTGGTGTAGTTGGGCTCAACCAGCAGCACAGGCCCTGGTGTGGTGTAGTTGGCCTCAGCCATAATCACAGGCCCTGGTGTGGTGAAGATGGCCTCGGCCAGAAGCAAAGGCACTCCTGTGGTGTAGATGGCCTAGGACAGAGCCACAGGCCATTGTCTGCAATGAAGGGTCTACAATGTCGATGTTGGGTTTTTACTCTTTGTATACGGCGAAGATGGCCTTCCAAAAGACCCTGGTGCGGTGTAGTTGCCCTCAAACAGCAGCACAGGCCCTGTTGTGGTTTAGGTTGCCTCAGCAAGAAGCACAGGACCTGGTGTGGAGTAGTGGGCTCAGCCAGAAGCACTGGCCTTGGTGTGGTGTAGTTGGCCTCGGCCTGAAGCACAGGCCTGGTGTGGTGTAGTTGGCCTCAACAAGCAGCACAGGCCCTGGTGTGGTGAAGATGGCCTTGGCCAGGAGCAAAGGCACTCCTGTGGTGTAGATGGCCTAGGACAGAGCCACAGGCCATTGTCTGCAATGAATGGTCTACAATGTCGATGTTGGGTTTTTACTCTTTGTATACGGCGAAGATGGCATTCCAAAAGGCCCTGGTGCGGTGTAGTTGGCCTCAACCAGCAGCACAGGCCCTGGTGTGGTGAAGTTGGCCTCAGCCATAATCGCAGGCCCTGGTGTGGTGAAGATGGCCTCGGCCAGAAGCAAAGGCACTGGTGTGGTGAAGATGGCCACAACCAGCCGCACAGGCCCTGGTGTGGTGTAGTTGGCCTCAACCAGCAGCACAGGCCCTGGTGTGGTGTAGTTGGCCTCAACCAGCAGCTCAGGTCCTGGTGTGGTGTAGTTGGCCTCAGCAATAATCACAGGCCCTGGTGTGGTGTAGTTGGCTTCAACCAGCAGCACAGGCCTGGTGTGGTGTAGTTGGCCTCAACCAGCAGCACAGGCCCTGGTGTGGTGTTGTCGCCTCGGCCATAATCACAGGCCCTGGTGTGGTGTAGTTGGCCTCAGCCAGCAGCACAGGGCCTGGTGTGGTGTAGTCGTCTCGGCCAGAAGCAGTGCACTGGTGTGGTGAAGATGGCCACAGCCAGAACCACAGGCCCTGGTGTGGTGTAGTTGGGCTCAACCAGCAGCACAGGCCCTGGTGTGGTGTAGTTGGCCTCAGCCATAATCACAGGCCCTGGTGTGGTGAAGATGGCCTCGGCCAGAACCAAAGGCACTCCTGTGGTGTAGATGTCCTAGGACAGAGCCACAGGCCATTGTCTGCAATGAAGGGTCTAAAATGTCGATGTTGGGTTTTTACTCTTTGTATACGGCGAAGATGGCCTTCCAAAAGACCCTGGTGCGGTGTAGTTGCCCTCAAACAGCAGCACAGGCCCTGTTGTGGTTTAGGTTGCCTCAGCAAGAAGCACAGGACCTGGTGTGGAGTAGTGGGCTCAGCCAGAAGCACAGGCCTTGGTCTGGTGAAGGTTTCTTCAGCCAGCAGCACAAGCCATGGTGTGGTGTAGGTGGTCTCAGCAAGAAGCACAGGCCCTGGTGTGGTGTAGTTGGCCTCGGCCTGAAGCACAGGCCTGGTGTGGTGTAGTTGGCCTCAACAAGCAGCACAGGCCCTGGTGTGGGGTAGTTGGCCTCGGCCTGAAGCACAGGCCTGGTGTGGTGTACTTGGCCTCAACCAGCAGCACAGGCCCTGGTGTGGTGTAGTTGGCCTCAGCCATAATCACAGGCCCTGGTGTGGTGTAGTTGGCCTCAGCCAGCAGCACAGGGCCTGGTGTGGTGTAGTCGTCTCGGCCAGAAGCAGAGCACTGGTGTGGTGAAGATGGCCTCAACAAGCAGCACAGGCCCTGGTGTGGGGTAGTTGGCCTCGGCCTGAATCACAGGCCTGGTGTGGTGTAGTTGGCCTCAACAAGCAGCACAGGCCCTGGTGTGGGGTAGTTGGCCTCGGCCATAATCACAGGCCCTGGTGTGGTGAAGATGGCCTCGGCCAGAAGCAAAGGCACTCCTGTGGTGTAGATGGCCTAGGACAGAGCCACAGGCCATTGTCTGCAATGAAGGGTCTACAATGTCGATGTTGGGTTTTTACTCTTTGTATACGGCGAAGATGGCCTTCCAAAAGACCCTGGTGCGGTGTAGTTGGCCTCAAACAGCAGCACAGGCCCTGTTGTTGTTTAGGTTGCCTCAGCAAGAAGCACAGGACCTGGTGTGGAGTAGTGGGCTCAGCCAGAAGCACAAGCCATGGTGTGGTGTAGGTGGTCTCAGCAAGAAGCACAGGCCCTGGTGTGGTGTAGTCGCCTCGGCCAGAAGCATAACACTATTGTGTTGTACATGGCCACAGCCAGTGCCACGGGCCTTGGTGTGGTGTAGTTGGGCTCAACAAGCAGCACAGGCCCTGGTGTGGTGTAGTTGGCCTCGGCCTGAAGCACAGGCCTGGTGTGGTGTAGTTGGCCTCAACCAGCAGCACAGGCCCTGGTGTGGTGTAGTTGGCCTCAGCCATAATCACAGGCCCTGGTGTGGTGTAGTTGGCCTCAGCCAGCAGCACAGGGCCTGGTGTGGTGTAGACGTCTCGGCCAGGAGCAGAGCACTGGTGTGGTGAAGATGGCCACAGCCAGAGCCACAGGCCCTGGTGTGGTGTAGTTGGCCTCAACCAGCAGCACAGGCCCTGGTGTGGTGAAGTTGGCCTCAGCCATAATCACAGGCCCTGGTGTGGTGTAGTTCGCCTCAGCAATAATCACAGGCCCTGGTTTGGTGAAGATGGCCTTGGCCACAAGCAAAGGCACTCCTGTGGTGTAGATGGCCTAGTACAGCGCCACAAGCCATTGTCTGCAATGAATGGTCTACAATGTCGATGTTGGGTTTTTACTCTTTGTATACGGCGAAGATGGCATTCCAAAAGGCCCTGGTGCGGTGTAGTTGGCCTCAACCAGCAGCACGTGCCCTGGTGTGGTGAAGTTGGCCTCAGCCATAATCACAGGCCCTTTTGTGGTGAAGATGGCCTCGGCCAGAAGCAAAGGCACTGGTGTGGTGAAGATGGCCTCAACCAGCAGCACAGGCCCTGGTGTGGTGTAGTTGGCCTCAACCAGCAGCACAGGCCCTGGTGTGGTGTAGTCGCCTCGGCCATATTCACAGGCCATGGTGTGGTGTAGTTGGCCTCAGCCAGCAGTATAGGGCCTGGTGTGGTGTAGTCGTCTCGGCCAGAAGCAGAGCACTGGTGTGGTGAAGATGGCCACAGCCAGAGCCACAGGCCCTGGTGTGGTGTAGTTGGCCTCAACCAGCAGCACAGGCCCTGGTGTGGTGTAGTTGGCCTCAGCCATAATCACAGGCCCTGGTGTGGTCAAGATGGCTGAGGCCAGAAGCAAAGGCACTCCTGTGGTGTAGATGGCCTAGGACAGAGCCACAGGCCATTGTCTGCAATGAAGGGTCTACAATGTCGATGTTGGGTTTTTACTCTTTGTATACGGCGAAGATGGCCTTCCAAAAGACCCTGGTGCGGTGTAGTTGGCCTCAAACAGCAGCACAGGCCCTGTTGTGGTTTAGGTTGCCTCAGCAAGAAGCACAGGACCTGGTGTGGAGTAGTGGGCTCTGCCAGAAGCACTGGCCTTGGTGTGGTGAAGGTGGCTTCAGCCAGCAGCACAGGCCATGGTGTGGTGTAGTTGGGCTCAACAAGCAGCACAGGCCCTGGTGTGGTGTAGTTGCCTCAGCCAGAAGAAGAGCACTGTTGTGGTGCAGATGGCCTCAGGCAGTGCCACAGGCCCTAGTCTGGTGTAGTTGGCCTAAACCAGCAGCACAGGCCCTGTTGTGGTGTATTTGGCCTCAGCCATAATCACAGGCCCTGGTGTGGTGAAGATGGCCACAGCCAGAGCCACAGGCCCTGGTGTGGTGTAGTTGGCCTCAACCAGCAGCACAGGCCCTGGTGTGGTGTAGTCGCCTCGGCCAGAAGCATAGCACTATTGTGTTGTACATGGCCACAGCCAGTGCCACAGGCCCTGGTGTGGTGTAGTTGGGCACAACAAGCAGCACCGGCCCTGATGTGGTGTAGTTGCCTCGGCCAGAAGAAGAGCACTGTTGTGGTGCAGATGGCCTCAGCCAGTGCCACAGGCCCTAGTCTGGTGTAGTTGGCCTCAACCAGCAGCACAGGCCCTGTTGTGGTTCATTTGGCCTCAGCCATAATCACAGGCCCTCGTGTGGTGAAGATGGCCACAGCCAGAGCCACAGGCCCTGGTGTGGTGTAGTTGGCCTCAACATGCAGCACAGGCCCTGGTGTGGTGAAGATGGGCGCAACAAGCAGTACAGGCCCTGGTGTGGTGAAGATGGCCTCGGACAGAAGCAACGGCACTGGTGTGGTGAAGATGGCCTCAACAAGCAGCACAGGCCCTGGTGTGGTGTAGTTGGCCTCAACCAGCAGCACAGGCCCTGGTGTGGTGTAGTTGGCCTCAGCCATAATCACAGGCCCTGGTGTGGTGAAGATGGCCTCGGCCAGAAGCAAAGGCACTCCTGTGGTGTAGATGGCCTAGGACAGAGACACAGGCCATTGTCTGCAATGAAGGGTCTACAATGTCGATGTTGGGTTTTTACTCTTTGTATACGGCGAAGATGGCTTTCCAAAAGACCCTGGTGCGGTGTAGTTGGCCTCAAACAGCAGCACAGGCCCTGTTGTGGTTTAGGTTGCCTCAGCAAGAAGCACAGGACCTGGTGTGGAGTAGTGGGCTCTGCCAGAAGCACTGGCCTTGGTGTGGTGAAGGTGGCTTCAGCCAGCAGCACAGGCCATGGTGTGGTGTAGGTGGTCTCAGCAAGAAGCACAGGCCCTGGTGTGGTGTAGTCGCCTCGGCCAGAAGCATAGCACTATTGTGTTGTACATGGCCACAGCCAGTGCCACAGGCCCTGATGTGGTGTAGTTGGGCTCAACAAGCAGCACAGGCCCTGGTGTGGTGTCGTTGCCTCGGCCAGAAGAAGAGCACTGTTGTGGTGCAGATGGCCTCAGCCAGTGCCACAGGCCCTAGTCTGGTGTAGTTGGCCTCAACCTGCAGCACAGGCCCTGTTGTGGTGTATTTGGCCTCAGCCATAATCACAGGCCCTGCTGTGGTGAAGATGGCCACAGCCAGAGCCACAGGCCCTGGTGTGGTGTAGCTGGCCTCAACATGCAGCACAGTCCCTGGTGTGGTGAAGATGGCCTCGGCCAGAAGCAATGGCACTGGTTTGGTGAAGATGGCCTCTACAAGCAGCACAGGCCTTGGTGTGGTGTAGTTGGCCTCAACCAGCAGCACAGGCCCTGGTGTGGTGAAGTTGGCCTCAGCCATAATCACAGGCCCTGGTGTGGTGAAGATGGCCTTGGCCAGGAGCAAAGGCACTCCTGTGGTGTAGATGGTCTAGGAAGGAGCCACAGGCCATTGTCTGCAATGAATGGTCTACAATGTCGATGTTGGGTTTTTACTCTTTGTATACGGCGAAGATGGCATTCCAAAAGGCCCTGGTGTGGTGTAGTTGGCCTCATCGAGCAGCACAGGCCCTGGTGTGGTGTAGTTGGCCTCAGCCATAATCACAGGCCCTGGTGTGGTGAAGATGGCCTCGGCCAGAAGCAAAGGCACTCCTGTGGTGTAGATGGCCTAGGACAGAGCCACAGGCCATTGTCTGCAATGAAGGGTCTACAATGTCGATGTTGGGTTTTTACTCTTTGTATACGGCGAAGATGGCCTTCCAAAAGACCCTGGTGCGGTGTAGTTGCCCTCAAACAGCAGCACAGGCCCTGTTGTGGTTTAGGTTGCCTCAGCAAGAAGCACAGGACCTGGTGTGGAGTAGTGGGCTCAGCCAGAAGCACTGGCCTTGGTGTGGTGTACTTGGCCTCGGCCTGAAGCACAGGCCTGGTGTGGTGTAGTTGGCCTCAACAAGCAGCACAGGCCCTGGTGTGGGGTAGTTGGCCTCGGCCTGAAGCACAGGCCTGGTGTGGTGTAGTTGGCCTCAACCAGCAGCACAGGCCCTGGTGTGGTGTAGTTGGCCTCAGCCATAATCACAGGCCCTGGTGTGGTGTAGTTGGCCTCAGCCAGCAGCACAGGGCCTGGTGTGGTGTAGTCTCTCGGCCAGAAGCAGAGCACTGGTGTGGTGA
This sequence comes from Pelmatolapia mariae, assembly GCF_036321145.2. Taxonomy (NCBI): domain Eukaryota; kingdom Metazoa; phylum Chordata; class Actinopteri; order Cichliformes; family Cichlidae; genus Pelmatolapia; species Pelmatolapia mariae. The sequence goes on along the minus strand of NC_086233.1, from coordinate 11,666,895 downwards.
AGATGGCCACAGCCAGAGCCACAGGCCCTGGTGTGGTGTAGTTGGCGTCAGCCATAATCACAGGCCCTGGTGTGGTGAAGATGGCCTCGGCCAGAAGCAAAGGCACTCCTGTGGTGTAGATGGCCTAGGACAGAGCCACAGGCCATTGTCTGCAATGAAGGGTCTACAATGTCGATGTTGGGTTTTTACTCTTTGTATACGGCGAAGATGGCCTTCCAAAAGACCCTGGTGCGGTGTAGTTGGCCTCAAACAGCAGCACAGGCCCTGTTGTGGTTTAGGTTGCCTCAGCAAGAAGCACAGGACCTGGTGTGGAGTAGTGGGCTCAGCCTCAAACAGCAGCACACTGTGGTGTAGTCGCCTCGGCCAGAAGCATAGCACTATTGTGTTGTACATGGCCACAGCCAGTGCCACGGGCCTTGGTGTGGTGTAGTTGGGCTCAACAAGCAGCACAGGCCCTGGTGTGGGGTAGTTGGCCTCGGCCTGAAGCACAGGCCTGGTGTGGTGTAGTTGGCCTCAACCAACAGCACAGGCCCTGGTGTGGTGTAGTTGGCCTCAGCCATAATCACAGGCCCTGGTGTGGTGTAGTTGGCCTCAACCAGCAGCACAGGGCCTGGTGTGGTGTAGTCGTCTCGGCCAGAAGCAGAGCACTGGTGTGGTGAAGATGGCCACAGCCAGAGCCACAGGCCCTGGTGTGGTGCAGTTGGCCTCAACCAGCAGCACAGGCCCTGGTGTGGTGAAGTTGGCCTCAGCCATAATCACAGGCCCTGGTGTGGTGAAAATGGCCTCGGCCAGAAGCAAAGGCCCTGGTGTGGTGTAGTTCGCCTCAGCAATAATCACAGGCCCTGGTGTGGTGTAGTTGGCCTCAACCAGTAGCACAGGCCCTGGTGTGGTGTAGTCGCCTCGGCCATATTCACAGGCCATGGTGTGGTGTAGTTGGCCTCAGCCAGCAGCACAGGGCCTGGTGTGGTGTAGTCGTCTCGGCCAGAAGCAGAGCACTGGTGTGGTGAAGATGGCCACAGCCAGAGCCACAGGCTCTGGTGTGGTGTAGTTGGCCTCAACCAGCAGCACAGGCCCTGGTGTGGTGTAGTTGGCCTCAGCCATAATCACAGGCCCTGGTGTGGTGAAGATGGCTTTGGCCAGGAGCAAAGGCACTCCTGTGGTGTAGATGGCCTAGGACAGAGCCACAGGCCATTGTCTGCAATGAATGGTCTACAATGTCGATGTTGGGTTTTTACTCTTTGTATACGGCGAAGATGGCATTCCAAAAGGCCCTGGTGCGGTGTAGTTGGCCTCAACCAGCAGCACAGGCCCTGGTGTGGTGAAGTTGGCCTCAGCCATAATCGCAGGCCCTGGTGTGGTGAAGATGGCCTCGGCCAGAAGCAAAGGCACTGGTGTGGTGAAGATGGCCTCAACCAGCCGCACAGGCCCTGGTGTGGTGTAGTTGGCCTCAACCAGCAGCACAGGCCTGGTGTGGTGTAGTTGGCCTCAACCAGCAGCACAGGCCCTGGTGTGGAGTAGTCGCCTCGGCCATAATCACAGGCCCTGGTGTGGTGTAGTTGGCCTCAGCCAGCAGCACAGGGCCTGGTGTGGTGTAGTCGTCTCGGCCAGAAGCAGAGCACTGGTGTGGTGAAGATGGCCACAGCCAGAGCCACAGGCTCTGGTGTGGTGTAGTTGGGCTCAACCAGCAGCACAGGCCCTGGTGTGGTGTAGTTGGCCTCAGCCATAATCACAGGCCCTGGTGTGGTGAAGATGGCCTCGGCCAGAAGCAAAGGCACTCCTGTGGTGTAGATGGCCTAGGACAGAGCCACAGGCCATTGTCTGCAATGAAGGGTCTACAATGTCGATGTTGGGTTTTTACTCTTTGTATACGGCGAAGATGGCCTTCCAAAAGACCCTGGTGCGGTGTAGTTGGCCTCAAACAGCAGCACAGGCCCTGTTGTGGTTTAGGTTGCCTCAGCAAGAAGCACAGGACCTGGTGTGGAGTAGTGGGCTCTGCCAGAAGCACTGGCCTTGGTGTGGTGAAGGTGGCTTCAGCCAGCAGCACAGGCCATGGTGTGGTGTAGTTGGGCTCAACAAGCAGCACAGGCCCTGGTGTGGTGTAGTTGCCTCAGCCAGAAGAAGAGCACTGTTGTGGTGCAGATGGCCTCAGGCAGTGCCACAGGCCCTAGTCTGGTGTAGTTGGCCTTAACCAGCAGCACAGGCCCTGTTGTGGTGTATTTGGCCTCAGCCATAATCACAGGCCCTGGTGTGGTGAAGATGGCCACAGCCAGAGCCACAGGCCCTGGTGTGGTGTAGTTGGCCTCAACCAGCAGCACAGGCCCTGGTGTGGTGTAGTCGCCTCGGCCAGAAGCATAGCACTATTGTGTTGTACATGGCCACAGCCAGTGCCACAGGCCCTGGTGTGGTGTAGTTGGGCACAACAAGCAGCACAGGCCCTGATGTGGTGTAGTTGCCTCGGCCAGAAGAAGAGCACTGTTGTGGTGCAGATGGCCTCAGCCAGTGCCACAGGCCCTAGTCTGGTGTAGTTGGCCTCAACCAGCAGCACAGGCCCTGTTGTGGTTCATTTGGCCTCAGCCATAATCACAGGCCCTCGTGTGGTGAAGATGGCCACAGCCAGAGCCACAGGCCCTGGTGTGGTGTAGTTGGCCTCAACATGCAGCACAGGCCCTGGTGTGGTGAAGATGGGCGCAACAAGCAGCACAGGCCCTGGTGTGGTGAAGATGGCCTCGGCCAGAAGCAACGGCACTGGTGTGGTGAAGATGGCCTCAACCAGCAGCACAGGCCCTGGTGTGGTGTAGTTGGCCTCAACCAGCAGCACAGGCCCTGGTGTGGTGAAGTTGGCCTCAGCCATAATCACAGGCCCTGGTGTGGTGAAGATGGCCTTGGCCAGGAGCAAAGGCACTCCTGTGGTGTAGATGGCCTAGGACAGAGCCACAGGCCATTGTCTGCAATGAATGGTCTACAATGTCGATGTTGGGTTTTTACTCTTTGTATACGGCGAAGATGGCCTTCCAAAAGACCCTGGTGCGGTGTAGTTGGCCTCAAACAGCAGCACAGGCCCTGTTGTGGTTTAGGTTGCCTCAGCAAGAAGCACAGGACCTGGTGTGGAGTAGTGGGCTCTGCCAGAAGCACTGGCCTTGGTGTGGTGAAGGTGGCTTCAGCCAGCAGCACAGGCCATGGTGTGGTGTAGTTGGGCTCAACAAGCAGCACAGGCCCTGGTGTGGTGTAGTTGCCTCAGCCAGAAGAAGAGCACTGTTGTGGTGCAGATGGCCTCAGGCAGTGCCACAGGCCCTAGTCTGGTGTAATTGGCCTAAACCAGCAGCACAGGCCCTGGTGTGGTGAAGTTGGCCTTGGCCAGGAGCAAAGGCACTCCTGTGGTGTAGATGGCCTAGTACAGAGCCACAGTCCATTGTCTGCAGTGAATGGTCTACAATGTCGATGTTGGGTCTTTACTCTTTGTATACGGCGAAGATGGCATTCTAAAAGGCCCTGGTGCGGTGTAGTTGGCCTCAACCAGCAGCACAGGCCCTGGTGTGGTGAAGTTGGCCTCAGCCATAATCACATGCCCTTTTGTGGTGAAGATGGCCTCGGCCAGAAGCAAAGGCACTGGTGTGGTGAAGATGGCCTCAACCAGCCGCACAGGCCCTGGTGTGGTGTAGTTGGCCTCAACCAGCAGCACAGGCCCTGGTGTGGTGTGGTTGGCCTCAACCAGCAGCTCAGGCCCTGGTGTGGTGTAGTTCGCCTCAGCAATAATCACAGGCCCTGGTGTGGTGTAGTTGGCCTCAACCAGCAGCACAGGCCCTGGTGTGGTGTAGTCGCCTCGGCCATAATCACAGGCCATGGTGTGGTGTAGTTGGCCTCAGCCAGCAGCACAGGGCCTGGTGTGGTGTAGTCGTCTCGGCCAGAAGCAGAGCACTGGTGTGGTGAAGATGGCCACAGCCATATTCACAGGCCCTGGTGTGGTGTAGTTGGCCTCAACCAGGAGCACAGGCCCTGGTGTGGTGTAGTTGGCCTCAGCCATAATCACAGGCCCTGGTGTGGTGAAGATGGCCTCGGCCAGAAGCAAAGGCACTCCTGTGGTGTAGATGGCCTAGGACAGAGCCACAGGCCATTGTCTGCAATGAAGGGTCTACAATGTCGATGTTGGGTTTTTACTCTTTGTATACGGCGAAGATGGCCTTCCAAAAGACCCTGGTGCGGTGTAGTTGGCCTCAAACAGCAGCACAGGCCCTGGTGTGGTGAAGTTGGGCGCAACAAGCAGCACAGGCCCTGGTGTGGAGTAGTGGGCTCTGCCAGAAGCACAGGCCTTGGTGTGGTGAAGGTGGCTTCAGCCAGCAGCACAGGCCATGGTGTGGTGTAGGTGGTCTCAGCAAGAAGCACAGTCCCTGGTGTGGTGTAGTCGCCTCGGCCAGAAGCATAGCACTATTGTGTTGTACATGGCCACAGCCAGTGCCACAGGCCCTGGTGTGGTGTAGTTGGGCACAACAAGCAGCACCGGCCCTGATGTGGTGTAGTTGCCTCGGCCAGAAGAAGAGCACTGTTGTGGTGCAGATGGCCTCAGCCAGTGCCACAGGCCCTAGTCTGGTGTAGTTGGCCTCAACCAGCAGCACAGGCCCTGTTGTGGTTCATTTGGCCTCAGCCATAATCACAGGCCCTCGTGTGGTGAAGATGGCCACAGCCAGAGCCACAGGCCCTGGTGTGGTGTAGTTGGCCTCAACATGCAGCACAGGCCCTGGTGTGGTGAAGATGGGCGCAACAAGCAGCACAGGCCCTGGTGTGGTGAAGATGGCCTCGGCCAGAAGCAACGGCACTGGTGTGGTGAAGATGGCCTCAACAAGCAGCACAGGCCCTGGTGTGGTGTAGTTGGCCTCAACCAGCAGCACAGGCCCTGGTGTGGTGAAGTTGGCCTCAGCCATAATCACAGGCCCTGGTGTGGTGAAGATGGCCTTGGCCAGGAGCAAAGGCACTCCTGTGGTGTAGATGGCCTAGGACAGAGCCACAGGCCATTGTCTGCAATGAATGGTCTACAATGTCGATGTTGGGTTTTTACTCTTTGTATACGGCGAAGATGGCCTTCCAAAAGACCCTGGTGCGGTGTAGTTGGCCTCAAACAGCAGCACAGGCCCTGTTGTGGTTTAGGTTGCCTCAGCAAGAAGCACAGGACCTGGTGTGGAGTAGTGGGCTCTGCCAGAAGCACTGGCCTTGGTGTGGTGAAGGTGGCTTCAGCCAGCAGCACAGGCCATGGTGTAGTGTAGTTGGGCTCAACAAGCAGCACAGGCCCTGGTGTGGTGTAGTTGCCTCAGCCAGAAGAAGAGCACTGTTGTGGTGCAGATGGCCTCAGGCAGTGCCACAGGCCCTAGTCTGGTGTAGTTGGCCTAAACCAGCAGCACAGGCCCTGTTGTGGTGTATTTGGCCTCAGCCATAATCACAGGCCCTGGTGTGGTGAAGATGGCCACAGCCAGAGCCACAGGCCCTGGTGTGGTGTAGTTGGCCTCAACCAGCAGCACAGGCCCTGGTGTGGTGTAGTCGCCTCGGCCAGAAGCATAGCACTATTGTGTTGTACATGGCCACAGCCAGTGCCACAGGCCCTGGTGTGGTGTAGTTGGGCACAACAAGCAGCACAGGCCCTGATGTGGTGTAGTTGCCTCGGCCAGAAGAAGAGCACTGTTGTGGTGCAGATGGCCTCAGCCAGTGCCACAGGCCCTAGTCTGGTGTAGTTGGCCTCAACCAGCAGCACAGGCCCTGTTGTGGTTCATTTGGCCTCAGCCATAATCACAGGCCCTCGTGTGGTGAAGATGGCCACAGCCAGAGCCACAGGCCCTGGTGTGGTGTAGTTGGCCTCAACATGCAGCACAGGCCCTGGTGTGGTGAAGATGGGCGCAACAAGCAGCACAGGCCCTGGTGTGGTGAAGATGGCCTCGGCCAGAAGCAACGGCACTGGTGTGGTGAAGATGGCCTCAACAAGCAGCACAGGCCCTGGTGTGGTGTAGTTGGCCTCAACCAGCAGCACAGGCCCTGGTGTGGTGAAGTTGGCCTCAGCCATAATCACAGGCCCTGGTGTGGTGAAGATGGCCTTGGCCAGGAGCAAAGGCACTCCTGTGGTGTAGATGGCCTAGGACGGAGCCACAGGCCATTGTCTGCAATGAATGGTCTACAATGTCGATGTTGGGTTTTTACTCTTTGTATACGGCGAAGATGGCCTTCCAAAAGACCCTGGTGCGGTGTAGTTGGCCTCAAACAGCAGCACAGGCCCTGTTGTGGTTTAGGTTGCCTCAGCAAGAAGCACAGGACCTGGTGTGGAGTAGTGGGCTCTGCCAGAAGCACTGGCCTTGGTGTGGTGAAGGTGGCTTCAGCCAGCAGCACAGGCCATGGTGTGGTGTAGTTGGGCTCAACAAGCAGCACAGGCCCTGGTGTGGTGTAGTTGCCTCAGCCAGAAGAAGAGCACTGTTGTGGTGCAGATGGCCTCAGGCAGTGCCACAGGCCCTAGTCTGGTGTAATTGGCCTAAACCAGCAGCACAGGCCCTGGTGTGGTGAAGTTGGCCTTGGCCAGGAGCAAAGGCACTCCTGTGGTGTAGATGGCCTAGTACAGAGCCACAGTCCATTGTCTGCAGTGAATGGTCTACAATGTCGATGTTGGGTTTTTACTCTTTGTATACGGCGAAGATGGCATTCTAAAAGGCCCTGGTGCGGTGTAGTTGGCCTCAACCAGCAGCACAGGCCCTGGTGTGGTGAAGTTGGCCTCAGCCATAATCACATGCCCTTTTGTGGTGAAGATGGCCTCGGCCAGAAGCAAAGGCACTGGTGTGGTGAAGATGGCCTCAACCAGCCGCACAGGCCCTGGTGTGGTGTGGTTGGCCTCAACCAGCAGCTCAGGCACTGGTGTGGTGTAGTTCGCCTCAGCAATAATCACAGGCCCTGGTGTGGTGTAGTTGGCCTCAACCAGCAGCACAGGCCCTGGTGTGGTGTTGTCGCCTCGGCCATATTCACAGGCCATGGTGTGGTGTAGTTGCCCTCAGCCAGCAGCACAGGGCCTGGTGTGGTGTAGTCGTCTCGGCCAGAAGCAGAGCACTGGTGTGGTGAAGATGGCCTCAACAAGCAGCACAGGCCCTGGTGTGGTGTAGTTGGCCTCAACCAGGAGCACAGGCCCTGGTGTGGTGTAGTTGGCCTCAGCCATAATCACAGGCCCTGGTGTGGTGAAGATGGCCTCGGCCAGAAGCAAAGGCACTCCTGTGGTGTAGATGGCCTAGGACAGAGCAACAGGCCATTGTCTGCAATGAAGGGTCTACAATGTCGATGTTGGGTTTTTACTCTTTGTATACGGCGAAGATGGCCTTCCAAAAGACCCTGGTGCGGTGTAGTTGGCCTCAAACAGCAGCACAGGCCCTGGTGTGGTGAAGTTGGGCGCAACAAGCAGCACAGGCCCTGGTGTGGAGTAGTGGGCTCTGCCAGAAGCACAGGCCTTGGTGTGGTGAAGGTGGCTTCAGCCAGCAGCACAGGCCATGGTGTGGTGTAGGTGGTCTCAGCAAGAAGCACAGTCCCTGGTGTGGTGTAGTCGCCTCGGCCAGAAGCATAGCACTATTGTGTTGTACATGGCCACAGCCAGTGCCATAGGCCCTGGTGTGGTGTAGTTGGGCACAAGAAGCAGCACCGGCCCTGATGTGGTGTAGTTGCCTCGGCCAGAAGAAGAGCACTGTTGTGGTGCAGATGGCCTCAGCCAGTGCCACAGGCCCTAGTCTGGTGTAGTTGGCCTCAACCAGCAGCACAGGCCCTGTTGTGGTTCATTTGGCCTCAGCCATAATCACAGGCCCTCGTGTGGTGAAGATGGCCACAGCCAGAGCCACAGGCCCTGGTGTGGTGTAGTTGGCCTCAACATGCAGCACAGGCCCTGGTGTGGTGAAGATGGGCGCAACAAGCAGCACAGGCCCTGGTGTGGTGAAGATGGCCTCGGCCAGAAGCAACGGCACTGGTGTGGTGAAGATGGCCTCAACAAGCAGCACAGGCCCTGGTGTGGTGTAGTTGGCCTCAACCAGCAGCACAGGCCCTGGTGTGGTGAAGTTGGCCTCAGCCATAATCACAGGCCCTGGTGTGGTGAAGATGGCCTTGGCCAGGAGCAAAGGCACTCCTGTGGTGTAGATGGCCTAGGACAGAGCCACAGGCCATTGTCTGCAATGAATGGTCTACAATGTCGATGTTGGGTTTTTACTCTTTGTATATGGCGAAGATGGCCTTCCAAAAGACCCTGGTGCGGTGTAGTTGGCCTCAAACAGCAGCACAGGCCCTGTTGTGGTTTAGGTTGCCTCAGCAAGAAGCACAGGACCTGGTGTGGAGTAGTGGGCTCTGCCAGAAGCACTGGCCTTGGTGTGGTGAAGGTGGCTTCAGCCAGCAGCACAGGCCATGGTGTGGTGTAGTTGGGCGCAACAAGCAGCACAGGCCCTGGTGTGGTGTAGTTGCCTCAGCCAGAAGAAGAGCACTGTTGTGGTGCAGATGGCCTCAGGCAGTGCCACAGGCCCTAGTCTGGTGTAGTTGGCCTAAACCAGCAGCACAGGCCCTGTTGTGGTGTATTTGGCCTCAGCCATAATCACAGGCCCTGGTGTGGTGAAGATGGCCACAGCCAGAGCCACAGGCCCTGGTGTGGTGTAGTTGGCCTCAACCAGCAGCACAGGCCCTGGTGTGGTGTAGTTGGCCTCAGCCATAATCACAGGCCCTGGTGTGGTGTAGTTGGCCTCAACCAGCAGCACAGGGCCTGGTGTGGTGTAGTCGTCTCGGTCAGAAGCAGAGCACTGGTGTGGTGAAGATGGCCACAGCCAGAGCCACAGGCCCTGGTGTGGTGTAGTTGGCCTCAACCAGCAGCACAGGCCCTGGTGTGGTGAAGTTGGCCTCAGCCATAATCACAGGCCCTGGTGTGGTGAAAATGGCCTCGGCCAGAAGCAAAGGCCCTGGTGTGGTGTAGTTCGCCTCAGCAATAATCACAGGCCCTGGTGTGGTGTAGTTGGCCTCAACCAGCAGCACAGGCCCTGGTGTGGTGTAGTCGCCTCGGCCATATTCACAGGCCATGGTGTGGTGTAGTTGGCCTCAGCCAGCAGCACAGGGCCTGGTGTGGTGTAGTCGTCTCGGCCAGAAGCAGAGCACTGGTGTGGTGAAGATGGCCACAGCCAGAGCCACAGGCTCTGGTGTGGTGTAGTTGGCCTCAACCAGCAGCACAGGCCCTGGTGTGGTGTAGTTGGCCTCAGCCATAATCACAGGCCCTGGTGTGGTGAAGATGGCCTTGGCCAGGAGCAAAGGCACTCCTGTGGTGTAGATGGCCTAGGACAGAGCCACAGGCCATTGTCTGCAATGAATGGTCTACAATGTCGATGTTGGGTTTTTACTCTTTGTATACGGCGAAGATGGCATTCCAAAAGGCCCTGGTGCGGTGTAGTTGGCCTCAACCAGCAGCACAGGCCCTGGTGTGGTGAAGTTGGCCTCAGCCATAATCGCAGGCCCTGGTTTGGTGAAGATGGCCTCGGCCAGAAGCAAAGGCACTGGTGTGGTGAAGATGGCCTCAACCAGCCGCACAGGCCCTGGTGTGGTGTAGTTGGCCTCAACCAGCAGCACAGGCCCTGGTGTGGTGTAGTTGGCCTCAACCAGCAGCTCAGGTCCTGGTGTGGTGTAGTTGGCCTCAGCAATAATCACAGGCCCTGGTGTGGTGTAGTTGGCCTCAACCAGCAGCACAGGCCTGGTGTGGTGTAGTTGGCCTCAACCAGCAGCACAGGCCCTGGTGTGGAGTAGTCGCCTCGGCCATAATCACAGGCCCTGGTGTGGTGTAGTTGGCCTCAGCCAGCAGCACAGGGCCTGGTGTGGTGTAGTCGTCTCGGCCAGAAGCAGAGCACTGGTGTGGTGAAGATGGCCACAGCCAGAGCCACAGGCCCTGGTGTGGTGTAGTTGGGCTCAACCAGCAGCACAGGCCCTGGTGTGGTGTAGTTGGCCTCAGCCATAATCACAGGCCCTGGTGTGGTGAAGATGGCCTCGGCCAGAAGCAAAGGCACTCCTGTGGTGTAGATGGCCTAGGACAGAGCCACAGGCCATTGTCTGCAATGAAGGGTCTACAATGTCGATGTTGGGTTTTTACTCTTTGTATACGGCGAAGATGGCCTTCCAAAAGACCCTGGTGCGGTGTAGTTGCCCTCAAATAGCAGCACAGGCCCTGTTGTGGTTTAGGTTGCCTCAGCAAGAAGCACAGGACCTGGTGTGGAGTAGTGGGCTCAGCCTCAAACAGCAGCACACTGTGGTGTAGTCGCCTCGGCCAGAAGCATAGCACTATTGTGTTGTACATGGCCACAGCCAGTGCCACGGGCCTTGGTGTGGTGTAGTTGGGCTCAACAAGCAGCACAGGCCCTGGTGTGGGGTAGTTGGCCTCGGCCTGAAGCACAGGCCTGGTGTGGTGTAGTTGGCCTCAACCAGCAGCACAGGCCCTGGTGTGGTGTAGTTGGCCTCAGCCATAATCACAGGCCCTGGTGTGGTGTAGTTGGCCTCAACCAGCAGCACAGGGCCTGGTGTGGTGTAGTCGTCTCGGCCAGAAGCAGAGCACTGGTGTGGTGAATATGGCCACAGCCAGAGCCACAGGCCCTGGTGTGGTGTAGTTGGCCTCAACCAGCAGCACAGGCCCTGGTGTGGTGAAGTTGGCCTCAGCCATAATCACAGGCCCTGGTGTGGTGAAAATGGCCTCGGCCAGAAGCAAAGGCCCTGGTGTGGTGTAGTTCGCCTCAGCAATAATCACAGGCCCTGGTGTGGTGTAGTTGGCCTCAACCAGCAGCACAGGCCCTGGTGTGGTGTAGTCGCCTCGGCCATATTCACAGGCCATGGTGTGGTGTAGTTGGCCTCAGCCAGCAGCACAGGGCCTGGTGTGGTGTAGTCGTCTCGGCCAGAAGCAGAGCACTGGTGTGGTGAAGATGGCCACAGCCAGAGCCACAGGCTCTGGTGTGGTGTAGTTGGCCTCAACCAGCAGCACAGGCCCTGGTGTGGTGTAGTTGGCCTCAGCCATAATCACAGGCCCTGGTGTGGTGAAGATGGCCTTGGCCAGGAGCAAAGGCACTCCTGTGGTGTAGATGGCCTAGGACAGAGCCACAGGCCATTGTCTGCAATGAATGGTCTACAATGTCGATGTTGGGTTTTTACTCTTTGTATACGGCGAAGATGGCATTCCAAAAGGCCCTGGTGCGGTGTAGTTGGCCTCAACCAGCAGCACAGGCCCTGGTGTGGTGTAGTTGGCCTCAACCAGCAGCTCAGGTCCTGGTGTGGTGTAGTTGGCCTCAGCAATAATCACAGGCCCTGGTGTGGTGTAGTTGGCCTCAACCAGCAGCACAGGCCTGGTGTGGTGTAGTTGGCCTCAACCAGCAGCACAGGCGCTGGTGTGGAGTAGTCGCCTCGGCCATAATCACAGGCCCTGGTGTGGTGTAGTTGGCCTCAGCCAGCAGCACAGGGCCTGGTGTGGTGTAGTCGTCTCGGCCAGAAGCAGAGCACTGGTGTGGTGAAGATGGCCACAGCCAGAGCCACAGGCCCTGGTGTGGTGTAGTTGGGCTCAACCAGCAGCACAGGCCCTGGTGTGGTGTAGTTGGCCTCAGCCATAATCACAGGCCCTGGTGTGGTGAAGATGGCCTCGGCCAGAAGCAAAGGCACTCCTGTGGTGTAGATGGCCTAGGACAGAGCCACAGGCCATTGTCTGCAATGAAGGGTCTACAATGTCGATGTTGGGTTTTTACTCTTTGTATACGGCGAAGATGGCCTTCCAAAAGACCCTGGTGCGGTGTAGTTGCCCTCAAATAGCAGCACAGGCCCTGTTGTAGTTTAGGTTGCCTCAGCAAGAAGCACAGGACCTGGTGTGGAGTAGTGGGCTCAGCCTCAAACAGCAGCACACTGTGGTGTAGTCGCCTCGGCCAGAAGCATAGCACTATTGTGTTGTACATGGCCACAGCCAGTGCCACGGGCCTTGGTGTGGTGTAGTTGGGCTCAACAAGCAGCACAGGCCCTGGTGTGGGGTAGTTGGCCTCGGCCTGAAGCACAGGCCTGGTGTGGTGTAGTTGGCCTCAACCAGCAGCACAGGCCCTGGTGTGGTGTACTTGGCCTCAGCCATAATCACAGGCCCTGGTGTGGTGTAGTTGGCCTCAACCAGCAGCACAGGGCCTGGTGTGGTGTAGTCGTCTCGGCCAGAAGCAGAGCACTGGTGTGGTGAATATGGCCACAGCCAGAGCCACAGGCCCTGGTGTGGTGTAGTTGGCCTCAACCAGCAGCACAGGCCCTGGTGTGGTGAAGTTGGCCTCAGCCATAATCACAGGCCCTGGTGTGGTGAAAATGGCCTCGGCCAGAAGCAAAGGCCCTGGTGTGGTGTAGTTCGCCTCAGCAATAATCACAGGCCCTGGTGTGGTGTAGTTGGCCTCAACCAGCAGCACAGGCCCTGGTGTGGTGTAGTCGCCTCGGCCATATTCACAGGCCATGGTGTGGTGTAGTTGGCCTCAGCCAGCAGCACAGGGCCTGGTGTGGTGTAGTCGTCTCGGCCAGAAGCAGAGCACTGGTGTGGTGAAGATGGTCACAGCCAGAGCCACAGGCTCTGGTGTGGTGTAGTTGGCCTCAACCAGCAGCACAGGCCCTGGTGTGGTGTACTTGGCCTCAGCCATAATCACAGGCCCTGGTGTGGTGTAGTTGGCCTCAACCAGCAGCACAGGGCCTGGTGTGGTGTAGTCGTCTCGGCCAGAAGCAGAGCACTTGTGTGGTGAATATGGCCACAGCCAGAGCCACAGGCCCTGGTGTGGTGTAGTTGGCCTCAACCAGCAGCACAGGCCCTGGTGTGGTGAAGTTGGCCTCAGCCATAATCACAGGCCCTGGTGTGGTGAAAATGGCCTCGGCCAGAAGCAAAGGCCCTGGTGTGGTGTAGTTCGCCTCAGCAATAATCACAGGCCCTGGTGTGGTGTAGTTGGCCTCAACCAGCAGCACAGGCCCTGGTGTGGTGTAGTCGCCTCGGCCATATTCACAGGCCATGGTGTGGTGTAGTTGGCCTCAGCCAGCAGCACAGGGCCTGGTGTGGTGTAGTCGTCTCGGCCAGAAGCAGAGCACTGGTGTGGTGAAGATGGCCACAGCCAGAGCCACAGGCTCTGGTGTGGTGTAGTTGGCCTCAACCAGCAGCACAGGCCCTGGTGTGGTGTAGTTGGCCTCAGCCATAATCACAGGCCCTGGTGTGGTGAAGATGGCCTTGGCCAGGAGCAAAGGCACTCCTGTGGTGTAGATGGCCTAGGACAGAGCCACAGGCCATTGTCTGCAATGAATGGTCTACAATGTCGATGTTGGGTTTTTACTCTTTGTATACGGCGAAGATGGCATTCCAAAAGGCCCTGGTGCGGTGTAGTTGGCCTCAACCAGCAGCACAGGCCCTGGTGTGGTGAAGTTGGCCTCAGCCATAATCGCAGGCCCTGGTGTGGTGAAGATGGCCTCGGCCAGAAGCAAAGGCACTGGTGTGGTGAAGATGGCCTCAACCAGCCGCACAGGCCCTGGTGTGGTGTAGTTGGCCTCAACCAGCAGCACAGGCCCTGGTGTGGTGTAGTTGGCCTCAACCAGCAGCTCAGGTCCTGGTGTGGTGTAGTTGGCCTCAGCAATAATCACAGGCCCTGGTGTGGTGTAGTTGGCCTCAACCAGCAGCACAGGCCTGGTGTGGTGTAGTTGGCCTCAACCAGCAGCACAGGCCCTGGTGTGGAGTAGTCGCCTCGGCCATAATCACAGGCCCTGGTGTGGTGTAGTTGGCCTCAGCCAGCAGCACAGGGCCTGGTGTGGTGTAGTCGTCTCGGCCAGAAGCAGAGCACTGGTGTGGTGAAGATGGCCACAGCCAGAGCCACAGGCCCTGGTGTGGTGTAGTTGGGCTCAACCAGCAGCACAGGCCCTGGTGTGGTGTAGTTGGCCTCAGCCATAATCACAGGCCCTGGTGTGGTGAAGATGGCCTCGGCCAGAAGCAAAGGCACTCCTGTGGTGTAGATGGCCTAGGACAGAGCCACAGGCCATTGTCTGCAATGAAGGGTCTACAATGTCGATGTTGGGTTTTTACTCTTTGTATACGGCGAAGATGGCCTTCCAAAAGACCCTGGTGCGGTGTAGTTGCCCTCAAACAGCAGCACAGGCCCTGTTGTGGTTTAGGTTGCCTCAGCAAGAAGCACAGGACCTGGTGTGGAGTAGTGGGCTCAGCCAGAAGCACTGGCCTTGGTGTGGTGTAGTTGGCCTCGGCCTGAAGCACAGGCCTGGTGTGGTGTAGTTGGCCTCAACAAGCAGCACAGGCCCTGGTGTGGGGTAGTTGGCCTCGGCCTGAAGCACAGGCCTGGTGTGGTGTAGTTGGCCTCAACCAGCAGCACAGGCCCTGGTGTGGTGTAGTTGGCCTCAGCCATAATCACAGGCCCTGGTGTGGTGTAGTTGGCCTCAGCCAGCAGCACGGGGCCTGGTGTGGTGTAGTCTCTCGGCCAGAAGCAGAGCACTGGTGTGGTGAAGATGGCCGCAGCCAGAGCCACAGGCCCTGGTGTGGTGTAGTTGGCGTCAGCCATAATCACAGGCCCTGGTGTGGTGAAGATGGCCTCGGCCAGAAGCAAAGGCACTCCTGTGGTGTAGATGGCCTAGGACAGAGCCACAGGCCATTGTCTGCAATGAAGGGTCTACAATGTCGATGTTGGGTTTTTACTCTTTGTATACGGCGAAGATGGCCTTCCAAAAGACCCTGGTGCGGTGTAGTTGGCCTCAAACAGCAGCACAGGCCCTGTTGTGGTTTAGGTTGCCTCAGCAAGAAGCACAGGACCTGGTGTGGAGTAGTGGGCTCAGCCTCAAACAGCAGCACACTGTGGTGTAGTCGCCTCGGCCAGAAGCATAGCACTATTGTGTTGTACATGGCCACAGCCAGTGCCACGGGCCTTGGTGTTGTGTAGTTGGGCTCAACAAGCAGCACAGGCCCTGGTGTGGGGTAGTTGGCCTCGGCCTGAAGCACAGGCCTGCTGTGGTGTAGTTGGCCTCAACCAGCAGCACAGGCCCTGGTGTGGTGTAGTTGGCCTCAGCCATAATCACAGGCCCTGGTGTGGTGTAGTTGGCCTCAACCAGCAGCACAGGGCCTGGTGTGGTGTAGTCGTCTCGGCCAGAAGCAGAGCACTGGTGTGGTGAAGATGGCCACAGCCAGAGCCACAGGCCCTGGTGTGGTGTAGTTGGCCTCAACCAGCAGCACAGGCCCTGGTGTGGTGAAGTTGGCCTCAGCCATAATCACAGGCCCTGGTGTGGTGAAAATGGCCTCGGCCAGAAGCAAAGGCCCTGGTGTGGTGTAGTTCGCCTCAGCAATAATCACAGGCCCTGGTGTGGTGTAGTTGGCCTCAACCAGCAGCACAGGCCCTGGTGTGGTGTAGTCGCCTCGGCCATATTCACAGGCCATGGTGTGGTGTAGTTGGCCTCAGCCAGCAGCACAGGGCCTGGTGTGGTGTAGTCGTCTCGGCCAGAAGCAGAGCACTGGTGTGGTGAAGATGGCCAAAGCCAGAGCCACAGGCCCTGGTGTGGTGTAGTTGGCCTCAACCAGCAGCACAGGCCCTGGTGTGGTGTAGTTGGCCTCAGCCATAATCACAGGCCCTGGTGTGGTGAAGATGGCCTCGGCCAGAAGCAAAGGCACTCCTGTGGTGTAGATGGCCTAGGACAGAGCCACAGGCCATTGTCTGCAATGAAGGGTCTAAAATGTCGATGTTGGGTTTTTACTCTTTGTATACGGCGAAGATGGCCTTCCAAAAGACCCTGGTGCGGTGTAGTTGCCCTCAAACAGCAGCACAGGCCCTGTTGTGGTTTAGGTTGCCTCAGCAAGAAGCACAGGACCTGGTGTGGAGTTGTGGGCTCAGCCAGAAGCACTGGCCTTGGTCTGGTGAAGGTGGCTTCAGCCAGCAGCACAAGCCATGGTGTGGTGTAGGTGGTCTCAGCAAGAAGCACAGGCCCTGGTGTGGTGTAGTTGGCCTCGGCCTGAAGCACAGGCCTGGTGTGGTGTAGTTGGCCTCAACAAGCAGCACAGGCCCTGGTGTGGGGTAGTTGGCCTCGGCCTGAAGCACAGGCCTGGTGTGGTGTACTTGGCCTCAACCAGCAGCACAGGCCCTGGTGTGGTGTAGTTGGCCTCAGCAAGAAGCACAGGCCCTGGTGTGGTGTAGTTGGCCTCAGCCAGCAGCACAGGGCCTGGTGTGGTGTAGTCGTCTCGGCCAGAAGCAGGCACTGGTGTGGTGAAGATGGCCTCAACAAGCAGCACAGGCCCTGGTGTGGGGAAGTTGGCCTCGGCCTGAAGCACAGGCCTGGTGTGGTGTAGTTGGCCTCAACAAGCAGCACAGGCCCTGGTGTGGGGTAGTTGGCCTCGGCCATAATCACAGGCCCTGGTGTGGTGAAGATGGCCTCGGCCAGAAGCAAAGGCACTCCTGTGGTGTAGATGGCCTAGGACAGAGCCACAGGCCATTGTCTGCAATGAAGGGTCTACAATGTCGATGTTGGGTTATTACTCTTTGTATACGGCGAAGATGGCCTTCCAAAAGACCCTGGTGCGGTGTAGTTGGCCTCAAACAGCAGCACCGGCCCTGTTGTTGTTTAGGTTGCCTCAGCAAGAAGCACAGGACCTGGTGTGGAGTAGTGGGCTCAGCCAGAAGCACAAGCCATGGTGTGGTGTAGGTGGTCTCAGCAAGAAGCACAGGCCCTGGTGTGGTGTAGTCGCCTCGGCCAGAAGCATAACACTATTGTGTTGTACATGGCCACAGCCAGTGCCACGGGCCTTGGTGTGGTGTAGTTGGGCTCAACAAGCAGCACAGGCCCTGGTGTGGGGTAGTTGGCCTCGGCCTGAAGCACAGGCCTGGTGTGGTGTAGTTGGCCTCAACCAGCAGCACAGGCCCTGGTGTGGTGTAGTTGGCCTCAGCCATACTCACAGGCCCTGGTGTGGTGTAGTTGGCCTCAGCCAGCAGCACAGGGCCTGGTGTGGTGTAGACGTCTCGGCCAGGAGCAGAGCACTGGTGTGGTGAAGATGGCCACAGCCAGAGCCACAGGCCCTGGTGTGGTGTAGTTGGCCTCAACCAGCAGCACAGGCCCTGGTGTGGTGAAGTTGGCCTCAGCCATAATCACAGACCCTGGTGTGGTGAAGATGGCCTCGGCCAGAAGCAAAGGCCCTGGTGTGGTGTAGTTCGCCTCAGCAATAATCACAGGCCCTTGTTTGGTGAAGATGGCCTTGGCCACAAGCAAAGGCACTCCTGTGGTGTAGATGGCCTAGTACAGAGCCACAAGCCATTGTCTGCAATGAATGGTCTACAATGTCGATGTTGGGTTTTTACTCTTTGTATACGGCGAAGATGGCATTCCAAAAGGCCCTGGTGCGGTGTAGTTGGCCTCAACCAGCAGCACGTGCCCTGGTGTTGTGAAGTTTGCCTCAGCCATAATCACAGGCCCTTTTGTGGTGAAGATGGCCTCGGCCAGAAGCAAAGGCACTGGTGTGGTGAAGATGGCCTCAACCAGCAGCACAGGCCCTGGTGTGGTGTAGTTGGCCTCAACCAGCAGCACAGGCCCTGGTGTGGTGTAGTCGCCTCGGCCATATTCACAGGCCATGGTGTGGTGTAGTTGGCCTCAGCCAGCAGTATAGGGCCTGGTGTGGTGTAGTCGTCTTGGCCAGAAGCAGAGCACTGGTGTGGTGAAGATGGCCACAGAGAGAGCCACAGGCCCTGGTGTGGTGTAGTTGGCCTCAACCAGCAGCACAGGCCCTGGTGTGGTGTAGTTGGCCTCAGCCATAATCACAGGCCCTGGTGTGGTCAAGATGGCTGAGGCCAGAAGCAAAGGCACTCCTGTGGTGTAGATGGCCTAGGACAGAGCCACAGGCCATTGTCAGCAATGAAGGGTCTACAATGTCGATGTTGGGTTTTTACTCTTTGTATACGGCGAAGATGGCCTTCCAAAAGACCCTGGTGCGGTGTAGTTGGCCTCAAACAGCAGCACAGGCCCTGTTGTGGTTTAGGTTGCCTCAGCAAGAAGCACAGGACCTGGTGTGGAGTAGTGGGCTCTGCCAGAAGCACTGGCCTTGGTGTGGTGAAGGTGGCTTCAGCCAGCAGCACAGGCCATGGTGTGGTGTAGTTGGGCTCAACAAGCAGCACAGGCCCTGGTGTGGTGTAGTTGCCTTAGCCAGAAGAAGAGCACTGTTGTGGTGCAGATGGCCTCAGGCAGTGCCACAGGCCCTAGTCTGGTGTAGTTGGCCTAAACCAGCAGCACAGGCCCTGTTGTGGTGTATTTGGCCTCAGCCATAATCACAGGCCCTGGTGTGGTGAAGATGGCCACAGCCAGAGCCACAGGCCCTGGTGTGGTGTAGTTGGCCTCAACCAGCAGCACAGGCCCTGGTGTGGTGTAGTCGCCTCGGCCAGAAGCATAGCACTATTGTGTTGTACATGGCCACAGCCAGTGCCACAGGCCCTGGTGTGGTGTAGTTGGGCTCAACAAGCAGCACAGGCCCTGGTGTGGTGTCGTTGCCTCGGCCAGAAGAAGAGCACTGTTGTGGTGCAGATGGCCTCAGCCAGTGCCACAGGCCCTAGTCTGGTGTAGTTGGCCTCAACCTGCAGCACAGGCCCTGTTGTGGTGTATTTGGCCTCAGCCATAATCACAGGCCCTGCTGTGGTGAAGATGGCCACAGCCAGAGCCACAGGCCCTGGTGTGGTGTAGCTGGCCTCAACATGCAGCACAGTCCCTGGTGTGGTGAAGATGGCCTCGGCCAGAAGCAACGGCACTGGTGTGGTGAAGATGGCCTCTACAAGCAGCACAGGCCTTGGTGTGGTGTAGTTGGCCTCAACAAGCAGCACAGGCCCTGGTGTGGTGAAGTTGGCCTCAGCCATAATCACAGGCCCTGGTGTGGTGAAGATGGCCTTGGCCAGGAGCAACGGCACTCCCGTGGTGTAGATGGCCTAGGAAGGAGCCACAGGCCATTGTCTGCAATGAATGGTCTACAATGTCGATGTTGGGTTTTTACTCTTTGTATACGGCGAAGATGGCATTCCAAAAGGCCCTGGTGTGGTGTAGTTGGCCTCATCGAGCAGCACAGGCCCTGGTGTGGTGTAGTTGGCCTCAGCCATAATCACAGGCCCTGGTGTGGTGAAGATGGCCTCGGCCAGAAGCAAAGGCACTCCTGCGGTGTAGATGGCCTAGGACAGAGCCACAGGCCATTGTCTGCAATGAAGGGTCTACAATGTCGATGTTGGGTTTTTACTCTTTGTATACGGCGAAGATGGCCTTCCAAAAGACCCTGGTGCGGTGTAGTTGCCCTCAAACAGCAGCACAGGCCCTGTTGTGGTTTAGGTTGCCTCAGCAAGAAGCACAGGACCTGGTGTGGAGTAGTGGGCCTCAGCCAGAAGCACTGGCCTTGGTGTGGTGTACTTGGCCTCGGCCTGAAGCACAGGCCTGGTGTGGTGTAGTTGGCCTCAACATGCAGCACAGGCCCTGGTGTGGGCTAGTTGGCCTCGGCCTGAAGCACAGGCCTGGTGTGGTGTAGTTGGCCTCAACCAGCAGCACAGGCCCTGGTGTGGTGTAGTTGGCCTCAGCCATAATCACAGGCCCTGGTGTGGTGTAGTTGGCCTCAGCCAGCAGCACAGGGCCTGGTGTGGTGAAGTTGGCCTCAGCCATAATCACAGGCCCTGGTGTGGTGAAAATGGCCTCGGCCAGAAGCAAAGGCCCTGGTGTGGTGTAGTTCGCCTCAGCAATAATCACAGGCCCTGGTGTGGTGTAGTTGGCCTCAACCAGCAGCAAAGGCCCTGGTGTGGTGTAGTTCGCCTCAGCAATAATCACAGGCCCTGGTGTGGTGTAGTTGGCCTCAACCAGCAGCACAGGCCCTGGTGTGGTGTAGTCGCCTCGGACATATTCACAGGCCATGGTGTGGTGTAGTTGGCCTCAGCCAGCAGCACAGGGCCTGGTGTGGTGTAGTCGTCTCGGCCAGAAGCAGAGCACTGGTGTGGTGAAGATGGCCACAGCCAGAGCCACAGGCTCTGGTGTGGTGTAGTTGGTCTCAACCAGCAGCACAGGCCCTGGTGTGGTGTAGTTGGCCTCAGCCATAATCACAGGCCCTGGTGTGGTGAAGATGGCCTTGGCCAGGAGCAAAGGCACTCCTGTGGTGTAGATGGCCTAGGACAGAGCCACAGGCCATTGTCTGCAATGAATGGTCTACAATGTCGATGTTGGGTTTTTACTCTTTGTATACGGCGAAGATGGCATTCCAAAAGGCCCTGGTGCGGTGTAGTTGGCCTCAACCAGCAGCACAGGCCCTGGTGTGGTGAAGTTGGCCTCAGCCATAATCGCAGGCCCTGGTGTGGTGAAGATGGCCTCGGCCAGAAGCAAAGGCACTGGAGTGGTGAAGATGGCCTCAACCAGCCGCACAGGCCCTGGTGTGGTGTAGTTGGCCTCAACCAGCAGCACAGGCCTGGTGTGGTGTAGTTGGCCTCAACCAGCAGCACAGGCCCTGGTGTGGAGTAGTCGCCTCGGCCATAATCACAGGCCTGGTGTGGTGTAGTTGGCCTCAGCCAGCAGCACAGGGCCTGGTGTGGTGTAGTCGTCTCGGCCAGAAGCAGAGCACTGGTGTGGTGAAGATGGCCACAGCCAGAGCCACAGGCCCTGGTGTGGTGTAGTTGGGCTCAACCAGCAGCACAGGCCCTGGTGTGGTGTAGTTGGCCTCAGCCATAATCACAGGCCCTGGTGTGGTGAAGATGGCCTCGGCCAGAAGCAAAGGCACTCCTGTGGTGTAGATGGCCTAGGACAGAGCCACAGGCCATTGTCTGCAATGAAGGGTCTACAATGTCGATGTTGGGTTTTTACTCTTTGTATACGGCGAAGATGGCCTTCCAAAAGACCCTGGTGCGGTGTAGTTGCCCTCAAACAGCAGCACAGGCCCTGTTGTGGTTTAGGTTGCCTCAGCAAGAAGCACAGGACCTGGTGTGGAGTAGTGGGCTCAGCCAGAAGCACTGGCCTTGGTGTGGTGTAGTTGGCCTCGGCCTGAAGCACAGGCCTGGTGTGGTGTAGTTGGCCTCAACAAGCAGCACAGGCCCTGGTGTGGGGTAGTTGGCCTCGGCCTGAAGCACAGGCCTGGTGTGGTGTAGTTGGCCTCAACCAGCAGCACAGGCCCTGGTGTGGTGTAGTTGGCCTCAGCCATAATCACAGGCCCTGGTGTGGTGTAGTTGGCCTCAGCCAGCAGCACAGGCCCTGGTGTGGTGTAGTCTCTCGGCCAGAAGCAGAGCACTGGTGTGGTGAAGATGGCCACAGCCAGAGCCACAGGCCCTGGTGTGGTGTAGTTGGCGTCAGCCATAATCACAGGCCCTGGTGTGGTGAAGATGGCCTCGGCCAGAAGCAAAGGCACTCCTGTGGTGTAGATGGCCTAGGACAGAGCCACAGGCCATTGTCTGCAATGAAGGGTCTACAATGTCGATGTTGGGTTTTTACTCTTTGTATACGGCGAAGATGGCCTTCCAAAAGACCCTGGTGCGGTGTAGTTGGCCTCATACAGCAGCACAGGCCCTGTTGTGGTTTAGGTTGCCTCAGCAAGAAGCACAGGACCTGGTGTGGAGTAGTGGGCTCAGCCTCAAACAGCAGCACACTGTGGTGTAGTCGCCTCGGCCAGAAGCATAGCACTATTGTGTTGTACATGGCCACAGCCAGTGCCACGGGCCTTGGTGTGGTGTAGTTGGGCTCAACAAGCAGCACAGGCCCTGGTGTGGGGTAGTTGGCCTCGGCCTGAAGCACAGGCCTGGTGTGGTGTAGTTGGCCTCAACCAGCAGCACAGGCCCTGGTGTGGTGTAGTTGGCCTCAGCCATAATCACAGGCCCTGGTGTGGTGTAGTTGGCCTCAACCAGCAGCACAGGCCCTGGTGTGGAGTAGTCGCCTCGGCCATAATCACAGGCCTGGTGTGGTGTAGTTGGCCTCAGCCAGCAGCACAGGGCCTGGTGTGGTGTAGTCGTCTCGGCCAGAAGCAGAGCACTGGTGTGGTGAAGATGGCCACAGCCAGAGCCACAGGCCCTGGTGTGGTGTAGTTGGGCTCAACCAGCAGCACAGGCCCTGGTGTGGTGTAGTTGGCCTCAGCCATAATCACAGGCCCTGGTGTGGTGAAGATGGCCTCGGCCAGAAGCAAAGGCACTCCTGTGGTGTAGATGGCCTAGGACAGAGCCACAGGCCATTGTCTGCAATGAAGGGTCTACAATGTCGATGTTGGGTTTTTACTCTTTGTATACGGCGAAGATGGCCTTCCAAAAGACCCTGGTGCGGTGTAGTTGCCCTCAAACAGCAGCACAGGCCCTGTTGTGGTTTAGGTTGCCTCAGCAAGAAGCACAGGACCTGGTGTGGAGTAGTGGGCTCAGCCAGAAGCACTGGCCTTGGTGTGGTGTAGTTGGCCTCGGCCTGAAGCACAGGCCTGGTGTGGTGTAGTTGGCCTCAACAAGCAGCACAGGCCCTGGTGTGGGGTAGTTGGCCTCGGCCTGAAGCACAGGCCTGGTGTGGTGTAGTTGGCCTCAACCAGCAGCACAGGCCCTGGTGTGGTGTAGTTGGCCTCAGCCATAATCACAGGCCCTGGTGTGGTGTAGTTGGCCTCAGCCAGCAGCACAGGCCCTGGTGTGGTGTAGTCTCTCGGCCAGAAGCAGAGCACTGGTGTGGTGAAGATGGCCACAGCCAGAGCCACAGGCCCTGGTGTGGTGTAGTTGGCGTCAGCCATAATCACAGGCCCTGGTGTGGTGAAGATGGCCTCGGCCAGAAGCAAAGGCACTCCTGTGGTGTAGATGGCCTAGGACAGAGCCACAGGCCATTGTCTGCAATGAAGGGTCTACAATGTCGATGTTGGGTTTTTACTCTTTGTATACGGCGAAGATGGCCTTCCAAAAGACCCTGGTGCGGTGTAGTTGGCCTCATACAGCAGCACAGGCCCTGTTGTGGTTTAGGTTGCCTCAGCAAGAAGCACAGGACCTGGTGTGGAGTAGTGGGCTCAGCCTCAAACAGCAGCACACTGTGGTGTAGTCGCCTCGGCCAGAAGCATAGCACTATTGTGTTGTACATGGCCACAGCCAGTGCCACGGGCCTTGGTGTGGTGTAGTTGGGCTCAACAAGCAGCACAGGCCCTGGTGTGGGGTAGTTGGCCTCGGCCTGAAGCACAGGCCTGGTGTGGTGTAGTTGGCCTCAACCAGCAGCACAGGCCCTGGTGTGGTGTAGTTGGCCTCAGCCATAATCACAGGCCCTGGTGTGGTGTAGTTGGCCTCAACCAGCAGCACAGGGCCTGGTGTGGTGTAGTCGTCTCGGCCAGAAGCAGAGCACTGGTGTGGTGAAGATGGCCACAGCCAGAGCCACAGGCCCTGGTGTGGTGTAGTTGGCCTCAACCAGCAGCACAGGCCCTGGTGTGGTGAAGTTGGCCTCAGCCATAATCACAGGCCCTGGTGTGGTGAAAATGGCCTCGGCCAGAAGCAAAGGCCCTGGTGTGGTGTAGTTCGCCTCAGCAATAATCACAGGCCCTGGTGTGGTGTAGTTGGCCTCAACCAGCAGCACAGGCCCTGGTGTGGTGTAGTCGCCTCGGCCATATTCACAGGCCATGGTGTGGTGTAGTTGGCCTCAGCCAGCAGCACAGGGCCTGGTGTGGTGTAGTCGTCTCGGCCAGAAGCAGAGCACTGGTGTGGTGAAGATGGCCAAAGCCAGAGCCACAGGCCCTGGTGTGGTGTAGTTGGCCTCAACCAGCAGCACAGGCCCTGGTGTGGTGTAGTTGGCCTCAGCCATAATCACAGGCCCTGGTGTGGTGAAGATGGCCTTGGCCAGGAGCAAAGGCACTCCTGTGGTGTAGATGGCCTAGGACAGAGCCACAGGCCATTGTCTGCAATGAATGGTCTACAGTGTCGATGTTGGGTTTTTACTCTTTGTATACGGCGAAGATGGCATTCCAAAAGGCCCTGGTGCGGTGTAGTTGGCCTCAACCAGCAGCACAGGCCCTGGTGTGGTGAAGTTGGCCTCAGCCATAATCGCAGGCCCTGGTGTGGTGAAGATGGCCTCGGCCAGAAGCAAAGGCACTGGTGTGGTGAAGATGGCCTCAACCAGCCGCACAGGCCCTGGTGTGGTGTAGTTGGCCTCAACCAGCAGCACAGGCCCTGGTGTGGTGTAGTTGGCCTCAACCAGCAGCTCAGGTCCTGGTGTGGTGTAGTTGGCCTCAGCAATAATCACAGGCCCTGGTGTGGTGTAGTTGGCCTCAACCAGCAGCACAGGCCTGGTGTGGTGTAGTTGGCCTCAACCAGCAGCACAGGCCCTGGTGTGGTGTTGTCGCCTCGGCCATAATCACAGGCCCTGGTGTGGTGTAGTTGGCCTCAGCCAGCAGCACAGGGCCTGGTGTGGTGTAGTCGTCTCGGCCAGAAGCAGAGCACTGGTGTGGTGAAGATGGCCACAGCCAGAACCACAGGCCCTGGTGTGGTGTAGTTGGGCTCAACCAGCAGCACAGGCCCTGGTGTGGTGTAGTTGGCCTCAAACAGCAGCACAGGCCCTGTTGTGGTTTAGGTTGCCTCAGCAAGAAGCACAGGACCTGGTGTGAAGTAGTGGGCTCAGCCAGAAGCACTGGCCTTGGTCTGGTGAAGGTGGCTTCAGCCAGCAGCACAAGCCATGGTGTGGTGTAGGTGGTCTCAGCAAGAAGCACAGGCGCTGGTGTGGTGTAGTTGGCCTCAGCCATAATCACAGGCCCTGGTGTGGTGAAGATGGCCTTGGCCAGGAGCAAAGGCACTCCTGTGGTGTAGATGGCCTAGGACAGAGCCACAGGCCATTGTCTGCAATGAATGGTCTACAATGTCGATGTTGGGTTTTTACTCTTTGTATACGGCGAAGATGTCATTCCAAAAGGCCCTGGTGCGGTGTAGTTGGCCTCAACCAGCAGCACAGGCCCTGGTGTGGTGAAGTTGGCCTCAGCCATAATCGCAGGCCCTGGTGTGGTGAAGATGGCCTCGGCCAGAAGCAAAGGCACTGGAGTGGTGAAGATGGCCTCAACCAGCCGCACAGGCCCTGGTGTGGTGTAGTTGGCCTCAACCAGCAGCACAGGCCTGGTGTGGTGTAGTTGGCCTCAACCAGCAGCACAGGCCCTGGTGTGGAGTAGTCGCCTCGGCCATAATCACAGGCCCTGGTGTGGTGTAGTTGGCCTCAGCCAGCAGCACAGGGCCTGGTGTGGTGTAGTCGTCTCGGCCAGAAGCAGAGCACTGGTGTGGTGAAGATGGCCACAGCCAGAGCCACAGGCCCTGGTGTGGTGTAGTTGGGCTCAACCAGCAGCACAGGCCCTGGTGTGGTGTAGTTGGCCTCAGCCATAATCACAGGCCCTGGTGTGGTGAAGATGGCCTCGGCCAGAAGCAAAGGCACTCCTGTGGTGTCGATGGCCTAGGACAGAGCCACAGGCCATTGTCTGCAATGAAGGGTCTACAATGTCGATGTTGGGTTTTTACTCTTTGTATACGGCGAAGATGGCCTTCCAAAAGACCCTGGTGCGGTGTAGTTGCCCTCAAACAGCAGCACAGGCCCTGTTGTGGTTTAGGTTGCCTCAGCAAGAAGCACAGGACCTGGTGTGGAGTAGTGGGCTCAGCCAGAAGCACTGGCCTTGGTGTGGTGTAGTTGGCCTCGGCCTGAAGCACAGGCCTGGTGTGGTGTAGTTGGCCTCAACAAGCAGCACAGGCCCTGGTGTGGGGTAGTTGGCCTCGGCCTGAAGCACAGGCCTGGTGTGGTGTAGTTGGCCTCAACCAGCAGCACAGGCCCTGGTGTGGTGTAGTTGGCCTCAGCCATAATCACAGGCCCTGGTGTGGTGTAGTTGGCCTCAGCCAGCAGCACAGGGCCTGGTGTGGTGTAGTCTCTCGGCCAGAAGCAGAGCACTGGTGTGGTGAAGATGGCCACAGCCAGAGCCACAGGCCCTGGTGTGGTGTAGTTGGCGTCAGCCATAATCACAGGCCCTGGTGTGGTGAAGATGGCCTCGGCCAGAAGCAAAGGCACTCCTGTGGTGTAGATGGCCTAGGACAGAGCCACAGGCCATTGTCTGCAATGAAGGGTCTACAATGTCGATGTTGGGTTTTTACTCTTTGTATACGGCGAAGATGGCCTTCCAAAAGACCCTGGTGCGGTGTAGTTGGCCTCAAACAGCAGCACAGGCCCTGTTGTGGTTTAGGTTGCCTCAGCAAGAAGCACAGGACCTGGTGTGGAGTAGTGGGCTCAGCCTCAAACAGCAGCACACTGTGGTGTAGTCGCCTCGGCCAGAAGCATAGCACTATTGTGTTGTACATGGCCACAGCCAGTGCCACGGGCCTTGGTGTGGTGTAGTTGGGCTCAACAAGCAGCACAGGCCCTGGTGTGGGGTAGTTGGCCTCGGCCTGAAGCACAGGCCTGGTGTGGTGTAGTTGGCCTCAACCAGCAGCACAGGCCCTGGTGTGGTGTAGTTGGCCTCAGCCATAATCACAGGCCCTGGTGTGGTGTAGTTGGCCTCAACCAGCAGCACAGGGCCTGGTGTGGTGTAGCCGTCTCGGCCAGAAGCAGAGCACTGGTGTGGTGAAGATGGCCACAGCCAGAGCCACAGGCCCTGGTGTGGTGTAGTTGGCCTCAACCAGCAGCACAGGCCCTGGTGTGGTGAAGTTGGCCTCAGCCATAATCACAGGCCCTGGTGTGGTGAAAATGGCCTCGGCCAGAAGCAAAGGCCCTGGTGTGGTGTAGTTCGCCTCAGCAATAATCACAGGCCCTGGTGTGGTGTAGTTGGCCTCAACCAGCAGCACAGGCCCTGGTGTGGTGTAGTCGCCTCGGCCATATTCACAGGCCATGGTGTGGTGTAGTTGGCCTCAGCCAGCAGCACAGGGCCTGGTGTGGTGTAGTCGTCTCGGCCAGAAGCAGAGCACTGGTGTGGTGAAGATGGCCAAAGCCAGAGCCACAGGCCCTGGTGTGGTGTAGTTGGCCTCAACCAGCAGCACAGGCCCTGGTGTGGTGTAGTTGGCCTCAGCCATAATCACAGGCCCTGGTGTGGTGAAGATGGCCTTGGCCAGGAGCAAAGGCACTCCTGTGGTGTAGATGGCCTAGGACAGAGCCACAGGCCATTGTCTGCAATGAATGGTCTACAGTGTCGATGTTGGGTTTTTACTCTTTGTATACGGCGAAGATGGCATTCCAAAAGGCCCTGGTGCGGTGTAGTTGGCCTCAACCAGCAGCACAGGCCCTGGTGTGGTGAAGTTGGCCTCAGCCATAATCGCAGGCCCTGGTGTGGTGAAGATGGCCTCGGCCAGAAGCAAAGGCACTGGTGTGGTGAAGATGGCCTCAACCAGCCGCACAGGCCCTGGTGTGGTGTAGTTGGCCTCAACCAGCAGCACAGGCCCTGGTGTGGTGTAGTTGGCCTCAACCAGCAGCTCAGGTCCTGGTGTGGTGTAGTTGGCCTCAGCAATAATCACAGGCCCTGGTGTGGTGTAGTTGGCCTCAACCAGCAGCACAGGCCTGGTGTGGTGTAGTTGGCCTCAACCAGCAGCACAGGCCCTGGTGTGGTGTTGTCGCCTCGGCCATAATCACAGGCCCTGGTGTGGTGTAGTTGGCCTCAGCCTGCAGCACAGGGCCTGGTGTGGTGTAGTCGTCTCGGCCAGAAGCAGAGCACTGGTGTGGTGAAGATGGCCACAGCCAGAACCACAGGCCCTGGTGTGGTGTAGTTGGGCTCAACCAGCAGCACAGGCCCTGGTGTGGTGTAGTTGGCCTCAAACAGCAGCACAGGCCCTGTTGTGGTTTAGGTTGCCTCAGCAAGAAGCACAGGACCTGGTGTGAAGTAGTGGGCTCAGCCAGAAGCACTGGCCTTGGTCTGGTGAAGGTGGCTTCAGCCAGCAGCACAAGCCATGGTGTGGTGTAGGTGGTCTCAGCAAGAAGCACATGCGCTGGTGTGGTGTAGTTGGCCTCGGCCTGAAGCACAGGCCTGCTGTGGTGTAGTTGGCCTCAACAAGCAGCACAGGCCCTGGTGTGGGGTAGTTGGACTCGGCCTGAAGCACAGGCCTGGTGTGGTGTAGTTGGCCTCAACCAGCAGCACAGGCCCTGGTGTGGTGTAGTTGGCCTCAGCCATAATCACAGGCCCTGGTGTGGTGTAGTTGGCCTCAGCCAGCAGCACAGGGCCTGGTGTGGTGTAGTCGTCTCGGCCAGAAGCACAGGCCTGGTGTGGTGTAGTTGGCCTCAACAAGCAGCACATGCCCTGGTGTGGGGTAGTTGGCCTCGGCCATAATCACAGGCCCTGGTGTGGTGAAGATGGCCTCGGCCAGAAGCAAAGGCACTCCTGTGGTGTAGATGGCCTAGGACAGAGCCACAGGCCATTGTCTGCAATGAAGGGTCTACAATGTCGATGTTGGGTTTTTACTCTTTGTATACGGCGAAGATGGCCTTCCAAAAGACCCTGGTGCGGTGTAGTTGGCCTCAAACAGCAGCACAGGCCCTGTTGTTGTTTAGGTTGCCTCAGCAAGAAGCACAGGACCTGGTGTGGAGTAGTGGGCTCAGCCAGAAGCACAAGCCATGGTGTGGTGTAGGTGGTCTCAGCAAGAAGCACAGGCCCTGGTGTGGTGTAATCGCCTTGGCCAGAAGCATAACACTATTGTGTTGTACATGGCCACAGCCAGTGCCACGGGCCTTGGTGTGGTGTAGTTGGGCTCAACAAGCAGCACAGGCCCTGGTGTGGGGTAGTTGGCCTCGGCCTGAAGCACAGGCCTGGTGTGGTGTAGTTGGCCTCAACCAGCAGCAAAGCCCCTGGTGTGGTGTAGTTGGCCTCAGCCATAATCACAGGCCCTGGTGTGGTGTAGTTGGCCTCAGCCAGCAGCACAGGGCCTGGTGTGGTGTAGACGTCTCGGCAAGGAGCAGATCACTGGTGTGGTGAAGATGGCCACAGCCAGAGCCACAGGCCCTGGTGTGGTGTAGTTGGCCTCAACCAGCAGCACAGGCCCTGTTGTGGTGAAGTTGGCCTCAGCCATAATCACAGGCCCTGGTGTGGTGAAGATGGCCTCGGCCAGAAGCAAAGGCCCTGGTGTGGTGTAGTTCGCCTCAGCAATAATCACAGGCCCTGGTTTGGTGAAGATGGCCTTGGCCACAAGCAAAGGCACTCCTGTGGTGTAGATGGCCTAGTACAGAGCCACAAGCCATTGTCTGCAATGAATGGTCTACAATGTCGATGTTGGGTTTTTACTCTTTGTATACGGCGAAGATGGCATTCCAAAAGGCCCTGGTGCGGTGTAGTTGGCCTCAACCAGCAGCACGTGCCATGGTGTGGTGAAGTTGGCCTCAGCCATAATCACAGGCCCTTTTGTGGTGAAGATGGCCTCGGCCAGAAGCAAAGGCACTGGTGTGGTGAAGATGGCCTCAACCAGCAGCACAGGCCCTGGTGTGGTGTAGTT
This sequence comes from Pelmatolapia mariae, assembly GCF_036321145.2. Lineage (NCBI taxonomy): Eukaryota > Metazoa > Chordata > Actinopteri > Cichliformes > Cichlidae > Pelmatolapia > Pelmatolapia mariae. Next base: position 11,637,514 of record NC_086233.1, on the reverse strand, counting down.
GGCCTCAACCAGCAGCACAGGCCCTGGTGTGGTGTAGTCGCCTCGGCCATATTCACAGGCCATGGTGTGGTGTAGTTGGCCTCAGCCAGCAGTACAGGGCCTGGTGTGGTGTAGTCGTCTCGGCCAGAAGCAGAGCACTGGTGTGGTGAAGATGGCCACAGCCAGAGCCACAGGCCCTGGTGTGGTGTAGTTGGCCTCAACCAGCAGCACAGGCCCTGGTGTGGTGTAGTTGGCCTCAGCCATAATCACAGGCCCTGGTGTGGTCAAGATGGCTGAGGCCAGAATCAAAGGCACTCCTGTGGTGTAGATGGCCTAGGACAGAGCCACAGGCCATTGTCTGCAATGAAGGGTCTACAATGTCGATGTTGGGTTTTTACTCTTTGTATACGGCGAAGATGGCATTCCAAAAGGCCCTGGTGCGGTGTAGTTGGCCTCAACCAGCAGCACAGGCCCTGGTGTGGTGAAGTTGGCCTCAGCCATAATCACATGCCCTTTTGTGGTGAAGATGGCCTCGGGCAGAAGCAAAGGCACTGGTGTGGTGAAGATGGCCTCAACCAGCCGAACAGGCCCTGGTGTGGTGTAGTTGGCCTCAACCAGCAGCACAGGCCCTGGTGTGGTGTGGTTGGCCTCAACCAGCAGCTCAGGCCCTGGTGTGGTGTAGTTGGCCTCAACCAGCAGCACAGGCCCTGGTGTGGTGTAGTCGCCTCGGCCATATTCACAGGCCATGGTGTGGTGTAGTTGGCCTCAGCCAGCAGCACAGGGCCTGGTGTGGTGTAGTCGTCTCGGCCAGAAGCAGAGCACTGGTGTGGTGAAGATGGCCACAGCCAGAGCCACCGGCCCTGGTGTGGTGTAGTTGGCCTCAACCAGCAGCACAGGCCCTGGTGTGGTGTAGTTGGCATCAGCCATAATCACAGGCCCTGGTGTGGTGAAGATGGCCTCGGCCAGAAGCAAAGGCACTCCTGTGGTGTAGATGGCCTAGGACAGAGCCACAGGCCATTGTCTGCAATGAAGGGTCTACAATGTCGATGTTGGGTTTTTACTCTTTATATACGGCGAAGATGGCCTTCCAAAAGACCCTGGTGCGGTGTAGTTGGCCTCAAACAGCAGCACAGGCCCTGGTGTGGTGAAGTTGGGCGCAACAAGCAGCACAGGCCCTGGTGTGGAGTAGTGGGCTCTGCCAGAAGCACAGGCCTTGGTGTGGTGAAGGTGGCTTCAGCCAGCAGCACAGGCCATGGTGTGGTGTAGGTGGTCTCAGCAAGAAGCACAGTCCCTGGTGTGGTGTAGTCGCCTCGGCCAGAAGCATAGCACTATTGTGTTGTACATGGCCACAGCCAGTGCCACAGGCCCTGGTGTGGTGTAGTTGGGCACAACAAGCAGCACCGGCCCTGATGTGGTGTAGTTGCCTCGGCCAGAAGAAGAGCACTGTTGTGGTGCAGATGGCCTCAGCCAGTGCCACAGGCCCTAGTCTGGTGTAGTTGGCCTCAACCAGCAGCACAGGCCCTGTTGTGGTTCATTTGGCCTCAGCCATAATCACAGGCCCTCGTGTGGTGAAGATGGCCACAGCCAGAGCCACAGGCCCTGGTGTGGTGTAGTTGGCCGCAACATGCAGCACAGGCCCTGGTGTGGTGAAGATGGGCGCAACAAGCAGCACAGGCCCTGGTGTGGTGAAGATGGCCTCGGCCAGAAGCAACGGCACTGGTGTGGTGAAGATGGCCTCAACAAGCAGCACAGGCCCTGGTGTGGTGTAGTTGGCCTCAACCAGCAGCACAGGCCCTGGTGTGGTGAAGTTGGCCTCAGCCATAATCACAGGCCCTGGTGTGGTGAAGATGGCCTTGGCCAGGAGCAAAGGCACTCCTGTGGTGTAGATGGCCTAGGACAGAGCCACAGGCCATTGTCTGCAATGAATGGTCTACAATGTCGATGTTGGGTTTTTACTCTTTGTATACGGCGAAGATGGCCTTCCAAAAGACCCTGGTGCGGTGTAGTTGGCCTCAAACAGCAGCACAGGCCCTGTTGTGGTTTAGGTTGCCTCAGCAAGAAGCACAGGACCTAGTGTGGAGTAGTGGGCTCTGCCAGAAGCACTGGCCTTGGTGTGGTGAAGGTGGCTTCAGCCAGCAGCACAGGCCATGGTGTGGTGTAGTTGGGCTCAACAAGCAGCACAGGCCCTGGTGTGGTGTAGTTGCCTCAGCCAGAAGAAGAGCACTGTTGTGGTGCAGATGGCCTCAGCCAGTGCCACAGGCCCTAGTCTGGTGTAGTTGGCCTAAACCAGCAGCACAGGCCCTGTTGTGGTGTATTTGGCCTCAGCCATAATCACAGGCCCTGGTGTGGTGAAGATGGCCACAGCCAGAGCCACAGGCCCTGGTGTGGTGTACTTGGCCTCAACATGCAGCACAGGCCCTGGTGTGGTGAAGTTGGGCGCAACAAGCAGCACAGGCCCTGGTGTGGTGAAGATGGCCTCGGCCAGAAGCAACGGCACTGGTGTGGTGAAGTTGGCCTCAACAAGCAGCACAGGCCCTGGTGTGGTGTAGTTGGCCTCAACCAGCAGCACAGGCCCTGGTGTGGTGAAGTTGGCCTTGGCCAGGAGCAAAGGCACTCCTGTGGTGTAGATGGCCTACTACAGAGCCACAGTCCATTGTCTGCAGTGAATGGTCTACAATGTCGATGTTGGGTTTTTACTCTTTGTATACGGCGAAGATGGCATTCCAAAAGGCCCTGGTGCGGTGTAGTTGGCCTCAACCAGCAGCACAGGCCCTGGTGTGGTGAAGTTGGCCTCAGCCATAATCACATGCCCTTTTGTGGTGAAGATGGCCTCGGCCAGAAGCAAAGGCACTGGTGTGGTGAAGATGGCCTCAACCAGCCGCACAGGCCCTGGTGTGGTGAAGATGGCCTCAACAAGTAGCACAGGCCCTGGTGTGGTGTAGTTGGCCTCAACAAGAAGCACAGGCCCTGGTGTGGTGAAGTTGGCCTCAGCCATAATCACAGGCCCTGGTGTGGTGAAGATGGCCTTGGCCAGGAGCAAAGGCACTCCTGTGGTGTAAATGGCCTAGGACAGAGCCACAGGCCATTGTCTGCAATGAATGGTCTACAATGTCGATGTTGGGTTTTTACTCTTTGTATACGGCGAAGATGGCATTCCAAAAGGCCCTGGTGCGGTGTAGTTGGCCTCAACCAGCAGCACAGGCCCTGGTGTGGTGAAGTTGGCCTCGGCCATAAGCAAAGGCACTGGTGTGGTGAAGATGGCCTCAACCAGCCGCACAGGCCCTGGTGTGGTGTAGTGGGCCTCAACAAGCAGCACAGGCCCTGGTGTGGTGTAGTTGGCCTCAACCAGCAGCTCAGGTCCTGGTGTGGTGTAGTTGGCTTCAGCAATAATCACAGGCCCTGGTGTGGTGTAGTTGGCCTCAACCAGCAGCTCAGGTCCTGGTGTGGTGTAGTTGGCTTCAGCAATAATCACAGGCCCTGGTGTGGTGTAGTTGGCCTCAACCAGCAACACAGGCCTGGTGTGGTGTAGTTGGCCTCAACCAGCAGCACAGGCCCTGGTGTGGTGTAGTCGCCTCGGCCATAATCGCAGCCCCTGGTGTGGTGAAGATGGCCTCGGCCAGAAGCAAAGGCACTGGTGTGGTGAAGATGGCCTCAACCAGCCGCACAGGCCCTGGTGTGGTGTAGTTGGCCTCAAACAGCAGCACAGGCCCTGGTGTGGTGTAGTTGGCCTCAAACAGCAGCACAGGCACTGTTGTGGTTTAGGTTGCCTCTTCAAGAAGCACAGGACCTGGTGTGGAGTAGTGGGCTCAGCCAGAAGCACAAGCCATGGTGTGGTGTAGGTGGTCTCAGCAAGAAGCACAGGCCCTGGTGTGGTGTAGTCGCCTCGGCCAGAAGCATAGCACTATTGTGTTGTACATGGCCACAGCCAGTGCCACGGGCCTTGGTGTGGTGTAGTTGGGCTCAACAAGCAGCACAGGCCCTGGTGTGGGGTAGTTGGCCTCGGCCTGAAGCACAGGCCTGGTGTGGTGTAGTTGGCCTCAACCAGCAGCACAGGCCCTGGTGTGGTGTAGTTGGCCTCAGCCATAATCACAGGCCCTGGTGTGGTGTAGTTGGCCTCAACCAGCAGCTCAGGTCCTGGTGTGGTGTAGTTGGCCTCAGCAATAATCACAGGCCCTGGTGTGGTGTAGTTGGCCTCAACCAGCAACACAGGCCTGGTGTGGTGTAGTTGGCCTCAACCAGCAACACAGGCCCTGGTGTGGTGTTGTCGCCTCGACCATAATCGCAGGCCCTGCTGTGGTGAAGATGGCCTCGGCCAGAAGCAAAGGCACTGGTGTGGTGAAGATGGCCTCAACCAGCCGCACAGGCCCTGGTGTGGTGTAGTTGGCCTCAACTAGCAGCACAGGCCCTGGTGTGGTGTAGTTGGCCTCAACCAGGAGCTCAGGTCCTGGTGTGGTGTAGTTGGCCTCAGCAATAATCACAGGCCCTGGTGTGGTGTAGTTGGCCTCAACCAGCAGCACAGGCCCTGGTGTGGTGTAGTTGCCTCAGCCAGAAGAAGAGCACTGTTGTGGTGCAGATGGCCTCAGGCAGTGCCACAGGCCCTAGTCTGGTGTAGTTGGCCTAAACCAGCAGCACAGGCCCTGTTGTGGTGTATTTGGCCTCAGCCATAATCACAGGCCCTGGTGTGGTGAAGATGGCCACAGCCAGAGCCACAGGCCCTGGTGTGGTGTAGTTGGCCTCAACCAGCAGCACAGGCCCTGGTGTGGTGTAGTCGCCTCGGCCAGAAGCATAGCACTATTGTGTTGTACATGGCCACAGCCAGTGCCACAGGCCCTGGTGTGGTGTAGTTGGGCACAACAAGCAGCACCGGCCCTGATGTGGTGTAGTTGCCTCGGCCAGAAGAAGAGCACTGTTGTGGTGCAGATGGCCTCAGCCAGTGCCACAGGCCCTAGTCTGGTGTAGTTGGCCTCAACCAGCAGCACAGGCCCTGTTGTGGTTCATTTGGCCTCAGCCATAATCACAGGCCCTCGTGTGGTGAAGATGGCCACAGCCAGAGCCACAGGCCCTGGTGTGGTGTAGTTGGCCTCAACATGCAGCACAGGCCCTGGTGTGGTGAAGATGGGCGCAACAAGCAGCACAGGCCCTGGTGTGGTGAAGATGGCCTCGGCCAGAAGCAACGGCACTGGTGTGGTGAAGATGGCCTCAACAAGCAGCACAGGCCCTGGTGTGGTGTAGTTGGCCTCAACCAGCAGCACAGGCCCTGGTGTGGTGAAGTTGGCCTCAGCCATAATCACAGGCCCTGGTGTGGTGAAGATGGCCTTGGCCAGGAGCAAAGGCACTCCTGTGGTGTAGATGGCCTAGGACAGAGCCACAGGCCATTGTCTGCAATGAATGGTCTACAATGTCGATGTTGGGTTTTTACTCTTTGTATACGGCGAAGATGGCCTTCCAAAAGACCCTGGTGCGGTGTAGTTGGCCTCAAACAGCAGCACAGGCCCTGTTGTGGTTTAGGTTGCCTCAGCAAGAAGCACAGGACCTGGTGTGGAGTAGTGGGCTCTGCCAGAAGCACTGGCCTTGGTGTGGTGAAGGTGGCTTCAGCCAGCAGCACAGGCCATGGTGTGGTGTAGTTGGGCTCAACAAGCAGCACAGGCCCTGGTGTGGTGTAGTTGCCTCAGCCAGAAGAAGAGCACTGTTGTGGTGCAGATGGCCTCAGGCAGTGCCACAGGCCCTAGTCTGGTGTAGTTGGCCTAAACCAGCAGCACAGGCCCTGGTGTGGTGAAGTTGGCCTTGGCCAGGAGCAAAGGCACTCCTGTGGTGTAGATGGCCTAGTACAGAGCCACAGTCCATTGTCTGCAGTGAATGGTCTACAATGTCGATGTTGGGTTTTTACTCTTTGTATACGGCGAAGATGGCATTCCAAAAGGCCCTGGTGCGGTGTAGTTGGCCTCAACCAGCAGCACAGGCCCTGGTGTGGTGAAGTTGGCCTCAGCCATAATCACAGGCCCTTTTGTGGTGAAGATGGCCTCGGCCAGAAGCAAAGGCACTGGTGTGGTGAAGATGGCCTCAACCAGCCGCACAGGCCCTGGTGTGGTGTAGTTGGCCTCAACCAGCAGCACAGGCCCTGGTGTGGTGTGGTTGGCCTCAACCAGCAGCTCAGGCCCTGGTGTGGTGTAGTTGGCCTCAACCAGCAGCACAGGCCCTGGTGTGGTGTAGTCGCCTCGGCCATATTCACAGGCCATGGTGTGGTGTAGTTGGCCTCAGCCAGCAGCACAGGGCCTGGTGTGGTGTAGTCGTCTCGGCCAGAAGCAGAGCACTGGTGTGGTGAAGATGGCCACAGCCAGAGCCACCGGCCCTGGTGTGGTGTAGTTGGCCTCAACCAGCAGCACAGGCCCTGGTGTGGTGTAGTTGGCATCAGCCATAATCACAGGTCCTGGTGTGGTGAAGATGGCCTCGGCCAGAAGCAAAGGCACTCCTGTGGTGTAGATGGCCTAGGACAGAGCCACAGGCCATTGTCTGCAATGAAGGGTCTACAATGTCGATGTTGGGTTTTTACTCTTTGTATACGGCGAAGATGGCCTTCCAAAAGACCCTGGTGCGGTGTAGTTGGCCTCAAACAGCAGCACAGGCCTGGTGTGGTGAAGTTGGGCGCAACAAGCAGCACAGGCCCTGGTGTGGAGTAGTGGGCTCTGCCAGAAGCACAGGCCTTGGTGTGGTGAAGGTGGCTTCAGCCAGCAGCACAGGCCATGGTGTGGTGTAGGTGGTCTCAGCAAGAAGCACAGTCCCTGGTGTGGTGTAGTCGCCTCGGCCAGAAGCATAGCACTATTGTGTTGTACATGGCCACAGCCAGTGCCACAGGCCCTGGTGTGGTGTAGTTGGGCACAACAAGCAGCACCGGCCCTGATGTGGTGTAGTTGCCTCGGCCAGAAGAAGAGCACTGTTGTGGTGCAGATGGCCTCAGCCAGTGCCACAGGCCCTAGTCTGGTGTAGTTGGCCTCAACCAGCAGCACAGGCCCTGTTGTGGTTCATTTGGCCTCAGCCATAATCACAGGCCCTCGTGTGGTGAAGATGGCCACAGCCAGAGCCACAGGCCCTGGTGTGGTGTAGTTGGCCTCAACCAGCAGCACAGGGCCTGGTGTGGTGTAGTCGTCTCGGCCAGAAGCAGAGCACTGGTGTGGTGAAGATGGCCACAGCCAGAGCCACAGGCCCTGGTGTGGTGTAGTTGGCCTCAACCAGCAGCACAGGCCCTGGTGTGGTGAAGTTGGCCTCAGCCATAATCACAGGCCCTGGTGTGGTGAAAATGGCCTCCGCCAGAAGCAAAGGCCCTGGTGTGGTGTAGTTCGCCTCAGCAATAATCACAGGCCCTGGTGTGGTGTAGTTGGCCTCAACCAGCAGCACAGGCCCTGGTGTGGTGTAGTCGCCTCGGCCATATTCACAGGCCATGGTGTGGTGTAGTTGGCCTCAGCCAGCAGCACAGGGCCTGGTGTGGTGTAGTCGTCTCGGCCAGAAGCAGAGCACTGGTGTGGTGAAGATGGCCACAGCCAGAGCCACAGGCTCTGGTGTGGTGTAGTTGGCCTCAACCAGCAGCACAGGCCCTGGTGTGGTGTAGTTGGCCTCAGCCATAATCACAGGCCCTGGTGTGGTGAAGATGGCCTTGGCCAGGAGCAAAGGCACTCCTGTGGTGTAGATGGCCTAGGACAGAGCCACAGGCCATTGTCTGCAATGAATGGTCTACAATGTCGATGTTGGGTTTTTACTCTTTGTATACGGCGAAGATGGCATTCCAAAAGGCCCTGGTGCGGTGTAGTTGGCCTCAACCAGCAGCACAGGCCCTGGTGTGGTGAAGTTGGCCTCAGCCATAATCGCAGGCCCTGGTGTGGTGAAGATGGCCTCGGCCAGAAGCAAAGGCACTGGTGTGGTGAAGATGGCCTCAACCAGCCGCACAGGCCCTGGTGTGGTGTAGTTGGCCTCAACCAGCAGCACAGGCCCTGGTGTGGTGTATTTGGCCTCAACCAGCAGCTCAGGTCCTGGTGTGGTGTAGTTGGCCTCAGCAATAATCACAGGCCCTGGTGTGGTGTAGTTGGCCTCAACCAGCAGCACAGGCCTGGTGTGGTGTAGTTGGCCTCAACCAGCAGCACAGGCCCTGGTGTGGAGTAGTCGCCTCGGCCATAATCACAGGCCATGGTGTGGTGTAGTTGGCCTCAGCCAGCAGCACAGGGCCTGGTGTGGTGTAGTCGTCTCGGCCAGAAGCAGAGCACTGGTGTGGTGAAGATGGCCACAGCCAGAGCCACAGGCCCTGGTGTGGTGTAGTTGGGCTCAACCAGCAGCACAGGCCCTGGTGTGGTGTAGTTGGCCTCAGCCATAATCACAGGCCCTGGTGTGGTGAAGATGGCCTCGGCCAGAAGCAAAGGCACTCCTGTGGTGTAGATGGCCTAGGACAGAGCCACAGGCCATTGTCTGCAATGAAGGGTCTACAATGTCGATGTTGGGTTTTTACTCTTTGTATACGGCGAAGATGGCCTTCCAAAAGACCCTGGTGCGGTGTAGTTGCCCTCAAACAGCAGCACAGGCCCTGTTGTGGTTTAGGTTGCCTCAGCAAGAAGCACAGGACCTGGTGTGGAGTAGTGGGCTCAGCCAGAAGCACTGGCCTTGGTGTGGTGTAGTTGGCCTCAACCAGCAGCACAGGCCCTGGTGTGGTGTAGTCGCCTCGGCCATATTCACAGGCCATGGTGTGGTGTAGTTGGCCTCAGCCAGCAGCACAGGGCCTGGTGTGGTGTAGTCGTCTCGGCCAGAAGCAGAGCACTGGTGTGGTGAAGATGGCCACAGCCAGAGCCACAGGCTCTGGTGTGGTGTAGTTGGCCTCAACCAGCAGCACAGGCCCTGGTGTGGTGTAGTTGGCCTCAGCCATAATCACAGGCCCTGGTGTGGTGAAGATGGCCTTGGCCAGGAGCAAAGGCACTCCTGTGGTGTAGATGGCTTAGGACAGAGCCACAGGCCATTGTCTGCAATGAATGGTCTACAATGTCGATGTTGGGTTTTTACTCTTTGTATACGGCGAAGATGGCATTCCAAAAGACACTGGTGCGGTGTAGTTGGCCTCAACCAGCAGCACAGGCCCTGGTGTGGTGAAGTTGGCCTCAGCCATAATCGCAGGCCCTGGTGTGGTGAAGATGGCCTCGGCCAGAAGCAAAGGCACTGGTGTGGTGAAGATGGCCTCAACCAGCCGCACAGGCCCTGGTGTGGTGTAGTTGGCCTCAACCAGCAGCACAGGCCCTGGTGTGGTGTAGTTGGCCTCAACCAGCAGCTCAGGTCCTGGTGTGGTGTAGTTGGCCTCAGCAATAATCACAGGCCCTGGTGTGGTGTAGTTGGCCTCAACCAGCAGCACAGGCCATGGTGTGGTGTAGTTGGCCTCAACCAGCAGCACAGGCCCTGGTGTGGTGTTGTCGCCTCGGCCATAATCACAGGCCCTGGTGTGGTGTAGTTGGCCTCAGCCAGCAGCACAGGGCCTGGTGTGGTGTAGTCGTCTCGGCCAGAAGCAGAGCACTGGTGTGGTGAAGATGGCCACAGCCAGAGCCACAGGCCCTGGTGTGGTGTAGTTGGGCTCAACCAGCAGCACAGGCCCTGGTGTGGTGTAGTTGGCCTCAGCCATAATCACAGGCCCTGGTGTGGTGAAGATGGCCTCGGCCAGAAGCAAAGGCACTCCTGTGGTGTAGATGGCCTAGGACAGAGCCACAGGCCATTGTCTGCAATGAAGGGTCTACAATGTCGATGTTGGGTTTTTACTCTTTGTATACGGCGAAGATGGCCTTCCAAAAGACCCTGGTGCGGTGTAGTTGCCCTCAAACAGCAGCACAGGCCCTGTTGTGGTTTAGGTTGCCTCAGCAAGAAGCACAGGACCTGGTGTGGAGTAGTGGGCTCAGCCTCAAACAGCAGCACACTGTGGTGTAGTCGCCTCGGCCAGAAGCATAGCACTATTGTGTTGTACATGGCCACAGCCAGTGCCACGGGCCTTGGTGTGGTGTAGTTGGGCTCAACAAGCAGCACAGGCCCTGGTGTGGGGTAGTTGGCCTCGGCCTGAAGCACAGGCCTGGTGTGGTGTAGTTGGCCTCAACCAGCAGCACAGGCCCTGGTGTGGTGTAGTTGGCCTCAGCCATAATCACAGGCCCTGGTGTGGTGTAGTTGGCCTCAACCAGCAGCACAGGGCCTGGTGTGGTGTAGTCGTCTCGGCCAGAAGCAGAGCACTGGTGTGGTGAATATGGCCACAGCCAGAGCCACAGGCCCTGGTGTGGTGTAGTTGGCCTCAACCAGCAGCACAGGCCCTGGTGTGGTGAAGTTGGCCTCAGCCATAATCACAGGCCCTGGTGTGGTGAAAATGGCCTCGGCCAGAAGCAAAGGCCCTGGTGTGGTGTAGTTCGCCTCAGCAATAATCACAGGCCCTGGTGTGGTGTAGTTGGCCTCAACCAGCAGCACAGGCCCTGGTGTGGTGTAGTCGCCTCGGCCATATTCACAGGCCATGGTGTGGTGTAGTTGGCCTCAGCCAGCAGCACAGGGCCTGGTGTGGTGTAGTCGTCTCGGCCAGAAGCAGAGCACTGGTGTGGTGAAGATGGCCACAGACAGAGCCACAGGCTCTGGTGTGGTGTAGTTGGCCTCAACCAGCAGCACAGGCCCTGGTGTGGTGTAGTTGGCCTCAGCCATAATCACAGGCCCTGGTGTGGTGAAGAGGGCCTTGGCCAGGAGCAAAGGCACTCCTGTGGTGTAGATGGCCTAGGACAGAGCCACAGGCCATTGTCTGCAATGAATGGTCTACAATGTCGATGTTGGGTTTTTACTCTTTGTATACGGCGAAGATGGCATTCCAAAAGGCCCTGGTGCGGTGTAGTTGGCCTCAACCAGCAGCACAGGCCCTGGTGTGGTGAAGTTGGCCTCAGCCATAATCGCAGGCCCTGGTGTGGTGAAGATGGCCTCGGCCAGAAGCAAAGGCACTGGTGTGGTGAAGATGGCCTCAACCAGCCGCACAGGCCCTGGTGTGGTGTAGTTGGCCTCAACCAGCAGCACAGGCCCTGGTGTGGTGTAGTTGGCCTCAACCAGCAGCTCAGGTCCTGGTGTGGTGTAGTTGGCCTCAGCAATAATCACAGGCCCTGGTGTGGTGTAGTTGGCCTCAACCAGCAGCACAGGCCTGGTGTGGTGTAGTTGGCCTCAACCAGCAGCACAGGCCCTGGTGTGGAGTAGTCGCCTCGGCCATAATCACAGGCCCTGGTGTGGTGTAGTTGGCCTCAGCCAGCAGCACAGGGCCTGGTGTGGTGTAGTCGTCTCGGCCAGAAGCAGAGCACTGGTGTGGTGAAGATGGCCACAGCCAGAGCCACAGGCCCTGGTGTGGTGTAGTTGGGCTCAACCAGCAGCACAGGCCCTGGTGTGGTGTAGTTGGCCTCAGCCATAATCACAGGCCCTGGTGTGGTGAAGATGGCCTCGGCCAGAAGCAAAGGCACTCCTGTGGTGTAGATGGCCTAGGACAGAGCCACAGGCCATTGTCTGCAATGAAGGGTCTACAATGTCGATGTTGGGTTTTTACTCTTTGTATACGGCGAAGATGGCCTTCCAAAAGACCCTGGTGCGGTGTAGTTGCCCTCAAACAGCAGCACAGGCCCTGTTGTGGTTTAGGTTGCCTCAGCAAGAAGCACAGGACCTGGTGTGGAGTAGTGGGCTCAGCCTCAAACAGCAGCACACTGTGGTGTAGTCGCCTCGGCCAGAAGCATAGCACTATTGTGTTGTACATGGCCACAGCCAGTGCCACGGGCCTTGGTGTGGTGTAGTTGGGCTCAACAAGCAGCACAGGCCCTGGTGTGGGGTAGTTGGCCTCGGCCTGAAGCACAGGCCTGGTGTGGTGTAGTTGGCCTCAACCAGCAGCACAGGCCCTGGTGTGGTGTAGTTGGCCTCAGCCATAATCACAGGCCCTGGTGTGGTGTAGTTGGCCTCAACCAGCAGCACAGGGCCTGGTGTGGTGTAGTCGTCTCGGCCAGAAGCAGAGCACTGGTGTGGTGAATATGGCCACAGCCAGAGCCACAGGCCCTGGTGTGGTGTAGTTGGCCTCAACCAGCAGCACAGGCCCTGGTGTGGTGAAGTTGGCCTCAGCCATAATCACAGGCCCTGGTGTGGTGAAAATGGCCTCGGCCAGAAGCAAAGGCCCTGGTGTGGTGTAGTTCGCCTCAGCAATAATCACAGGCCCTGGTGTGGTGTAGTTGGCCTCAACCAGCAGCACAGGCCCTGGTGTGGTGTAGTCGCCTCGGCCATATTCACAGGCCATGGTGTGGTGTAGTTGGCCTCAGCCAGCAGCACAGGGCCTGGTGTGGTGTAGTCGTCTCGGCCAGAAGCAGAGCACTGGTGTGGTGAAGATGGCCACAGCCAGAGCCACAGGCTCTGGTGTGGTGTAGTTGGCCTCAACCAGCAGCACAGGCCCTGGTGTGGTGTAGTTGGCCTCAGCCATAATCACAGGCCCTGGTGTGGTGAAGAGGGCCTTGGCCAGGAGCAAAGGCACTCCTGTGGTGTAGATGGCCTAGGACAGAGCCACAGGCCATTGTCTGCAATGAATGGTCTACAATGTCGATGTTGGGTTTTTACTCTTTGTATACGGCGAAGATGGCATTCCAAAAGGCCCTGGTGCGGTGTAGTTGGCCTCAACCAGCAGCACAGGCCCTGGTGTGGTGAAGTTGGCCTCAGCCATAATCGCAGGCCCTGGTGTGGTGAAGATGGCCTCGGCCAGAAGCAAAGGCACTGGTGTGGTGAAGATGGCCTCAACCAGCCGCACAGGCCCTGGTGTGGTGTAGTTGGCCTCAACCAGCAGCACAGGCCCTGGTGTGGTGTAGTTGGCCTCAACCAGCAGCTCAGGTCCTGGTGTGGTGTAGTTGGCCTCAGCAATAATCACAGGCCCTGGTGTGGTGTAGTTGGCCTCAACCAGCAGCACAGGCCTGGTGTGGTGTAGTTGGCCTCAACCAGCAGCACAGGCCCTGGTGTGGAGTAGTCGCCTCGGCCATAATCACAGGCCCTGGTGTGGTGTAGTTGGCCTCAGCCAGCAGCACAGGGCCTGGTGTGGTGTAGTCGTCTCGGCCAGAAGCAGAGCACTGGTGTGGTGAAGATGGCCACAGCCAGAGCCACAGGCCCTGGTGTGGTGTAGTTGGGCTCAACCAGCAGCACAGGCCCTGGTGTGGTGTAGTTGGCCTCAGCCATAATCACAGGCCCTGGTGTGGTGAAGATGGCCTCGGCCAGAAGCAAAGGCACTCCTGTGGTGTAGATGGCCTAGGACAGAGCCACAGGCCATTGTCTGCAATGAAGGGTCTACAATGTCGATGTTGGGTTTTTACTCTTTGTATACGGCGAAGATGGCCTTCCAAAAGACCCTGGTGCGGTGTAGTTGCCCTCAAACAGCAGCACAGGCCCTGTTGTGGTTTAGGTTGCCTCAGCAAGATGCACAGGACCTGGTGTGGAGTAGTGGGCTCAGCCAGAAGCACTGGCCTTGGTGTGGTGTAGTTGGCCTCGGCCTGAAGCACAGGCCTGGTGTGGTGTAGTTGGCCTCAACAAGCAGCACAGGCCCTGGTGTGGGGTAGTTGGCCTCGGCCTGAAGCACAGGCCTGGTGTGGTGTAGTTGGCCTCAACCAGCAGCACAGGCCCTGGTGTGGTGTAGTTGGCCTCAGCCATAATCACAGGCCCTGGTGTGGTGTAGTTGGCCTCAGCCAGCAGCACGGGGCCTGGTGTGGTGTAGTCTCTCGGCCAGAAGCAGAGCACTGGTGTGGTGAAGATGGCCGCAGACAGAGCCACAGGCCCTGGTGTGGTGTAGTTGGCGTCAGCCATAATCACAGGCCCTGGTGTGGTGAAGATGGCCTCGGCCAGAAGCAAAGGCACTCCTGTGGTGTAGATGGCCTAGGACAGAGCCACAGGCCATTGTCTGCAATGAAGGGTCTACAATGTCGATGTTGGGTTTTTACTCTTTGTATACGGCGAAGATGGCCTTCCAAAAGACCCTGGTGCGGTGTAGTTGGCCTCAAACAGCAGCACAGGCCCTGTTGTGGTTTAGGTTGCCTCAGCAAGAAGCACAGGACCTGGTGTGGAGTAGTGGGCTCAGCCTCAAACAGCAGCACACTGTGGTGTAGTCGCCTCAGCCAGAAGCATAGCACTATTGTGTTGTACATGGCCACAGCCAGTGCCACGGGCCTTGGTGTTGTGTAGTTGGGCTCAACAAGCAGCACAGGCCCTGGTGTGGGGTAGTTGGCCTCGGCCTGAAGCACAGGCCTGCTGTGGTGTAGTTGGCCTCAACCAGCAGCACAGGCCCTGGTGTGGTGTAGTTGGCCTCAGCCATAATCACAGGCCCTGGTGTGGTGTAGTTGGCCTCAACCAGCAGCACAGGGCCTGGTGTGGTGTAGTCGTCTCGGCCAGAAGCAGAGCACTGGTGTGGTGAAGATGGCCACAGCCAGAGCCACAGGCCCTGGTGTGGTGTAGTTGGCCTCAACCAGCAGCACAGGCCCTGGTGTGGTGAAGTTGGCCTCAGCCATAATCACAGGCCCTGGTGTGGTGAAAATGGCCTCGGCCAGAAGCAAAGGCCCTGGTGTGGTGTAGTTCGCCTCAGCAATAATCACAGGCCCTGGTGTGGTGTAGTTGGCCTCAACCAGCAGCACAGGCCCTGGTGTGGTGTAGTCGCCTCGGCCATATTCACAGGCCATGGTGTGGTGTAGTTGGCCTCAGCCAGCAGCACAGGGCCTGGTGTGGTGTAGTCGTCTCGGCCAGAAGCAGAGCACTGGTGTGGTGAAGATGGCCAAAGCCAGAGCCACAGGCCCTGGTGTGGTGTAGTTGGCCTCAACCAGCAGCACAGGCCCTGGTGTGGTGTAGTTGGCCTCAGCCATAATCACAGGCCCTGGTGTGGTGAAGATGGCCTTGGCCAGGAGCAAAGGCACTCCTGTGGTGTAGATGGCCTAGGACAGAGCCACAGGCCATTGTCTGCAATGAATGGTCTACAATGTCGATGTTGGGTTTTTACTCTTTGTATACGGCGAAGATGGCATTCCAAAAGGCCCTGGTGCGGTGTAGTTGGCCTCAACCAGCAGCACAGGCCCTGGTGTGGTGAAGTTGTCCTCAGCCATAATCGCAGGCCCTGGTGTGGTGAAGATGGCCTCGGCCAGAAGCAAAGGCACTGGTGTGGTGAAGATGGCCTCAACCAGCCGCACAGGCCCTGGTGTGGTGTAGTTGGCCTCAACCAGCAGCACAGGCCCTGGTGTGGTGTAGTTGGCCTCAACCAGCAGCTCAGGTCCTGGTGTGGTGTAGTTGGCCTCAGCAATAATCACAGGCCCTGGTGTGGTGTAGTTGGCCTCAACCAGCAGCACAGGCCTGGTGTGGTGTAGTTGGCCTCAACCAGCAGCACAGGCCCTGGTGTGGTGTTGTCGCCTCGGCCATAATCACAGGCCCTGGTGTGGTGTAGTTGGCCTCAGCCAGCAGCACAGGGCCTGGTGTGGTGTAGTCGTCTCGGCCAGAAGCAGAGCACTGGTGTGGTGAAGATGGCCACAGCCAGAACCACAGGCCCTGGTGTGGTGTAGTTGGGCTCAACCAGCAGCACAGGCCCTGGTGTGGTGTAGTTGGCCTCAGCCATAATCACAGGCCCTGGTGTGGTGAAGATGGCCTCGGCCAGAAGCAAAGGCACTCCTGTGGTGTAGATGGCCTAGGACAGAGCCACAGGCCATTGTCTGCAATGAAGGGTCTACAATGTCGATGTTGGGTTTTTACTCTTTGTATACGGCGAAGATGGCCTTCCAAAAGACCCTGGTGCGGTGTAGTTGCCCTCAAACAGCAGCACAGGCCCTGTTGTGGTTTAGGTTGCCTCAGCAAGAAGCACAGGACCTGGTGTGGAGTAGTGGGCTCAGCCAGAAGCACTGGCCTTGGTCTGGTGAAGGTGGCTTCAGCCAGCAGCAAAAGCCATGGTGTGGTGTAGGTGGTCTCAGCAAGAAGCACAGGCCCTGGTGTGGTGTAGTTGGCCTCGGCCTGAAGCACAGGCCTGGTGTGGTGTAGTTGGCCTCAACAAGCAGCACAGGCCCTGGTGTGGGGTAGTTGGCCTCGGCCTGAAGCACAGGCCTGGTGTGGTGTACTTGGCCTCAACCAGCAGCACAGGCCCTGGTGTGGTGTAGTTGGCCTCAGCCATAATCACAGGCCCTGGTGTGGTGTAGTTGGCCTCAACCAGCAGCACAGGCCCTGGTGTGGTGTAGTTGGCCTCAACCAGCAGCTCAGGTCCTGGTGTGGTGTAGTTGGCCTCAGCAATAATCACAGGCCCTGGTGTGGTGTAGTTGGCCTCAACCAGCAGCACAGGCCTGGTGTGGTGTAGTTGGCCTCAACCAGCAGCACAGGCCCTGGTGTGGAGTAGTCGCCTCGGCCATAATCACAGGCCCTGGTGTGGTGTAGTTGGCCTCAGCCAGCAGCACAGGGCCTGGTGTGGTGTAGTCGTCTCGGCCAGAAGCAGAGCACTGGTGTGGTGAAGATGGCCACAGCCAGAGCCACAGGCCCTGGTGTGGTGTAGTTGGGCTCAACCAGCAGCACAGGCCCTGGTGTGGTGTAGTTGGCCTCAGCCATAATCACAGGCCCTGGTGTGGTGAAGATGGCCTCGGCCAGAAGCAAAGGCACTCCTGTGGTGTAGATGGCCTAGGACAGAGCCACAGGCCATTGTCTGCAATGAAGGGTCTACAATGTCGATGTTGGGTTTTTACTCTTTGTATACGGCGAAGATGGCCTTCCAAAAGACCCTGGTGCGGTGTAGTTGCCCTCAAACAGCAGCACAGGCCCTGTTGTGGTTTAGGTTGCCTCAGCAAGATGCACAGGACCTGGTGTGGAGTAGTGGGCTCAGCCAGAAGCACTGGCCTTGGTGTGGTGTAGTTGGCCTCGGCCTGAAGCACAGGCCTGGTGTGGTGTAGTTGGCCTCAACAAGCAGCACAGGCCCTGGTGTGGGGTAGTTGGCCTCGGCCTGAAGCACAGGCCTGGTGTGGTGTAGTTGGCCTCAACCAGCAGCACAGGCCCTGGTGTGGTGTAGTTGGCCTCAGCCATAATCACAGGCCCTGGTGTGGTGTAGTTGGCCTCAGCCAGCAGCACGGGGCCTGGTGTGGTGTAGTCTCTCGGCCAGAAGCAGAGCACTGGTGTGGTGAAGATGGCCGCAGACAGAGCCACAGGCCCTGGTGTGGTGTAGTTGGCGTCAGCCATAATCACAGGCCCTGGTGTGGTGAAGATGGCCTCGGCCAGAAGCAAAGGCACTCCTGTGGTGTAGATGGCCTAGGACAGAGCCACAGGCCATTGTCTGCAATGAAGGGTCTACAATGTCGATGTTGGGTTTTTACTCTTTGTATACGGCGAAGATGGCCTTCCAAAAGACCCTGGTGCGGTGTAGTTGGCCTCAAACAGCAGCACAGGCCCTGTTGTGGTTTAGGTTGCCTCAGCAAGAAGCACAGGACCTGGTGTGGAGTAGTGGGCTCAGCCTCAAACAGCAGCACACTGTGGTGTAGTCGCCTCAGCCAGAAGCATAGCACTATTGTGTTGTACATGGCCACAGCCAGTGCCACGGGCCTTGGTGTTGTGTAGTTGGGCTCAACAAGCAGCACAGGCCCTGGTGTGGGGTAGTTGGCCTCGGCCTGAAGCACAGGCCTGCTGTGGTGTAGTTGGCCTCAACCAGCAGCACAGGCCCTGGTGTGGTGTAGTTGGCCTCAGCCATAATCACAGGCCCTGGTGTGGTGTAGTTGGCCTCAACCAGCAGCACAGGGCCTGGTGTGGTGTAGTCGTCTCGGCCAGAAGCAGAGCACTGGTGTGGTGAAGATGGCCACAGCCAGAGCCACAGGCCCTGGTGTGGTGTAGTTGGCCTCAACCAGCAGCACAGGCCCTGGTGTGGTGAAGTTGGCCTCAGCCATAATCACAGGCCCTGGTGTGGTGAAAATGGCCTCGGCCAGAAGCAAAGGCCCTGGTGTGGTGTAGTTCGCCTCAGCAATAATCACAGGCCCTGGTGTGGTGTAGTTGGCCTCAACCAGCAGCACAGGCCCTGGTGTGGTGTAGTCGCCTCGGCCATATTCACAGGCCATGGTGTGGTGTAGTTGGCCTCAGCCAGCAGCACAGGGCCTGGTGTGGTGTAGTCGTCTCGGCCAGAAGCAGAGCACTGGTGTGGTGAAGATGGCCAAAGCCAGAGCCACAGGCCCTGGTGTGGTGTAGTTGGCCTCAACCAGCAGCACAGGCCCTGGTGTGGTGTAGTTGGCCTCAGCCATAATCACAGGCCCTGGTGTGGTGAAGATGGCCTTGGCCAGGAGCAAAGGCACTCCTGTGGTGTAGATGGCCTAGGACAGAGCCACAGGCCATTGTCTGCAATGAATGGTCTACAATGTCGATGTTGGGTTTTTACTCTTTGTATACGGCGAAGATGGCATTCCAAAAGGCCCTGGTGCGGTGTAGTTGGCCTCAACCAGCAGCACAGGCCCTGGTGTGGTGAAGTTGTCCTCAGCCATAATCGCAGGCCCTGGTGTGGTGAAGATGGCCTCGGCCAGAAGCAAAGGCACTGGTGTGGTGAAGATGGCCTCAACCAGCCGCACAGGCCCTGGTGTGGTGTAGTTGGCCTCAACCAGCAGCACAGGCCCTGGTGTGGTGTAGTTGGCCTCAACCAGCAGCTCAGGTCCTGGTGTGGTGTAGTTGGCCTCAGCAATAATCACAGGCCCTGGTGTGGTGTAGTTGGCCTCAACCAGCAGCACAGGCCTGGTGTGGTGTAGTTGGCCTCAACCAGCAGCACAGGCCCTGGTGTGGTGTTGTCGCCTCGGCCATAATCACAGGCCCTGGTGTGGTGTAGTTGGCCTCAGCCAGCAGCACAGGGCCTGGTGTGGTGTAGTCGTCTCGGCCAGAAGCAGAGCACTGGTGTGGTGAAGATGGCCACAGCCAGAACCACAGGCCCTGGTGTGGTGTAGTTGGGCTCAACCAGCAGCACAGGCCCTGGTGTGGTGTAGTTGGCCTCAGCCATAATCACAGGCCCTGGTGTGGTGAAGATGGCCTCGGCCAGAAGCAAAGGCACTCCTG
Source organism: Pelmatolapia mariae (assembly GCF_036321145.2). Lineage (NCBI taxonomy): Eukaryota > Metazoa > Chordata > Actinopteri > Cichliformes > Cichlidae > Pelmatolapia > Pelmatolapia mariae. The sequence continues at coordinate 11,618,479 of NC_086233.1, read as the reverse complement.
TGGTGTAGATGGCCTAGGACAGAGCCACAGGCCATTGTCTGCAATGAAGGGTCTACAATGTCGATGTTGGGTTTTTACTCTTTGTATACGGCGAAGATGGCCTTCCAAAAGACCCTGGTGCGGTGTAGTTGCCCTCAAACAGCAGCACAGGCCCTGTTGTGGTTTAGGTTGCCTCAGCAAGAAGCACAGGACCTGGTGTGGAGTAGTGGGCTCAGCCAGAAGCACTGGCCTTGGTCTGGTGAAGGTGGCTTCAGCCAGCAGCAAAAGCCATGGTGTGGTGTAGGTGGTCTCAGCAAGAAGCACAGGCCCTGGTGTGGTGTAGTTGGCCTCGGCCTGAAGCACAGGCCTGGTGTGGTGTAGTTGGCCTCAACAAGCAGCACAGGCCCTGGTGTGGGGTAGTTGGCCTCGGCCTGAAGCACAGGCCTGGTGTGGTGTACTTGGCCTCAACCAGCAGCACAGGCCCTGGTGTGGTGTAGTTGGCCTCAGCCATAATCACAGGCCCTGGTGTGGTGTAGTTGGCCTCAGCCAGCAGCACAGGGCCTGGTGTGGTGTAGTCGTCTCGGCCAGAAGCAGAGCACTGGTGTGGTGAAGATGGCCTCAACAAGCAGCACAGGCCTGGTGTGGTGTAGTTGGCCTCAACAAGCAGCACAGGCCCTGGTGTGGGGTAGTTGGCCTCGGCCATAATCACAGGCCCTGGTGTGGTGAAGATGGCCTCGGCCAGAAGCAAAGGCACTCCTGTGGTGTAGATGGCCTAGGACAGAGCCACAGGCCATTGTCTGCAATGAAGGGTCTACAATGTCGATGTTGGGTTATTACTCTTTGTATACGGCGAAGATGGCCTTCCAAAAGACCCTGGTGCGGTGTAGTTGGCCTCAAACAGCAGCACAGGCCCTGTTGTTGTTTAGGTTGCCTCAGCAAGAAGCACAGGACCTGGTGTGGAGTAGTGGGCTCAGCCAGAAGCACAAGCCATGGTGTGGTGTAGGTGGTCTCAGCAAGAAGCACAGGCCCTGGTGTGGTGTAGTCGCCTCGGCCAGAAGCATAACACTATTGTGTTGTACATGGCCACAGCCAGTGCCACGGGCCTTGGTGTGGTGTAGTTGGGCTCAACAAGCAGCACAGGCCCTGGTGTGGGGTAGTTGGCCTCGGCCTGAAGCACAGGCCTTGTGTGGTGTAGTTGGCCTCAACCAGCAGCACAGGCCCTGGTGTGGTGTAGTTGGCCTCAGCCATACTCACAGGCCCTGGTGTGGTGTAGTTGGCCTCAGCCAGCAGCACAGGGCCTGGTGTGGTGTAGACGTCTCGGCCAGGAGCAGAGCACTGGTGTGGTGAAGATGGCCACAGCCAGAGCCACAGGCTCTGGTGTGGTGTAGTTGGCCTCAACCAGCAGCACAGGCCCTGGTGTGGTGAAGTTGGCCTCAGCCATAATCACAGGCCCTGGTGTGGTGAAGATGGCCTTGGCCACAAGCAAAGGCACTCATGTGGTGTAGATGGCCTAGTACAGAGCCACAAGCCATTGTCTGCAATGAATTGTCTACAATGTCGATGTTGGGTTTTTACTCTTTGTATACGGCGAAGATGGCATTCCAAAAGGCCCTGGTGCGGTGTAGTTGGCCTCAACCAGCAGCACGTGCCCTGGTGTTGTGAAGTTGGCCTCAGCCATAATCACAGGCCCTTTTGTGGTGAAGATGGCCTCGGCCAGAAGCAAAGGCACTGGTGTGGTGAAGATGGCCTCAACCAGCAGCACAGGCCCTGGTGTGGTGTAGTCGCCTCGGCCATATTCACAGGCCATGGTGTGGTGTAGTTGGCCTCAGCCAGCAGTATAGGGCCTGGTGTGGTGTAGTCGTCTCGGCCAGAAGCATAGCACTGGTGTGGTGAAGATGGCCACAGCCAGAGCCACAGGCCCTGGTGTGGTGTAGTTGGCCTCAACCAGCAGCACAGGCCCTGGTGTGGTGTAGTTGGCCTCAGCCATAATCACAGGCCCTGGTGTGGTCAAGATGGCTGAGGCCAGAAGCAAAGGTACTCCTGTGGTGTAGATGGCCTAGGACAGAGCCACAGGCCATTGTCTGCAATGAAGGGTCTACAATGTCGATGTTGGGTTTTTACTCTTTGTATACGGCGAAGATGGCCTTCCAAAAGACCCTGGTGCGGTGTAGTTGGCCTCAAACAGCAGCACAGGCCCTGTTGTGGTTTAGGTTGCCTCAGCAAGAAGCACAGGACCTGGTGTGGAGTAGTGGGCTCAGCCTCAAACAGCAGCACACTGTGGTGTAGTCGCCTCGGCCAGAAGCATAGCACTATTGTGTTGTACATGGCCACAGCCAGTGCCACGGGCCTTGGTGTGGTGTAGTTGGGCTCAACAAGCAGCACAGGCCCTGGTGTGGGGTAGTTGGCCTCGGCCTGAAGCACAGGCCTGGTGTGGTGTAGTTGGCCTCAACCAGCAGCACAGGCCCTGGTGTGGTGTAGTTGGCCTCAGCCATAATCACAGGCCCTGGTGTGGTGTAGTTGGCCTCAACCAGCAGCACAGGGCCTGGTGTGGTGTAGTCGTCTCGGCCAGAAGCAGAGCACTGGTGTGGTGAAGATGGCCACAGCCAGAGCCACAGGCCCTGGTGTGGTGTAGTTGGCCTCAACCAGCAGCACAGGCCCTGGTGTGGTGAAGTTGGCCTCAGCCATAATCACAGGCCCTGGTGTGGTGAAAATGGCCTCGGCCAGAAGCAAAGGCCCTGGTGTGGTGTAGTTCGCCTCAGCAATAATCACAGGCCCTGGTGTGGTGTAGTTGGCCTCAACCAGCAGCACAGGCCCTGGTGTGGTGTAGTCGCCTCGGCCATATTCACAGGCCATGGTGTGGTGTAGTTGGCCTCAGCCAGCAGCACAGGGCCTGGTGTGGTGTAGTCGTCTCGGCCAGAAGCAGAGCACTGGTGTGGTGAAGATGGCCAAAGCCAGAGCCACAGGCCCTGGTGTGGTGTAGTTGGCCTCAACCAGCAGCACAGGCCCTGGTGTGGTGTAGTTGGCCTCAGCCATAATCACAGGCCCTGGTGTGGTGAAGATGGCCTTGGCCAGGAGCAAAGGCACTCCTGTGGTGTAGATGGCCTAGGACAGAGCCACAGGCCATTGTCTGCAATGAATGGTCTACAGTGTCGATGTTGGGTTTTTACTCTTTGTATACGGCGAAGATGGCATTCCAAAAGGCCCTGGTGCGGTGTAGTTGGCCTCAACCAGCAGCACAGGCCCTGGTGTGGTGAAGTTGGCCTCAGCCATAATCGCAGGCCCTGGTGTGGTGAAGATGGCCTCGGCCAGAAGCAAAGGCACTGGTGTGGTGAAGATGGCCTCAACCAGCCGCACAGGCCCTGGTGTGGTGTAGTTGGCCTTAACCAGCAGCACAGGCCCTGGTGTGGTGTAGTTGGCCTCAACCAGCAGCTCAGGTCCTGGTGTGGTGTAGTTGGCCTCAGCAATAATCACAGGCCCTGGTGTGGTGTAGTTGGCCTCAACCAGCAGCACAGGCCTGGTGTGGTGTAGTTGGCCTCAACCAGCAGCACAGGCCCTGGTGTGGTGTTGTCGCCTCGGCCATAATCACAGGCCCTGGTGTGGTGTAGTTGGCCTCAGCCAGCAGCACAGGGCCTGGTGTGGTGTAGTCGTCTCGGCCAGAAGCAGAGCACTGGTGTGGTGAAGATGGCCACAGCCAGAACCACAGGCCCTGGTGTGGTGTAGTTGGGCTCAACCAGCAGCACAGGCCCTGGTGTGGTGTAGTTGGCCTCAAACAGCAGCACAGGCCCTGTTGTGGTTTAGGTTGCCTCAGCAAGAAGCACAGGACCTGGTGTGAAGTAGTGGGCTCAGCCAGAAGCACTGGCCTTGGTCTGGTGAAGGTGGCTTCAGCCAGCAGCACAAGCCATGGTGTGGTGTAGGTGGTCTCAGCAAGAAGCACAGGCGCTGGTGTGGTGTAGTTGGCCTCGGCCTGAAGCACAGGCCTGCTGTGGTGTAGTTGGCCTCAACAAGCAGCACAGGCCCTGGTGTGGGGTAGTTGGCCTCGGCCTGAAGCACAGGCCTGGTGTGGTGTAGTTGGCCTCAAGCAGCAGCACAGGCCCTGGTGTGGTGTAGTTGGCCTCAGCCATAATCACAGGCCCTGGTGTGGTGTAGTTGGCCTCAGCCAGCAGCACAGGGCCTGGTGTGGTGTAGTCGTCTCGGCCAGAAGCACAGGCCTGGTGTGGTGTAGTTGGCCTCAACAAGCAGCACAGGCCCTGGTGTGGGGTAGTTGGCCTCGGCCATAATCACAGGCCCTGGTGTGGTGAAGATGGCCTCGGCCAGAAGCAAAGGCACTCCTGTGGTGTAGATGGCCTAGGACAGAGCCACAGGCCATTGTCTGCAATGAAGGGTCTACAATGTCGATGTTGGGTTTTTACTCTTTGTATACGGCGAAGATGGCCTTCCAAAAGACCCTGGTGCGGTGTAGTTGGCCTCAAACAGCAGCACAGGCCCTGTTGTTGTTTAGGTTGCCTCAGCAAGAAGCACAGGACCTGGTGTGGAGTAGTGGGCTCAGCCAGAAGCACAAGCCATGGTGTGGTGTAGGTGGTCTCAGCAAGAAGCACAGGCCCTGGTGTGGTGTAATCGCCTCGGCCAGAAGCATAACACTATTGTGTTGTACATGGCCACAGCCAGTGCCACGGGCCTTGGTGTGGTGTAGTTGGGCTCAACAAGCAGCACAGGCCCTGGTGTGGGGTAGTTGGCCTCGGCCTGAAGCACAGGCCTGGTGTGGTGTAGTTGGCCTCAACCAGCAGCAAAGGCCCTGGTGTGGTGTAGTTGGCCTCAGCCATAATCACAGGCCCTGGTGTGGTGTAGTTGGCCTCAGCCAGCAGCACAGGGCCTGGTGTGGTGTAGACGTCTCGACAGGAGCAGAGCACTGGTGTGGTGAAGATGGCCACAGCCAGAGCCACAGGCCCTGGTGTGGTGTAGTTGGCCTCAACCAGCAGCACAGGCCCTGTTGTGGTGAAGTTGGCCTCAGCCATAATCACAGGCCCTGGTGTGGTGAAGATGGCCTCGGCCAGAAGCAAAGGCCCTGGTGTGGTGTAGTTCGCCTCAGCAATAATCATAGGCCCTGGTTTGGTGAAGATGGCCTTGGCCACAAGCAAAGGCACTCCTGTGGTGTAGATGGCCTAGTACAGAGCCACAAGCCATTGTCTGCAATGAATGGTCTACAATGTCGATGTTGGGTTTTTACTCTTTGTATACGGCGAAGATGGCATTCCAAAAGGCCCTGGTGCGGTGTAGTTGGCCTCAACCAGCAGCACGTGCCCTGGTGTGGTGAAGTTGGCTTCAGCCATAATCACATGCCCTTTTGTGGTGAAGATGGCCTCGGCCAGAAGCAAAGGCACTGGTGTGGTGAAGATGGCCTCAACCAGCAGCACAGGCCCTGGTGTGGTGTAGTTGGCCTCAACCAGCAGCACAGGCCCTGGTGTGGTGTAGTCGCCTCGGCCATATTCACAGGCCATGGTGTGGTGTAGTTGGCCTCAGCCAGCAGTACAGGGCCTGGTGTGGTGTAGTCGTCTCGGCCAGAAGCAGAGCACTGGTGTGGTGAAGATGGCCACAGCCAGAGCCACAGGCCCTGGTGTGGTGTAGTTGGCCTCAACCAGCAGCACAGGCCCTGGTGTGGTGTAGTTGGCCTCAGCCATAATCACAGGCCCTGGTGTGGTCAAGATGGCTGAGGCCAGAATCAAAGGCACTCCTGTGGTGTAGATGGCCTAGGACAGAGCCACAGGCCATTGTCTGCAATGAAGGGTCTACAATGTCGATGTTGGGTTTTTACTCTTTGTATACGGCGAAGATGGCCTTCCAAAAGACCCTGGTGCGGTGTAGTTGGCCTCAAACAGCAGCACAGGCCCTGTTGTGGTTTAGGTTGCCTCAGCAAGAAGCACAGGACCTGGTGTGGAGTAGTGGGCTCTGCCAGAAGCACTGGCCTTGGTGTGGTGAAGGTGGCATCAGCCAGCAGCACAGGCCTTGGTGTGGTGTAGTTGGGCTCAACAAGCAGCACAGGCCCTGGTGTGGTGTAGTTGCCTCAGCCAGAAGAAGAGCACTGTTGTGGTGCAGATGGCCTCAGGCAGTGACACAGGCCCTAGTCTGGTGTAGTTGGCCTAAACCAGCAGCACAGGCCCTGTTGTGGTGTATTTGGCCTCAGCCATAATCACAGGCCCTGGTGTGGTGAAGATGGCCACAGCCAGAGCCACAGGCCCTGGTGTGGTGTAGTTGGCCTCAACCAGCAGCACAGGCCCTGGTGTGGTGTAGTCGCCTCGGCCAGAAGCATAGCACTATTGTGTTGTACATGGCCACAGCCAGTGCCACAGGCCCTGGTGTGGTGTAGTTGGGCACAACAAGCAGCACCGGCCCTGATGTGGTGTAGTTGCCTCGGCCAGAAGAAGAGCACTGTTGTGGTGCAGATGGCCTCAGCCAGTGCCACAGGCCCTAGTCTGGTGTAGTTGGCCTCAACCAGCAGCACAGGCCCTGTTGTGGTTCATTTGGCCTCAGCCATAATCACAGGCCCTCGTGTGGTGAAGATGGCCACAGCCAGAGCCACAGGCCCTGGTGTGGTGTAGTTGGCCTCAACATGCAGCACAGGCCCTGGTGTGGTGAAGATGGGCGCAACAAGCAGCACAGGCCCTGGTGTGGTGAAGATGGCCTCGGGCAGAAGCAACGGCACTGGTGTGGTGAAGATGGCCTCAACAAGCAGCACAGGCCCTGGTGTGGTGTAGTTGGCCTCAACCAGCAGCACAGGCCCTGGTGTGGTGAAGTTGGCCTCAGCCATAATCACAGGCCCTGGTGTGGTGAAGATGGCCTTGGCCAGGAGCAAAGGCACTCCTGTGGTGTAGATGGCCTAGGACAGAGCCACAGGCCATTGTCTGCAATGAATGGTCTACAATGTCGATGTTGGGTTTTTACTCTTTGTATACGGCGAAGATGGCCTTCCAAAAGACCCTGGTGCGGTGTAGTTGGCCTCAAACAGCAGCACAGGCCCTGTTGTGGTTTAGGTTGCCTCAGCAAGAAGCACAGGACCTGGTGTGGAGTAGTGGGCTCTGCCAGAAGCACTGGCCTTGGTGTGGTGAAGGTGGCTTCAGCCAGCAGCACAGGCCATGGTGTGGTGTAGTTGGGCTCAACAAGCAGCACAGGCCCTGGTGTGGTGTAGTTGCCTCAGCCAGAAGAAGAGCACTGTTGTGGTGCAGATGGCCTCAGGCAGTGCCACAGGCCCTAGTCTGGTGTAGTTGGCCTAAACCAGCAGCACAGGCCCTGGTGTGGTGAAGTTGGCCTTGGCCAGGAGCAAAGGCACTCCTGTGGTGTAGATGGCCTAGTACAGAGCCACAGTCCATTGTCTGCAGTGAATGGTCTACAATGTCGATGTTGGGTTTTTACTCTTTGTATACGGCGAAGATGGCATTCCAAAAGGCCCTGGTGCGGTGTAGTTGGCCTCAACCAGCAGCACAGGCCCTGGTGTGGTGAAGTTGGCCTCAGCCATAATCACATGCCCTTTTGTGGTGAAGATGGCCTCGGCCAGAAGCAAAGGCACTGGTGTGGTGAAGATGGCCTCAACCAGCCGCACAGGCCCTGGTGTGGTGTAGTTGGCCTCAACCAGCAGCACAGGCCCTGGTGTGGTGTGGTTGGCCTCAACCAGCAGCTCAGGCCCTGGTGTGGTGTAGTTGGCCTCAACCAGCAGCACAGGCCCTGGTGTGGTGTAGTTGGCATCAGCCATAATCACAGGCCCTGGTGTGGTGAAGATGGCCTCGGCCAGAAGCAAAGGCACTCCTGTGGTGTAGATGGCCTAGGACAGAGCCACAGGCCATTGTCTGCAATGAAGGGTCTACAATGTCGATGTTGGGTTTTTACTCTTTGTATACGGCGAAGATGGCCTTCCAAAAGACCCTGGTGCGGTGTAGTTGGCCTCAAACAGCAGCACAGGCCCTGGTGTGGTGAAGTTGGGCGCAACAAGCAGCACAGGCCCTGGTGTGGAGTAGTGGGCTCTGCCAGAAGCACAGGCCTTGGTGTGGTGAAGGTGGCTTCAGCCAGCAGCACAGGCCATGGTGTGGTGTAGGTGGTCTCAGCAAGAAGCACAGTCCCTGGTGTGGTGTAGTCGCCTCGGCCAGAAGCATAGCACTATTGTGTTGTACATGGCCACAGCCAGTGCCACAGGCCCTGGTGTGGTGTAGTTGGGCACAACAAGCAGCACCGGCCCTGATGTGGTGTAGTTGCCTCGGCCAGAAGAAGAGCACTGTTGTGGTGCAGATGGCCTCAGCCAGTGCCACAGGCCCTAGTCTGGTGTAGTTGGCCTCAACCAGCAGCACAGGCCCTGTTGTGGTTCATTTGGCCTCAGCCATAATCACAGGCCCTCGTGTGGTGAAGATGGCCACAGCCAGAGCCACAGGCCCTGGTGTGGTGTAGTTGGCCTCAACATGCAGCACAGGCCCTGGTGTGGTGAAGATGGGCGCAACAAGCAGCACAGGCCCTGGTGTGGTGAAGATGGCCTCGGCCAGAAGCAACGGCACTGGTGTGGTGAAAATGGCCTCAACAAGCAGCACAGGCCCTGGTGTGGTGTAGTTGGCCTCAACCAGCAGCACAGGCCCTGGTGTGGTGAAGTTGGCCTCAGCCATAATCACAGGCCCTGGTGTGGTGAAGATGGCCTTGGCCAGGAGCAAAGGCACTCCTGTGGTGTAGATGGCCTAGGACAGAGCCACAGGCCATTGTCTGCAATGAATGGTCTACAATGTCGATGTTGGGTTTTTACTCTTTGTATACGGCGAAGATGGCCTTCCAAAAGACCCTGGTGCGGTGTAGTTGGCCTCAAACAGCAGCACAGGCCCTGTTGTGGTTTAGGTTGCCTCAGCAAGAAGCACAGGACCTAGTGTGGAGTAGTGGGCTCTGCCAGAAGCACTGGCCTTGGTGTGGTGAAGGTGGCTTCAGCCAGCAGCACAGGCCATGGTGTGGTGTAGTTGGGCTCAACAAGCAGCACAGGCCCTGGTGTGGTGTAGTTGCCTCAGCCAGAAGAAGAGCACTGTTGTGGTGCAGATGGCCTCAGCCAGTGCCACAGGCCCTAGTCTGGTGTAGTTGGCCTAAACCAGCAGCACAGGCCCTGTTGTGGTGTATTTGGCCTCAGCCATAATCACAGGCCCTGGTGTGGTGAAGATGGCCACAGCCAGAGCCACAGGCCCTGGTGTGGTGTACTTGGCCTCAACATGCAGCACAGGCCCTGGTGTGGTGAAGTTGGGCGCAACAAGCAGCACAGGCCCTGGTGTGGTGAAGATGGCCTCGGCCAGAAGCAACGGCACTGGTGTGGTGAAGTTGGCCTCAACAAGCAGCACAGGCCCTGGTGTGGTGTAGTTGGCCTCAACCAGCAGCACAGGCCCTGGTGTGGTGAAGTTGGCCTTGGCCAGGAGCAAAGGCACTCCTGTGGTGTAGATGGCCTACTACAGAGCCACAGTACATTGTCTGCAGTGAATGGTCTACAATGTCGATGTTGGGTTTTTACTCTTTGTATACGGCGAAGATGGCATTCCAAAAGGCCCTGGTGCGGTGTAGTTGGCCTCAACCAGCAGCACAGGCCCTGGTGTGGTGAAGTTGGCCTCAGCCATAATCACATGCCCTTTTGTGGTGAAGATGGCCTCGGCCAGAAGCAAAGGCACTGGTGTGGTGAAGATGGCCTCAACCAGCCGCACAGGCCCTGGTGTGGTGAAGATGGCCTCAACAAGCAGCACAGGCCCTGGTGTGGTGTAGTTGGCCTCAACAAGAAGCACAGGCCCTGGTGTGGTGAAGTTGGCCTCAGCCATAATCACAGGCCCTGGTGTGGTGAAGATGGCCTTGGCCAGGAGCAAAGGCACTCCTGTGGTGTAAATGGCCTAGGACAGAGCCACAGGCCATTGTCTGCAATGAATGGTCTACAATGTCGATGTTGGGTTTTTACTCTTTGTATACGGCGAAGATGGCATTCCAAAAGGCCCTGGTGCGGTGTAGTTGGCCTCAACCAGCAGCACAGGCCCTGGTGTGGTGAAGTTGGCCTCGGCCATAAGCAAAGGCACTGGTGTGGTGAAGATGGCCTCAACCAGCCGCACAGGCCCTGGTGTGGCGTAGTGGGCCTCAACCAGCAGCACAGGCCCTGGTGTGGTGTAGTTGGCCTCAACCAGCAGCTCAGGTCCTGGTGTGGTGTAGTTGGCTTCAGCAATAATCACAGGCCCTGGTGTGGTGTAGTTGGCCTCAACCAGCAGCTCAGGTCCTGGTGTGGTGTAGTTGGCTTCAGCAATAATCACAGGCCCTGGTGTGGTGTAGTTGGCCTCAACCAGCAACACAGGCCTGGTGTGGTGTAGTTGGCCTCAACCAGCAGCACAGGCCCTGGTGTGGTGTAGTCGCCTCGGCCATAATCGCAGCCCCTGGTGTGGTGAAGATGGCCTCGGCCAGAAGCAAAGGCACTGGTGTGGTGAAGATGGCCTCAACCAGCCGCACAGGCCCTGGTGTGGTGTAGTTGGCCTCAACCAGCAGCACAGGCCCTGGTGTGGTGTAGTTGGCCTCAAACAGCAGCACAGGCACTGTTGTGGTTTAGGTTGCCTCTTCAAGAAGCACAGGACCTGGTGTGGAGTAGTGGGCTCAGCCAGAAGCACAAGCCATGGTGTGGTGTAGGTGGTCTCAGCAAGAAGCACAGGCCCTGGTGTGGTGTAGTCGCCTCGGCCAGAAGCATAGCACTATTGTGTTGTACATGGCCACAGCCAGTGCCACGGGCCTTGGTGTGGTGTAGTTGGGCTCAACAAGCAGCACAGGCCCTGGTGTGGGGTAGTTGGCCTCGGCCTGAAGCATAGGCCTGGTGTGGTGTAGTTGGCCTCAACCAGCAGAACAGGCCCTGGTGTGGTGTAGTTGGCCTCAGCCATAATCACAGGCCCTGGTGTGGTGTAGTTGGCCTCAACCAGCAGCTCAGGTCCTGGTGTGGTGTAGTTGGCCTCAGCAATAATCACAGGCCCTGGTGTGGTGTAGTTGGCCTCAACCAGCAACACAGGCCTGGTGTGGTGTAGTTGGCCTCAACCAGCAACACAGGCCCTGGTGTGGTGTAGTCGCCTCGACCATAATCGCAGGCCCAGCTGTGGTGAAGATGGCCTCGGCCAGAAGCAAAGGCACTGGTGTGGTGAAGATTGCCTCATCCAGCCGCACAGGCCCTGGTGTGGTGTAGTTGGCCTCAACTAGCAGCACAGGCCCTGGTGTGGTGTAGTTGGCCTCAACCAGGAGCTCAGGTCCTGGTGTGGTGTAGTTGGCCTCAGCAATAATCACAGGCCCTGGTGTGGTGTAGTTGGCCTCAACCAGCAGCACAGGCCTGGTGTGGTGTAGTTGGGCTCAACAAGCAGCACAGGCCCTGGTGTGGGGTAGTTGGCCTCAGCCTGAAGCACAGGCCTGGTGTGGTGTAGTTGGCCTCAACCAACAGCACAGGCCCTGGTGTGGTGTAGTTGGCCTCAGCCATAATCACAGGCCATGGTGTGGTGTAGTTGGCCTCAGCCAGCAGCACAGGGCCTGGTGTGGTGTAGTCGTCTCGGCCAGAAGCAGAGCACTGGTGTGGTGAAGATGGCCACAGCCAGAGCCACAGGCCCTGGTGTGGTGTAGTTGGCCTCACCCAGCAGCACAGGCCCTGGTGTGGTGTAGTTGGCCTCAAACAGCAGCACAGGCCCTGTTGTGGTTTAGGTTTCCCCAGCAAGAAGCACAGGACCTGGTGTGGAGTAGTGGGCTCAGCCAGAAGCACAAGCCATGGTGTGGTGTAGGTGGTCTCAGCAAGAAGCACAGGCCCTGGTGTGGTGTAGTCGCCTCGGCCAGAAGCATAGCACTATTGTGTTGTACATGGCCACAGCCAGTGCCACGGGCCCTGGTGTGGTGAAGATGGCCTCGGCCCGAAGCAACGGCACTGGTGTGGTGAAGATGGCCTCAACAAGCAGCACAGGCCCTGGTGTGGTGTAGTTGGCCTCAACCAGCAGCACAGGCCCTGGTGTGGTGAAGTTGGCCTCAGCCATAATCACAGGCCCTGGTGTGGTGAAGATGGCCTTGGCCAGGAGCAAAGGCACTCCTGTGGTGTAGATGGCCTAGGACAGAGCCACAGGCCATTGTCTGCAATGAATGGTCTACAGTGTCGATGTTGGGTTTTTACTCTTTGTATACGGCGAAGATGGCATTCCAAAAGGCCCTGGTGCGGTGTAGTTGGCCTCAACCAGCAGCACAGGCCCTGGTGTGGTGAAGTTGGCCTCGGCCAGAAGCAAAGGCACTGGTGTGGTGAAGATGGCCTCAACCAGCCGCACAGGCCCTGGTGTGGTGTAGTTGTCCTCAACCAGCAGCACAGGCCCTGGTGCGGTGTAGTTGGCCTCAACCAGCAGCTCAGGTCCTGGTGTGGTGTAGTTGGCCTCAGCAATAATCACAGGCCCTGGTGTGGTGTAGTTGGCCTCAACCAGCAACACAGGCCTGGTGTGGTGTAGTTGGCCTCAACCAGCAGCACAGGCCCTGGTGTGGTGTAGTCGCCTCGGCCATAATCGCAGCCCCTGGTGTGGTGAAGATGGCCTCGGCCAGAAGCAAAGGCACTGCTGTGGTGAAGATGGCCTCAACCAGCCGCACAGGCCCTGGTGTGGTGTAGTTGGCCTCAACCAGCAGCACAGGCCCTGGTGTGGTGTAGTTGGCCTCAACCAGCAGCACAGGCCTGGTGTGGTGTAGTTGGGCTCAACAAGCAGCACAGGCCCTGGTGTGGGGTAGTTGGCCTCAGCAATAATCACAGGCCTGGTGTGGTGTAGTTGGCCTCAACCAGCAGCACAGGCCCTGGTGTGGTGTAGTTGGCCTCAGCCATAATCACAGGCCATGGTGTGGTGAAGTTGGCCTTAGCCAGCAGCACAGGGCCTGGTGTGGTGTAGTCGTCTCGGCCAGAAGCAGAGCACTGGTGTGGTGAAGATGGCCACAGCCAGAGCCACAGGCCCTGTTGTGGTGTAGGTTGCCTCAGCGAGAAGCACAGGACCTGGTGTGGAGTAGTGGGCTCAGCCAGCAGCTCAGGTCCTGGTGTGGTGTAGTTGGCCTCAGCCATAATCACAGGCCCTGGTGTGGAGTAGTTGGCCTCAACAAGCAGCACAGGCCCTGGTGTGGTGTAGTTGGCCTCAACAAGAAGCACAGGCCCTGGTGTGGTGAAGTTGGCCTCAGCCATAATCACAGGCCCTGGTGTGGTGAAGATGGCCTTGGCCAGGAGCAAAGGCACTCCTGTGGTGTAAATGGCCTAGGACAGAGCCACAGGCCATTGTCTGCAATGAATGGTCTACAATGTCGATGTTGGGTTTTTACTCTTTGTATACGGCGAAGATGGCATTCCAAAAGGCCCTGGTGCGGTGTAGTTGGCCTCAACCAGCAGCACAGGCCCTGGTGTGGTGAAGTTGGCCTCGGCCATAAGCAAAGGCACTGGTGTGGTGAAGATGGCCTCAACCAGCCGCACAGGCCCTGGTGTGGCGTAGTGGGCCTCCACCAGCAGCACAGGCCCTGGTGTGGTGTAGTTGGCCTCAACCAGCAGCTCAGGTCCTGGTGTGGTGTAGTTGGCTTCAGCAATAATCACAGGCCCTGGTGTGGTGTAGTTGGCCTCAACCAGCAGCTCAGGTCCTGGTGTGGTGTAGTTGGCTTCAGCAATAATCACAGGCCCTGGTGTGGTGTAGTTGGCCTCAACCAGCAACACAGGCCTGGTGTGGTGTAGTTGGCCTCAACCAGCAGCACAGGCCCTGGTGTGGTGTAGTCGCCTCGGCCATAATCGCAGCCCCTGGTGTGGTGAAGATGGCCTCGGCCAGAAGCAAAGGCACTGGTGTGGTGAAGATGGCCTCAACCAGCCGCACAGGCCCTGGTGTGGTGTAGTTGGCCTCAACCAGCAGCACAGGCCCTGGTGTGGTGTAGTTGGCCTCAAACAGCAGCACAGGCACTGTTGTGGTTTAGGTTGCCTCTTCAAGAAGCACAGGACCTGGTGTGGAGTAGTGGGCTCAGCCAGAAGCACAAGCCATGGTGTGGTGTAGGTGGTCTCAGCAAGAAGCACAGGCCCTGGTGTGGTGTAGTCGCCTCGGCCAGAAGCATAGCACTATTGTGTTGTACATGGCCACAGCCAGTGCCACGGGCCTTGGTGTGGTGTAGTTGGGCTCAACAAGCAGCACAGGCCCTGGTGTGGGGTAGTTGGCCTCGGCCTGAAGCATAGGCCTGGTGTGGTGTAGTTGGCCTCAACCAGCAGCACAGGCCCTGGTGTGGTGTAGTTGGCCTCAGCCATAATCACAGGCCCTGGTGTGGTGTAGTTGGCCTCAACCAGCAGCTCAGGTCCTGGTGTGGTGTAGTTGGCCTCAGCAATAATCACAGGCCCTGGTGTGGTGTAGTTGGCCTCAACCAGCAACACAGGCCTGGTGTGGTGTAGTTGGCCTCAACCAGCAACACAGGCCCTGGTGTGGTGTAGTCGCCTCGACCATAATCGCAGGCCCAGCTGTGGGGAAGATGGCCTCGGCCAGAAGCAAAGGCACTGGTGTGGTGAAGATTGCCTCATCCAGCCGCACAGGCCCTGGTGTGGTGTAGTTGGCCTCAACTAGCAGCACAGGCCCTGGTGTGGTGTAGTTGGCCTCAACCAGGAGCTCAGGTCCTGGTGTGGTGTAGTTGGCCTCAGCAATAATCACAGGCCCTGGTGTGGTGTAGTTGGCCTCAACCAGCAGCACAGGCCTGGTGTGGTGTAGTTGGGCTCAACAAGCAGCACAGGCCCTGGTGTGGGGTAGTTGGCCTCAGCCTGAAGCACAGGCCTGGTGTGGTGTAGTTGGCCTCAACCAACAGCACAGGCCCTGGTGTGGTGTAGTTGGCCTCAGCCATAATCACAGGCCATGGTGTGGTGTAGTTGGCCTCAGCCAGCAGCACAGGGCCTGGTGTGGTGTAGTCGTCTCGGCCAGAAGCAGAGCACTGGTGTGGTGAAGATGGCCACAGCCAGAGCCACAGGCCCTGGTGTGGTGTAGTTGGCCTCACCCAGCAGCACAGGCCCTGGTGTGGTGTAGTTGGCCTCAAACAGCAGCACAGGCCCTGTTGTGGTTTAGGTTTCCCCAGCAAGAAGCACAGGACCTGGTGTGGAGTAGTGGGCTCAGCCAGAAGCACAAGCCATGGTGTGGTGTAGGTGGTCTCAGCAAGAAGCACAGGCCCTGGTGTGGTGTAGTCGCCTCGGCCAGAAGCATAGCACTATTGTGTTGTACATGGCCACAGCCAGTGCCACGGGCCCTGGTGTGGTGAAGATGGCCTCGGCCCGAAGCAACGGCACTGGTGTGGTGAAGATGGCCTCAACAAGCAGCACAGGCCCTGGTGTGGTGTAGTTGGCCTCAACCAGCAGCACAGGCCCTGGTGTGGTGAAGTTGGCCTCAGCCATAATCACAGGCCCTGGTGTGGTGAAGATGGCCTTGGCCAGGAGCAAAGGCACTCCTGTGGTGTAGATGGCCTAGGACAGAGCCACAGGCCATTGTCTGCAATGAATGGTCTACAGTGTCGATGTTGGGTTTTTACTCTTTGTATACGGCGAAGATGGCATTCCAAAAGGCCCTGGTGCGGTGTAGTTGGCCTCAACCAGCAGCACAGGCCCTGGTGTGGTGAAGTTGGCCTCGGCCAGAAGCAAAGGCACTGGTGTGGTGAAGATGGCCTCAACCAGCCGCACAGGCCCTGGTGTGGTGTAGTTGTCCTCAACCAGCAGCACAGGCCCTGGTGCGGTGTAGTTGGCCTCAACCAGCAGCTCAGGTCCTGGTGTGGTGTAGTTGGCCTCAGCAATAATCACAGGCCCTGGTGTGGTGTAGTTGGCCTCAACCAGCAACACAGGCCTGGTGTGGTGTAGTTGGCCTCAACCAGCAGCACAGGCCCTGGTGTGGTGTAGTCGCCTCGGCCATAATCGCAGCCCCTGGTGTGGTGAAGATGGCCTCGGCCAGAAGCAAAGGCACTGCTGTGGTGAAGATGGCCTCAACCAGCCGCACAGGCCCTGGTGTGGTGTAGTTGGCCTCAACCAGCAGCACAGGCCCTGGTGTGGTGTAGTTGGCCTCAACCAGCAGCACAGGCCTGGTGTGGTGTAGTTGGGCTCAACAAGCAGCACAGGCCCTGGTGTGGGGTAGTTGGCCTCAGCAATAATCACAGGCCTGGTGTGGTGTAGTTGGCCTCAACCAGCAGCACAGGCCCTGGTGTGGTGTAGTTGGCCTCAGCCATAATCACAGGCCATGGTGTGGTGAAGTTGGCCTTAGCCAGCAGCACAGGGCCTGGTGTGGTGTAGTCGTCTCGGCCAGAAGCAGAGCACTGGTGTGGTGAAGATGGCCACAGCCAGAGCCACAGGCCCTGTTGTGGTGTAGGTTGCCTCAGCGAGAAGCACAGGACCTGGTGTGGAGTAGTGGGCTCAGCCAGCAGCTCAGGTCCTGGTGTGGTGTAGTTGGCCTCAGCCATAATCACAGGCCCTGGTGTGGAGTAGTTGGCCTCAACCAGCAGCACAGGCCTGGTGTGGTGTAGTTGGCCTCAACCAGCAGCACAGGCCCTGGTGTGGTGTAGTCGCCTCGGCCATAATCACAGGCCCTGTTGTGGTGTATTTGGCCTCAGCCATAATCACAGGCCCTGGTGTGGTGAAGATGGCCACAGCCAGAGCCACAGGCCCTGGTGTGGTGTACTTGGCCTCAACATGCAGCACAGGCCCTGGTGTGGTGAAGTTGGGCGCAACAAGCAGCACAGGCCCTGGTGTGGTGAAGATGGCCTCGGCCAGAAGCAACGGCACTGGTGTGGTGAAGTTGGCCTCAACAAGCAGCACAGGCCCTGGTGTGGTGTAGTTGGCCTCAACCAGCAGCACAGGCCCTGGTGTGGTGAAGTTGGCCTTGGCCAGGAGCAAAGGCACTCCTGTGGTGTAGATGGCCTACTACAGAGCCACAGTCCATTGTCTGCAGTGAATGGTCTACAATGTCGATGTTGGGTTTTTACTCTTTGTATACGGCGAAGATGGCATTCCAAAAGGCCCTGGTGCGGTGTAGTTGGCCTCAACCAGCAGCACAGGCCCTGGTGTGGTGAAGTTGGCCTCAGCCATAATCACATGCCCTTTTGTGGTGAAGATGGCCTCGGCCAGAAGCAAAGGCACTGGTGTGGTGAAGATGGCCTCAACCAGCCGCACAGGCCCTGGTGTGGTGAAGATGGCCTCAACAAGCAGCACAGGCCCTGGTGTGGTGTAGTTGGCCTCAACAAGAAGCACAGGCCCTGGTGTGGTGAAGTTGGCCTCAGCCATAATCACAGGCCCTGGTGTGGTGAAGATGGCCTTGGCCAGAATCAAAGGCAGTCCTGTGGTGTAAATGGCCTAGGACAGAGCCACAGGCCATTGTCTGCAATGAATGGTCTACAATGTCGATGTTGGGTTTTTACTCTTTGTATACGGCGAAGATGGCATTCCAAAAGTCCCTGGTGCGGTGTAGTTGGCCTCAACCAGCAGCACAGGCCCTGGTGTGGTGAAGTTGGCCTCGGCCATAAGCAAAGGCACTGGTGTGGTGAAGATGGCCTCAACCAGCCGCACAGGCCCTGGTGTGGCGTAGTGGGCCTCAACCAGCAGCACAGGCCCTGGTGTGGTGTAGTTGGCCTCAACCAGCAGCTCAGGTCCTGGTGTGGTGTAGTTGGCTTCAGCAATAATCACAGGCCCTGGTGTGGTGTAGTTGGCCTCAACCAGCAGCTCAGGTCCTGGTGTGGTGTAGTTGGCTTCAGCAATAATCACAGGCCCTGGTGTGGTGTAGTTGGCCTCAACCAGCAACACAGGCCTGGTGTGGTGTAGTTGGCCTCAACCAGCAGCACAGGCCCTGGTGTGGTGTAGTCGCCTCGGCCATAATCGCAGCCCCTGGTGTGGTGAAGATGGCCTCGGCCAGAAGCAAAGGCACTGGTGTGGTGAAGATGGCCTCAACCAGCCGCACAGGCCCTGGTGTGGTGTAGTTGGCCTCAACCAGCAGCACAGGCCCTGGTGTGGTGTAGTTGGCCTCAAACAGCAGCACAGGCACTGTTGTGGTTTAGGTTGCCTCTTCAAGAAGCACAGGACCTGGTGTGGAGTAGTGGGCTCAGCCAGAAGCACAAGCCATGGTGTGGTGTAGGTGGTCTCAGCAAGAAGCACAGGCCCTGGTGTGGTGTAGTCGCCTCGGCCAGAAGCATAGCACTATTGTGTTGTACATGGCCACAGCCAGTGCCACGGGCCTTGGTGTGGTGTAGTTGGGCTCAACAAGCAGCACAGGCCCTGGTGTGGGGTAGTTGGCCTCGGCCTGAAGCATAGGCCTGGTGTGGTGTAGTTGGCCTCAGCCATAATCACAGGCCCTGGTGTGGTGTAGTTGGCCTCAACCAGCAGCTCAGGCCCTGGTGTGGTGTAGTCGCCTCGACCATAATCGCAGGCCCAGCTGTGGTGAAGATGGCCTCGGCCAGAAGCAAAGGCACTGGTGTGGTGAAGATTGCCTCATCCAGCCGCACAGGCCCTGGTGTGGTGTAGTTGGCCTCAACTAGCAGCACAGGCCCTGGTGTGGTGTAGTTGGCCTCAACCAGGAGCTCAGGTCCTGGTGTGGTGTAGTTGGCCTCAGCAATAATCACAGGCCCTGGTGTGGTGTAGTTGGCCTCAACCAGCAGCACAGGCCTGGTGTGGTGTAGTTGGGCTCAACAAGCAGCACAGGCCCTGGTGTGGGGTAGTTGGCCTCAGCCTGAAGCACAGGCCTGGTGTGGTGTAGTTGGCCTCAACCAACAGCACAGGCCCTGGTGTGGTGTAGTTGGCCTCAGCCATAATCACAGGCCATGGTGTGGTGTAGTTGGCCTCAGCCAGCAGCACAGGGCCTGGTGTGGTGTAGTCGTCTCGGCCAGAAGCAGAGCACTGGTGTGGTGAAGATGGCCACAGCCAGAGCCACAGGCCCTGGTGTGGTGTAGTTGGCCTCACCCAGCAGCACAGGCCCTGGTGTGGTGTAGTTGGCCTCAAACAGCAGCACAGGCCCTGTTGTGGTTTAGGTTTCCCCAGCAAGAAGCACAGGACCTGGTGTGGAGTAGTGGGCTCAGCCAGAAGCACAAGCCATGGTGTGGTGTAGGTGGTCTCAGCAAGAAGCACAGGCCCTGGTGTGGTGTAGTCGCCTCGGCCAGAAGCATAGCACTATTGTGTTGTACATGGCCACAGCCAGTGCCACGGGCCCTGGTGTGGTGAAGATGGCCTCGGCCCGAAGCAACGGCACTGGTGTGGTGAAGATGGCCTCAACAAGCAGCACAGGCCCTGGTGTGGTGTAGTTGGCCTCAACCAGCAGCACAGGCCCTGGTGTGGTGAAGTTGGCCTCAGCCATAATCACAGGCCCTGGTGTGGTGAAGATGGCCTTGGCCAGGAGCAAAGGCACTCCTGTGGTGTAGATGGCCTAGGACAGAGCCACAGGCCATTGTCTGCAATGAATGGTCTACAGTGTCGATGTTGGGTTTTTACTCTTTGTATACGGCGAAGATGGCATTCCAAGAGGCCCTGGTGCGGTGTAGTTGGCCTCAACCAGCAGCACAGGCCCTGGTGTGGTGAAGTTGGCCTCGGCCAGAAGCAAAGGCACTGGTGTGGTGAAGATGGCCTCAACCAGCCGCACAGGCCCTGGTGTGGTGTAGTTGTCCTCAACCAGCAGCACAGGCCCTGGTGCGGTGTAGTTGGCCTCAACCAGCAGCTCAGGTCCTGGTGTGGTGTAGTTGGCCTCAGCAATAATCACAGGCCCTGGTGTGGTGTAGTTGGCCTCAACCAGCAACACAGGCCTGGTGTGGTGTAGTTGGCCTCAACCAGCAGCACAGGCCCTGGTGTGGTGTAGTCGCCTCGGCCATAATCGCAGCCCCTGGTGTGGTGAAGATGGCCTCGGCCAGAAGCAAAGGCACTGCTGTGGTGAAGATGGCCTCAACCAGCAGCACAGGCCTGGTGTGGTGTAGTTGGCCTCAACCAGCAGCACAGGCCCTGGTGTGGTGTAGTTGGCCTCAGCCATAATCACAGGCCATGGTGTGGTGAAGTTGGCCTTAGCCAGCAGCACAGGGCCTGGTGTGGTGTAGTCGTCTCGGCCAGAAGCAGAGCACTGGTGTGGTGAAGATGGCCACAGCCAGAGCCACAGGCCCTGTTGTGGTGTAGGTTGCCTCAGCGAGAAGCACAGGACCTGGTGTGGATTAGTGGGCTCAGCCAGCAGCTCAGGTCCTGGTGTGGTGTAGTTGGCCTCAGCCATAATCACAGGCCCTGGTGTGGAGTAGTTGGCCTCAACCAGCAGCACAGGCCTGGTGTGGTGTAGTTGGCCTCAACCAGCAGCACAGGCCCTGGTGTGGTGTAGTCGCCTCGGCCATAATCACAGGCCCTGGTGTGGTGTAGTTGGCCTCAGCCAGCAGCACAGGGCCTGGTGTGGTGTAGTCGTCTCGGCCAGAAGCAACGGCACTGGTGTGGTGAAGATGGCCACAGCCAGAGCCACTGGCCCTGGTGTGGTGTAGTTGGCCTCAACCAGCAGCACAGGCCCTGGTGTGGTGTAGTTGGCCTCAGCCATAATCACAGGCCCTGGTGTGGTGAAGATGGCCTCGGCCAGAAGCAAAGGCACTCCTGTGGTGTAGATGGCCTAGGACAGAGCCACAGGCCATTGTCTGCAATGAAGGGTCTACAATGTCGATGTTGGGTTTTTACTCTTTGTATACGGCGAAGATGGCCTTCCAAAAGACCCTGGTGCGGTGTAGTTGGCCTCAAACAGCAGCACAGGCCCTGTTGTGGTTTAGGTTGCCTCAGCAAGAAGCACAGGACCTGGTGTGGAGTAGTGGGCTCAGCCAGAAGCAATGGCCTTGGTGTGGTGAAGGTGGCTTCAGCCAGCAGCACAGGCCATGGTGTGGTGTAGGTGGTCTCAGCAAGAAGCACAGGCCCTGTTGTGGTGTAGTCGCCTCGGCCAGAAGCATAGCACTATTGTGTTGTACATGGCCACAGCCAGTGCCACAGGCCCTGGTGTGGTGTAGTTGGGCTCAACAAGCAGCACAGGCCCTGGTGTGGGGTAGTTGGCCTCAGCCATAATCACAGGCCCTGGTGTGGAGTAGTTGGCCTCAGCCAGCAGCACAGGGCCTGGTGTGGTGTAGTCGTCTCGGCCAGAAGCAGAGCACTGGTGTGGTGAAGATGGCCACAGCCAGAGCCACAGGCCCTGGTGTGGTGTAGTTGGCCTCAGCCATAATCACAGGCCCTGGTGTGATGAAGATGGCCTCGGCCAGAAGCAAAGGCACTGGTGTGGTGAAGATGGCCTCAACCAGCTGCACAGGCCCTGGTGTGGTGTAGTTGGCCTCAACCAGCAGCACAGGCCCTGGTGTGGGGTAGTTGGCCTCAACCAGCAGCTCAGGTCCTGGTGTGGTGTAGTTGGCCTCAGCAATAATCACAGGCCCTGGTGTGGTGTAGTTGGCCTCAACCAGCAGCACAGGCCTGGTGTGGTGTAGTTGGCCTCAACCAGCAGCACAGGCCCTGGTGTGGTGTAGTCGCCTCGGCCATAATCACAGGCCCTGGTGTGGTGTAGTTGGCCTCAGCCAGCAGCACAGGGCCTGGTGTGGTGTAGTCGTCTCGGCCAGAAGCAACGGCACTGGTGTGGTGAAGATGGCCACAGCCAGAGCCACTGGCCCTGGTGTGGTGTAGTTGGCCTCAACCAGCAGCACAGGCCCTGGTGTGGTGTAGTTGGCCTCAGCCATAATCACAGGCCCTGGTGTGGTGAAGATGGCCTCGGCCAGAAGCAACGGCACTCCTGTGGTGTAGATGGCCTAGGACAGAGCCACAGGCCATTGTCTGCAATGAAGGGTCTACAATGTCGATGTTGGGTTTTTACTCTTTGTATACGGCGAAGATGGCCTTCCAAAAGACCCTGGTGCGGTGTAGTTGGCCTCAAACAGCAGCACAGGCCCTGTTGTGGTTTAGGTTGCCTCAGCAAGAAGCACAGGACCTGGTGTGGAGTAGTGGGCTAAGCCAGAAGCACTGGCCTTGGTGTGGTGAAGGTGGCTTCAGCCAGCAGCACAGGCCATGGTGTGGTGTAGGTGGTCTCAGCAAGAAGCACAGCCCCTGGTGTGGTGTAGTCGCCTCGGCCAGAAGCATAGCACTATTGTGTTGTACATGGCCACAGCCAGTGCCACAGGCCCTGGTGTGGTGTAGTTGGGCTCAACAAGCAGCACAGGCCCTGGTGTGGGGTAGTTGGCCTCGGCCTGAAGCACAGGCGTGGTGTGGTGCAGTTGGCCTCAACATGCAGCACAGGCCCTGGTGTGGTGAAGTTGGGCGCAACAAGCAGCACAGGCCCTGGTGTGGTGAAGATCGCCTCGGCCAGAAGCAACGGCACTGGTGTGGTGAAGATGGCCTCAACAAGCAGCACAGGCCCTGGTGTGGTGTAGTTGGCCTCACCCAGCAGCACAGGCCCTGGTGTGGTGAAGTTGGCCTCAGCCATAATCACAGGCCCTGGTGTGGTGAAGATGGCCTTGGCCAGGAGCAAAGGCACTCCTGTGGTGTAGATGGCCTAGGACAGAGCCACAGGCCATTGTCTGCAATGAATGGTCTACAATGTCGATGTTGGGTTTTTACTCTTTGTATACGGCGAAGATGGCATTCCAAAAGGCCCTGGTGCGGTGTAGTTGGCCTCAACCAGCAGCACAGGCCCTGGTGTGGTGAAGTTGGCCTCAGCCATAATCGCAGGCCCTGTTGTGGTGAAGATGGCCTCGGCCAGAAGCAAAGGCACTGGTGTGGTGAAGATGGCCTCAACCAGCCGCACAGGCCCTGGTGTGGTGTAGTTGGCCTCAACCAGCAGCACAGGCCCTGGTGTGGTGTAGTTGGCCTCAACCAGCAGCTCAGGTCCTGGTGTGGTGTAGTTGGCCTCAGCAATAATCACAGGCCCTGGTGTGGTGTAGTTGGCCTCAACCAGCAGCACAGGCCTGGTGTGGTGTAGTTGGCCTCAACCAGCAGCACAGGCCCTGGTGTGGTGTAGTCCCTTCGGCCATAATCACAGGCCCTGGTGTGGTGTAGTTGGCCTCAGCCAGCAGCACAGGGCCTGGTGTGGTGTAGTCGTCTCGGCCAGAAGCAGAGCACTGGTGTGGTGAAGATGGCCACAGCCAGAGCCACAGGCCCTGGTGTGGTGTAGTTGGCCTCAACCAGCAGCACAGGCCCTGGTGTGGTGTAGTTGGCCTCAGCCATAATCACAGGCCCTGGTGTGGTGAAGATGGCCTCGGCCAGAAGCAAAGGCACTCCTGTGGTGTAGATGGCCTAGGACAGAGCCACAGGCCATTGTTTGCAATGAAGGGTCTACAATGTGGATGTTGGGTTTTTACTCTTTGTATACGGCGAAGATGGCCTTCCAAAAGACCCTGGTGCGGTGTAGTTGGCCTCAAACAGCAGCACAGGCCCTGTTGTGGTTTAGGTTGCCTCAGCAAGAAGCACAGGACCTGGTGTGGAGTAGTGGGCTCAGCCAGAAGCACTGGCCTTGGTGTGGTGAAGGTGGCTTCAGCCAGCAGCACAGGCCATGGTGTGGTGTAGGTGGTCTCAGCAAGAAGCACAGGCCCTGGTGTGGTGTAGTCGCCTCGGCCAGAAGCAGAGCACTGTTGTGGTGCAGATGGCCTCAGCCAGTGCCACAGGCCCTAGTCTGGTGTAGTTGGACTCAACCAGCAGCACAGGCCCTGTTGTGGTGTATTTGGCCTCAGCCATAATCACAGGCGCTGGTGTGGTGAAGATGGCCACAGCCAGAGCCACAGGCCTTGGTGTGGTGTAGTTGGCCTCAACCAGCAGCACAGGCCCTGGTGTGGTGTAGTTGGCCTCAGCCATAATCACAGGCCCTGGTGTGGTGAAGATGGCCTCGGCCAGAAGCAAAGGCACTCCTGTGGTGTAGATGGCCTAGGACAGAGCCACAGGCCATTGTCTGCAATGAAGGGTCTACAATGTCGATGTTGGGTTTTTACGCTTTGTATACGGCGAAGATGGCCTTCCAAAAGACCCTGGTGCGGTGTAGTTGGCCTCAAACAGCAGCACAGGCCCTGTTGTGGTTTAGGTTGCCTCAGCAAGAAGCACAGGACCTGGTGTGGAGTAGTGGGCTCAGCCAGAAGCACTGGCCTTGGTGTGGTGAAGGTGGCTTCAGCCAGCAGCACAGGCCATGGTGTGGTGTAGGTGGTCTCAGGAAGAAGCACAGGCCCTGGTGTGGTGTACTTGCCTCGGCCAGAAGCATAGCACTATTGTGTTGTACATGGCCACAGCCAGTGCCACAGGCCCTGGTGTGGTGTAGTTGGGCTCAACAAGCAGCACAGGCCCTGGTGTGGGGTAGTTGGCCTCGGCCTGAAGCACAGGCCTGGTGTGGTGTAGTTGGCCTCAACCAGCAGCACAGGCCCTGGTGTGGTGTAGTTGGCCTCAGCCATAATCACAGGCCCTAGTGTGGTGTAGTTGGCCTCAACCAGCAGCTCAGGTCCTGGTGTGGTGTAGTTGGCCTCAGCAATAATCACAGGCCCTGGTGTGGTGTAGTTGGCCTCAACCAGCAGCACAGGCCTGGTGTGGTGTAGTTGGCCTCAACCAGCAGCACAGGCCCTGGTGTGGTGTTGTCGCCTCGGCCATAATCACAGGCCCTGGTGTGGTGTAGTTGGCCTCAGCCAGCAGCACAGGGCCTGGTGTGGTGTAGTCGTCTCGGCCAGAAGCAGAGCACTGGTGTGGTGAAGATGGCCACAGCCAGAACCACAGGCCCTGGTGTGGTGTAGTTGGGCTCAACCAGCAGCACAGGCCCTGGTGTGGTGTAGTTGGCCTCAAACAGCAGCACAGGCCCTGTTGTGGTTTAGGTTGCCTCAGCAAGAAGCACAGGACCTGGTGTGAAGTAGTGGGCTCAGCCAGAAGCACTGGCCTTGGTCTGGTGAAGGTGGCTTCAGCCAGCAGCACAAGCCATGGTGTGGTGTAGGTGGTCTCAGCAAGAAGCACAGGCGCTGGTGTGGTGTAGTTGGCCTCGGCCTGAAGCACAGGCCTGCTGTGGTGTAGTTGGCCTCAACAAGCAGCACAGGCCCTGGTGTGGGGTAGTTGGCCTCGGCCTGAAGCACAGGCCTGGTGTGGTGTAGTTGGCCTCAAGCAGCAGCACAGGCCCTGGTGTGGTGTAGTTGGCCTCAGCCATAATCACAGGCCCTGGTGTGGTGTAGTTGGCCTCAGCCAGCAGCACAGGGCCTGGTGTGGTGTAGTCGTCTCGGCCAGAAGCACAGGCCTGGTGTGGTGTAGTTGGCCTCAACAAGCAGCACAGGCCCTGGTGTGGGGTAGTTGGCCTCGGCCATAATCACAGGCCCTGGTGTGGTGAAGATGGCCTCGGCCAGAAGCAAAGGCACTCCTGTGGTGTAGATGGCCTAGGACAGAGCCACAGGCCATTGTCTGCAATGAAGGGTCTACAATGTCGATGTTGGGTTTTTACTCTTTGTATACGGCGAAGATGGCCTTCCAAAAGACCCTGGTGCGGTGTAGTTGGCCTCAAACAGCAGCACAGGCCCTGTTGTTGTTTAGGTTGCCTCAGCAAGAAGCACAGGACCTGGTGTGGAGTAGTGGGCTCAGCCAGAAGCACAAGCCATGGTGTGGTGTAGGTGGTCTCAGCAAGAAGCACAGGCCCTGGTGTGGTGTAATCGCCTCGGCCAGAAGCATAACACTATTGTGTTGTACATGGCCACAGCCAGTGCCACGGGCCTTGGTGTGGTGTAGTTGGGCTCAACAAGCAGCACAGGCCCTGGTGTGGGGTAGTTGGCCTCGGCCTGAAGCACAGGCCTGGTGTGGTGTAGTTGGCCTCAACCAGCAGCAAAGGCCCTGGTGTGGTGTAGTTGGCCTCAGCCATAATCACAGGCCCTGGTGTGGTGTAGTTGGCCTCAGCCAGCAGCACAGGGCCTGGTGTGGTGTAGACGTCTCGACAGGAGCAGAGCACTGGTGTGGTGAAGATGGCCACAGCCAGAGCCACAGGCCCTGGTGTGGTGTAGTTGGCCTCAACCAGCAGCACAGGCCCTGTTGTGGTGAAGTTGGCCTCAGCCATAATCACAGGCTCTGGTGTGGTGAAGATGGCCTCGGCCAGAAGCAAAGGCCCTGGTGTGGTGTAGTTCGCCTCAGCAATAATCACAGGCCCTGGTTTGGTGAAGATGGCCTTGGCCACAAGCAAAGGCACTCCTGTGGTGTAGATGGCCTAGTACAGAGCCACAAGCCATTGTCTGCAATGAATGGTCTACAATGTCGATGTTGGGTTTTTACTCTTTGTATACGGCGAAGATGGCATTCCAAAAGGCCCTGGTGCGGTGTAGTTGGCCTCAACCAGCAGCACGTGCCCTGGTGTGGTGAAGTTGGCTTCAGCCATAATCACATGCCCTTTTGTGGTGAAGATGGCCTCGGCCAGAAGCAAAGGCACTGGTGTGGTGAAGATGGCCTCAACCAGCAGCACAGGCCCTGGTGTGGTGTAGTTGGCCTCAACCAGCAGCACAGGCCCTGGTGTGGTGTAGTCGCCTCGGCCATATTCACAGGCCATGGTGTGGTGTAGTTGGCCTCAGCCAGCAGTACAGGGCCTGGTGTGGTGTAGTCGTCTCGGCCAGAAGCAGAGCACTGGTGTGGTGAAGATGGCCACAGCCAGAGCCACAGGCCCTGGTGTGGTGTAGTTGGCCTCAACCAGCAGCACAGGCCCTGGTGTGGTGTAGTTGGCCTCAGCCATAATCACAGGCCCTGGTGTGGTCAAGATGGCTGAGGCCAGAATCAAAGGCACTCCTGTGGTGTAGATGGCCTAGGACAGAGCCACAGGCCATTGTCTGCAATGAAGGGTCTACAATGTCGATGTTGGGTTTTTACTCTTTGTATACGGCGAAGATGGCCTTCCAAAAGACCCTGGTGCGGTGTAGTTGGCCTCAAACAGCAGCACAGGCCCTGTTGTGGTTTAGGTTGCCTCAGCAAGAAGCACAGGACCTGGTGTGGAGTAGTGGGCTCTGCCAGAAGCACTGGCCTTGGTGTGGTGAAGGTGGCTTCAGCCAGCAGCACAGGCCCTGGTGTGGTGTAGTTGGGCTCAACAAGCAGCACAGGCCCTGGTGTGGTGTAGTTGCCTCAGCCAGAAGAAGAGCACTGTTGTGGTGCAGATGGCCTCAGGCAGTGCCACAGGCCCTAGTCTGGTGTAGTTGGCCTAAACCAGCAGCACAGGCCCTGTTGTGGTGTATTTGGCCTCAGCCATAATCACAGGCCCTGGTGTGGTGAAGATGGCCACAGCCAGAGCCACAGGCCCTGGTGTGGTGTAGTTGGCCTCAACCAGCAGCACAGGCCCTGGTGTGGTGTAGTCGCCTCGGCCAGAAGCATAGCACTATTGTGTTGTACATGGCCACAGCCAGTGCCACAGGCCCTGGTGTGGTGTAGTTGGGCACAACAAGCAGCACCGGCCCTGATGTGGTGTAGTTGCCTCGGCCAGAAGAAGAGCACTGTTGTGGTGCAGATGGCCTCAGCCAGTGCCACAGGCCCTAGTCTGGTGTAGTTGGCCTCAACCAGCAGCACAGGCCCTGTTGTGGTTCATTTGGCCTCAGCCATAATCACAGGCCCTCGTGTGGTGAAGATGGCCACAGCCAGAGCCACAGGCCCTGGTGTGGTGTAGTTGGCCTCAACATGCAGCACAGGCCCTGGTGTGGTGAAGATGGGCGCAACAAGCAGCACAGGCCCTGGTGTGGTGAAGATGGCCTCGGGCAGAAGCAACGGCACTGGTGTGGTGAAGATGGCCTCAACAAGCAGCACAGGCCCTGGTGTGGTGTAGTTGGCCTCAACCAGCAGCACAGGCCCTGGTGTGGTGAAGTTGGCCTCAGCCATAATCACAGGCCCTGGTGTGGTGAAGATGGCCTTGGCCAGGAGCAAAGGCACTCCTGTGGTGTAGATGGCCTAGGACAGAGCCACAGGCCATTGTCTGCAATGAATGGTCTACAATGTCGATGTTGGGTTTTTACTCTTTGTATACGGCGAAGATGGCCTTCCAAAAGACCCTGGTGCGGTGTAGTTGGCCTCAAACAGCAGCACAGGCCCTGTTGTGGTTTAGGTTGCCTCAGCAAGAAGCACAGGACCTGGTGTGGAGTAGTGGGCTCTGCCAGAAGCACTGGCCTTGGTGTGGTGAAGGTGGCTTCAGCCAGCAGCACAGGCCATGGTGTGGTGTAGTTGGGCTCAACAAGCAGCACAGGCCCTGGTGTGGTGTAGTTGCCTCAGCCAGAAGAAGAGCACTGTTGTGGTGCAGATGGCCTCAGGCAGTGCCACAGGCCCTAGTCTGGTGTAGTTGGCCTAAACCAGCAGCACAGGCCCTGGTGTGGTGAAGTTGGCCTTGGCCAGGAGCAAAGGCACTCCTGTGGTGTAGATGGCCTAGTACAGAGCCACAGTCCATTGTCTGCAGTGAATGGTCTACAATGTCGATGTTGGGTTTTTACTCTTTGTATACGGCGAAGATGGCATTCCAAAAGGCCCTGGTGCGGTGTAGTTGGCCTCAACCAGCAGCACAGGCCCTGGTGTGGTGAAGTTGGCCTCAGCCATAATCACATGCCCTTTTGTGGTGAAGATGGCCTCGGCCAGAAGCAAAGGCACTGGTGTGGTGAAGATGGCCTCAACCAGCCGCACAGGCCCTGGTGTGGTGTAGTTGGCCTCAACCAGCAGCACAGGCCCTGGTGTGGTGTGGTTGGCCTCAACCAGCAGCTCAGGCCCTGGTGTGGTGTAGTTGGCCTCAACCAGCAGCACAGGCCCTGGTGTGGTGTAGTCGCCTCGGCCATATTCACAGGCCATGGTGTGGTGTAGTTGGCCTCAGCCAGCAGCACAGGGCCTGGTGTGGTGTAGTCGTCTCGGCCAGAAGCAGAGCACTGGTGTGGTGAAGATGGCCACAGCCAGAGCCACCGGCCCTGGTGTGGTGTAGTTGGCCTCAACCAGCAGCA
Source organism: Pelmatolapia mariae (assembly GCF_036321145.2). Lineage (NCBI taxonomy): Eukaryota > Metazoa > Chordata > Actinopteri > Cichliformes > Cichlidae > Pelmatolapia > Pelmatolapia mariae. The sequence continues at coordinate 11,589,610 of NC_086233.1, read as the reverse complement.
CAGGCCCTGGTGTGGTGTAGTTGGCATCAGCCATAATCACAGGCCCTGGTGTGGTGAAGATGGCCTCGGCCAGAAGCAAAGGCACTCCTGTGGTGTAGATGGCCTAGGACAGAGCCACAGGCCATTGTCTGCAATGAAGGGTCTACAATGTCGATGTTGGGTTTTTACTCTTTGTATACGGCGAAGATGGCCTTCCAAAAGACCCTGGTGCGGTGTAGTTGGCCTCAAACAGCAGCACAGGCCCTGGTGTGGTGAAGTTGGGCGCAACAAGCAGCACAGGCCCTGGTGTGGAGTAGTGGGCTCTGCCAGAAGCACAGGCCTTGGTGTGGTGAAGGTGGCTTCAGCCAGCAGCACAGGCCATGGTGTGGTGTAGGTGGTCTCAGCAAGAAGCACAGTCCCTGGTGTGGTGTAGTCGCCTCGGCCAGAAGCATAGCACTATTGTGTTGTACATGGCCACAGCCAGTGCCACAGGCCCTGGTGTGGTGTAGTTGGGCACAACAAGCAGCACCGGCCCTGATGTGGTGTAGTTGCCTCGGCCAGAAGAAGAGCACTGTTGTGGTGCAGATGGCCTCAGGCAGTGCCACAGGCCCTAGTCTGGTGTAGTTGGCCTAAACCAGCAGCACAGGCCCTGGTGTGGTGAAGTTGGCCTTGGCCAGGAGCAAAGGCACTCCTGTGGTGTAGATGGCCTAGTACAGAGCCACAGTCCATTGTCTGCAGTGAATGGTCTACAATGTCGATGTTGGGTTTTTACTCTTTGTATACGGCGAAGATGGCATTCCAAAAGGCCCTGGTGCGGTGTAGTTGGCCTCAACCAGCAGCACAGGCCCTGGTGTGGTGAAGTTGGCCTCAGCCATAATCACATGCCCTTTTGTGGTGAAGATGGCCTCGGCCAGAAGCAAAGGCACTGGTGTGGTGAAGATGGCCTCAACCAGCCGCACAGGCCCTGGTGTGGTGTAGTTGGCCTCAACCAGCAGCACAGGCCCTGGTGTGGTGTGGTTGGCCTCAACCAGCAGCTCAGGCCCTGGTGTGGTGTAGTTGGCCTCAACCAGCAGCACAGGCCCTGGTGTGGTGTAGTCGCCTCGGCCATATTCACAGGCCATGGTGTGGTGTAGTTGGCCTCAGCCAGCAGCACAGGGCCTGGTGTGGTGTAGTCGTCTCGGCCAGAAGCAGAGCACTGGTGTGGTGAAGATGGCCACAGCCAGAGCCACCGGCCCTGGTGTGGTGTAGTTGGCCTCAACCAGCAGCACAGGCCCTGGTGTGGTGTAGTTGGCATCAGCCATAATCACAGGCCCTGGTGTGGTGAAGATGGCCTCGGCCAGAAGCAAAGGCACTCCTGTGGTGTAGATGGCCTAGGACAGAGCCACAGGCCATTGTCTGCAATGAAGGGTCTACAATGTCGATGTTGGGTTTTTACTCTTTGTATACGGCGAAGATGGCCTTCCAAAAGACCCTGGTGCGGTGTAGTTGGCCTCAAACAGCAGCACAGGCCCTGGTGTGGTGAAGTTGGGCGCAACAAGCAGCACAGGCCCTGGTGTGGAGTAGTGGGCTCTGCCAGAAGCACAGGCCTTGGTGTGGTGAAGGTGGCTTCAGCCAGCAGCACAGGCCATGGTGTGGTGTAGGTGGTCTCAGCAAGAAGCACAGTCCCTGGTGTGGTGTAGTCGCCTCGGCCAGAAGCATAGCACTATTGTGTTGTACATGGCCACAGCCAGTGCCACAGGCCCTGGTGTGGTGTAGTTGGGCACAACAAGCAGCACCGGCCCTGATGTGGTGTAGTTGCCTCGGCCAGAAGAAGAGCACTGTTGTGGTGCAGATGGCCTCAGCCAGTGCCACAGGCCCTAGTCTGGTGTAGTTGGCCTCAACCAGCAGCACAGGCCCTGTTGTGGTTCATTTGGCCTCAGCCATAATCACAGGCCCTCGTGTGGTGAAGATGGCCACAGCCAGAGCCACAGGCCCTGGTGTGGTGTAGTTGGCCTCAACATGCAGCACAGGCCCTGGTGTGGTGAAGATGGGCGCAACAAGCAGCACAGGCCCTGGTGTGGTGAAGATGGCCTCGGCCAGAAGCAACGGCACTGGTGTGGTGAAAATGGCCTCAACAAGCAGCACAGGCCCTGGTGTGGTGTAGTTGGCCTCAACCAGCAGCACAGGCCCTGGTGTGGTGAAGTTGGCCTCAGCCATAATCACAGGCCCTGGTGTGGTGAAGATGGCCTTGGCCAGGAGCAAAGGCACTCCTGTGGTGTAGATGGCCTAGGACAGAGCCACAGGCCATTGTCTGCAATGAATGGTCTACAATGTCGATGTTGGGTTTTTACTCTTTGTATACGGCGAAGATGGCCTTCCAAAAGACCCTGGTGCGGTGTAGTTGGCCTCAAACAGCAGCACAGGCCCTGTTGTGGTTTAGGTTGCCTCAGCAAGAAGCACAGGACCTAGTGTGGAGTAGTGGGCTCTGCCAGAAGCACTGGCCTTGGTGTGGTGAAGGTGGCTTCAGCCAGCAGCACAGGCCATGGTGTGGTGTAGTTGGGCTCAACAAGCAGCACAGGCCCTGGTGTGGTGTAGTTGCCTCAGCCAGAAGAAGAGCACTGTTGTGGTGCAGATGGCCTCAGCCAGTGCCACAGGCCCTAGTCTGGTGTAGTTGGCCTAAACCAGCAGCACAGGCCCTGTTGTGGTGTATTTGGCCTCAGCCATAATCACAGGCCCTGGTGTGGTGAAGATGGCCACAGCCAGAGCCACAGGCCCTGGTGTGGTGTACTTGGCCTCAACATGCAGCACAGGCCCTGGTGTGGTGAAGTTGGGCGCAACAAGCAGCACAGGCCCTGGTGTGGTGAAGATGGCCTCGGCCAGAAGCAACGGCACTGGTGTGGTGAAGTTGGCCTCAACAAGCAGCACAGGCCCTGGTGTGGTGTAGTTGGCCTCAACCAGCAGCACAGGCCCTGGTGTGGTGAAGTTGGCCTTGGCCAGGAGCAAAGGCACTCCTGTGGTGTAGATGGCCTACTACAGAGCCACAGTCCATTGTCTGCAGTGAATGGTCTACAATGTCGATGTTGGGTTTTTACTCTTTGTATACGGCGAAGATGGCATTCCAAAAGGCCCTGGTGCGGTGTAGTTGGCCTCAAACAGCAGCACAGGCCCTGGTGTGGTGAAGTTGGCCTCAGCCATAATCACAGGCCCTGGTGTGGTGAAGATGGCCTTGGCCAGGAGCAAAGGCACTCCTGTGGTGTAAATGGCCTAGGACAGAGCCACAGGCCATTGTCTGCAATGAATGGTCTACAATGTCGATGTTGGGTTTTTACTCTTTGTATACGGCGAAGATGGCATTCCAAAAGGCCCTGGTGCGGTGTAGTTGGCCTCAACCAGCAGCACAGGCCCTGGTGTGGTGAAGTTGGCCTCGGCCATAAGCAAAGGCCCTGGTGTGGTGAAGATGGCCTCAACCAGCCGCACAGGCCCTGGTGTGGTGTAGTGGGCCTCAACCAGCAGCACAGGCCCTGGTGTGGTGTAGTTGGCCTCAACCAGCAGCTCAGGTCCTGGTGTGGTGTAGTTGGCTTCAGCAATAATCACAGGCCCTAGTCTGGTGTAGTTGGCCTCAACCAGCAGCTCAGGTCCTGGTGTGGTGTAGTTGGCTTCAGCAATAATCACAGGCCCTGGTGTGGTGTAGTTGGCCTCAACCAGCAACACAGGCCCTGGTGTGGTGTAGTTGGCCTCAACCAGCAGCACAGGCCCTGGTGTGGTGTAGTCGCCTCGGCCATAATCGCAGCCCCTGGTGTGGTGAAGATGGCCTCGGCCAGAAGCAAAGGCACTGGTGTGGTGAAGATGGCCTCAACCAGCCGCACAGGCCCTGGTGTGGTGTAGTTGGCCTCAACCAGCAGCACAGGCCCTGGTGTGGTGTAGTTGGCCTCAAACAGCAGCACAGGCACTGTTGTGGTTTAGGTTGCCTCTTCAAGAAGCACAGGACCTGGTGTGGAGTAGTGGGCTCAGCCAGAAGCACAAGCCATGGTGTGGTGTAGGTGGTCTCAGCAAGAAGCACAGGCCCTGGTGTGGTGTAGTCGCCTCGGCCAGAAGCATAGCACTATTGTGTTGTACATGGCCACAGCCAGTGCCACGGGCCTTGGTGTGGTGTAGTTGGGCTCAACAAGCAGCACAGGCCTGGTGTGGGGTAGTTGGCCTCAACCAGCAGCACAGGCCCTGGTGTGGTGTAGTTGGCATCAGCCATAATCACAGGCCCTGGTGTGGTGAAGATGGCCTCGGCCAGAAGCAAAGGCACTCCTGTGGTGTAGATGGCCTAGGACAGAGCCACAGGCCATTGTCTGCAATGAAGGGTCTACAATGTCGATGTTGGGTTTTTACTCTTTGTATACGGCGAAGATGGCCTTCCAAAAGACCCTGGTGCGGTGTAGTTGGCCTCAAACAGCAGCACAGGCCCTGGTGTGGTGAAGTTGGGCGCAACAAGCAGCACAGGCCCTGGTGTGGAGTAGTGGGCTCTGCCAGAAGCACAGGCCTTGGTGTGGTGAAGGTGGCTTCAGCCAGCAGCACAGGCCATGGTGTGGTGTAGGTGGTCTCAGCAAGAAGCACAGTCCCTGGTGTGGTGTAGTCGCCTCGGCCAGAAGCATAGCACTATTGTGTTGTACATGGCCACAGCCAGTGCCACAGGCCCTGGTGTGGTGTAGTTGGGCACAACAAGCAGCACCGGCCCTGATGTGGTGTAGTTGCCTCGGCCAGAAGAAGAGCACTGGTGTGGTGCAGATGGCCTCAGCCAGTGCCACAGGCCCTAGTCTGGTGTAGTTGGCCTCAACCAGCAGCAAAGGCCCTGTTGTGGTTCATTTGGCCTCAGCCATAATCACAGGCCCTCGTGTGGTGAAGATGGCCACAGCCAGAGCCACAGGCCCTGGTGTGGTGTAGTTGGCCTCAACATGCAGCACAGGCCCTGGTGTGGTGAAGATGGGCGCAACAAGCAGCACAGGCCCTGGTGTGGTGAAGATGGCCTCGGCCAGAAGCAACGGCACTGGTGTGGTGAAGATGGCCTCAACAAGCAGCACAGGCCCTGGTGTGGTGTAGTTGGCCTCAACCAGCAGCACAGGCCCTGGTGTGGTGAAGTTGGCCTCAGCCATAATCACAGGCCCTGGTGTGGTGAAGATGGCCTTGGCCAGGAGCAAAGGCACTCCTGTGGTGTAGATGGCCTAGGACAGAGCCACAGGCCATTGTCTGCAATGAATGGTCTACAATGTCGATGTTGGGTTTTTACTCTTTGTATACGGCGAAGATGGCCTTCCAAAAGACCCTGGTGCGGTGTAGTTGGCCTCAAACAGCAGCACAGGCCCTGTTGTGGTTTAGGTTGCCTCAGCAAGAAGCACAGGACCTAGTGTGGAGTAGTGGGCTCTGCCAGAAGCACTGGCCTTGGTGTGGTGAAGGTGGCTTCAGCCAGCAGCACAGGCCATGGTGTGGTGTAGTTGGGCTCAACAAGCAGCACAGGCCCTGGTGTGGTGTATTTGGCCTCAGCCATAATCACAGGCCCTGGTGTGGTGAAGATGGCCACAGCCAGAGCCACAGGCCCTGGTGTGGTGTACTTGGCCTCAACATGCAGCACAGGCCCTGGTGTGGTGAAGTTGGGCGCAACAAGCAGCACAGGCCCTGGTGTGGTGAAGATGGCCTCGGCCAGAAGCAACGGCACTGGTGTGGTGAAGTTGGCCTCAACAAGCAGCACAGGCCCTGGTGTGGTGTAGTTGGCCTCAACCAGCAGCACAGGCCCTGGTGTGGTGAAGTTGGCCTTGGCCAGGAGCAAAGGCACTCCTGTGGTGTAGATGGCCTACTACAGAGCCACAGTCCATTGTCTGCAGTGAATGGTCTACAATGTCGATGTTGGGTTTTTACTCTTTGTATACGGCGAAGATGGCATTCCAAAAGGCCCTGGTGCGGTGTAGTTGGCCTCAACCAGCAGCACAGGCCCTGGTGTGGTGAAGTTGGCCTCAGCCATAATCACATGCCCTTTTGTGGTGAAGATGGCCTCGGCCAGAAGCAAAGGCACTGGTGTGGTGAAGATGGCCTCAACCAGCCGCACAGGCCCTGGTGTGGTGAAGATGGCCTCAACAAGCAGCACAGGCCCTGGTGTGGTGTAGTTGGCCTCAACAAGAAGCACAGGCCCTGGTGTGGTGAAGTTGGCCTCAGCCATAATCACAGGCCCTGGTGTGGTGAAGATGGCCTTGGCCAGGAGCAAAGGCACTCCTGTGGTGTAAATGGCCTAGGACAGAGCCACAGGCCATTGTCTGCAATGAATGGTCTACAATGTCGATGTTGGGTTTTTACTCTTTGTATACGGCGAAGATGGCATTCCAAAAGGCCCTGGTGCGGTGTAGTTGGCCTCAACCAGCAGCACAGGCCCTGGTGTGGTGAAGTTGGCCTCGGCCATAAGCAAAGGCACTGGTGTGGTGAAGATGGCCTCAACCAGCCGCACAGGCCCTGGTGTGGCGTAGTGGGCCTCAACCAGCAGCACAGGCCCTGGTGTGGTGTAGTTGGCCTCAACCAGCAGCTCAGGTCCTGGTGTGGTGTAGTTGGCTTCAGCAATAATCACAGGCCCTGGTGTGGTGTAGTTGGCCTCAACCAGCAGCTCAGGTCCTGGTGTGGTGTAGTTGGCTTCAGCAATAATCACAGGCCCTGGTGTGGTGTAGTTGGCCTCAACCAGCAACACAGGCCTGGTGTGGTGTAGTTGGCCTCAACCAGCAGCACAGGCCCTGGTGTGGTGTAGTCGCCTCGGCCATAATCGCAGCCCCTGGTGTGGTGAAGATGGCCTCGGCCAGAAGCAAAGGCACTGGTGTGGTGAAGATGGCCTCAACCAGCCGCACAGGCCCTGGTGTGGTGTAGTTGGCCTCAACCAGCAGCACAGGCCCTGGTGTGGTGTAGTTGGCCTCAAACAGCAGCACAGGCACTGTTGTGGTTTAGGTTGCCTCTTCAAGAAGCACAGGACCTGGTGTGGAGTAGTGGGCTCAGCCAGAAGCACAAGCCATGGTGTGGTGTAGGTGGTCTCAGCAAGAAGCACAGGCCCTGGTGTGGTGTAGTCGCCTCGGCCAGAAGCATAGCACTATTGTGTTGTACATGGCCACAGCCAGTGCCACGGGCCTTGGTGTGGTGTAGTTGGGCTCAACAAGCAGCACAGGCCCTGGTGTGGGGTAGTTGGCCTCGGCCTGAAGCATAGGCCTGGTGTGGTGTAGTTGGCGTCAACCAGCAGCACAGGCCCTGGTGTGGTGTAGTTGGCCTCAGCCATAATCACAGGCCCTGGTGTGGTGTAGTTGGCCTCAACCAGCAGCTCAGGTCCTGGTGTGGTGTAGTTGGCCTCAGCAATAATCACAGGCCCTGGTGTGGTGTAGTTGGCCTCAACCAGCAACACAGGCCTGGTGTGGTGTAGTTGGCCTCAACCAGCAACACAGGCCCTGGTGTGGTGTAGTCGCCTCGACCATAATCGCAGGCCCAGCTGTGGGGAAGATGGCCTCGGCCAGAAGCAAAGGCACTGGTGTGGTGAAGATTGCCTCATCCAGCCGCACAGGCCCTGGTGTGGTGTAGTTGGCCTCAACTAGCAGCACAGGCCCTGGTGTGGTGTAGTTGGCCTCAACCAGGAGCTCAGGTCCTGGTGTGGTGTAGTTGGCCTCAGCAATAATCACAGGCCCTGGTGTGGTGTAGTTGGCCTCAACCAGCAGCACAGGCCTGGTGTGGTGTAGTTGGGCTCAACAAGCAGCACAGGCCCTGGTGTGGGGTAGTTGGCCTCAGCCTGAAGCACAGGCCTGGTGTGGTGTAGTTGGCCTCAACCAACAGCACAGGCCCTGGTGTGGTGTAGTTGGCCTCAGCCATAATCACAGGCCATGGTGTGGTGTAGTTGGCCTCAGCCAGCAGCACAGGGCCTGGTGTGGTGTAGTCGTCTCGGCCAGAAGCAGAGCACTGGTGTGGTGAAGATGGCCACAGCCAGAGCCACAGGCCCTGGTGTGGTGTAGTTGGCCTCACCCAGCAGCACAGGCCCTGGTGTGGTGTAGTTGGCCTCAAACAGCAGCACAGGCCCTGTTGTGGTTTAGGTTTCCCCAGCAAGAAGCACAGGACCTGGTGTGGAGTAGTGGGCTCAGCCAGAAGCACAAGCCATGGTGTGGTGTAGGTGGTCTCAGCAAGAAGCACAGGCCCTGGTGTGGTGTAGTCGCCTCGGCCAGAAGCATAGCACTATTGTGTTGTACATGGCCACAGCCAGTGCCACGGGCCCTGGTGTGGTGAAGATGGCCTCGGCCCGAAGCAACGGCACTGGTGTGGTGAAGATGGCCTCAACAAGCAGCACAGGCCCTGGTGTGGTGTAGTTGGCCTCAACCAGCAGCACAGGCCCTGGTGTGGTGAAGTTGGCCTCAGCCATAATCACAGGCCCTGGTGTGGTGAAGATGGCCTTGGCCAGGAGCAAAGGCACTCCTGTGGTGTAGATGGCCTAGGACAGAGCCACAGGCCATTGTCTGCAATGAATGGTCTACAGTGTCGATGTTGGGTTTTTACTCTTTGTATACGGCGAAGATGGCATTCCAAAAGGCCCTGGTGCGGTGTAGTTGGCCTCAACCAGCAGCACAGGCCCTGGTGTGGTGAAGTTGGCCTCGGCCAGAAGCAAAGGCACTGGTGTGGTGAAGATGGCCTCAACCAGCCGCACAGGCCCTGGTGTGGTGTAGTTGTCCTCAACCAGCAGCACAGGCCCTGGTGCGGTGTAGTTGGCCTCAACCAGCAGCTCAGGTCCTGGTGTGGTGTAGTTGGCCTCAGCAATAATCACAGGCCCTGGTGTGGTGTAGTTGGCCTCAACCAGCAACACAGGCCTGGTGTGGTGTAGATGGCCTCAACCAGCAGCACAGGCCCTGGTGTGGTGTAGTCGCCTCGGCCATAATCGCAGCCCCTGGTGTGGTGAAGATGGCCTCGGCCAGAAGCAAAGGCACTGCTGTGGTGAAGATGGCCTCAACCAGCCGCACAGGCCCTGGTGTGGTGTAGTTGGCCTCAACCAGCAGCACAGGCCCTGGTGTGGTGTAGTTGGCCTCAACCAGCAGCACAGGCCTGGTGTGGTGTAGTTGGGCTCAACAAGCAGCACAGGCCCTGGTGTGGGGTAGTTGGCCTCAGCAATAATCACAGGCCTGGTGTGGTGTAGTTGGCCTCAACCAGCAGCACAGGCCCTGGTGTGGTGTAGTTGGCCTCAGCCATAATCACAGGCCATGGTGTGGTGAAGTTGGCCTTAGCCAGCAGCACAGGGCCTGGTGTGGTGTAGTCGTCTCGGCCAGAAGCAGAGCACTGGTGTGGTGAAGATGGCCACAGCCAGAGCCACAGGCCCTGTTGTGGTGTAGGTTGCCTCAGCGAGAAGCACAGGACCTGGTGTGGAGTAGTGGGCTCAGCCAGCAGCTCAGGTCCTGGTGTGGTGTAGTTGGCCTCAGCCATAATCACAGGCCCTGGTGTGGAGTAGTTGGCCTCAACCAGCAGCACAGGCCTGGTGTGGTGTAGTTGGCCTCAACCAGCAGCACAGGCCCTGGTGTGGTGTAGTCGCCTCGGCCATAATCACAGGCCCTGTTGTGGTGTATTTGGCCTCAGCCATAATCACAGGCCCTGGTGTGGTGAAGATGGCCACAGCCAGAGCCACAGGCCCTGGTGTGGTGTACTTGGCCTCAACATGCAGCACAGGCCGTGGTGTGGTGAAGTTGGGCGCAACAAGCAGCACAGGCCCTGGTGTGGTGAAGATGGCCTCGGCCAGAAGCAACGGCACTGGTGTGGTGAAGTTGGCCTCAACAAGCAGCACAGGCCCTGGTGTGGTGTAGTTGGCCTCAACCAGCAGCACAGGCCCTGGTGTGGTGAAGTTGGCCTTGGCCAGGAGCAAAGGCACTCCTGTGGTGTAGATGGCCTACTACAGAGCCACAGTCCATTGTCTGCAGTGAATGGTCTACAATGTCGATGTTGGGTTTTTACTCTTTGTATACGGCGAAGATGGCATTCCAAAAGGCCCTGGTGCGGTGTAGTTGGCCTCAACCAGCAGCACAGGCCCTGGTGTGGTGAAGTTGGCCTCAGCCATAATCACATGCCCTTTTGTGGTGAAGATGGCCTCGGCCAGAAGCAAAGGCACTGGTGTGGTGAAGATGGCCTCAACCAGCCGCACAGGCCCTGGTGTGGTGAAGATGGCCTCAACAAGCAGCACAGGCCCTGGTGTGGTGTAGTTGGCCTCAACAAGAAGCACAGGCCCTGGTGTGGTGAAGTTGGCCTCAGCCATAATCACAGGCCCTGGTGTGGTGAAGATGGCCTTGGCCAGGAGCAAAGGCACTCCTGTGGTGTAAATGGCCTAGGACAGAGCCACAGGCCATTGTCTGCAATGAATGGTCTACAATGTCGATGTTGGGTTTTTACTCTTTGTATACGGCGAAGATGGCATTCCAAAAGGCCCTGGTGCGGTGTAGTTGGCCTCAACCAGCAGCACAGGCCCTGGTGTGGTGAAGTTGGCCTCGGCCATAAGCAAAGGCACTGGTGTGGTGAAGATGGCCTCAACCAGCCGCACAGGCCCTGGTGTGGCGTAGTGGGCCTCAACCAGCAGCACAGGCCCTGGTGTGGTGTAGTTGGCCTCAACCAGCAGCTCAGGTCCTGGTGTGGTGTAGTTGGCTTCAGCAATAATCACAGGCCCTGGTGTGGTGTAGTTGGCCTCAACCAGCAGCTCAGGTCCTGGTGTGGTGTAGTTGGCTTCAGCAATAATCACAGGCCCTGGTGTGGTGTAGTTGGCCTCAACCAGCAACACAGGCCTGGTGTGGTGTAGTTGGCCTCAACCAGCAGCACAGGCCCTGGTGTGGTGTAGTCGCCTCGGCCATAATCGCAGCCCCTGGTGTGGTGAAGATGGCCTCGGCCAGAAGCAAAGGCACTGGTGTGGTGAAGATGGCCTCAACCAGCCGCACAGGCCCTGGTGTGGTGTAGTTGGCCTCAACCAGCAGCACAGGCCCTGGTGTGGTGTAGTTGGCCTCAAACAGCAGCACAGGCACTGTTGTGGTTTAGGTTGCCTCTTCAAGAAGCACAGGACCTGGTGTGGAGTAGTGGGCTCAGCCAGAAGCACAAGCCATGGTGTGGTGTAGGTGGTCTCAGCAAGAAGCACAGGCCCTGGTGTGGTGTAGTCGCCTCGGCCAGAAGCATAGCACTATTGTGTTGTACATGGCCACAGCCAGTGCCACGGGCCTTGGTGTGGTGTAGTTGGGCTCAACAAGCAGCACAGGCCCTGGTGTGGGGTAGTTGGCCTCGGCCTGAAGCATAGGCCTGGTGTGGTGTAGTTGGCCTCAGCCATAATCACAGGCCCTGGTGTGGTGTAGTTGGCCTCAACCAGCAGCTCAGGCCCTGGTGTGGTGTAGTCGCCTCGACCATAATCGCAGGCCCAGCTGTGGTGAAGATGGCCTCGGCCAGAAGCAAAGGCACTGGTGTGGTGAAGATTGCCTCATCCAGCCGCACAGGCCCTGGTGTGGTGTAGTTGGCCTCAACTAGCAGCACAGGCCCTGGTGTGGTGTAGTTGGCCTCAACCAGGAGCTCAGGTCCTGGTGTGGTGTAGTTGGCCTCAGCAATAATCACAGGCCCTGGTGTGGTGTAGTTGGCCTCAACCAGCAGCACAGGCCTGGTGTGGTGTAGTTGGGCTCAACAAGCAGCACAGGCCCTGGTGTGGGGTAGTTGGCCTCAGCCTGAAACACAGGCCTGGTGTGGTGTAGTTGGCCTCAACCAACAGCACAGGCCCTGGTGTGGTGTAGTTGGCCTCAGCCATAATCACAGGCCATGGTGTGGTGTAGTTGGCCTCAGCCAGCAGCACAGGGCCTGGTGTGGTGTAGTCGTCTCGGCCAGAAGCAGAGCACTGGTGTGGTGAAGATGGCCACAGCCAGAGCCACAGGCCCTGGTGTGGTGTAGTTGGCCTCACCCAGCAGCACAGGCCCTGGTGTGGTGTAGTTGGCCTCAAACAGCAGCACAGGCCCTGTTGTGGTTTAGGTTTCCCCAGCAAGAAGCACAGGACCTGGTGTGGAGTAGTGGGCTCAGCCAGAAGCACAAGCCATGGTGTGGTGTAGGTGGTCTCAGCAAGAAGCACAGGCCCTGGTGTGGTGTAGTCGCCTCGGCCAGAAGCATAGCACTATTGTGTTGTACATGGCCACAGCCAGTGCCACGGGCCCTGGTGTGGTGAAGATGGCCTCGGCCCGAAGCAACGGCACTGGTGTGGTGAAGATGGCCTCAACAAGCAGCACAGGCCCTGGTGTGGTGTAGTTGGCCTCAACCAGCAGCACAGGCCCTGGTGTGGTGAAGTTGGCCTCAGCCATAATCACAGGCCCTGGTGTGGTGAAGATGGCCTTGGCCAGGAGCAAAGGCACTCCTGTGGTGTAGATGGCCTAGGACAGAGCCACAGGCCATTGTCTGCAATGAATGGTCTACAGTGTCGATGTTGGGTTTTTACTCTTTGTATACGGCGAAGATGGCATTCCAAGAGGCCCTGGTGCGGTGTAGTTGGCCTCAACCAGCAGCACAGGCCCTGGTGTGGTGAAGTTGGCCTCGGCCAGAAGCAAAGGCACTGGTGTGGTGAAGATGGCCTCAACCAGCCGCACAGGCCCTGGTGTGGTGTAGTTGTCCTCAACCAGCAGCACAGGCGCTGGTGCGGTGTAGTTGGCCTCAACCAGCAGCTCAGGTCCTGGTGTGGTGTAGTTGGCCTCAGCAATAATCACAGGCCCTGGTGTGGTGTAGTTGGCCTCAACCAGCAACACAGGCCTGGTGTGGTGTAGTTGGCCTCAACCAGCAGCACAGGCCCTGGTGTGGTGTAGTCGCCTCGGCCATAATCGCAGCCCCTGGTGTGGTGAAGATGGCCTCGGCCAGAAGCAAAGGCACTGCTGTGGTGAAGATGGCCTCAACCAGCAGCACAGGCCTGGTGTGGTGTAGTTGGCCTCAACCAGCAGCACAGGCCCTGGTGTGGTGTAGTTGGCCTCAGCCATAATCACAGGCCATGGTGTGGTGAAGTTGGCCTTAGCCAGCAGCACAGGGCCTGGTGTGGTGTAGTCGTCTCGGCCAGAAGCAGAGCACTGGTGTGGTGAAGATGGCCACAGCCAGAGCCACAGGCCCTGTTGTGGTGTAGGTTGCCTCAGCGAGAAGCACAGGACCTGGTGTGGAGTAGTGGGCTCAGCCAGCAGCTCAGGTCCTGGTGTGGTGTAGTTGGCCTCAGCCATAATCACAGGCCCTGGTGTGGAGTAGTTGGCCTCAACCAGCAGCACAGGCCTGGTGTGGTGTAGTTGGCCTCAACCAGCAGCACAGGCCCTGGTGTGGTGTAGTCGCCTCGGCCATAATCACAGGCCCTGGTGTGGTGTAGTTGGCCTCAGCCAGCAGCACAGGGCCTGGTGTGGTGTAGTCGTCTCGGCCAGAAGCAACGGCACTGGTGTGGTGAAGATGGCCACAGCCAGAGCCACTGGCCCTGGTGTGGTGTAGTTGGCCTCAACCAGCAGCACAGGCCCTGGTGTGGTGTAGTTGGCCTCAGCCATAATCACAGGCCCTGGTGTGGTGAAGATGGCCTCGGCCAGAAGCAAAGGCACTCCTGTGGTGTAGATGGCCTAGGACAGAGCCACAGGCCATTGTCTGCAATGAAGGGTCTACAATGTCGATGTTGGGTTTTTACTCTTTGTATACGGCGAAGATGGCCTTCCAAAAGACCCTGGTGCGGTGTAGTTGGCCTCAAACAGCAGCACAGGCCCTGTTGTGGTTTAGGTTGCCTCAGCAAGAAGCACAGGACCTGGTGTGGAGTAGTGGGCTCAGCCAGAAGCAATGTCCTTGGTGTGGTGAAGGTGGCTTCAGCCAGCAGCACAGGCCATGGTGTGGTGTAGGTGGTCTCAGCAAGAAGCACAGGCCCTGGTGTGGTGTAGTCGCCTCGGCCAGAAGCATAGCACTATTGTGTTGTACATGGCCACAGCCAGAGCCACAGGCCCTGGTGTGGTGTAGTTGGGCTCAACAAGCAGCACAGGCCCTGGTGTGGGGTAGTTGGCCTCAGCCATAATCACAGGCCCTGGTGTGGAGTAGTTGGCCTCAGCCAGCAGCACAGGGCCTGGTGTGGTGTAGTCGTCTCGGCCAGAAGCAGAGCACTGGTGTGGTGAAGATGGCCACAGCCAGAGCCACAGGCCCTGGTGTGGTGTAGTTGGCCTCAGCCATAATCACAGGCCCTGGTGTGATGAAGATGGCCTCGGCCAGAAGCAAAGGCACTGGTGTGGTGAAGATGGCCTCAACCAGCTGCACAGGCCCTGGTGTGGTGTAGTTGGCCTCAACCAGCAGCACAGGCCCTGGTGTGGGGTAGTTGGCCTCAACCAGCAGCTCAGGTCCTGGTGTGGTGTAGTTGGCCTCAGCAATAATCACAGGCCCTGGTGTGGTGTAGTTGGCCTCAACCAGCAGCACAGGCCTGGTGTGGTGTAGTTGGCCTCAACCAGCAGCACAGGCCCTGGTGTGGTGTAGTCGCCTCGGCCATAATCACAGGCCCTGGTGTGGTGTAGTTGGCCTCAGCCAGCAGCACAGGGCCTGGTGTGGTGTAGTCGTCTCGGCCAGAAGCAACGGCACTGGTGTGGTGAAGATGGCCACAGCCAGAGCCACTGGCCCTGGTGTGGTGTAGTTGGCCTCAACCAGCAGCACAGGCCCTGGTGTGGTGTAGTTGGCCTCAGCCATAATCACAGGCCCTGGTGTGGTGAAGATGGCCTCGGCCAGAAGCAACGGCACTCCTGTGGTGTAGATGGCCTAGGACAGAGCCACAGGCCATTGTCTGCAATGAAGGGTCTACAATGTCGATGTTGGGTTTTTACTCTTTGTATACGGCGAAGATGGCCTTCCAAAAGACCCTGGTGCGGTGTAGTTGGCCTCAAACAGCAGCACAGGCCCTGTTGTGGTTTAGGTTGCCTCAGCAAGAAGCACAGGACCTGGTGTGGAGTAGTGGGCTAAGCCAGAAGCACTGGCCTTGGTGTGGTGAAGGTGGCTTCAGCCAGCAGCACAGGCCATGGTGTGGTGTAGGTGGTCTCAGCAAGAAGCACAGCCCCTGGTGTGGTGTAGTCGCCTCGGCCAGAAGCATAGCACTATTGTGTTGTACATGGCCACAGCCAGTGCCACAGGCCCTGGTGTGGTGTAGTTGGGCTCAACAAGCAGCACAGGCCCTGGTGTGGGGTAGTTGGCCTCGGCCTGAAGCACAGGCGTGGTGTGGTGCAGTTGGCCTCAACATGCAGCACAGGCCCTGGTGTGGTGAAGTTGGGCGCAACAAGCAGCACAGGCCCTGGTGTGGTGAAGATCGCCTCGGCCAGAAGCAACGGCACTGGTGTGGTGAAGATGGCCTCAACAAGCAGCACAGGCCCTGGTGTGGTGTAGTTGGCCTCACCCAGCAGCACAGGCCCTGGTGTGGTGAAGTTGGCCTCAGCCATAATCACAGGCCCTGGTGTGGTGAAGATGGCCTTGGCCAGGAGCAAAGGCACTCCTGTGGTGTAGATGGCCTAGGACAGAGCCACAGGCCATTGTCTGCAATGAATGGTCTACAATGTCGATGTTGGGTTTTTACTCTTTGTATACGGCGAAGATGGCATTCCAAAAGGCCCTGGTGCGGTGTAGTTGGCCTCAACCAGCAGCACAGGCCCTGGTGTGGTGAAGTTGGCCTCAGCCATAATCGCAGGCCCTGTTGTGGTGAAGATGGCCTCGGCCAGAAGCAAAGGCACTGGTGTGGTGAAGATGGCCTCAACCAGCCGCACAGGCCCTGGTGTGGTGTAGTTGGCCTCAACCAGCAGCACAGGCCCTGGTGTGGTGTAGTTGGCCTCAACCAGCAGCTCAGGTCCTGGTGTGGTGTAGTTGGCCTCAGCAATAATCACAGGCCCTGGTGTGGTGTAGTTGGCCTCAACCAGCAGCACAGGCCTGGTGTGGTGTAGTTGGCCTCAACCAGCAGCACAGGCCCTGGTGTGGTGTAGTCCCTTCGGCCATAATCACAGGCCCTGGTGTGGTGTAGTTGGCCTCAGCCAGCAGCACAGGGCCTGGTGTGGTGTAGTCGTCTCGGCCAGAAGCAGAGCACTGGTGTGGTGAAGATGGCCACAGCCAGAGCCACAGGCCCTGGTGTGGTGTAGTTGGCCTCAACCAGCAGCACAGGCCCTGGTGTGGTGTAGTTGGCCTCAGCCATAATCACAGGCCCTGGTGTGGTGAAGATGGCCTCGGCCAGAAGCAAAGGCACTCCTGTGGTGTAGATGGCCTAGGACAGAGCCACAGGCCATTGTTTGCAATGAAGGGTCTACAATGTGGATGTTGGGTTTTTACTCTTTGTATACGGCGAAGATGGCCTTCCAAAAGACCCTGGTGCGGTGTAGTTGGCCTCAAACAGCAGCACAGGCCCTGTTGTGGTTTAGGTTGCCTCAGCAAGAAGCACAGGACCTGGTGTGGAGTAGTGGGCTCAGCCAGAAGCACTGGCCTTGGTGTGGTGAAGGTGGCTTCAGCCAGCAGCACAGGCCATGGTGTGGTGTAGGTGGTCTCAGCAAGAAGCACAGGCCCTGGTGTGGTGTAGTCGCCTCGGCCAGAAGCAGAGCACTGTTGTGGTGCAGATGGCCTCAGCCAGTGCCACAGGCCCTAGTCTGGTGTAGTTGGACTCAACCAGCAGCACAGGCCCTGTTGTGGTGTATTTGGCCTCAGCCATAATCACAGGCGCTGGTGTGGTGAAGATGGCCACAGCCAGAGCCACAGGCCTTGGTGTGGTGTAGTTGGCCTCAACCAGCAGCACAGGCCCTGGTGTGGTGTAGTTGGCCTCAGCCATAATCACAGGCCCTGGTGTGGTGAAGATGGCCTCGGCCAGAAGCAAAGGCACTCCTGTGGTGTAGATGGCCTAGGACAGAGCCACAGGCCATTGTCTGCAATGAAGGGTCTACAATGTCGATGTTGGGTTTTTACGCTTTGTATACGGCGAAGATGGCCTTCCAAAAGACCCTGGTGCGGTGTAGTTGGCCTCAAACAGCAGCACAGGCCCTGTTGTGGTTTAGGTTGCCTCAGCAAGAAGCACAGGACCTGGTGTGGAGTAGTGGGCTCAGCCAGAAGCACTGGCCTTGGTGTGGTGAAGGTGGCTTCAGCCAGCAGCACAGGCCATGGTGTGGTGTAGGTGGTCTCAGGAAGAAGCACAGGCCCTGGTGTGGTGTACTTGCCTCGGCCAGAAGCATAGCACTATTGTGTTGTACATGGCCACAGCCAGTGCCACAGGCCCTGGTGTGGTGTAGTTGGGCTCAACAAGCAGCACAGGCCCTGGTGTGGGGTAGTTGGCCTCGGCCTGAAGCACAGGCCTGGTGTGGTGTAGTTGGCCTCAACCAGCAGCACAGGCCCTGGTGTGGTGTAGTTGGCCTCAGCCATAATCACAGGCCCTAGTGTGGTGTAGTTGGCCTCAGCCAGCAGCACAGGGCCTGGTGTGGTGAAGATGGCCACAGCCAGAGCCACAGGCCCTGGTGTGGTGTAGTTGGCCTCAACATGCAGCACAGGCCCTGGTGTGGTGAAGTTGGGCTCAACAAGCAGCACAGGCCCTGGTGTGGTGAAGATGGCCTCGGCCAGAAGCAACGGCACTGGTGTGGTGAAGATGGCCTCAACAAGCAGCACAGGCCCTGGTGTGGGGTAGTTGGCCTCGGCCTGAAGCACAGGCCTGGTGTGGTGTAGTTGGCCTCAACCAGCAGCACAGGCCCTGGTGTGGTGAAGTTGGCCTCAGCCATAATCACAGGCCCCGGTGTGGTGAAGATGGCCACAGGCAGAGCCACAGGCCCTGGTGTGGTGTAGTTGGCCTCAACCAGCCGCACAGGCCCTGGTGTGGTGTAGTTGGCCTCAACCAGCAGCACAGGCCCTGGTGTGGTGTATTTGGCCTCAACCAGCAGCTCAGGTCCTGGTGTGGTGTAGTTGGCCTCAGCAATAATCACAGGCCCTTTTGTGGTGAAGATGGCCTCGGCCAGAAGCAAAGGCACTGGTGTGGTGAAGATGGCCTCAACCAGCAGCACAGGCCCTGGTGTGGTGTAGTTGGCCTCAACCAGCAGCACAGGCCCTGGTATGGTGTAGTCGTCTCGGCCAGAAGCAGAGCACTGGTGTGGTGAAGATGGCCACAGCCAGAGCCACAGGCCCTGGTGTGGTGTAGTTGGCCTCAACCAGCAGCACAGGCCCTGGTGTGGTGTAGATGGCCTCAGCCATAATCACAGGCCCTGGTGTGGTGAAGATGGCCTCGGCCAGAAGCAACGGCACTCCTGTGGTGTAGATGGCCTAGGACAGAGCCACAGGCCATTGTCTGCAATGAAGGGTCTACAATGTCGATGTTGGGTTTTTACTCTTTGTATACGGCGAAGATGGCCTTCCAAAAGACCCTGGTGCGGTGTAGTTGGCCTCAAACAGCAGCACAGCCACTGTTGTGGTTTAGGTTGCCTCAGCAAGAAGCACAGGACCTGGTGTGGAGTAGTGGGCTCTGCCAGAAGCACAGGCCTTGGTGTGGTGAAGGTGGCTTCAGCCAGCAGCACAGGCCATGGTGTGGTGTAGGTGGTCTCAGCAAGAAGCACAGGCCCTGGTGTGGTGTAGTCGCCTCGGCCAGAAGCATAACACTATTGTGTTGTACATGGCCACAGCCAGTGCCACAGGCCCTGGTGTGGTGTAGTTGGGCTCAACAAGCAGCACAGGCCCTGGTGTGGTGTAGTTGCCTCGACCAGAAGAAGAGCACTGTTGTGGTGCAGATGGCCTCAGCCAGTGCCACAGGCCCTAGTCTGATGTAGTTGGCCTCAACCAGCAGCACAGGCCCTGTTGTGGTGTATTTGGCCTCAGCCATAATCACAGACCCTGGTGTGGTGAAGATGGCCACAGCCAGAGCCACAGGCCCTGGTGTGGTGTAGCTGGCCTCAACATGCAGCACAGGCCCTGGTGTGGTGAAGTTGGGCGCAACAAGCAGCACAGGCCCTGGTGTGGTGAAGATGGCCCCGGCCAGAAGCAACGGCACTGGTGTGGTGAAGATGGCCTCAACAAGCAGCACAGGCCCTGGTGTGGTGTAGTTGGCCTCAACCAGCAGCACAGGCCCTGGTGTGGTGAAGTTGGCCTCAGCCATAATCACAGGCCCTGGTGTGGTGAAGATGGCCTTGGCCAGGAGCAAAGGCACTCATGTGGTGTAGATGGCCTAGGACAGAGCCACAGGCCATTGTCTGCAATGAATGGTCCACAATGTCGATGTTGGGTTTTTACTCTTTGTATACGGCGAAGATGGCATTCCAAAAGGCCCTGGTGCGGTGTAGTTGGCCTCAACCAGCAGCACAGGCCCTGGTGTGGTGAAGTTGGCCTCAGCCATAATCGCAGGCCCTGGTGTGGTGAAGATGGCCTCGGCCAGAAGCAAAGGCACTGGTGTGGTGAAGATGGCCTCAACCAGCCGCACAGGCCCTGGTGTGGTGTAGTTGGCCTCAACCAGCAGTACAGGCCCTTTTGTGGTGTAGTTGGCCGCAACCAGCAGCTCAGGTCCTGGTGTGGTGTAGTTGGCCTCAGCAATAATCACAGGCCCTGGTGTGGTTTAGTTGGCCTCAACCAGCAGCACAGGCCTGGTGTGGTGTAGTTGGCCTCAACCAGCAGCACAGGCCCTGGTGTGGTGTAGTCGCCTCGGCCATAATCACTGGCCCTGGTGTGGTGTAGTTGGCCTCAGCCAGCAGCACAGTTCCTGGTGTGGTGTAGTCGTCTCGGCCAGAAGCAGAGCACTGGTGTGGTGAAGATGGCCACAGCCAGAGCCACAGGCCCTGGTGTGGTGTAGTTGGCCCCAACCAGCAGCACAGGCCCTGGTGTGGTGTAGTTGGCCTCAGCCATAATCACAGGCCCTGGTGTGGTGAAGATGGCCTCGGCCAGAAGCAAAGGCACTCCTGTGGTGTAGATGGCCTAGGACAGAGCCACAGGCCATTGTCTGCAATGAAGGGTCTACAATGTCGATGTTGGGTTTTTACTCTTTGTATACGGCGAAGATGGCCTTCCAAAAGACCCTGGTGCGGTGTAGTTGGCCTCAAACAGCAGCACAGGCACTGTTGTGGTTTAGGTTGCCTCAGCTAGAAGCACAGGACCTGGTGTGGAGTAGTGGGCTCTGCCAGAAGCACTGGCCTTGGTGTGGTGAAGGTGGCTTCAGCCAGCAGCACAGGCCATGGTGTGGTGTAGGTGGTCTCAGCAAGAAGCACAGGCCCTGGTGTGGTGTAGTCGCCTCGGCCAGAAGAATAACACTTTTGTGTTGTACATGGCCACAGCCAGTGCCACGGGTCTTGGTGTGGGGTAGTTGGGCTCAACAAGCAGCACAGGCCCTGGTGTGGGGTGGTTGGCCTCGGCTTGAAGCACAGGCCTGGTGTGGTGTAGTTGGCCTCAACCAGCAGCACAGGCCCTGGTGTGGTGTAGTTGGCCTCAGCCATAATCACAGGCCCTGGTGTGGTGTAGTTGGCCTCAGCCAGCAGCACAGGGCCTGGTGTGGTGTAGTCGTCTCGGCCAGAAGCAGAGCACTGGTGTGGTGAAGATGGCCACAGCCAGAGCCACAGGCCCTGGTGTGGTGTAGTGGGCCTCAACCAGCAGCACAGGCCCTTTTGTGGTGAAGTTGGCCTCAGCCATAATCACAGGCCCTGGTGTGGTGAAGATGGCCTCGGCCAGAAGCAAAGGCCCTGGTGTGGTGTAGTTCGCCTCAGCAATAATCACAGGCCCTGGTGTGGTGTAGTTGGCCTCAACCAGCAGCACAGGCCCTGGTGTGGTGTAGTCGCCTCGGCCATATTCACAGGCCACGGTGTGGTGTAGTTGGCCTTAGCCAGCAGCACATGGCCTGGTGTGGTGTAGTCGTCTCGGCCAGAAGCAGAGCACTGGTGTGGTGAAGATGGCCACAGCCAGAGCCACAGGCCCTGGTGTGGTGTAGTTGGCCTCAACCAGCAGCACAGGCCCTGGTGTGGTGTAGTTGGCCTCAGCCATAATCACAGGCCCTGGTGTGGTGAAGATGGCCTCGGCCAGAAGCAAAGGCACTCCTGTGGTGTAGATGGCCTAGGACAGAGCCATAGGCCATTGTCTGCAATGAAGGGCCTACAATGTGGTTGTTTGGTTTTTACACTTTCTATACGGCGAAGATGGCCTTCCAAAAGACCCTGGTGTGGTGTAGTTGGCCTCAAACAGCAGCACAGGCCCTGTTGTGGTTTAGGTTGCCTCAGCAAGAAGCACAGGACCTGGTGTGGAGTAGTGGGCTCAGCCAGAAGCACTGGCCTTGGTGTGGTGAAGGTGGCTTCAGCCAGCAGCACAGGCCATGGTGTGGTGTAGGTGGTCTCAGCAAGAAGCACAGGCCCTGGTGTGGTGTAGTCGCCTCGGCCAGAAGCATAGCACTATTGTGTTGTACATGGCCACAGCCAGTGCCACAGGCCCTGGTGTGGTGTAGTTGGGCTCAACAAGCAGCACAGGCCCTGGTGTGGTGTAGTTGCCTCGGCCAGAAGAAGAGCACTGTTGTGGTGCAGATGGCCTCAGCCAGTGCCACAGGCCCTAGTCTGGTGTAGTTGGCCTCAACCAGCAGCACAGTCCCTGTTGTGGTGTATTTGGCCTCAGCCATAATCACAGGCCCTGGTGTGGTGAAGATGGCCACAGCCAGAGCCACAGGCCCTGGTGTGGTGTAGTTGGCCTCAACATGCAGCACAGGCCCTGGTGTGGTGAAGATGGCCTCGGCCAGAAGCAACGGCACTGGTGTGGTGAAGATGGCCTCAACAAGCAGCACAGGCCCTGGTGTGGTGTAGTTGGCCTCAACCAGCAGCACAGGCCCTGGTGTGGTGAAGTTGGCCTTGGCCAGGAGCAAAGGCACTCCTGTGGTGTAGATGGCCTAGGAAGGAGCCACAGGCCATTGTCTGCAATGAATGGTCTACAATGTCGATGTTGGGTTTTTACTCTTTGTATACGGCGACGATGGCATTCCAAAAGGCCCTGGTGTGGTGTAGTTGGCCTCAACTAGCAGCACAGGCCCTGGTGTGGTGTAGTTGGCCTCAACCAGCAGCTCAGGTCCTGGTGTGGTGTAGTTGGCCTCAGCTATAATCACAGGCCCTGGTGTGGTGAAGATGGCCTTGGCCAGGAGCAAAGGCACTCCTGTGGTGTAGATGGCCTAGGAAGGAGCCACAGGCCATTGTCTGCAATGAATGGTCTACAATGTCGATGTTGGGTTTTTACTCTTTGTATACGGCGAAGATGGCATTCCAAAAGGCCTGGTGTGGTGTAGTTGGCCTCAACTAGCAGCACAGGCCCTGGTGTGGTGTAGTTGGCCTCAACCAGCAGCTCAGGTCCTGGTGTGGTGTAGGTGGCCTCAGCCAGCAGCTCAGGTCCTGGTGTGGTGTAGTTGGCCTCAGCAATAATCACAGGCCCTGGTGTGGTGTAGTTGGCCTCAACCAGAAGCACAGGCCTGGTGTGGTGTAGTCGCCTCGGCCATAATCACAGGCCCTGGTGTGGTGTAGTTGGCCTCAGCCAGCAGCACAGGGCCTGGTGTGGTGTAGTCGTCTCGGCCAGAAGCAACGGCACTGGTGTGGTGAAGATGGCCACAGCCGGAGTCACTGGCCCTGGTGTGGTGTAGTTGGCCTCAACCAGCAGCACAGGCCCTGGTGTGGTGTAGTTGGCCTCAGCCATAATCACAGGCCCTGGTGTGGTGAAGATGGCCTCGGCCAGAAGCAAAGGCACTCCTGTGGTGTCGATGGCCTAGGACAGAGCCACAGGCCATTGTCTGCAATGAAGGGTCTGCAATGTCGATGTTGGGTTTTTACTCTTTGTATACGGCGAAGATGGCCTTCCAAAAGACCCTGGTGCGGTGTAGTTGGCCTCAAACAGCAGCACAGGCCCTGTTGTGGTTTAGGTTGCCTCAGCAAGAAGCACAGGACCTGGTGTGGAGTAGTGGGCTCAGCCAGAAGCAATGGCCTTGGTGTGGTGAAGGTGGCTTCAGCCAGCAGCACAGGCCATGGTGTGGTGTAGGTGGTATCAGCAAGAAGCACAGGCCCTGGTGTGGTGTAGTCGCCTCGGCCAGAAGCATAGCACTATTGTGTTGTACATGGCCACAGCCAGTGCCACAGGCCCTGGTGTGGTGTAGTTGGGCTCAACAAGCAGCACAGGCCCTGGTGTGGGGTAGTTGGCCTCGGCCTGAAGCACAGGCCTGGTGTGGTGTAGTTGGCCTCAACCAGCAGCACAGGCCCTGGTGTGGTGTAGTTGGCCTCAGCCATAATCACAGGCCCTGGTGTGGTGTAGTTGGCCTCAGCCACCAGCACAGGGCCTGGTGTGGTGTAGTCGTCTCGGCCAGAAGCAGAGCACTGGTGTGGTGAAGATGGCCACAGCCAGAGCCACAGGCCCTGGTGTGGTGTAGTTGGCCTCAACATGCAGCACAGGCCCTGGTGTGGTGAAGTTGGGCGCAACAAGCAGCACAGGCCCTGGTGTGGTGAAGATCGCCTCGGCCAGAAGCAACGGCACTGGTGTGGTGAAGATGGCCTCAACAAGCAGCACAGGCCTTGGTGTGGTGTAGTTGGCCTCAACCAGCAGCACAGGCCCTGGTGTGGTGAAGTTGGCCTCAGCCATAATCACAGGCCCTGGTGTGGTGAAGATGGCCTTGGCCAGGAGCAAAGGCACTCCTGTGGTGTAGATGGCCTAGGACAGAGCCACAGGCCATTGTCTGCAATGAATGGTCTACAATGTCGATGTTGGGTTTTTACTCTTTGTATACGGCGAAGATGGCATTCCAAAAGGCCCTGGTGCGGTGTAGTTGGCCTCAGCCATAATCGCAGGCCCTGTTGTGGTGAAGATGGCCTCGGCCAGAAGCAAAGGCACTGGTGCGGTGTAGTTGGCCTCAACCAGCCGCACAGGCCCTGGTGTGGTGTAGTTGGCCTCAACCAGCAGCACAGGCCCTGGTGTGGTGTAGTTGGCCTCAACCAGCAGCTCAGGTCCTGGTGTGGTGTAGTTGGCCTCAGCAATAATCACAGGCCCTGGTGTGGTGTAGTTGGCCTCAACCAGCAGCACAGGCCTGGTGTGGTGTAGTTGGCTTCAACCAGCAGCACAGGCCCTGGTGTGGTGTAGTCGCTTCGGCCATAATCACAGGCCCTGGTGTGGTGTAGTTGGCCTCAGCCAGCAGCACAGGGCCTGTTGTGGTGTAGTCGTCTCGGCCAGAAGCAGAGCACTGGTGTGGTGAAGATGGCCACAGCCAGAGCCACAGGCCCTGGTGTGGTGTAGTTGGCCTCAACCAGCAGCACAGGCCCTGGTGTGGTGTAGTTGGCCTCAGCCATAATCACAGGCCCTGGTGTGGTGAAGATGGCCTCGGCCAGAAGCAAAGGCACTCCTGTGGTGTAGATGGCCTAGGACAGAGCCACAGGCCATTGTTTGCAATGAAGGGTCTACAATGTGGATGTTGGGTTTTTACTTTTTGTATACGGCGAAGATGGCCTTCCAAAAGACCCTGGTGCGGTGTAGTTGGCCTCAAACAGCAGCACAGGCCCTGTTGTGGTTTAGGTTGCCTCAGCAAGAAGCACAGGACCTGGTGTGGAGTAGTGGGCTCAGCCAGAAGCACTGGCCTTGGTGTGGTGAAGGTGGCTTCAGCCAGCAGCACAGGCCATGGTGTGGTGTAGGTGGTCTCAGCAAGAAGCACAGGCCCTGGTGTGGTGTAGTCGCCTCGGCCAGAAGCATAGCACTATTGTGTTGTACATGGCCACAGCCAGTGCCACAGGCCCTGGTGTGGTGTAGTTGGGCTCAACAAGCAGCACAGGCCCTGGTGTGGGGTAGTTGGCCTCGGCCTGAAGCACAGGCCTGGTGTGGTGTAGTTGGCCTCAACCAGCAGCACAGGCCCTGGTGTGGTGTAGTTGGCCTCAGCCATAATCACAGGCCCTGGTGTGGAGTAGTTGGCCTCAGCCAGCAGCACAGGGCCTGGTGTGGTGTAGTCGTCTCGGCCAGAAGCAGAGCACTGGTGTGGTGAAGATGGCCACAGCCAGAGCCACAGGCCCTGGTGTGGTGTAGTTGGCCTCAGCCATAATCACAGGCCCTGGTGTGGTGAAGATGGCCTCGGCCAGAAGCAAAGGCACTGGTGTGGTGAAGATGGCCTCAACCAGCCGCACAGGCCCTGGTGTGGTGTAGTTGGCCTCAACCAGCAGCACAGGCCCTGGTGTGGGGTAGTTGGCCTCAACCAGCAGCTCAGGTCCTGGTGTGGTGTAGTTGGCCTCAGCAATAATCACATGCCCTGGTGTGGTGTAGTTGGCCTCAACCAGCAGCACAGGCCTGGTGTGGTGTAGTTGGCCTCAACCAGCAGCACAGGCCCTGGTGTGGTGTAGTCGCCTCGGCCATAATCACAGGCCCTGGTGTGGTGTAGTTGGCCTCAGCCAGCAGCACAGGGCCTGGTGTGGTGTAGTCGTCTCGGCCAGAAGCAACGGCACTGGTGTGGTGAAGATGGCCACAGCCAGAGCCACTGGCCCTGGTGTGGTGTAGTTGGCCTCAACCAGCAGCTCAGGCCCTGGTGTGGTGTAGTTCGCCTCAGCAATAATCACAGGCCCTGGTGTGGTGTAGTTGGCCTCAACCAGCAGCACAGGCCCTGGTGTGGTGTAGTCGACTCGGCCATATTCACAGGCCATGGTGTGGTGTAGTTGGCCTCAGCCAGCAGCACAGGGCCTGGTGTGGTGTAGTCGTCTCGGCCAGAAGCAGAGCACTGGTGTGGTGAAGATGGCCACAGCCAGAGCCACAGGCTCTGGTGTGGTGTAGTTGGCCTCAACCAGCAGCACAGGCCCTGGTGTGGTGTAGTTGGCCTCAGCCATAATCACAGGCCCTGGTGTGGTGAAGATGGCCTTGGCCAGGAGCAAAGGCACTCCTGTGGTGTAGATGGCCTAGGACAGAGCCACAGGCCATTGTCTGCAATGAATGGTCTACAATGTCGATGTTGGGTTTTTACTCTTTGTATACGGCGAAGATGGCATTCCAAAAGGCCCTGGTGCGGTGTAGTTGGCCTCAACCAGCAGCATAGGCCCTGGTGTGGTGAAGTTGGCCTCAGCCATAATCGCAGGCCCTGGTGTGGTGAAGATGGCCTCGGCCAGAAGCAAAGGCACTGGTGTGGTGAAGATGGCCTCAACCAGCCGCACAGGCCCTGGTGTGGTGTAGTTGGCCTCAACCAGCAGCACAGGCCCTGGTGTGGTGTAGTTGGCCTCAACCAGCAGCTCAGGTCCTGTTGTGGTGTAGTTGGCCTCAGCAATAATCACAGGCCCTGGTGTGGTGTAGTTGGCCTCAACCAGCAGCACAGGCCTGGTGTGGTGTAGTTGGCCTCAACCAGCAGCACAGGCCCTAGTGTGGAGTAGTCGCCTCGGCCATAATCACAGGCCCTGGTGTGGTGTAGTTGGCCTCAGCCAGCAGCACAGGGCCTGGTGTGGTGTAGTCGTCTCGGCCAGAAGCAGAGCACTGGTGTGGTGAAGATGGCCACAGCCAGAGCCACAGGCCCTGGTGTGGTGTAGTTGGGCTCAACCAGCAGCACAGGCCCTGGTGTGGTGTAGTTGGCCTCAGCCATAATCACAGGCCCTGGTGTGGTGAAGATGGCCTCGGCCAGAAGCAAAGGCACTCCTGTGGTGTAGATGGCCTAGGACAGAGCCACAGGCCATTGTCTGCAATGAAGGGTCTACAATGTCGATGTTGGGTTTTTACTCTTTGTATACGGCGAAGATGGCCTTCCAAAGGACCCTGGTGCGGTGTAGTTGCCATCAAACAGCAGCACAGGCCCTGTTGTGGTTTAGGTTGCCTCAGCAAGAAGCACAGGACCTGGTGTGGAGTAGTGGGCTCAGCCAGAAGCACTGGCCTTGGTGTGGTGTAATTGGCCTCGGCCTGAAGCACAGGCCTGGTGTGGTGTAGTTGGCCTCAACAAGCAGCACAGGCCCTGGTGTGGGGTAGTTGGCCTCGGCCTGAAGCACAGGCCTGGTGTGGTGTAGTTGGCCTCAACCAGCAGCACAGGCCCTGGTGTGGTGTAGTTGGCCTCAGCCATAATCACAGGGCCTGGTGTGGTGTAGTTGGCCTCAGCCAGCAGCACAGGGCCTGGTGTGGTGTAGTCTCTCGGCCAGAAGCAGAGCACTGGTGTGGTGAAGATGGCCACAGCCAGAGCCACAGGCCCTGGTGTGGTGTAGCTGGCGTCAGCCATAATCACAGGCCCTGGTGTGGTGAAGATGGCCTCGGCCAGAAGCAAAGGCACTCCTGTGGTGTAGATGGCCTAGGACAGAGCCACAGGCCATTGTCTGCATTGAAGGGTCTACAATGTCGATGTTGGGTTTTTACTCTTTGTATACGGCGAAGATGGCCTTCCAAAAGGCCCTGGTGCGGTGTAGTTGGCCTCAAACAGCAGCACAGGCCCTGTTGTGGTTTAGGTTGCCTCAGCAAGAAGCACAGGACCTGGTGTGGAGTAGTGGGCTCAGCCTCAAACAGCAGCACACTGTGGTGTAGTCGCCTCGGCCAGAAGCATAGCACTATTGTGTTGTACATGGCCACAGCCAGTGCCACGGGCCTTGGTGTGGTGTAGTTGGGCTCAACAAGCAGCACAGGCCCTGGTGTGGGGTAGTTGGCCTCGGCCTGAAGCACAGGCCTGGTGTGGTGTAGTTGGCCTCAACCAGCAGCACAGGCCCTGGTGTGGTGTAGTTGGCCTCAGCCATAATCACAGGCCCTGGTGTGGTGTAGTTGGCCTCAACCAGCAGCACAGGGCCTGGTGTGGTGTAGTCGTCTCGGCCAGAAGCAGAGCACTGGTGTGGTGAAGATGGCTACAGCCAGAGCCACAGGCCCTGGTGTGGTGTAGTTGGCCTCAACCAGCAGCACAGGCCCTGGTGTGGTGAAGTTGGCCTCAGCCATAATCACAGGCCCTGGTGTGGTGAAAATGGCCTCGGCCAGAAGCAAAGGCCCTGGTGTGGTGTAGTTCGCCTCAGCAATTATCACAGGCCCTGGTGTGGTGTAGTTGGCCTCAACCAGCAGCACAGGCCCTGGTGTGGTGTAGTCGCCTCGGCCATATTCACAGGCCATGGTGTGGTGTAGTTGGCCTCAGCCAGCAGCACAGGGCCTGGTGTGGTGTAGTCGTCTCGGCCAGAAGCAGAGCACTGGTGTGGTGAAGATGGCCACAGCCAGAGCCACAGGCCCTGGTGTGGTGTAGTTGGCCTCAACCAGCAGCACAGGCCCTGGTGTGGTGTAGTTGGCCTCAGCCATAATCACAGGCCCTGGTGTGGTGAAGATGGCCTCGGCCAGGAGCAAAGGCACTCCTGTGGTGTAGATGGCCTAGGACAGAGCCACAGGCCATTGTCTGCAATGAATGGTCTACAATGTCGATGTTGGGTTTTTACTCTTTGTATACGGCGAAGATGGCATTCCAAAAGGCCCTGGTGCGGTGTAGTTGGCCTCAACCAGCAGCACAGGCCCTGGTGTGGTGAAGTTGGCCTCAGCCATAATCGCAGGCCCTGGTGTGGTGAAGATGGCCTCGGCCAGAAGCAAAGGCACTGGTGTGGTGAAGATGGCCTCAACCAGCCGCACAGGCCCTGGTGTGGTGTAGTTGGCCTCAACCAGCAGCACAGGCCCTGGTGTGGTGTAGTTGGCCTCAACCAGCAGCTCAGGTCCTGGTGTGGTGTAGTTGGCCTCAGCAATAATCACAGGCCCTGGTGTGGTGTAGTTGGCCTCAACCAGCAGCACAGGCCTGGTGTGGTGTAGTTGGCCTCAACCAGCAGCACAGGCCCTGGTGTGGTGTTGTCGCCTCGGCCATAATCACAGGCCCTGGTGTGGTGTAGTTGGCCTCAACCAGCAGCTCAGGCCCTGGTGTGGTGTAGTTCGCCTCAGCAATAATCACAGGCCCTGGTGTGGTGTAGTTGGCCTCAACCAGCAGCACAGGCCCTGGTGTGGTGTAGTCGCCTCGGCCATATTCACAGGCCATGGTGTGGTGTAGTTGGCCTCAGCCAGCAGCACAGGGCCTGGTGTGGTGTAGTCGTCTCGGCCAGAAGCAGAGCACTGGTGTGGTGAAGATGGCCACAGCCAGAGCCACAGGCTCTGGTGTGGTGTAGTTGGCCTCAACCAGCAGCACAGGCCCTGGTGTGGTGTAGTTGGCCTCAGCCATAATCACAGGCCCTGGTGTGGTGAAGATGGCCTTGGCCAGGAGCAAAGGCACTCCTGTGGTGTAGATGGCCTAGGACAGAGCCACAGGCCATTGTCTGCAATGAATGGTCTACAATGTCGATGTTGGGTTTTTACTCTTTGTATACGGCGAAGATGGCATTCCAAAAGGCCCTGGTGCGGTGTAGTTGGCCTCAACCAGCAGCACAGGCCCTGGTGTGGTGAAGTTGGCCTCAGCCATAATCGCAGGCCCTGGTGTGGTGAAGATGGCCTCGGCCACAAGCAAAGGCACTGGTGTGGTGAAGATGGCCTCAACCAGCCGCACAGGCCCTGGTGTGGTGTAGTTGGCCTCAACCAGCAGCACAGGCCCTGGTGTGGTGTAGTTGGCCTCAACCAGCAGCTCAGGTCCTGGTGTGGTGTAGTTGGCCTCAGCAATAATCACAGGCCCTGGTGTGGTGTAGTTGGCCTCAACCAGCAGCACAGGCCTGGTGTGGTGTAGTTGGCCTCAACCAGCAGCACAGGCCCTAGTGTGGAGTAGTCGCCTCGGCCATAATCACAGGCCCTGGTGTGGTGTAGTTGGCCTCAGCCAGCAGCACAGGCCCTGGTGTGGTGTAGTTGGGCTCAACCAGCAGCACAGGCCCTGGTGTGGTGTAGTTGGCCTCAGCCATAATCACAGGCCCTGGTGTGGTGAAGATGGCCTCGGCCAGAAGCAAAGGCACTCCTGTGGTGTAGATGGCCTAGGACAGAGCCACAGGCCATTGTCTGCAATGAAGGGTCTACAATGTCGATGTTGGGTTTTTACTCTTTGTATACGGCGAAGATGGCCTTCCAAAAGACCCTGGTGCGGTGTAGTTGCCCTCAAACAGCAGCACAGGCCCTGTTGTGGTTTAGGTTGCCTCAGCAAGAAGCACAGGACCTGGTGTGGAGTAGTGGGCTCAGCCAGAAGCACTGGCCTTGGTGTGGTGTAGTTGGCCTCGGCCTGAAGCACAGGCCTGGTGTGGTGTAGTTGGCCTCAACAAGCAGCACAGGCCCTGGTGTGGGGTAGTTGGCCTCGGCCTGAAGCACAGGCCTGGTGTGGTGTAGTTGGCCTCGACCAGCAGCACAGGCCCTGGTGTGGTGTAGTTGGCCTCAGCCATAATCACAGGGCCTGGTGTGGTGTAGTTGGCCTCAGCCAGCAGCACAGGGCCTGGTGTGGTGTAGTCTCTCGGCCAGAAGCAGAGCACTGGTGTGGTGAAGATGGCCACAGCCAGAGCCACAGGCCCTGGTGTGGTGTAGTTGGCGTCAGCCATAGTCACAGGCCCTGGTGTGGTGAAGATGGCCTCGGCCAGAAGCAAAGGCACTCCTGTGGTGTAGATGGCCTACGACAGAGCCACAGGCCATTGTCTGCATTGAAGGGTCTACAATGTCGATGTTGGGTTTTTACTCTTTGTATACGGCGAAGATGGCCTTCCAAAAGACCCTGGTGCGGTGTAGTTGGCCTCAAACAGCAGCACAGGCCCTGTTGTGGTTTAGGTTGCCTCAGCAAGAAGCACAGGACCTGGTGTGGAGTAGTGGGCTCAGCCTCAAACAGCAGCACACTGTGGTGTAGTCGCCACGGCCAGAAGCATAGCACTATTGTGTTGTACATGGCCACAGCCAGTGCCACGGGCCTTGGTGTGGTGTAGTTGGGCTCAACAAGCAGCACAGGCCCTGGTGTGGGGTAGTTGGCCTCGGCCTGAAGCACAGGCCTGGTGTGGTGTAGTTGGCCTCAACCAGCAGCACAGGCCCTGGTGTGGTGTAGTTGGCCTCAGCCATAATCACAGGCCCTGGTGTGGTGTAGTTGGCCTCAACCAGCAGCACAGGGCCTGGTGTGGTGTAGTCGTCTCGGCCAGAAGCAGAGCACTGGTGTGGTGAAGATGGCCACAGCCAGAGCCACAGGCCCTGGTGTGGTGTAGTTGGCCTCAACCAGCAGCACAGGCCCTGGTGTGGTGAAGTTGGCCTCAGCCATAATCACAGGCCCTGGTGTGGTGAAAATGGCCTCGGCCAGAAGCAAAGGCCCTGGTGTGGTGTAGTTCGCCTCAGCAATAATCACAGGCCCTGGTGTGGTGTAGTTGGCCTCAACCAGCAGCACAGGCCCTGGTGTGGTGTAGTCGCCTCGGCCATATTCACAGGCCATGGTGTGGTGTAGTTGGCCTCAGCCAGCAGCACAGGGCCTGGTGTGGTGTAGTCGTCTCGGCCAGAAGCAGATCACTGGTGTGGTGAAGATGGCCACAGCCAGAGCCACAGGCCCTGGTGTGGTGTAGTTGGCCTCAGCCAGCAGCACAGGGCCTGGTGTGGTGTAGTCTCTCGGCCAGAAGCAGAGCACTGGTGTGGTGAAGATGGCCACAGCCAGAGCCACAGGCCCTGGTGTGGTGTAGCTGGCGTCAGCCATAATCACAGGCCCTGGTGTGGTGAAGATGGCCTCGGCCAGAAGCAAAGGCACTCCTGTGGTGTAGATGGCCTAGGACAGAGCCACAGGCCATTGTCTGCAATGAATGGTCTACAATGTCGATGTTGGGTTTTTACTCTTTGTATACGGCGAAGATGGCATTCCAAAAGGCCCTGGTGCGGTGTAGTTGGCCTCAACCAGCAGCACAGGCCCTGGTGTGGTGAAGTTGGCCTCAGCCATAATCGCAGGCCCTGGTGTGGTGAAGATGGCCTCGGCCAGAAGCAAAGGCACTGGTGTGGTGAAGATGGCCTCAACCAGCCGCACAGGCCCTGGTGTGGTGTAGTTGGCCTCAACCAGCAGCACAGGCCCTGGTGTGGTGTAGTTGGCCTCAACCAGCAGCTCAGGTCCTGTTGTGGTGTAGTTGGCCTCAGCAATAATCACAGGCCCTGGTGTGGTGTAGTTGGCCTCAACCAGCAGCACAGGCCTGGTGTGGTGTAGTTGGCCTCAACCAGCAGCACAGGCCCTGGTGTGGTGTTGTCGCCTCGGCCATAATCACAGGCCCTGGTGTGGTGTAGTTGGCCTCAGCCAGCAGCACAGGGCCTGGTGTGGTGTAGTCGTCTCGGCCAGAAGCAGAGCACTGGTGTGGTGAAGATGGCCACAGCCAGAACCACAGGCCCTGGTGTGGTGTAGTTGGGCTCAACCAGCAGCACAGGCCCTGGTGTGGTGTAGTTGGCCTCAGCCATAATCACAGGCCCTGGTGTGGTGAAGATGGCCTCGGCCAGAAGCAAAGGCACTCCTGTGGTGTAGATGGCCTAGGACAGAGCCACAGGCCATTGTCTGCAATGAAGGGTCTAAAATGTCGATGTTGGGTTTTTACTCTTTGTATATGGCGAAGATGGCCTTCCAAAAGACCCTGGTGCGGTGTAGTTGCCCTCAAACAGCAGCACAGGCCCTGTTGTGGTTTAGGTTGCCTCAGCAAGAAGCACAGGACCTGGTGTGGAGTAGTGGGCTCAGCCAGAAGCACTGGCCTTGGTCTGGTGAAGGTGGCTTCAGCCAGCAGCACAAGCCATGGTGTGGTGTAGGTGGTCTCAGCAAGAAGCACAGGGCCTGGTGTGGTGTAGTCGTCTCGGCCAGAAGCAGAGCACTGGTGTGGTGAAGATGGCCTCAACAAGCAGCACAGGCCCTGGTGTGGGGTAGTTGGCCTCAGCCTGAAGCACAGGCCTGGTGTGGTGTAGTTGGCCTCAACAAGCAGCACAGGCCCTGGTGTGGGGTAGTTGGCCTCGGCCATAATCACAGGCCCTGGTGTGGTGAAGATGGCCTCGGCCAGAAGCAAAGGCACTCCTGTGGTGTAGATGGCCTAGGACAGAGCCACAGGCCATTGTCTGCAATGAAGGGTCTACAATGTCGATGTTGGGTTTTTACTCTTTGTATACGGCGAAGATGGCCTTCCAAAAGACCCTGGTGCGGTGTAGTTGGCCTCAAACAGCAGCACAGGCCCTGTTGTGGTTTAGGTTGCCTCAGCAAGAAGCACAGGACCTGGTGTGGAGTAGTGGGCTCTGCCAGAAGCACTGGCCTTGGTGTGGTGAAGGTGGCTTCAGCCAGCAGCACAGGCCATGGTGTGGTGTAGTTGGGCTCAACAAGCAGCACAGGCCCTGGTGTGGTGTAGTTGCCTCAGCTAGAAGAAGAGCACTGTTGTGGTGCAGATGGCCTCAGGCAGTGCCACAGGCCCTAGTCTGGTTTAGTTGGCCTAAACCAGCAGCACAGGCCCTGTTGTGGTGTATTTGGCCTCAGCCATAATCACAGGCCCTGGTGTGGTGAAGATGGCCACAGCCAGAGCCACAGGCCCTGGTGTGATGTAGTTGGCCTCAACCAGCAGCACAGGCCCTGGTGTGGTGAAGTTGGCCTTGGCCAGGAGCAAAGGCACTCCTGTGGTGTAGATGGCCTAGTACAGAGCCATAATCCATTGTCTGCAGTGAGTGGTCTACAATGTCGATGTTGGGTTTTTACTCTTTGTATACGGCGAAGATGGCATTCCAAAAGGCCCTGGTGCGGTGTAGTCGGCCTCAACCAGCAGCACAGGCCCTGGTGTGGTGAAGTTGGCCTCAGCCATAATCACATGCCCTTTTGTGGTGAAGATGGCCTCGGCCAGAAGCAAAGGCACTGGTGTGGTGAAGATGGCCTCAACCAGCCGCACAGGCCCTGGTGTGGTGTAGTTGGCCTCAACCAGCAGCACAGGCCCTGGTGTGGTGTGGTTGGCCTCAACCAGCAGCTCAGGCCCTGGTGTGGTGTAGTTCGCCTCAGCAATAATCACAGGCCCTGGTGTGGTGTAGTTGGCCTCAACCAGCAGCACAGGCCCTGGTGTGGTGTAGTCGCCTCGGCCATATTCACAGGCCATGGTGTGGTGTAGTTGGCCTCAGCCAGCAGCACAGGGCCTGGTGTGGTGTAGTCGTCTCGGCCAGAAGCAGAGCACTGGTGTGGTGAAGATGGCCACAGCCAGAGCCACAGGCCCTGGTGTGGTGTAGTTGGCCTCAACCAGCAGCACAGGCCCTGGTGTGGTGTAGTTGGCCTCAGCCATAATCACAGGCCCTGGTGTGGTGAAGATGGCCTCGGCCAGAAGCAAAGGCACTCCTGTGGTGTAGATGGCCTAGGACAGAGCCACAGGCCATTGTCTGCAATGAAGGGTCTACAATGTCGATGTTGGGTTTTTACTCTTTGTATACGGCGAAGATGGCCTTCCAAAAGACCCTGGTGCGGTGTAGTTGGCCTCAAACAGCAGCACAGGCCCTGTTGTGGTTTAGGTTGCCTCAGCAAGAAGCACAGGACCTGGTGTGGAGTAGTGGGCTCAGCCAGAAGCAATGGCCTTGGTGTGGTGAAGGTGGCTTCAGCCAGCAGCACAGGCCATGGTGTGGTGTAGGTGGTCTCAGCAAGAAGCACAGGCCCTGGTGTGGTGTAGTCGCCTCGGCCAGAAGCATAGCACTATTGTGTTGTACATGGCCACAGCCAGTGCCACAGGCCCTGGTGTGGTGTAGTTGGGCTCAACAAGCAGCACAGGCCCTGGTGTGGGGTAGTTGGCCTCGGCCTGAAGCACAGGCCTGGTGTGGTGTAGTTGGCCTCAACCAGCAGCACAGGCCCTGGTGTGGTGTAGTTGGCCTCAGCCATAATCACAGGCCCTGGTGTGGAGTAGTTGGCCTCAGCCAGCAGCACAGGGCCTGGTGTGGTGTAGTCGTCTCGGCCAGAAGCAGAGCACTGGTGTGGTGAAGATGGCCACAGCCAGAGCCACAGGCCCTGGTGTGGTGTAGTTGGCCTCAGCCATAATCACAGGCCCTGGTGTGGTGAAGATGGCCTCGGCCAGAAGCAAAGGCACTGGTGTGGTGAAGATGGCCTCAACCAGCCGCACAGGCCCTGGTGTGGTGTAGTTGGCCTCAACCAGCAGCACAGGCCCTGGTGTGGGGTAGTTGGCCTCAACCAGCAGCTCAGGTCCTGGTGTGGTGTAGTTGGCCTCAGCAATAATCACATGCCCTGGTGTGGTGTAGTTGGACTCAACCAGCAGCACAGGCCTGGTGTGGTGTAGTTGGCCTCAACCAGCAGCACAGGCCCTGGTGTGGTGTAGTCGCCTCGGCCATAATCACAGGCCCTGGTGTGGTGTAGTTGGCCTCAGCCAGCAGCACAGGGCCTGGTGTGGTGTAGTCGTCTCGGCCAGAAGCAACGGCACTGGTGTGGTGAAGATGGCCACAGCCAGAGCCACTGGCCCTGGTGTGGTGTAGTTGGCCTCAACCAGCAGCACAGGCCCTGGTGTGGTGTAGTTGGCCTCAGCCATAATCACAGGCCCTGGTGTGGTGAAGATGGCCTCGGCCAGAAGCAAAGGCACTCCTGTGGTGTAGATGGCCTAGGACAGAGCCACAGGCCATTGTCTGCAATGAAGGGTCTACAATGTCGATGTTGGGTTTTTACTCTTTGTATACGGCGAAGATGGCCTTCCAAAAGACCCTGGTGCGGTGTAGTTGGCCTCAAACAGCAGCACAGGCCCTGTTGTGGTTTAGGTTGCCTCAGCAAGAAGCACAGGACCTGGTGTGGAGTAGTGGGCTAAGCCAGAAGCACTGGCCTTGGTGTGGTGAAGGTGGCTTCAGCCAGCAGCACAGGCCATGGTGTGGTGTAGGTGGTCTCAGCAAGAAGCACAGCCCCTGGTGTGGTGTAGTCGCCTCGGCCAGAAGCATAGCACTATTGTGTTGTACATGGCCACAGCCAGTGCCACAGGCCCTGGTGTGGTGTAGTTGGGCTCAACAAGCAGCACAGGCCCTGGTGTGGGGTAGTTGGCCTCGGCCTGAAGCACAGGCGTGGTGTGGTGCAGTTGGCCTCAACATGCAGCACAGGCCCTGCTGTGGTGAAGTTGGGCGCAACAAGCAGCACAGGCCCTGGTGTGGTGAAGATCGCCTCGGCCAGAAGCAACGGCACTGGTGTGGTGAAGATGGCCTCAACAAGCAGCACAGGCCCTGGTGTGGTGTAGTTGGCCTCACCCAGCAGCACAGGCCCTGGTGTGGTGAAGTTGGCCTCAGCCATAATCACAGGCCCTGGTGTGGTGAAGATGGCCTTGGCCAGGAGCAAAGGCACTCCTGTGGTGTAGATGGCCTAGGACAGAGCCACAGGCCATTGTCTGCAATGAATGGTCTACAATGTCGATGTTGGGTTTTTACTCTTTGTATACGGCGAAGATGGCATTCCAAAAGGCCCTGGTGCGGTGTAGTTGGCCTCAACCAGCAGCACAGGCCCTGGTGTGGTGAAGTTGGCCTCAGCCATAATCGCAGGCCCTGTTGTGGTGAAGATGGCCTCGGCCAGAAGCAAAGGCACTGGTGTGGTGAAGATGGCCTCAACCAGCCGCACAGGCCCTGGTGTGGTGTAGTTGGCCTCAACCAGCAGCACAGGCCCTGGTGTGGTGTAGTTGGCCTCAACCAGCAGCTCAGGTCCTGGTGTGGTGTAGTTGGCCTCAGCAATAATCACAGGCCCTGGTGTGGTGTAGTTGGCCTCAACCAGCAGCACAGGCCTGGTGTGGTGTAGTTGGCCTCAACCAGCAGCACAGGCCCTGGTGTGGTGTAGTCCCTTCGGCCATAATCACAGGCCCTGGTGTGGTGTAGTTGGCCTCAGCCAGCAGCACAGGGCCTGGTGTGGTGTAGTCGTCTCGGCCAGAAGCAGAGCACTGGTGTGGTGAAGATGGCCACAGCCAGAGCCACAGGCCCTGGTGTGGTGTAGTTGGCCTCGACCAGCAGCACAGGCCCTGGTGTGGTGTAGTTGGCCTCAGCCATAATCACAGGCCCTGGTGTGGTGAAGATGGCCTCGGCCAGAAGCAAAGGCACTCCTGTGGTGTAGATGGCCTAGGACAGAGCCACAGGCCATTGTTTGCAATGAAGGGTCTACAATGTGGATGTTGGGTTTTACTCTTTGTATACGGCGAAGATGGCCTTCCAAAAGACCCTGGTGCGGTGTAGTTGGCCTCAAACAGCAGCACAGGCCCTGTTGTGGTTTAGGTTGCCTCAGCAAAAAGCACAGGACCTGGTGTGGAGTAGTGGGCTCAGCCAGAAGCACTGGCCTTGGTGTGGTGAAGGTGGCTTCAGCCAGCAGCACAGGCCATGGTGTGGTGTAGGTGGTCTCAGCAAGAAGCACAGGCCCTGGTGTGGTGTAGTCGCCTCGGCCAGAAGCAGAGCACTGTTGTGGTGCAGATGGCCTCAGCCAGTGCCACAGGCCCTAGTCTGGTGTAGTTGGACTCAACCAGCAGCACAGGCCCTGTTGTGGTGTATTTGGCCTCAGCCATAATCACAGGCGCTGGTGTGGTGAAGATGGCCACAGCCAGAGCCACAGGCCTTGGTGTGGTGTAGTTGGCCTCAACCAGCAGCACAGGCCCTGGTGTGGTGTAGTTGGCCTCAGGCATAATCACAGGCCCTGGTGTGGTGAAGATGGCCTCGGCCAGAAGCAAAGGCACTCCTGTGGTGTAGATGGCCACAGCCAGAGCCACAGGCCATTGTCTGCAATGAAGGGTCTACAATGTCGATGTTGGGTTTTTACGCTTTGTATACGGCGAAGATGGCCTTCCAAAAGACCCTGGTGCGGTGTAGTTGGCCTCAAACAGCAGCACAGGCCCTGGTGTGGTTTAGGTTGCCTCAGCAAGAAGCACAGGACCTGGTGTGGAGTAGTGGGCTCAGCCAGAAGCACTGGCCTTGGTGTGGTGAAGGTGGCTTCAGCCAGCAGCACAGGCCATGGTGTGGTGTAGGTGGTCTCAGGAAGAAGCACAGGCCCTGGTGAGGTGTACTTGCCTCGGCCAGAAGCATAGCACTATTGTGTTGTACATGGCCACAGCCAGTGCCACAGGCCCTGGTGTGGTGTAGTTGGGCTCAACAAGCAGCACAGGCCCTGGTGTGGGGTAGTTGGCCTCGGCCTGAAGCACAGGCCTGGTGTGGTGTAGTTGGCCTCAACCAGCAGCACAGGCCCTGGTGTGGTGTAGTTGGCCTCAGCCATAATCACAGGCCCTAGTGTGGTGTAGTTGGCCTCAGCCAGCAGCACAGGGCCTGGTGTGGTGAAGATGGCCACAGCCAGAGCCACAGGCCCTGGTGTGGTGTAGTTGGCCTCAACATGCAGCACAGGCCCTGGTGTGGTGAAGTTGGGCTCAACAAGCAGCACAGGCCCTGGTGTGGTGAAGATGGCCTCGGCCAGAAGCAACGGCACTGGTGTGGTGAAGATGGCCTCAACAAGCAACACAGGCCCTGGTGTGGGGTAGTTGGCCTCGGCAAGAAGCACAGGCCTGTTGTGGTGTAGTTGGCCTCAACCAGCAGCACAGGCCCTGGTGTGGTGAAGTTGGCCTCAGCCATAATCACAGGCCCCGGTGTGGTGAAGATGGCCACAGGCAGAGCCACAGGCCCTGGTGTGGTGTAGTTGGCCTCAACCAGCCGCACAGGCCCTGGTGTGGTGTAGTTGGCCTCAACCAGCAGCACAGGCCCTGGTGTGGTGTATTTGGCCTCAACCAGCAGCTCAGGTCCTGGTGTGGTGTAGTTGGCCTCAGCAATAATCACAGGCCCTTTTGTGGTGAAGATGGCCTCGGCCAGAAGCAAAGGCACTGGTGTGGTGAAGATGGCCTCAACCAGCAGCACAGGCCCTGGTGTGGTGTAGTTGGCCTCAACCAGCAGCACAGGCCCTGGTGTGGTGTAGTCGCCTCGGCCATATTCACAGGCCATGGTGTGGTGTAGTTGGCCTCAGCCAGCAGCACAGGGCCTGGTGTGGTGTAGTCGTCTCGGCCAGAAGCAGAGCACTGGTGTGGTGAAGATGGCCACAGCCAGAGCCACAGGCCCTGGTGTGGTGTAGTTGGCCTCAACCAGCAGCACAGGCCCTGGTGTGGTGTAGTTGGCCTCAGCCATAATCACAGGCCCTGGTGTGGTCAAGATGGCCTCGGCCAGAAGCAAAGGCACTCCTGTGGTGTAGATGGCCTAGGACAGAGCCACAGGCCATTGTCTGCAATGAAGGGTCTACAATGTCGATGTTGGGTTTTTACTCTTTGTATACGGCGAAGATGGCCTTCCAAAAGACCCTGGTGCGGTGTAGTTGGCCTCAAACAGCAGCACAGGCCCTGTTGTGGTTTAGGTTGCCTCAGCAAGAAGCAAAGGACCTGGTGTGGAGTAGTGGGCTCTGCCAGAAGCACTGGCCTTGGTGTGGTGAAGGTGGCTTCAGCCAGCAGCACAGGCCATGGTGTGGTGTAGTTGGGCTCAACAAGCAGCACAGGCCCTGGTGTGGTGTAGTTGCCTCAGCCAGAAGAAGAGCACTGTTGTGGTGCAGATGGCCTCAGGCAGTGCCACAGGCCCTAGTCTGGTGTAGTTGGCCTAAACCAGCAGCACAGGCCCTGTTGTGGTGTATTTGGCCTCAGCCATAATCACAGGCCCTGGTGTGGTGAAGATGGCCACAGCCAGAGCCACAGGCACTGGTGTGGTGTAGTTGGCCTCAACCAGCAGCACAGGCCCTGGTGTGGTGAAGTTGGCCTCAGCCATAATCACAGGCCCTTTTGTGGTGAAGATGGCCTCGGCCAGAAGCAAAGGCACTGGTGTGGTGAAGATGGCCTCAACCAGCCGCACAGGCCCTGGTGTGGTGTAGTTGGCCTCAACCAGCAGCACAGGCCCTGGTGTGGTGTGGTTGACATCAACCAGCAGCACAGGCCCTGGTGTGGTGTAGTCGCCTCGGCCATATTCACAGGCCATGGTGTGGTGTAGTCGTCTCGGCCAGAAGCAGAGCACTGGTGTGGTGAAAATGGCCACAGCCAGAGCCACAGGCCCTGGTGTGGTGTAGTTGGCCTCAACCAGCAGCACAGGCCCTGGTGTGGTGTAGTTGGCCTCAGCCATAATCACAGGCCCTGGTGTGGTGAAGATGGCCTCGGCCAGAAGCAAAGGCACTCCTGTGGTGTAGATGGCCTAGGACAGAGCCACAGGCCAGTGTCTGCAATGAAGGGTCTACAATGTCGATGTTGGGTTTTTACTCTTTGTATATGGCGAAGATGGCCTTCCAAAAGACCCTGGTGCGGTGTAGTTGGCCTCAAACAGCAGCACAGGCCCTGGTGTGGTTTAGGTTGCCTCAGCAAGAAGCACAGGACCTGGTGTGGAGTAGTGGGCTCAGCCAGAAGCACTGGCCTTGGTGTGGTGAAGGTGGCTTCAGCCAGCAGCACAGGCCATGGTGTGGTGTAGGTGGTCTCAGGAAGAAGCACAGGCCCTGGTGAGGTGTACTTGCCTCGGCCAGAAGCATAGCACTATTGTGTTGTACATGGCCACAGCCAGTGCCACAGGCCCTGGTGTGGTGTAGTTGGGCTCAACAAGCAGCACAGGCCCTGGTGTGGGGTAGTTGGCCTCGGCCTGAAGCACAGGCCTGGTGTGGTGTAGTTGGCCTCAACCAGCAGCACAGGCCCTGGTGTGGTGTAGTTGGCCTCAGCCATAATCACAGGCCCTAGTGTGGTGTAGTTGGCCTCAGCCAGCAGCACAGGGCCTGGTGTGGTGAAGATGGCCACAGCCAGAGCCACAGGCCCTGGTGTGGTGTAGTTGGCCTCAACATGCAGCACAGGCCCTGGTGTGGTGAAGTTGGGCTCAACAAGCAGCACAGGCCCTGGTGTGGTGAAGATGGCCTCGGCCAGAAGCAACGGCACTGGTGTGGTGAAGATGGCCTCAACAAGCAACACAGGCCCTGGTGTGGGGTAGTTGGCCTCGGCAAGAAGCACAGGCCTGTTGTGGTGTAGTTGGCCTCAACCAGCAGCACAGGCCCTGGTGTGGTGAAGTTGGCCTCAGCCATAATCACAGGCCCCGGTGTGGTGAAGATGGCCACAGGCAGAGCCACAGGCCCTGGTGTGGTGTAGTTGGCCTCAACCAGCCGCACAGGCCCTGGTGTGGTGTAGTTGGCCTCAACCAGCAGCACAGGCCCTGGTGTGGTGTATTTGGCCTCAACCAGCAGCTCAGGTCCTGGTGTGGTGTAGTTGGCCTCAGCAATAATCACAGGCCCTTTTGTGGTGAAGATGGCCTCGGCCAGAAGCAAAGGCACTGGTGTGGTGAAGATGGCCTCAACCAGCAGCACAGGCCCTGGTGTGGTGTAGTTGGCCTCAACCAGCAGCACAGGCCCTGGTGTGGTGTAGTCGCCTCGGCCATATTCACAGGCCATGGTGTGGTGTAGTTGGCCTCAGCCAGCAGCACAGGGCCTGGTGTGGTGTAGTCGTCTCGGCCAGAAGCAGAGCACTGGTGTGGTGAAGATGGCCACAGCCAGAGCCACAGGCCCTGGTGTGGTGTAGTTGGCCTCAACCAGCAGCACAGGCCCTGGTGTGGTGTAGTTGGCCTCAGCCATAATCACAGGCCCTGGTGTGGTCAAGATGGCCTCGGCCAGAAGCAAAGGCACTCCTGTGGTGTAGATGGCCTAGGACAGAGCCACAGGCCATTGTCTGCAATGAAGGGTCTACAATGTCGATGTTGGGTTTTTACTCTTTGTATACGGCGAAGATGGCCTTCCAAAAGACCCTGGTGCGGTGTAGTTGGCCTCAAACAGCAGCACAGGCCCTGTTGTGGTTTAGGTTGCCTCAGCAAGAAGCAAAGGACCTGGTGTGGAGTAGTGGGCTCTGCCAGAAGCACTGGCCTTGGTGTGGTGAAGGTGGCTTCAGCCAGCAGCACAGGCCATGGTGTGGTGTAGTTGGGCTCAACAAGCAGCACAGGCCCTGGTGTGGTGTAGTTGCCTCAGCCAGAAGAAGAGCACTGTTGTGGTGCAGATGGCCTCAGGCAGTGCCACAGGCCCTAGTCTGGTGTAGTTGGCCTAAACCAGCAGCACAGGCCCTGTTGTGGTGTATTTGGCCTCAGCCATAATCACAGGCCCTGGTGTGGTGAAGATGGCCACAGCCAGAGCCACAGGCACTGGTGTGGTGTAGTTGGCCTCAACCAGCAGCACAGGCCCTGGTGTGGTGAAGTTGGCCTCAGCCATAATCACAGGCCCTTTTGTGGTGAAGATGGCCTCGGCCAGAAGCAAAGGCACTGGTGTGGTGAAGATGGCCTCAACCAGCCGCACAGGCCCTGGTGTGGTGTAGTTGGCCTCAACCAGCAGCACAGGCCCTGGTGTGGTGTGGTTGACATCAACCAGCAGCACAGGCCCTGGTGTGGTGTAGTCGCCTCGGCCATATTCACAGGCCATGGTGTGGTGTAGTCGTCTCGGCCAGAAGCAGAGCACTGGTGTGGTGAAAATGGCCACAGCCAGAGCCACAGGCCCTGGTGTGGTGTAGTTGGCCTCAACCAGCAGCACAGGCCCTGGTGTGGTGTAGTTGGCCTCAGCCATAATCACAGGCCCTGGTGTGGTGAAGATGGCCTCGGCCAGAAGCAAAGGCACTCCTGTGGTGTAGATGGCCTAGGACAGAGCCACAGGCCAGTGTCTGCAATGAAGGGTCTACAATGTCGATGTTGGGTTTTTACTCTTTGTATATGGCGAAGATGGCCTTCCAAAAGACCCTGGTGCGGTGTAGTTGGCCTCAAACAGCAGCACAGGCCCTGGTGTGGTGAAGTTGGGCGCAACAAGCAGCACAGGCCCTGGTGTGGTGAAGATGGCCTCGGCCAGAAGCAACGGCACTGGTGTGGTGAAGATGGCCTCAACAAGCAGCACAGGCCCTGGTGTGGTGTAGTTGGCCTCAACCAGCAGCACAGGCCCTGGTGTGGTGAAGTTGGCCTCAGCCATAATCACAGGCCCTGGTGTGGTGAAGATGGCCTTGGCCAGGAGCAAAGGCACTCCTGTGGTGTAGATGGCCTAGGACAGAGCCACAGGTCATTGTCTGCAATGAATGGTCTACAATGTCGATGTTGGGTTTTTACTCTTTGTATACGGCGAAGATGGCATTCCAAAAGGCCCTGGTGCGGTGTAGTTGGCCTCAACCAGCAGCACAGGCCCTGGTGTGGTGAAGTTGGCCTCAGCCATAATCGCAGGCCCTGGTGTGGTGAAGATGGCTCGGCCAGAAGCAAAGGCACTCCTGTGGTGAAGATGGCCTCAACCAGCCGCACAGGTCCTGGTGTGGTGTAGTTGGCCTCAACCAGCAGCACAGGCCCTGGTGTGGTGTAGTTGGCCTCAACCAGCAGCTCAGGTCCTGGTGTGGTGTAGTTGGCCTCAGCAATAATCACAGGCCCTGGTTTGGTTTAGTTGGCCTCAACCAGCAGCACAGGCCTGGTGTGGTGTAGTTGGCCTCAACCAGCAGCACAGGCCCTGGTGTGGTGTAGTCGCCTCGGCCATAATCACAGGCCCGTGTGTCGTGTAGTTGGCCTCAGCCAGGAGCACAGGGCCTGGTGTGGTGTAGTCGTCTCGGCCAGAAGCAGAGCAGTGGTGTGGTGAAGATGGCCACAGCCAGAGCCACAGGCCCTGGTGTGGTGTAGTTGGCCTCAACCAGCAGCACAGGCCGTGGTGTGGTGTCGTTGGCCTCAGCCATAATCACAGGCCCTGGTGTGGTGAAGATGGCCTCGGCCAGAAGCAAAGGCACTCCTGTGGTGTAGATGGCCTAGGACAGAGCCACAGGCCATTGTCTGCAATGAAGGGTCTACAATGTCGATGTTGGGTTTTTACTCTTTGTATACGGCGAAGATGGCCTTCCAAAAGACCCTGGTGTGGTGTAGTTGGCCTCAAACAGCAGCACAGGCCCTGTTGTGGTTTAGGTTGCCTCAGCAAGAAGCACAGGACCTGGTGTGGAGTAGTGGGCTCAGCCAGAAGCACAAGCCATGGTGTGGTGTAGGTGGTCTCAGCAAGAAGCACAGGCCCTGGTGTGGTGTAGTCGCCTCGGCCAGAAGCATAGCATTATTGTGTTGTACATGGCCACAGCCAGTGCCACAGGCCCTGGTGTGGTGTAGTTGGGCTCAACAAGCATCACAGGCCCTGGTGTGGTGTAGTTGCCTCGGCCAGAAGAAGAGCACTGTTGTGGTGCAGATGGCCTCAGCCAGTGCCACAGGCCCTAGTCTGGTGTAGTTGGCCTCAACCAGCAGCACAGGCCCTGTTGTGGTGTATTTGGCCTCAGCCATAATTACAGGCCCTGGTGTGGTGAAGATGGCCACAGCCAGAGCCACAGGCCCTGGTGTGGTGTAGTAGGCCTCAACATGCAGCACAGGCCCTGGTGTGGTGAAGATGGCCTCGGCCAGAAGCAACGGCACTGGTGTGGTGAAGATGGTTTCAACAAGCAGCACAGGCCCTGG
The DNA here is from genome assembly GCF_036321145.2 of Pelmatolapia mariae. Classification (NCBI taxonomy): domain Eukaryota; kingdom Metazoa; phylum Chordata; class Actinopteri; order Cichliformes; family Cichlidae; genus Pelmatolapia; species Pelmatolapia mariae. Next base: position 11,545,453 of record NC_086233.1, on the reverse strand, counting down.
TGTGGTGTAGTTGGCCTCAACCAGCAGCACAGGCCCTGGTGTGGTGAAGTTGGCCTCAGCCATAATCACAGGCCCTGGTGTGGTGAAGATGGCCTTGGCCAGGAGCAAAGGCACTCCTGTGATGTAGATGGCCTAGGAAGGAGCCACAGGCCATTTTCTGCAATGAATGGTCTACAATGTCGATTTTGGGTTTTTACTCTTTGTATACGGCGAAGATGGCATTCCAAAAGGCCCTGGTGTGGTGTAGTTGGCCTCAACTAGCAGCACAGGCCCTGGTGTGGTGTAGTTGGCCTCAACCAGCAGCTCAGGTCCTGGTGTGGTGTAGCTGGCCTCAGCAATAATCACAGGCCCTGGTGTGGTGTAGTTGGCCTCAACCAGCAGCACAGGCCTGGTGTGGTGTAGTTGGCCTCAACCAGCAGCACAGGCCCTGGTGTGGTGTAGTTGCCTCGGCCATAATCACAGGCCCTGGTGTGGTGTAGTTGGCCTCAGCCAGGAGCACAGGGCCTGGTGTGGTGTAGTCGTCTCGGCCAGAAGCAGAGCACTGGTGTGGTGAAGATGGCCACAGCCAGAGCCACAGGCCCTGGTGTGGTGTAGTTGGCCTCAGCCATAATCACAGGCCCTGGTGTGGTGAAGATGGCCTCGGCCAGAAGCAAAGGCACTCCTGTGGTGTAGATGGCCTAGGACAGAGCCACAGGCCATTGTCTGCAATGAAGGGTCTACAATGTCGATGTTGGGTTTTTACTCTTTCTATACGGCAAAGATGGCCTTCCAATAGACCCTGGTGCGGTGTAGTTGGCCTCAAACAGCAGCACAGGCCCTGTTGTGGTTTAGGTTGCCTCAGCAAGAAGCACAGGACCTGGTGTGGAGTAGTGGGCTCTGCCAGAAGCACTGGCCTTGGTGTGGTGAAGGTGGCTTCAGCCAGCAGCACAGGCCATGGTGTGGTGTAGTTTGGCTCAACAAGCAGCACAGGCCCTGGTGTGGTGTAGTTGCCTCAGCCAGAAGAAGAGCACTGTTGTGGTGCAGATGGCCTCAGGCAGTGCCACAGGCCCTAGTCTGGTGTAGTTGGCCTAAACCAGCAGCACAGGCCCTGTTGTGGTGTATTTGGCCTCAGCCATAATCACAGGCCCTGGTGTGGTGAAGATGGCCACAGCCAGAGCCACAGGCCCTGGTGTGGTGTAGTTGGTCTCAACCAGCAGCACAGGCCCTGGTGTGGTGAAGTTGGCCTCAGCCATAATCACATGCCGTTTTGTGGTGAAGATGGCCTCGGCCAGAAGCAAAGGCACTGGTGTGGTGTAGTTGGCCTCAACCAGCCGCACACGCCCTGGTGTGGTGTAGTTGGCCTCAACCAGCAGCACAGGCCCTGGTGTGGTGTAGTTGGCCTCAACCAGCAGCTCAGGTCCTGTTGTGGTGTAGTTGGCCTCAGCAATAATCACAGGCCCTGGTGTGGTGTAGTTGGCCTCAACCAGCAGCACAGGCCTGGTGTGGTGTAGTTGGCCTCAACCAGCAGCACAGGCCCTGGTGTGGTGTTGTCGCCTCGGCCATAATCACAGGCCCTGGTGTGGTGTAGTTGGCCTCAGCCAGCAGCACAGGGCCTGGTGTGGTGTAGTCGTCTCGGCCAGAAGCAGAGCACTGGTGTGGTGAAGATGGCCACAGCCAGAACCACAGGCCCTGGTGTGGTGTAGTTGGGCTCAACCAGCAGCACAGGCCCTGGTGTGGTGTAGTTGGCCTCAGCCATAATCACAGGCCCTGGTGTGGTGAAGATGGCCTCGGCCAGAAGCAAAGGCACTCCTGTGGTGTAGATGGCCTAGGACAGAGCCACAGGCCATTGTCTGCAATGAAGGGTCTAAAATGTCGATGTTGGGTTTTTACTCTTTGTATATGGCGAAGATGGCCTTCCAAAAGACCCTGGTGCGGTGTAGTTGCCCTCAAACAGCAGCACAGGCCCTGTTGTGGTTTAGGTTGCCTCAGCAAGAAGCACAGGACCTGGTGTGGAGTAGTGGGCTCAGCCAGAAGCACTGGCCTTGGTCTGGTGAACGTGGCTTCAGCCAGCAGCACAAGCCATGGTGTGGTGTAGGTGGTCTCAGCAAGAAGCACAGGCCCTGGTGTGGTGTAGTTGGCCTCGGCCTGAAGCACAGGCCTGGTGTGGTGTAGTTGGCCTCAACAAGCAGCACAGGCCCTGGTGTGGGGTAGTTGGCCTCGGCCTGAAGCACAGGCCTGGTGTGGTGTACTTGGCCTCAACCAGCAGCACAGGCCCTGGTGTGGTGTAGTTGGCCTCAGCCATAATCACAGGCCCTGGTGTGGTGTAGTTGGCCTCAGCCAGCAGCACAGGGCCTGGTGTGGTGTAGTCGTCTCGGCCAGAAGCAGAGCACTGGTGTGGTGAAGATGGCCTCAACAAGCAGCACAGGCCCTGGTGTGGGGTAGTTGGCCTCGGCCTGAAGCACAGGCCTGGTGTGGTGTAGTTGGCCTCAACAAGCAGCACAGGCCCTGGTGTGGGGTAGTTGGCCTCGGCCATAATCACAGGCCCTGGTGTGGTGAAGATGGCCTCGGCCAGAAGCAAAGGCACTCCTGTGGTGTAGATGGCCTAGGACAGAGCCACAGGCCATTGTCTGCAATGAAGGGTCTACAATGTCGATGTTGGGTTTTTACTCTTTGTATACGGCGAAGATGGCCTTCCAAAAGACCCTGGTGCGGTGTAGTTGGCCTCAAACAGCAGCACAGGCCCTGTTGTGGTTTAGGTTGCCTCAGCAAGAAGCACAGGACCTGGTGTGGAGTAGTGGGCTCTGCCAGAAGCACTGGCCTTGGTGTGGTGAAGGTGGCTTCAGCCAGCAGCACAGGCCATGGTGTGGTGTAGTTGGGCTCAACAAGCAGCACAGGCCCTGGTGTGGTGTAGTTGCCTCAGCCAGAAGAAGAGCACTGTTGTGGTGCAGATGGCCTCAGGCAGTGCCACAGGCCCTAGTCTGGTTTAGTTGGCCTAAACCAGCAGCACAGGCCCTGTTGTGGTGTATTTGGCCTCAGCCATAATCACAGGCCCTGGTGTGGTGAAGATGGCCACAGCCAGAGCCACAGGCCCTGGTGTGGTGTAGTTGGCCTCAACCAGCAGCACAGGCCCTGGTGTGGTGAAGTTGGCCTTGGCCAGGAGCAAAGGCACTCCTGTGGTGTAGATGGCCTAGTACAGAGCCATAATCCATTGTCTGCAGTGAGTGGTCTACAATGTCGATGTTGGGTTTTTACTCTTTGTATACGGCGAAGATGGCATTCCAAAAGGCCCTGGTGCGGTGTAGTCGGCCTCAACCAGCAGCACAGGCCCTGGTGTGGTGAAGTTGGCCTCAGCCATAATCACATGCCCTTTTGTGGTGAAGATGGCCTCGGCCAGAAGCAAAGGCACTGGTGTGGTGAAGATGGCCTCAACCAGCCGCACAGGCCCTGGTGTGGTGTAGTTGGCCTCAACCAGCAGCACAGGCCCTGGTGTGGTGTGGTTGGCCTCAACCAGCAGCTCAGGCCCTGGTGTGGTGTAGTTCACCTCAGCAATAATCACAGGCCCTGGTGTGGTGTAGTTGGCCTCAACCAGCAGCACAGGCCCTGGTGTGGTGTAGTCGCCTCGGCCATATTCACAGGCCATGGTGTGGTGTAGTTGGCCTCAGCCAGCAGCACAGGGCCTGGTGTGGTGTAGTCGTCTCGGCCAGAAGCAGAGCACTGGTGTGGTGAAGATGGCCACAGCCAGAGCCACAGGCCCTGGTGTGGTGTAGTTGGCCTCAACCAGCAGCACAGGCCCTGGTGTGGTGTAGTTGGCCTCAGCCATAATCACAGGCCCTGGTGTGGTGAAGATGGCCTCGGCCAGAAGCAAAGGCACTCCTGTGGTGTAGATGGCCTAGGACAGAGCCACAGGCCATTGTCTGCAATGAAGGGTCTACAATGTCGATGTTGGGTTTTTACTCTTTGTATACGGCGAAGATGGCCTTCCAAAAGACCCTGGTGCGGTGTAGTTGGCCTCAAACAGCAGCACAGGCCCTGTTGTGGTTTAGGTTGCCTCAGCAAGAAGCACAGGACCTGGTGTGGAGTAGTGGGCTCAGCCAGAAGCAATGGCCTTGGTGTGGTGAAGGTGGCTTCAGCCAGCAGCACAGGCCATGGTGTGGTGTAGGTGGTCTCAGCAAGAAGCACAGGCCCTGGTGTGGTGTAGTCGCCTCGGCCAGAAGCATAGCACTATTGTGTTGTACATGGCCACAGCCAGTGCCACAGGCCCTGGTGTGGTGTAGTTGGGCTCAACAAGCAGCACAGGCCCTGGTGTGGGGTAGTTGGCCTCGGCCTGAAGCACAGGCCTGGTGTGGTGTAGTTGGCCTCAACCAGCAGCACAGGCCCTGGTGTGGTGTAGTTGGCCTCAGCCATAATCACAGGCCCTGGTGTGGAGTAGTTGGCCTCAGCCAGCAGCACAGGGCCTGGTGTGGTGTAGTCGTCTCGGCCAGAAGCAGAGCACTGGTGTGGTGAAGATGGCCACAGCCAGAGCCACAGGCCCTGGTGTGGTGTAGTTGGCCTCAGCCATAATCACAGGCCCTGGTGTGGTGAAGATGGCCTCGGCCAGAAGCAAAGGCACTGATGTGGTGAAGATGGCCTCAACCAGCCGCACAGGCCCTGGTGTGGTGTAGTTGGCCTCAACCAGCAGCACAGGCCCTGGTGTGGGGTAGTTGGGAACAACCAGCAGCTCAGGTCCTGGTGTGGTGTAGTTGGCCTCAGCAATAATCACATGCCCTGGTGTGGTGTAGTTGGACTCAACCAGCAGCACAGGCCTGGTGTGGTGTAGTTGGCCTCAACCAGCAGCACAGGCCCTGGTGTGGAGTAGTCGCCTCGGCCATAATCACAGGCCCTGGTGTGGTGTAGTTGGCCTCAGCCAGCAGCACAGGGCCTGGTGTGGTGTAGTCGTCTCGGCCAGAAGCAACGGCACTGGTGTGGTGAAGATGGCCACAGCCAGAGCCACTGGCCCTGGTGTGGTGTAGTTGGCCTCAACCAGCAGCACAGGCCCTGGTGTGGTGTAGTTGGCCTCAGCCATAATCACAGGCCCTGGTGTGGTGAAGATGGCCTCGGCCAGAAGCAAAGGCACTCCTGTGGTGTAGATGGCCTAGGACAGAGCCACAGGCCATTGTCTGCAATGAAGGGTCTACAATGTCGATGTTGGGTTTTTACTCTTTGTATACGGCGAAGATGGCCTTCCAAAAGACCCTGGTGCGGTGTAGTTGGCCTCAAACAGCAGCACAGGCCCTGTTGTGGTTTAGGTTGCCTCAGCAAGAAGCACAGGACCTGGTGTGGAGTAGTGGGCTAAGCCAGAAGCACTGGCCTTGGTGTGGTGAAGGTGGCTTCAGCCAGCAGCACAGGCCATGGTGTGGTGTAGGTGGTCTCAGCAAGAAGCACAGCCCCTGGTGTGGTGTAGTCGCCTCGGCCAGAAGCATAGCACTATTGTGTTGTACATGGCCACAGCCAGTGCCACAGGCCCTGGTGTGGTGTAGTTGGGCTCAACAAGCAGCACAGGCCCTGGTGTGGGGTAGTTGGCCTCGGCCTGAAGCACAGGCGTGGTGTGGTGCAGTTGGCCTCAACCAGCAGCACAGGCCCTGCTGTGGTGAAGTTGGGCGCAACAAGCAGCACAGGCCCTGGTGTGGTGAAGATCGCCTCGGCCAGAAGCAACGGCACTGGTGTGGTGAAGATGGCCTCAACAAGCAGCACAGGCCCTGGTGTGGTGTAGTTGGCCTCACCCAGCAGCACAGGCCCTGGTGTGGTGAAGTTGGCCTCAGCCATAATCACAGGCCCTGGTGTGGTGAAGATGGCCTTGGCCAGGAGCAAAGGCACTCCTGTGGTGTAGATGGCCTAGGACAGAGCCACAGGCCATTGTCTGCAATGAATGGTCTACAATGTCGATGTTGGGTTTTTACTTTTTGTATACGGCGAAGATGGCATTCCAAAAGGCCCTGGTGCGGTGTAGTTGGCCTCAACCAGCAGCACAGGCCCTGGTGTGGTGAAGTTGGCCTCAGCCATAATCGCAGGCCCTGTTGTGGTGCAGATGGCCTCGGCCAGAAGCAAAGGCACTGGTGTGGTGAAGATGGCCTCAACCAGCCGCACAGGCCCTGGTGTGGTGTAGTTGGCCTCAACCAGCAGCACAGGCCCTGGTGTGGTGTAGTTGGCCTCAACCAGCAGCTCAGGTCCTGGTGTGGTGTAGTTGGCCTCAGCAATAATCACAGGCCCTGGTGTGGTGTAGTTGGCCTCAACCAGCAGCACAGGCCTGGTGTGGTGTAGTTGGCCTCAACCAGCAGCACAGGCCCTGGTGTGGTGTAGTCCCTTCGGCCATAATCACAGGCCCTGGTGTGGTGTAGTTGGCCTCAGCCAGCAGCACAGGGCCTGGTGTGGTGTAGTCGTCTCGGCCAGAAGCAGAGCACTGGTGTGGTGAAGATGGCCACAGCCAGAGCCACAGGCCCTGGTGTGGTGTAGTTGGCCTCAACCAGCAGCACAGGCCCTGGTGTGGTGTAGTTGGCCTCAGCCATAATCACAGGCCCTGGTGTGGTGAAGATGGCCTCGGCCAGAAGCAAAGGCACTCCTGTGGTGTAGATGGCTTAGGACAGAGCCACAGGCCATTGTTTGCAATGAAGGGTCTACAATGTGGATGTTGGGTTTTACTCTTTGTATACGGCGAAGATGGCCTTCCAAAAGACCCTGGTGCGGTGTAGTTGGCCTCAAACAGCAGCTCAGGCCCTGTTGTGGTTTAGGTTGCCTCAGCAAAAAGCACAGGACCTGGTGTGGAGTAGTGGGCTCAGCCAGAAGCACTGGCCTTGGTGTGGTGAAGATGGCTTCAGCCAGCAGCACAGGCCATGGTGTGGTGTAGGTGGTCTCAGCAAGAAGCACAGGCCCTGGTGTGGTGTAGTCGCCTCGGCCAGAAGCAGAGCACTGTTGTGGTGCAGATGGCCTCAGCCAGTGCCACAGGCCCTAGTCTGGTGTAGTTGGACTCAACCAGCAGCACAGGCCCTGTTGTGGTGTATTTGGCCTCAGCCATAATCACAGGCGCTGGTGTGGTGAAGATGGCCACAGCCAGAGCCACAGGCCTTGGTGTGGTGTAGTTGGCCTCAACCAGCAGCACAGGCCCTGGTGTGGTGTAGTTGGCCTCAGCAATAATCACAGGCCCTGGTTTGGTTTAGTTGGCCTCAACCAGCAGCACAGGCCTGGTGTGGTGTAGTTGGCCTCAACCAGCAGCACAGGCCCTGGTGTGGTGTAGTCGCCTCGGCCATAATCACAGGCCCGTGTGTCGTGTAGTTGGCCTCAGCCAGGAGCACAGGGCCTGGTGTGGTGTAGTCGTCTCGGTCAGAAGCAGAGCAGTGGTGTGGTGAAGATGGCCACAGCCAGAGCCACAGGCCCTGGTGTGGTGTAGTTGGCCTCAACCAGCAGCACAGGCCGTGGTGTGGTGTCGTTGGCCTCAGCCATAATCACAGGCCCTGGTGTGGTGAAGATGGCCTCGGCCAGAAGCAAAGGCACTCCTGTGGTGTAGATGGCCTAGGACAGAGCCACAGGCCATTGTCTGCAATGAAGGGTCTACAATGTCGATGTTGGGTTTTTACTCTTTGTATACGGCGAAGATGGCCTTCCAAAAGACCCTGGTGCGGTGTAGTTGGCCTCAAACAGCAGCACAGGCCCTGTTGTGGTTTAGGTTGCCTCAGCAAGAAGCACAGGACCTGGTGTGGAGTAGTGGGCTCTGCCAGAAGCACAAGCCATGGTGTGGTGTAGGTGGTCTCAGCAAGAAGCACAGGCCCTGGTGTGGTGTAGTCGCCTCGGCCAGAAGCATAGCATTATTGTGTTGTACATGGCCACAGCCAGTGCCACAGGCCCTGGTGTGGTGTAGTTGGGCTCAACAAGCATCACAGGCCCTGGTGTGGTGTAGTTGCCTCGGCCAGAAGAAGAGCACTGTTGTGGTGCAGATGGCCTCAGCCAGTGCCACAGGCCCTAGTCTGGTGTAGTTGGCCTCAACCAGCAGCACAGGCCCTGTTGTGGTGTATTTGGCCTCAGCCATAATTACAGGCCCTGGTGTGGTGAAGATGGCCACAGCCAGAGCCACAGGCCCTGGTGTGGTGTAGTAGGCCTCAACATGCAGCACAGGCCCTGGTGTGGTGAAGATGGCCTCGGCCAGAAGCAACGGCACTGGTGTGGTGAAGATGGTTTCAACAAGCAGCACAGGCCCTGGTGTGGTGTAGTTGGCATCAACCAGCAGCACAGGCCCTGGTGTGGTGAAGTTGGCCTCAGCCATAATCACAGGCCCTGGTGTGGTGAAGATGGCCTTGGCCAGGAGCAAAGGCACTCCTGTGATGTAGATGGCCTAGGAAGGAGCCACAGGCCATTTTCTGCAATGAATGGTCTACAATGTCGATTTTGGGTTTTTACTCTTTGTATACGGCGAAGATGGCATTCCAAAAGGCCCTGGTGTGGTGTAGTTGGCCTCAACTAGCAGCACAGGCCCTGGTGTGGTGTAGTTGGCCTCAACCAGCAGCTCAGGTCCTGGTGTGGTGTAGCTGGCCTCAGCAATAATCACAGGCCCTGGTGTGGTGTAGTTGGCCTCAACCAGCAGCACAGGCCTGGTGTGGTGTAGTTGGCCTCAACCAGCAGCACAGGCCCTGGTGTGGTGTAGTTGCCTCGGCCATAATCACAGGCCCTGGTGTGGTGTAGTTGGCCTCAGCCAGGAGCACAGGGCCTGGTGTGGTGTAGTCGTCTCGGCCAGAAGAAGAGCACTGTTGTGGTGCAGATGGCCTCAGCCAGTGCCACAGGCCCTAGTCTGGTGTAGTTGGCCTCAACCAGCAGCACAGGCCCTGTTGTGGTGTATTTGGCCTCAGCCATAATTACAGGCCCTGGTGTGGTGAAGATGGCCACAGCCAGAGCCACAGGCCCTGGTGTGGTGTAGTAGGCCTCAACATGCAGCACAGGCCCTGGTGTGGTGAAGATGGCCTCGGCCAGAAGCAACGGCACTGGTGTGGTGAAGATGGTTTCAACAAGCAGCACAGGCCCTGGTGTGGTGTAGTTGGCATCAACCAGCAGCACAGGCCCTGGTGTGGTGAAGTTGGCCTCAGCCATAATCACAGGCCCTGGTGTGGTGAAGATGGCCTTGGCCAGGAGCAAAGGCACTCCTGTGATGTAGATGGCCTAGGAAGGAGCCACAGGCCATTTTCTGCAATGAATGGTCTACAATGTCGATTTTGGGTTTTTACTCTTTGTATACGGCGAAGATGGCATTCCAAAAGGCCCTGGTGTGGTGTAGTTGGCCTCAACTAGCAGCACAGGCCCTGGTGTGGTGTAGTTGGCCTCAACCAGCAGCTCAGGTCCTGGTGTGGTGTAGCTGGCCTCAGCAATAATCACAGGCCCTGGTGTGGTGTAGTTGGCCTCAACCAGCAGCACAGGCCTGGTGTGGTGTAGTTGGCCTCAACCAGCAGCACAGGCCCTGGTGTGGTGTAGTTGCCTCGGCCATAATCACAGGCCCTGGTGTGGTGTAGTTGGCCTCAGCCAGGAGCACAGGGCCTGGTGTGGTGTAGTCGTCTCGGCCAGAAGCAGAGCACTGGTGTGGTGAAGATGGCCACAGCCAGAGCCACAGGCCCTGGTGTGGTGTAGTTGGCCTCAGCCATAATCACAGGCCCTGGTGTGGTGAAGATGGCCTCGGCCAGAAGCAAAGGCACTCCTGTGGTGTAGATGGCCTAGGACAGAGCCACAGGCCATTGTCTGCAATGAAGGGTCTACAATGTCGATGTTGGGTTTTTACTCTTTCTATACGGCGAAGATGGCCTTCCAGTAGACCCTGGTGTGGTTTAGTTGGCCTCAAACAGCAGCACAGGCCCTGTTGTGGTTTAGGTTGCCTCAGCAAGAAGCACAGGACCTGGTGTGGAGTAGTGGGCTCTGCCAGAAGCACTGGCCTTGGTGTGGTGAAGGTGGCTTCAGCCAGCAGCACAGGCCATGGTGTGGTGTAGTTGGGCTCAACAAGCAGCACAGGCCCTGGTGTGGTGTAGTTGCCTCAGCCAGAAGAAGAGCACTGTTGTGGTGCAGATGGCCTCAGGCAGTGCCACAGGCCCTAGTCTGGTGTAGTTGGCCTAAACCAGCAGCACAGGCCCTGTTGTGGTGTATTTGGCCTCAGCCATAATCACAGGCCCTGGTGTGGTGAAGATGGCCACAGCCAGAGCCACAGGCCCTGGTGTGGTGTAGTTGGCCTCAACCAGCAGCACAGGCCCTGGTGTGGTGAAGTTGGCCTTGGCCAGGAGCAAAGGCACTCCTGTGGTGTAGATGGCCTAGTACAGAGCCACAGTCCATTGTCTGCAGTGAATGGTCTACAATGTCGATGTTGGGTTTTTACTCTTTGTATACGGCGAAGATGGCATTCCAAAAGGCCCTGGTGCGGTGTAGTTGGCCTCAACCAGCAGCACAGGCCCTGGTGTGGTGAAGTTGGCCTCAGCCATAATCACATGCCGTTTTGTGGTGAAGATGGCCTCGGCCAGAAGCAAAGGCACTGGTGTGGTGAAGATGGCCTCAACCAGCCGCACAGGCCCTGGTGTGGTGTAGTTGGCCTCAACCAGCAGCACAGGCCCTGGTGTGGTGTGGTTGACATCAACCAGCAGCACAGGCCCTGGTGTGGTGTAGTCGCCTCGGCCATATTCACAGGCCATGGTGTGGTGTAGTCGTCTCGGCCAGAAGCAGAGCACTGGTGTGGTGAAGATGGCCACAGCCAGAGCCACAGGCCCTGGTGTGGTGTAGTTGGCCTCAACCAGCAGCACAGGTCCTGGTGTGGTGTAGTTGGCCTCAGCCATAATCACAGGCCCTGGTGTGGTGAAGATGGCCTCGGCCAGAAGCAAAGGCACTCCTGTGGTGTAGATGGCCTAGGACAGAGCCACAGGCCAGTGTCTGCAATGAAGGGTCTACAATGTCGATGTTGGGTTTTTACTCTTTGTATACGGCGAAGATGGCCTTCCAAAAGACCCTGGTGCGGTGTAGTTGGCCTCAAACAGCAGCACAGGCCATGGTGTGGTGAAGTTGGGCGCAACAAGCAGCACAGGCCCTGGTGTGGTGAAGATGGCCACAGCCAGAGCCACAGGCCCTGGTGTGGTGTAGTTGGACTCAACATGCAGCACAGGCCCTGGTGTGGTGAAGTTGGGCGCAACAAGCAGCACAGGCCCTGGTGTGGTGAAGATGGCCTCGGCCAGAAGCAACGGCACTGGTGTGGTGAAGATGGCCTCAACAAGCAGCACAGGCCCTGGTGTGGTGTAGTTGGCCTCAACCAGCAGCACAGGCCCTGGTGTGGTGAAGTTGGCCTCAGCCATAATCACAGGCCCTGGTGTGGTGAAGATGGCCTTGGCCAGGAGCAAAGGCACTCCTGTGGTGTAGATGGCCTAGGACAGAGCCACAGGTCATTGTCTGCAATGAATGGTCTACAATGTCGATGTTGGGTTTTTACTCTTTGTATACGGCGAAGATGGCATTCCAAAAGGCCCTGGTGCGGTGTAGTTGGCCTCAACCAGCAGCACAGGCCCTGGTGTGGTGAAGTTGGCCTCAGCCATAATCGCAGGCCCTGGTGTGGTGAAGATGGCCTCGGCCAGAAGCAAAGGCACTCCTGTGGTGAAGATGGCCTCAACCAGCCGCACAGGTCCTGGTGTGGTGTAGTTGGCCTCAACCAGCAGCACAGGCCCTGGTGTGGTGTAGTTGGCCTCAACCAGCAGCTCAGGTCCTGGTGTGGTGTAGTTGGCCTCAGCAATAATCACAGGCCCTGGTTTGGTTTACTTGGCCTCAACCAGCAGCACAGGCCCTGGTGTGGTGTAGTTGGCCTCAACCAGCAGCACAGGCCCTGGTGTGGTGTAGTCGCCTCGGCCATAATCACAGGCCCGTGTGTCGTGTAGTTGGCCTCAGCCAGGAGCACAGGGCCTGGTGTGGTGTAGTCGTCTCGGCCAGAAGCAGAGCAGTGGTGTGGTGAAGATGGCCACAGCCAGAGCCACAGGCCCTGGTGTGGTGTAGTTGGCCTCAACCAGCAGCACAGGCCGTGGTGTGGTGTCGTTGGCCTCAGCCATAATCACAGGCCCTGGTGTGGTGAAGATTGCCTCGGCCAGAAGCAAAGGCACTCCTGTGGTGTAGATGGCCTAGGACAGAGCCACAGGCCATTGTCTGCAATGAAGGGTCTACAATGTCGATGTTGGGTTTTTACTCTTTGTATACGGCGAAGATGGCCTTCCAAAAGACCCTGGTGCGGTGTAGTTGGCCTCAAACAGCAGCACAGGCCCTGTTGTGGTTTAGGTTGCCTCAGCAAGAAGCACAGGACCTGGTGTGGAGTAGTGGGCTCAGCCAGAAGCACAAGCCATGGTGTGGTGTAGGTGGTCTCAGCAAGAAGCACAGGCCCTGGTGTGGTGTAGTCGCCTCGGCCAGAAGCATAGCACTATTGTGTTGTACATGGCCACAGCCAGTGCCACAGGCCCTGGTGTGGTGTAGTTGGGCTCAACAAGCATCACAGGCCCTGGTGTGGTGTAGTTGCCTCGGCCAGAAGAAGAGCACTGTTGTGGTGTAGATGGCCTCAGCCAGTGCCACAGGCCCTAGTCTGGTGTAGTTGGCCTCAACCAGCAGCACAGGCCCTGTTGTGGTGTATTTGGCCTCAGCCATAATTACAGGCCCTGGTGTGGTGAAGATGGCCACAGCCAGAGCCACAGGCCCTGGTGTGGTGTAGTAGGCCTCAACATGCAGCACAGGCCCTGGTGTGGTGAAGATGGCCTCGGCCAGAAGCAACGGCACTGGTGTGGTGAAGATGGTTTCAACAAGCAGCACAGGCCCTGGTGTGGTGTAGTTGGCCTCAACCAGCAGCACAGGCCCTGGTGTGGTGAAGTTGGCCTCAGCCATAATCACAGGCCCTGGTGTGGTGAAGATGGCCTTGGCCAGGAGCAAAGGCACTCCTGTGATGTAGATGGCCTAGGAAGGAGCCACAGGCCATTTTCTGCAATGAATGGTCTACAATGTCGATTTTGGGTTTTTACTCTTTGTATACGGCGAAGATGGCATTCCAAAAGGCCCTGGTGTGGTGTAGTTGGCCTCAGCAATAATCACAGGCCCTGGTGTGGTGTAGTTGGCCTCAACCAGCAGCACAGGCCCTGGTGTGGTGTCGTTGGCCTCAGCCATAATCACAGGCCCTGGTGTGGTGAAGATTGCCTCGGCCAGAAGCAAAGGCACTCCTGTGGTGTAGATGGCCTAGGACAGAGCCACAGGCCATTGTCTGCAATGAAGGGTCTACAATGTCGATGTTGGGTTTTTACTCTTTGTATACGGCGAAGATGGCCTTCCAAAAGACCCTGGTGCGGTGTAGTTGGCCTCAAACAGCAGCACAGGCCCTGTTGTGGTTTAGGTTGCCTCAGCAAGAAGCACAGGACCTGGTGTGGAGTAGTGGGCTCAGCCAGAAGCACAAGCCATGGTGTGGTGTAGGTGGTCTCAGCAAGAAGCACAGGCCCTGGTGTGGTGTAGTCGCCTCGGCCAGAAGCATAGCACTATTGTGTTGTACATGGCCACAGCCAGTGCCACAGGCCCTGGTGTGGTGTAGTTGGGCTCAACAAGCATCACAGGCCCTGGTGTGGTGTAGTTGCCTCGGCCAGAAGAAGAGCACTGTTGTGGTGTAGATGGCCTCAGCCAGTGCCACAGGCCCTAGTCTGGTGTAGTTGGCCTCAACCAGCAGCACAGGCCCTGTTGTGGTGTATTTGGCCTCAGCCATAATTACAGGCCCTGGTGTGGTGAAGATGGCCACAGCCAGAGCCACAGGCCCTGGTGTGGTGTAGTAGGCCTCAACATGCAGCACAGGCCCTGGTGTGGTGAAGATGGCCTCGGCCAGAAGCAACGGCACTGGTGTGGTGAAGATGGTTTCAACAAGCAGCACAGGCCCTGGTGTGGTGTAGTTGGCCTCAACCAGCAGCACAGGCCCTGGTGTGGTGAAGTTGGCCTCAGCCATAATCACAGGCCCTGGTGTGGTGAAGATGGCCTTGGCCAGGAGCAAAGGCACTCCTGTGATGTAGATGGCCTAGGAAGGAGCCACAGGCCATTTTCTGCAATGAATGGTCTACAATGTCGATTTTGGGTTTTTACTCTTTGTATACGGCGAAGATGGCATTCCAAAAGGCCCTGGTGTGGTGTAGTTGGCCTCAGCAATAATCACAGGCCCTGGTGTGGTGTAGTTGGCCTCAACCAGCAGCACAGGCCCTGGTGTGGTGTAGTCGCCTCGGCCATATTCACAGGCCATGGTGTGGTGTAGTTGGCCTCAGCCAGCAGCACAGGGCCTGGTGTGGTGTAGTCGTCTCGGCCAGAAGCAGAGCACTGGTGTGGTGAAGATGGCCACAGCCAGAGCCACAGGCTCTGGTGTGGTGTAGTTGGCCTCAACCAGCAGCACAGGCCCTGGTGTGGTGTAGTTGGCCTCAGCCATAATCACAGGCCCTGGTGTGGTGAAGATGGCCTTGGCCAGGAGCAAAGGCACTCCTGTGGTGTAGATGGCCTAGGACAGAGCCACAGGCCATTGTCTGCAATGAATGGTCTACAATGTCGATGTTGGGTTTTTACTCTTTGTATACGGCGAAGATGGCATTCCAAAAGGCCCTGGTGCGGTGTAGTTGGCCTCAACCAGCAGCACAGGCCCTGGTGTGGTGAAGTTGGCCTCAGCCATAATCGCAGGCCCTGGTGTGGTGAAGATGGCCTCGGCCACAAGCAAAGGCACTGGTGTGGTGAAGATGGCCTCAACCAGCCGCACAGGCCCTGGTGTGGTGTAGTTGGCCTCAACCAGCAGCACAGACCCTGGTGTGGTGTAGTTGGCCTCAACCAGCAGCTCAGGTCCTGGTGTGGTGTAGTTGGCCTCAGCAATAATCACAGGCCCTGGTGTGGTGTAGTTGGCCTCAACCAGCAGCACAGGCCTGGTGTGGTGTAGTTGGCCTCAACCAGCAGCACAGGCCCTAGTGTGGAGTAGTCGCCTCGGCAATAATCACAGGCCCTGGTGTGGTGTAGTTGGCCTCAGCCAGCAGCACAGGGCCTGGTGTGGTGTAGTCGTCTCGGCCAGAAGCAGAGCACTGGTGTGGTGAAGATGGCCACAGCCAGAGCCACAGGCCCTGGTGTGGTGTAGTTGGGCTCAACC
Source organism: Pelmatolapia mariae (assembly GCF_036321145.2). Classification (NCBI taxonomy): domain Eukaryota; kingdom Metazoa; phylum Chordata; class Actinopteri; order Cichliformes; family Cichlidae; genus Pelmatolapia; species Pelmatolapia mariae. The sequence continues at coordinate 11,530,323 of NC_086233.1, read as the reverse complement.
AGCAGCACAGGCCCTGGTGTGGTGTAGTTGGCCTCAGCCATAATCACAGGCCCTGGTGTGGTGAAGATGGCCTCGGCCAGAAGCAAAGGCACTCCTGTGGTGTAGATGGCCTAGGACAGAGCCACAGGCCATTGTCTGCAATGAAGGGTCTACAATGTCGATGTTGGGTTTTTACTCTTTGTATACGGCGAAGATGGCCTTCCAAAAGACCCTGGTGCGGTGTAGTTGCCCTCAAACAGCAGCACAGGCCCTGTTGTGGTTTAGGTTGCCTCAGCAAGAAGCACAGGACCTGGTGTGGAGTAGTGGGCTCAGCCAGAAGGACTGGCCTTGGTGTGGTGTAGTTGGCCTCGGCCTGAAGCACAGGCCTGGTGTGGTGTAGTTGGCCTCAACAAGCAGCACAGGCCCTGGTGTGGGGTAGTTGGCCTCGGCCTGAAGCACAGGCCTGGTGTGGTGTCGTTGGCCTCAACCAGCAGCACAGGCCCTGGTGTGGTGTAGTTGGCCTCAGCCATAATCACAGGGCCTGGTGTGGTGTAGTTGGCCTCAGCCAGCAGCACAGGGCCTGGTGTGGTGTAGTCTCTCGGCCAGAAGCAGTGCACTGGTGTGCTGAAGATGGCCACAGCCAGAGCCACAGGCCCTGGTGTGGTGTAGTTGGCGTCAGCCATAATCACAGGCCCTGGTGTGGTGAAGATGGACTCGGCCAGAAGCAAAGGCACTCCTGTGGTGTAGATGGCCTAGGACAGAGCCACAGGCCATTGTCTGCATTGAAGGGTCTACAATGTCGATGTTGGGTTTTTACTCTTTGTATACGGCGAAGATGGCCTTCCAAAAGACCCTGGTGCGGTGTAGTTGGCCTCAAACAGCAGCACAGGCCCTGTTGTGGTTTAGGTTGCCTCAGCAAGAAGCACAGGACCTGGTGTGGAGTAGTGGGCTAAACCTCAAACAGCAGCACACTGTGGTGTAGTCGCCTCGGCCAGAAGCATAGCACTATTGTGTTGTACATGGCCACAGCCAGTGCCACGGGCCTTGGTGTGGTGTAGTTGGGCTCAACAAGCAGCACAGGCCCTGGTGTGGGGTAGTTGGCCTCGGCCTGAAGCACAGGCCTGGTGTGGTGTAGTTGGCCTCAACCAGCAGCACAGGCCCTGGTGTGGTGTAGTTGGCCTCAGCCATAATCACAGGCCCTGGTGTGGTGTAGTTGGCCTCAACCAGCAGCACAGGGCCTGGTGTGGTGTAGTCGTCTCGGCCAGAAGCAGAGCACTGGTGTGGTGAAGATGGCCACAGCCAGAGCCACAGGCCCTGGTGTGGTGTAGTTGGCCTCAACCAGCAGCACAGGCCCTGGTGTGGTGAAGTTGGCCTCAGCCATAATCACAGGCCCTGGTGTGGTGAAAATGGCCTCGGCCAGAAGCAAAGGCCCTGGTGTGGTGTAGTTCGCCTCAGCAATAATCACAGGCCCTGGTGTGGTGTAGTTGGCCTCAACCAGCAGCACAGGCCCTGGTGTGGTGTAGTCGCCTCGGCCATATTCACAGGCCATGGTGTGGTGTAGTTGGCCTCAGCCAGCAGCACAGGGCCTGGTGTGGTGTAGTCGTCTCGGCCAGAAGCAGAGCACTGGTGTGGTGAAGATGGCCACAGCCAGAGCCACAGGCCCTGGTGTGGTGTAGTTGGCCTCAACCAGCAGCACAGGCCCTGGTGTGGTGTAGTTGGCCTCAGCCATAATCACAGGCCCTGGTGTGGTGAAGATGGCCTCGGCCAGAAGCAAAGGCACTCCTGTGGTGTAGATGGCCTAGGACAGAGCCACAGGCCATTGTCTGCAATGAAGGGTCTACAATGTCGATGTTGGGTTTTTACTCTTTGTATACGGCGAAGATGGCCTTCCAAAAGACCCTGGTGCGGTGTAGTTGCCCTCAAACAGCAGCACAGGCCCTGTTGTGGTTTAGGTTGCCTCAGCAAGAAGCACAGGACCTGGTGTGGAGTAGTGGGCTCAGCCAGAAGCACTGGCCTTGGTGTGGTGTAGTTGGCCTCGGCCTGAAGCACAGGCCTGGTGTGGTGTAGTTGGCCTCAACAAGCAGCACAGGCCCTGGTGTGGGGTAGTTGGCCTCGGCCTGAAGCACAGGCCTGGTGTGGTGTAGTTGGCCTCAACCAGCAGCACAGGCCCTGGTGTGGTGTAGTTGGCCTCAGCCATAATCACAGGGCCTGGTGTGGTGTATTTGGCCTCAGCCAGCAGCACAGGGCCTGGTGTGGTGTAGTCTCTCGGCCAGAAGCAGAGCACTGGTGTGGTGAAGATGGCCACAGCCAGAGCCACAGGCCCTGGTGTGGTGTAGTTGGCGTCAGCCATAATCACAGGCCCTGGTGTGGTGAAGATGGCCTCGGCCAGAAGCAAAGGCACTCCTGTGGTGTAGATGGCCTAGGACAGAGCCACAGGCCATTGTCTGCATTGAAGGGTCTACAATGTCGATGTTGGGTTTTTACTCTTTGTATACGGCGAAGATGGCCTTCCAAAAGACCCTGGTGCGGTGTAGTTGGCCTCAAACAGCAGCACAGGCCCTGTTGTGGTTTAGGTTGCCTCAGCAAGAAGCACAGGACCTGGTGTGGAGTAGTGGGCTAAGCCTCAAACAGCAGCACACTGTGGTGTAGTCGCCTCGGCCAGAAGCATAGCACTATTGTGTTGTACATGGCCACAGCCAGTGCCACGGGCCTTGGTGTGGTGTAGTTGGGCTCAACAAGCAGCACAGGCCCTGGTGTGGGGTAGTTGGCCTCGGCCTGAAGCACAGGCCTGGTGTGGTGTAGTTGGCCTCAACCAGCAGCACAGGCCCTGGTGTGGTGTAGTTGGCCTCAGCCATAATCACAGGCCCTGGTGTGGTGTAGTTGGCCTCAACCAGCAGCACAGGGCCTGGTGTGGTGTAGTCGTCTCGGCCAGAAGCAGAGCACTGGTGTGGTGAAGATGGCCACAGCCAGAGCCACAGGCCCTGGTGTGGTGTAGTTGGCCTCAACCAGCAGCACAGGCCCTGGTGTGGTGAAGTTGGCCTCAGCCATAATCACAGGCCCTGGTGTGGTGAAAATGGCCTCGGCCAGAAGCAAAGGCCCTGGTGTGGTGTAGTTCGCCTCAGCAATAATCACAGGCCCTGGTGTGGTGTAGTTGGCCTCAACCAGCAGCACAGGCCCTGGTGTGGTGTAGTCGCCTCGGCCATATTCACAGGCCATGGTGTGGTGTAGTTGGCCTCAGCCAGCAGCACAGGGCCTGGTGTGGTGTAGTCGTCTCGGCCAGAAGCAGAGCACTGGTGTGGTGAAGATGGCCACAGCCAGAGCCACAGGCCCTGGTGTGGTGTAGTTGGCCTCAACCAGCAGCACAGGCCCTGGTGTGGTGTAGTTGGCCTCAGCCATAATCACAGGCCCTGGTGTGGTGAAGATGGCCTCGGCCAGGAGCAAAGGCACTCCTGTGGTGTAGATGGCCTAGGACAGAGCCACAGGCCATTGTCTGCAATGAATGGTCTACAATGTCGATGTTGGGTTTTTACTCTTTGTATACGGCGAAGATGGCATTCCAAAAGGCCCTGGTGCGGTGTAGTTGGCCTCAACCAGCAGCACAGGCCCTGGTGTGGTGAAGTTGGCCTCAGCCATAATCGCAGGCCCTGGTGTGGTGAAGATGGCCTCGGCCAGAAGCAAAGGCACTGGTGTGGTGAAGATGGCCTCAACCAGCCGCACAGGCCCTGGTGTGGTGTAGTTGGCCTCAACCAGCAGCACAGGCCCTGGTGTGGTGTAGTTGGCCTCAACCAGCAGCTCAGGTCCTGGTGTGGTGTAGTTGGCCTCAGCAATAATCACAGGCCCTGGTGTGGTGTAGTTGGCCTCAACCAGCAGCACAGGCCTGGTGTGGTGAAGTTGGCCTCAACCAGCAGCACAGGCCCTGGTGTGGTGTTGTCGCCTCGGCCATAATCACAGGCCCTGGTGTGGTGTAGTTGGCCTCAGCCAGCAGCACAGGGCCTGGTGTGGTGTAGTCGTCTCGGCCAGAAGCAGAGCACTGGTGTGGTGAAGATGGCCACAGCCAGAACCACAGGCCCTGGTGTGGTGTAGTTGGGCTCAACCAGCAGCACAGGCCCTGGTGTGGTGTAGTTGGCCTCAGCCATAATCACAGGCCCTGGTGTGGTGAAGATGGCCTCGGCCAGAAGCAAAGGCACTCCTGTGGTGTAGATGGCCTAGGACAGAGCCACAGGCCATTGTCTGCAATGAAGGGTCTACAATGTCGATGTTGGGTTTTTACTCTTTGTATATGGCGAAGATGGCCTTCCAAAAGACCCTGGTGCGGTGTAGTTGCCCTCAAACAGCAGCACAGGCCCTGTTGTGGTTTAGGTTGCCTCAGCAAGAAGCACAGGACCTGGTGTGGAGTAGTGGGCTCAGCCAGAAGCACTGGCCTTGGTCTGGTGAAGGTGGCTTCAGCCAGCAGCACAAGCCATGGTGTGGTGTAGGTGGTCTCAGCAAGAAGCACAGGCCCTGGTGTGGTGTAGTTGGCCTCGGCCTGAAGCACAGGCCTGGTGTGGTGTAGTTGGCCTCAACAAGCAGCACAGGCCCTGGTGTGGGGTAGTTGGCCTCGGCCTGAAGCACAGGCCTGGTGTGGTGTACTTGGCCTCAACCAGCAGCACAGGCCCTGGTGTGGTGTAGTTGGCCTCAGCCATAATCACAGTCCCTGGTGTGGTGTAGTTGGCCTCAGCCAGCAGCACAGGGCCTGGTGTGGTGTAGTCGTCTCGGCCAGAAGCAGAGCACTGGTGTGGTGAAGATGGCCTCAACAAGCAGCACAGGCCCTGGTGTGTGGTAGTTGGCCTCGGCCTGAAGCACAGGCCTGGTGTGGTGTAGTTGGCCTCAACAAGCAGCACAGGCCCTGGTGTGGGGTAGTTGGCCTCGGCCATAATCACAGGCCCTGGTGTGGTGAAGATGGCCTCGGCCAGAAGCAAAGGCACTCCTGTCGTGTAGATGGCCTAGGACAGAGCCACAGGCCATTGTCTGCAATGAAGGGTCTACAATGTCGATGTTGGGTTTTTACTCTTTGTATACGGCGAAGATGGCCTTCCAAAAGACCCTGGTGCGGTGTAGTTGGCCTCAAACTGCAGCACAGGCCCTGTTGTGGTTTAGGTTGCCTCAGCAAGAAGCACAGGACCTGGTGTGGAGTAGTGGGCTCTGCCAGAAGCACTGGCCTTGGTGTGGTGAAGGTGGCTTCAGCCAGCAGCACAGGCCATGGTGTGGTGTAGTTGGGCTCAACAAGCAGCACAGGCCCTGGTGTGGTGTAGTTGCCTCAGCCAGAAGAAGAGCACTGTTGTGGTGCAGATGGCCTCAGGCAGTGCCACAGGCCCTAGTCTGGTGTAGTTGGCCTAAACCAGCAGCACAGGCCCTGTTGTGGTGTATTTGGCCTCAGCCATAATCACAGGCCCTGGTGTGGTGAAGATGGCCACAGCCAGAGCCACAGGCCCTGGTGTGGTGTAGTTGGCCTCAACCAGCAGCACAGGCCCTGGTGTGGTGAAGTTGGCCTTGGCCAGGAGCAAAGGCACTCCTGTGGTGTAGATGGCCTAGTACAGAGCCATAGTCCATTGTCTGCAGTGAGTGGTCTACAATGTCGATGTTGGATTTTTACTCTTTGTATACGGCGAAGATGGCATTCCAAAAGGCCCTGGTGCGGTGTAGTCGGCCTCAACCAGCAGCACAGGCCCTGGTGTGGTGAAGTTGGCCTCAGCCATAATCACATGCCCTTTTGTGGTGAAGATGGCCTCGGCCAGAAGCAAAGGCACTGGTGTGGTGAAGATGGCCTCAACCAGCCGCACAGGCCCTGGTGTGGTGTAGTTGGCCTCAACCAGCAGCACAGGCCCTGGTGTGGTGTGGTTGGCCTCAACCAGCAGCTCAGGCCCTGGTGTGGTGTAGTTCGCCTCAGCAATAATCACAGGCCCTGGTGTGGTGTAGTTGGCCTCAACCAGCAGCACAGGCCCTGGTGTGGTGTAGTCGCCTCGGCCATATTCACAGGCCATGGTGTGGTGTAGTTGGCCTCAGCCAGCAGCACAGGGCCTGGTGTGGTGTAGTCGTCTCGGCCAGAAGCAGAGCACTGGTGTGGTGAAGATGGCCACAGCCAGAGCCACAGGCCCTGGTGTGGTGTAGTTGGCCTCAACCAGCAGCACAGGCCCTGGTGTGGTGTAGTTGGCCTCAGCCATAATCACAGGCCCTGGTGTGGTGAAGATGGCCTCGGCCAGAAGCAAAGGCACTCCTGTGGTGTAGATGGCCTAGGACAGAGCCACAGGACATTGTCTGCAATGAAGGGTCTACAATGTCGATGTTGGGTTTTTACTCTTTGTATACGGCGAAGATGGCCTTCCAAAAGACCCTGGTGCGGTGTAGTTGGCCTCAAACAGCAGCACAGGCCCTGGTGTGGTGAAGTTGGGCGCAACAAGCAGCACAGGCCCTGGTGTGGAGTAGTGGGCTCTGCCAGAAGCACAGGCCTTGGTGTGGTGAAGGTGGATTCAGCCAGCAGCACAGGCCATGGTGTGGTGTAGGTGGTCTCAGCAAGAAGCACAGTCCCTGGTGTGGTGTAGTCGCCTCGGCCAGAAGCATAGCACTATTGTGTTGTACATGGCCACAGCCAGTGCCACAGGCCCTGGTGTGGTGTAGTTGGGCACAACAAGCAGCACCGGCCCTGATGTGGTGTAGTTGCCTCGGCCAGAAGAAGAGCACTGTTGTGGTGCAGATGGCCTCAGCCAGTGCCACAGGCCCTAGTCTGGTGTAGTTGGCCTCAACCAGCAGCACAGGCCCTGTTGTGGTTCATTTGGCCTCAGCCATAATCACAGGCCCTCGTGTGGTGAAGATGGCCACAGCCAGAGCCACAGGCCCTAGTGTGGTGTAGTTGGCCTCAACATGCAGCACAGGCCCTGGTGTGGTGAAGATGGGCGCAACAAGCAGCACAGGCCCTGGTGTGGTGAAGATCGCCTCGGCCAGAAGCAACGGCACTGGTGTGGTGAAGATGGCCTCAACAAGCAGCACAGGCCCTGGTGTGGTGTAGTTGGCCTCAACCAGCAGCACAGGCCCTGGTGTGGTGAAGTTGGCCTCAGCCATAATCACAGGCCCTGGTGTGGTGAAGATGGCCTTGGCCAGGAGCAAAGGCACTCCTGTGGTGTAGATGGCCTAGGACAGAGCCACAGGCCATTGTCTGCAATGAATGGTCTACAATGTCGATGTTGGGTTTTTACTCTTTGTATACGGCGAAGATGGCCTTCCAAAAGACCCTGGTGCGGTGTAGTTGGCCTCAAACAGCAGCACAGGCCCTGTTGTGGTTTAGGTTGCCTCAGCAAGAAGCACAGGACCTGGTGTGGAGTAGTGGGCTCTGCCAGAAGCACTGGCCTTGGTGTGGTGAAGGTGGCTTCAGCCAGCAGCACAGGCCATGGTGTGGTGTAGTTGGGCTCAACAAGCAGCACAGGCCCTGGTGTGGTGTAGTTGCCTCAGCCAGAAGAAGAGCACTGTTGTGGTGCAGATGGCCTCAGCCAGTGCCACAGGCCCTAGTCTGGTGTAGTTGGCCTAAACCAGCAGCACAGGCCCTGGTGTGGTGAAGTTGGCCTCAGCCATAATCACAGGCCCTGGTGTGGTGAAGATGGCCACAGCCAGAGCCACAGGCCCTGGTGTGGTGTACTTGGCCTCAACATGCAGCACAGGCCCTGGTGTGGTGAAGTTGGGCGCAACAAGCAGCACAGGCCCTGGTGTGGTGAAGATGGCCTCGGCCAGAAGCAACGGCACTGGTGTGGTGAAGATGGCCTCAACAAGCAGCACAGGCCCTGGTGTGGTGTAGTTGGCCTCAACCAGCAGCACAGGCCCTGGTGTGGTGAAGTTGGCCTTGGCCAGGAGCAAAGGCACTCCTGTGGTGAAGATGGCCTAGTACAGAGCCACAGTCCATTGTCTGCAGTGAATGGTCTCCAATGTCGATGTTGGGTTTTTACTCTTTGTATACGGCGAAGATGGCATTCCAAAAGGCCCTGGTGCGGTGTAGTTGGCCTCAACCAGCAGCACAGGCCCTGGTGTGGTGAAGTTGGCCTCAGCCATAATCACATGCCCTTTTGTGGTGAAGATGGCCTCGGCCAGAAGCAAAGGCACTGGTGTGGTGAAGATGGCCTCAACCAGCCGCACAGGCCCTGGTGTGGTGTAGTTGGCCTCAACCAGCAGCACAGGCCCTGGTGTGGTGTAGTTGGCCTCAACCAGCAGCTCAGGCCCTGGTGTGGTGTAGTTCGCCTCAGCAATAATCACAGGCCCTGGTGTGGTGTAGTTGGCCTCAACCAGCAGCACAGGCCCTGGTGTGGTGTAGTCGCCTAGGCCATATTCACAGGCCATGGTGTGGTGTAGTTGGCCTCAGCCAGCAGCACAGGGCCTGGTGTGGTGTAGTCGTCTCGGCCAGAAGCAGAGCACTGGTGTGGTGAAGATGGCCACAGCCAGAGCCACAGGCCCTGGTGTGGTGTAGTTGGCCTCAACCAGCAGCACAGGCCCTGGTGTGGTGTAGTTGGCCTCAGCCATAATCACAGGCCCTGGTGTGGTCAAGATGGCCTCGGCCAGAAGCAAAGGCACTCCTGTGGTGTAGATGGCCTAGGACAGAGCCACAGGCCATTGTCTGCAATGAAGGGTCTACAATGTCGATGTTGGGTTTTTACTCTTTGTATACGGCGAAGATGGCCTTCCAAGAGACCCTGGTGCGGTGTAGATGGCCTCAAACAGAAGCACAGGCCCTGTTGTGGTTTAGGTTGCCTCAGCAAGAAGCACAGGCCCTGGTGTGGAGTAGTGGGCTCTGTCAGAAGCACAGGCCTTGGTGTGGTGAAGGTGGCTTCAGCCAGCAGCACAGGCCATGGTGTGGTGTAGGTGGTCTCAGCAAGAAGCACAGGCCCTGGTGTGGTGTAGTCGCCTCGGCCAGAAGCATAGCACTATTGTGTTGTACATGGCCACAGCCAGTGGCACAGGCCCTGGTGTGGTGTAGTTGGGCACAACAAGCAGCACTGGTGTGGTGTGGTGTAGTTGCCTCGGCCAGAAGAAGAGCACTGTTGTGGTGCAGATGGCCTCAGCCAGTGCCACAGGCCCTAGTCTGGTGTAGTTGTCCTCAACCAGCAGCACATGCCCTGTTGTGGTGTATTTGGCCTCAGCCATAATCACAGGCCCTGGTGTGGTGAAGATGGCCACAGCCAGAGCCACAGGCCCTGGTGTGGTGTAGTTGGCCTCAACATGCAGCACAGGCCCTGGTGTGGTGAAGTTGGGCGCAACAAGCAGCACAGGCCCTGGTGTGGTGAAGATGGCCTCGGCCAGAAGCAACGGCACTGGTGTGGGGAAGATGGCCTCAACAAGCAGCACAGGCCCTGGTGTGGTGTAGTTGGCCTCAACCAGCAGCACAGGCCCTGGTGTGGTGAAGTTGGCCTCAGCCATAATCACAGGCCCTTGTGTGGTGAAGATGGCCTTGGCCAGGAGCAAAGGCACTCCTGTGGTGTAAATGGCCTAGGACAGAGCCACAGGCCATTGTCTGCAATGAATGGTCTACAGTGTCGATGTTGGGTTTTTACTCTTTGTATACGGCGAAGATGGCATTCCAAAAGGCCCTGGTGCGGTGTAGTTGGCCTCAACCAGCAGCACAGGCCCTGGTGTGGTGAAGTTGGCCTCGGCCAAAAGCAAAGGCACTGGTGTGGTGAAGATGGCCTCAACCAGCCGCACAGGCCCTGGTGTGGTGTAGTTGGCCTCAACCAGCAGCACAGGCCCTGGTGTGGTGTAGTTGGCCTCAACCAGCAGCTCAGGTCCTGGTGTGGTGTAGTTGGCTTCAGCAATAATCACAGGCCCTGGTGTGGTGTAGTTGGCCTCAACCAGCAGCTCAGGTCCTGGTGTGGTGTAGTTGGCTTCAGCAATAATCACAGGCCCTGGTGTGGTGTAGTTGGCCTCAACCAGCAACACAGGCCTGGTGTGGTGTAGTTGGCCTCAACCAGCAGCACAGGCCCTGGTGTGGTGTAGTCGCCTCGGCCATAATCGCAGCCCCTGGTGTGGTGAAGATGGCCTCGGCCAGAAGCAAAGGCACTGGTGTGGTGAAGATGGCCTCAAGCAGCCGCACAGGCCCTGGTGTGGTGTAGTTGGCCTCAACCAGCAGCACAGGCCCTGGTGTGGTGTAGTTGGCCTCAAACAGCAGCACAGGCACTGTTGTGGTTTAGGTTGCCTCAGCAAGAAGCACAGGACCTGGTGTGGAGTAGTGGGCTCAGCCAGAAGCACAAGCCATGGTGTGGTGTAGGTGGTCTCAGCAAGAAGCACAGGCCCTGGTGTGGTGTAGTCGCCTCGGCCAGAAGCATAGCACTATTGTGTTGTACATGGCCACAGCCAGTGCCACGGGCCTTGGTGTGGTGTAGTTGGGCTCAACAAGCAGCACAGGCCCTGGTGTGGGGTAGTTGGCCTCGGCCTGAAGCACAGGCCTGGTGTGGTGTATTTGGCCTCAACCAGCAGCACAGGCCCTTGTGTGGTGTAGTTGGCCTCAGCCATAATCACAGGCCCTGGTGTGGTGTAGTTGGCCTCAACCAGCAGCTCAGGTCCTGGTGTGGTGTAGTTGGCCTCAGCAATAATCACAGGCCCTGGTGTGGTGTAGTTGGCCTCAACCAGCAACACAGGCCTGGTGTGGTGTAGTTGGCCTCATCCAGCAACACAGGCCCTGGTGTGGTGTAGTCGCCTCGGCCATAATCGCAGGCCCTGCTGTGGTGAAGATGGCCTCGGCCAGAAGCAAAGGCACTGGTGTGGTGAAGATGGCCTCAACCAGCCGCACAGGCCCTGGTGTGGTGTAGTTGGCCTCAACTAGCAGCACAGGCCCTGGTGTGGTGTAGTTGGCCTCAACCAGGAGCTCAGGTCCTGGTGTGGTGTAGTTGGCCTCAGCAATAATCACAGGCCCTGGTGTGGTGTAGTTGGCCTCAACCAGCAGCACAGGCCTGGTGTGGTGTAGTTGGGCTCAACAAGCAGCACAGGCCCTGGTGTGGGGTAGTTGGCCTCAGCCTGAAGCACAGGCCTGGTGTAGTGTAGTTGGCCTCAACCAACAGCACAGGCCCTGGTGTGGTGTAGTTGGCCTCAGCCATAATCACAGGCCATGGTGTGGTGTAGTTGGCCTCAGCCAGCAGCACAGGGCCTGGTGTGGTGTAGTCGTCTCGGCCAGAAGCAGAGCACTGGTGTGGTGAAGATGGCCACAGCCAGAGCCACAGGCCCTGGTGTGGTGTAGTTGGCCTCACCCAGCAGCACAGGCCCTGGTGTGGTGTAGTTGGCCTCAAACAGCAGCACAGGCCCTGTTGTGGTTTAGGTTGCCCCAGCAAGAAGCACAGGACCTGGTGTGGAGTAGTGGGCTCAGCCAGAAGCACAAGCCATGGTGTGGTGTAGGTGGTCTCAGCAAGAAGCACAGGCCCTGGTGTGGTGTAGTCGCCTCGGCCAGAAGCATAGCACTATTGTGTTGTACATGGCCACAGCCAGTGCCACGGGCCCTGGTGTGGTGAAGATGGCCTCGGCCCGAAGCAACGGCACTGGTGTGGTGAAGATGGCCTCAACAAGCAGCACAGGCCCTGGTGTGGTGTAGTTGGCCTCAACCAGCAGCACAGGCCCTGGTGTGGTGAAGTTGGCCTCAGCCATAATCACAGGCCCTGGTGTGGTGTAGTTGGCCTCAACCAGCAGCTCAGGTCCTGGTGTGGTGTAGTTGGCTTCAGCAATAATCACAGGCCCTGGTGTGGTGTAGTTGGCCTCAACCAGCAACACAGGCCTGGTGTGGTGTAGTTGGCCTCAACCAGCAGCACAGGCCCTGGTGTGGTGTAGTCGCCTCGGCCATAATCGCAGCCCCTGGTGTGGTGAAGATGGCCTCGGCCAGAAGCAAAGGCACTGGTGTGGTGAAGATGGCCTCAACCAGCCGCACAGGCCCTGGTGTGGTGTAGTTGGCCTCAACCAGCAGCACAGGCCCTGGTGTGGTGTAGTTGGCCTCAAACAGCAGCACAGGCACTGTTGTGGTTTAGGTTGCCTCAGCAAGAAGCACAGGACCTGGTGTGGAGTAGTGGGCTCAGCCAGAAGCACAAGCCATGGTGTGGTGTAGGTGGTCTCAGCAAGAAGCACAGGCCCTGGTGTGGTGTAGTCGCCTCGGCCAGAAGCATAGCACTATTGTGTTGTACATGGCCACAGCCAGTGCCACGGGCCTTGGTGTGGTGTAGTTGGGCTCAACAAGCAGCACAGGCCCTGGTGTGGGGTAGTTGGCCTCGGCCTGAAGCACAGGCCTGGTGTGGTGTAGTTGGCCTCAACCAGCAGCACAGGCCCTGGTGTGGTGTAGTTGGCCTCAGCCATAATCACAGGCCCTGGTGTGGTGTAGTTGGCCTCAACCAGCAGCTCAGGTCCTGGTGTGGTGTAGTTGGCCTCAGCAATAATCACAGGCCCTGGTGTGGTGTAGTTGGCCTCAACCAGCAACACAGGCCTGGTGTGGTGTAGTTGGCCTCAACCAGCAACACAGGCCCTGGTGTGGTGTAGTCGCCTCGGCCATAATCGCAGGCCCTGTTGTGGTGAAGATGGCCTCGGCCAGAAGCAAAGGCACTGGTGTGGTGAAGATGGCCTCAACCAGCCGCACAGGCCCTGGTGTGGTGTAGTTGGCCTCAACTAGCAGCACAGGCCCTGGTGTGGTGTAGTTGGCCTCAACCAGGAGCTCAGGTCCTGGTGTGGTGTAGTTGGCCTCAGCAATAATCACAGGCCCTGGTGTGGTGTAGTTGGCCTCAACCAGCAGCACAGGCCTGGTGTGGTGTAGTTGGGCTCAACAAGCAGCACAGGCCCTGGTGTGGGGTAGTTGGCCTCAGCCTGAAGCACAGGCCTGGTGTAGTGTAGTTGGCCTCAACCAACAGCACAGGCCCTGGTGTGGTGTAGTTGGCCTCAGCCATAATCACAGGCCATGGTGTGGTGTAGTTGGCCTCAGCCAGCAGCACAGGGCCTGGTGTGGTGTAGTCGTCTCGGCCAGAAGCAGAGCACTGGTGTGGTGAAGATGGCCACAGCCAGAGCCACAGGCCCTGGTGTGGTGTAGTTGGCCTCACCCAGCAGCACAGGCCCTGGTGTGGTGTAGTTGGCCTCAAACAGCAGCACAGGCCCTGTTGTGGTTTAGGTTGCCCCAGCAAGAAGCACAGGACCTGGTGTGGAGTAGTGGGCTCAGCCAGAAGCACAAGCCATGGTGTGGTGTAGGTGGTCTCAGCAAGAAGCACAGGCCCTGGTGTGGTGTAGTCGCCTCGGCCAGAAGCATAGCACTATTGTGTTGTACATGGCCACATCCAGTGCCACGGGCCCTGGTGTGGTGAAGATGGCCTCGGCCCGAAGCAACGGCACTGGTGTGGTGAAGATGGCCTCAACAAGCAGCACAGGCCCTGGTGTGGTGTAGTTGGCCTCAACCAGCAGCACAGGCCCTGGTGTGGTGAAGTTGGCCTCAGCCATAATCACAGGCCCTGGTGTGGTGAAGATGGCCTTGGCCAGGAGCAAAGGCACTCCTGTGGTGTAGATGGCCTAGGACAGAGCCACAGGCCATTGTCTGCAATGAATGGTCTACAGTGTCGATGTTGGGTTTTTACTCTTTGTATACGGCGAAGATGGCATTCCAAGAGGCCCTGGTGAGGTGTAGTTGGCCTCAACCAGCAGCACAGGCCCTGGTGTGGTGAAGTTGGCCTCGGCCAGAAGCAAAGGCACTGGTGTGGTGAAGATGGCCTCAACCAGCCGCACAGGCCCTGGTGTGGTGTAGTTGTCCTCAACCAGCAGCACAGGCCCTGGTGTGGTGTAGTTGGCCTCAACCAGCAGCTCAGGTCCTGGTGTGGTGTAGTTGGCCTCAGCAATAATCACAGGCCCTGGTGTGGTGTAGTTGGCCTCAACCAGCAACACAGGCCTGGTGTGGTGTAGTTGGCCTCAACCAGCAGCACAGGCCCTGGTGTGGTGTAGTCGCCTCGGCCATAATCGCAGCCCCTGGTGTGGTGAAGATGGCCTCGGCCAGAAGCAAAGGCACTGCTGTGGTGAAGATGGCCTCAACCAGCCACACAGGCCCTGGTGTGGTGTAGTTGGCCTCAACCAGCAGCACAGGCCCTGGTGTGGTGTAGTTGGCCTCAACCAGCAGCACAGGCCTGGTGTGGTGTAGTTGGGCTCAACAAGCAGCACAGGCCCTGGTGTGGGGTAGTTGGCCTCAGCAATAATCACAGGCCTGGTGTGGTGTAGTTGGCCTCAGCCAGCAGCACAGGCCCTGGTGTGGTGTAGTTGGCCTCAGCCATAATCACAGGCCATGGTGTGGTGTAGTTGGCCTTAGCCAGCAGCACAGGGCCTGGTGTGGTGTAGTCGTCTCGGCCAGAAGCAGAGCACTGGTGTGGTGAAGATGGCCACAGCCAGAGCCACAGGCCCTGTTGTGGTGTAGGTTGCCTCAGCGAGAAGCCCAGGCCCTGGTGTGGAGTAGTGGGCTCAGCCAGCAGCTCAGGTCCTGGTGTGGTGTAGTTGGCCTCAGCCATAATCACAGGCCCTGGTGTGGAGTAGTTGGCCTCAACCAGCAGCACAGGCCCTGGTGTGGTGTAGTTGGCCTCAACCAGCAGCACAGGCCCTGGTGTGGTGTAGTCGCCTCGGCCATAATCACAGGCCCTGGTGTGGTGTAGTTGGCCTCAGCCAGCAGCACAGGGCCTGGTGTGGTGTAGTCGTATCGGCCAGAAGCAACGGCACTGGTGTGGTGAAGATGGCCACAGCCAGAGCCACTGGCCCTGGTGTGGTGTAGTTGGGCTCAACAAGCAGCACAGGCCCTGGTGTGGGGTAGTTGGCCTCGGCCTGAAGCACAGGCCTGGTGTGGTGAAGATGGCCTCGGCCAGAAGCAAAGGCACTGGTGTGGTGAAGATGGCCTCAACAAGCAGCACAGGCCCTGGTGTGGTGTAGTTGGCCTCACCCAGCAGCACAGGCCCTGGTGTGGTGAAGTTGGCCTCAGCCATAATCGCAGGCCCTGTTGTGGTGAAGATGGCCTCGGCCAGAAGCAAAGGCACTCCTGTGGTGTAGATGGCCTAGGACAGAGCCACAGGCCAGTGTCTGCAATGAAGGGTCTACAATGTCGATGTTGGGTTTTTACTCTTTGTATACGGCGAAGATGGCATTCCAAAAGGCCCTGGTGCGGTGTAGTTGGCCTCAAACAGCAGCACAGGCCCTGGTGTGGTGAAGTTGGGCGCAACAAGCAGCACAGGCCCTGGTGTGGTGAAGATGGCCACAGCCAGAGCCACAGGCCCTGGTGTGGTGTAGTTGGCCTCAACATGCAGCACAGGCCCTGGTGTGGTGAAGTTGGGCGCAACAAGCAGCACAGGCCCTGGTGTGGTGAAGATGGCCTCGGCCAGAAGCAACGGCACTGGTGTGGTGAAGATGGCCTCAACAAGCAGCACAGGCCCTGGTGTGGTGTAGTTGGCCTCAACCAGCAGCACAGGCCCTGGTGTGGTGAAGTTGGCCTCAGCCATAATCACAGGCCCTGGTGTTGTGAAGATGGCCTTGGCCAGGAGCAAAGGCACTCCTGTGGTGTAGATGGCCTAGGACAGAGCCACAGGTCATTGTCTGCAATGAATGGTCTACAATGTCGATGTTGGGTTTTTACTCTTTGTATACGGCGAAGATGGCATTCCAAAAGGCCCTGGTGCGGTGTAGTTGGCCTCAACCAGCAGCACAGGCCCTGGTGTGGTGAAGTTGGCCTCAGCCATAATCGCAGGCCCTGGTGTGGTGAAGATGGCCTCGGCCAGAAGCAAAGGCACTCCTGTGGTGAAGATGGCCTCAACCAGCCGCACAGGTCCTGGTGTGGTGTAGTTGGCCTCAACCAGCAGCACAGGCCCTGGTGTGGTGTAGTTGGCCTCAACCAGCAGCTCAGGTCCTGGTGTGGTGTAGTTGGCCTCAGCAATAATCACAGGCCCTGGTTTGGTTTAGTTGGCCTCAACCAGCAGCACAGGCCTGGTGTGGTGTAGTTGGCCTCAACCAGAAGCACAGGCCCTGGTGTGGTGTAGTCGCCTAGGCCATAATCACAGGCCCGTGTGTCGTGTAGTTGGCCTCAGCCAGGAGCACAGGGCCTGGTGTGGTGTAGTCGTCTCGGCCAGAAGCAGAGCAGTGGTGTGGTGAAGATGGCCACAGCCAGAGCCACAGGCCCTGGTGTGGTGTAGTTGGCCTCAACCAGCAGCACAGGCCGTGGTGTGGTGTCGTTGGCCTCAGCCATAATCACAGGCCCTGGTGTGGTGAAGATGGCTTCGGCCAGAAGCAAAGGCACTCCTGTGGTGTAGATGGCCTAGGACAGAGCCACAGGCCATTGTCTGCAATGAAGGGTCTACAATGTCGATGTTGGGTTTTTACTCTTTCTATACGGCGAAGATGGCCTTCCAATAGACCCTGGTGCGGTGTAGTTGGCCTCAAACAGCAGCACAGGCCCTGTTGTGGTTTAGGTTGCCTCAGCAAGAAGCACAGGACCTGGTGTGGAGTAGTGGGCTCTGCCAGAAGCACTGGCCTTGGTGTGGTGAAGGTGGCTTCAGCCAGCAGCACAGGCCATGGTGTGGTGTAGTTGGGCTCAACAAGCAGCACAGGCCCTGGTGTGGTGTAGTTGCCTCAGCCAGAAGAAGAGCACTGTTGTGGTGCAGATGGCCTCAGGCAGTGCCACAGGCCCTAGTCTGGTGTAGTTGGCCTAAACCAGCAGCACAGGCCCTGTTGTGGTGTATTTGGCCTCAGCCATAATCACAGGCCCTGGTGTGGTGAAGATGGCCACAGCCAGAGCCACAGGCCCTGGTGTGGTGTAGTTGGCCTCAACCAGCAGCACAGGCCCTGGTGTGGTGAAGTTGGCCTTGGCCAGGAGCAAAGGCACTCCTGTGGTGTAGATGGCCTAGTACAGAGCCACAGTCCATTGTCTGCAATGAATGGTCTACAATGTCGATGTTGGGTTTTTACTCTTTGTATACGGCGAAGATGGCATTCCAAAAGGCCCTGGTGCGGTGTAGTTGGCCTCAACCAGCAGCACAGGCCCTGGTGTGGTGAAGTTGGCCTCAGCCATAATCACATGCCGTTTTGTGGTGAAGATGGCCTCGGCCAGAAGCAAAGGCACTGGTGTGGTGAAGATGGCCTCAACCAGCCGCACAGGCCCTGGTGTGGTGTAGTTGGCCTCAACCAGCAGCACAGGCCCTGGTGTGGTGTGGTTGACATCAACCAGCAGCACAGGCCCTGGTGTGGTGTAGTCGCCTCGGCCATATTCACAGGCCATGGTGTGGTGTAGTCGTCTCGGCCAGAAGCAGAGCACTGGTGTGGTGAAGATGGCCACAGCCAGAGCCACAGGCCCTGGTGTGGTGTAGTTGGCCTCAACCAGCAGCACAGGCCCTGGTGTGGTGTAGTTGGCCTCAGCCATAATCACAGGCCCTGGTGTGGTGAAGATGGCCTCGGCCAGAAGCAAAGGCACTCCTGTGGTGTAGATGGCCTAGGACAGAGCCACAGGCCAGTGTCTGCAATGAAGGGTCTACAATGTCGATGTTGGGTTTTTACTCTTTGTATACGGCGAAGATGGCCTTCCAAAAGACCCTGGTGCGGTGTAGTTGGCCTCAAACAGCAGCACAGGCCCTGGTGTGGTGAAGTTGGGCGCAACAAGCAGCACAGGCCCTGGTGTGGTGAAGATGGCCACAGCCAGAGCCACAGGCCCTGGTGTGGTGTAGTTGGCCTCAACATGCAGCACAGGCCCTGGTGTGGTGAAGTTGGGCGCAACAAGCAGCACAGGCCCTGGTGTGGTGAAGATGGCCTCGGCCAGAAGCAACGGCACTGGTGTGGTGAAGATGGCCTCAACAAGCAGCACAGGCCCTGGTGTGGTGTAGTTGGCCTCAACCAGCAGCACAGGCCCTGGTGTGGTGAAGTTGGCCTCAGCCATAATCACAGGCCCTGGTGTGGTGAAGATGGCCTTGGCCAGGAGCAAAGGCACTCCTGTGGTGTAGATGGCCTAGGACAGAGACACAGGCCATTGTCTGCAATGAATGGTCTACAGTGTCGATGTTGGGTTTTTACTCTTTGTATACGGCGAAGATGGCATTCCAAGAGGCCCTGGTGAGGTGTAGTTGGCCTCAACCAGCAGCACAGGCCCTGGTGTGGTGAAGTTGGCCTCGGCCAGAAGCAAAGGCACTGGTGTGGTGAAGATGGCCTCAACCAGCCGCACAGGCCCTGGTGTGGTGTAGTTGTCCTCAACCAGCAGCACAGGCCCTGGTGTGGTGTAGTTGGCCTCAACCAGCAGCTCAGGTCCTGGTGTGGTGTAGTTGGCCTCAGCAATAATCACAGGCCCTGGTGTGGTGTAGTTGGCCTCAACCAGCAACACAGGCCTGGTGTGGTGTAGTTGGCCTCAACCAGCAGCACAGGCCCTGGTGTGGTGTAGTCGCCTCGGCCATAATCGCAGCCCCTGGTGTGGTGAAGATGGCCTCGGCCAGAAGCAAAGGCACTGCTGTGGTGAAGATGGCCTCAACCAGCCGCACAGGCCCTGGTGTGGTGTAGTTGGCCTTAACCAGCAGCACAGGCCCTGGTGTGGTGTAGTTGGCCTCAACCAGCAGCACAGGCCTGGTGTGGTGTAGTTGGGCTCAACAAGCAGCACAGGCCCTGGTGTGGGGTAGTTGGCCTCAGCAATAATCACAGGCCTGGTGTGGTGTAGTTGGCCTCAGCCAGCAGCACAGGCCCTGGTGTGGTGTAGTTGGCCTCAGCCATAATCACAGGCCATGGTGTGGTGTAGTTGGCCTTAGCCAGCAGCACAGGGCCTGGTGTGGTGTAGTCGTCTCGGCCAGAAGCAGAGCACTGGTGTGGTGAAGATGGCCACAGCCAGAGCCACAGGCCCTGTTGTGGTGTAGGTTGCCTCAGCGAGAAGCACAGGCCCTGGTGTGGAGTAGTGGGCTCAGCCAGCAGCTCAGGTCCTGGTGTGGTGTAGTTGGCCTCAGCCATAATCACAGGCCCTGGTGTGGAGTAGTTGGCCTCAACCAGCAGCACAGGCCCTGGTGTGGTGTAGTTGGCCTCAACCAGCAGCACAGGCCCTGGTGTGGTGTAGTCGCCTCGGCCATAATCACAGGCCCTGGTGTGGTGTAGTTGGCCTCAGCCAGCAGCACAGGGCCTGGTGTGGTGTAGTCGTCTCGGCCAGAAGCAACGGCACTGGTGTGGTGAAGATGGCCACAGCCAGAGCCACTGGCCCTGGTGTGGTGTAGTTGGCCTCAACCAGCCACAGGCCCTGGTGTGGTGTAGTTGGCCTCAGCCATAATCACAGGCCCTGGTGTGGTGAAGATGGCCTCGGCCAGAAGCAAAGGCACTCCTGTGGTGTAGATGGCCTAGGACAGAGCCACAGGCCATTGTCTGCAATGAAGGGTCTACAATGTCGATGTTGGGTTTTTACTCTTTGTATACGGCGAAGATGGCCTTCCAAAAGACCCTGGTGCGGTGTAGTTGGCCTCAAACAGCAGCACAGGCCCTGTTGTGGTTTAGGTTGCCTCAGCAAGAAGCACAGGACCTGGTGTGGAGTAGTGGGCTAGGCAGAAGCAATGGCCTTGGTGTGGTGAAGGTGGCTTCAGCCAGCAGCACAGGCCATGGTGTGGTGTAGTTGGCCTCAACCAGCAGCACAGGCCCTGGTGTGGTGTAGTCGCCTCGGCCATATTCACAGGCCATGGTGTGGTGTAGTTGGCCTCAGCCAGCAGCACAGGGCCTGGTGTGGTGTAGTCGTCTCGGCCAGAAGCAGAGCACTGGTGTGGTGAAGATGGCCACAGCCAGAGCCACAGGCCCTGGTGTGGTGTAGTTGGCCTCAACCAGCAGCACAGGCGCTGGTGTGGTGTAGTTGGCCTCAGCCATAATCACAGGCCCTGGTAGGGTCAAGATGGCCTCGGCCAAAAGCAAAGGCACTCCTGTGGTGTAGATGGCCTAGGACAGAGCCACAGGCCATTGTCTGCAATGAAGCGTCTACAATGTCGATGTTGGGTTTTTACTCTTTGTATACGGCGAAGATGGCCTTCCAAAAGACCCTGGTGCGGTGTAGTTGGCCTCAAACAGCAGCACAGGCCCTGTTGTGGTTTAGGTTGCCTCAGCAAGAAGCAAAGGACCTGGTGTGGAGTAGTGGGCTCTGCCAGAAGCACTGGCCTTGGTGTGGTGAAGGTGGCTTCAGCCAGCAGCACAGGCCATGGTGTGGTGTAGTTGGGCTCAACAAGCAGCACAGGCCCTGGTGTGGTGTAGTTGCCTCAGCCAGAAGAAGAGCACTGTTGTGGTGCAGATGGCCTCAGGCAGTGCCACAGGCCCTAGTCTGGTGTAGTTGGCCTAAACCAGCAGCACAGGCCCTGTTGTGGTGTATTTGGCCTCAGCCATAATCACAGGCCCTGGTGTGGTGAAGATGGCCACAGCCAGAGCCACAGGCCCTGGTGTGGTGTAGTTGGCCTCAACCAGCAGCACAGGCCCTGGTGTGGTGAAGTTGGCCTCAGCCATAATCACATGCCCTTTTGTGGTGAAGATGGCCTCGGCCAGAAGCAAAGGCACTGGTGTGGTGAAGATGGCCTCAACCAGCCGCACAGGCCCTGGTGTGGTGTAGTTGGCCTCAACCAGCAGCACAGGCCCTGGTGTGGTGTGGTTGACATCAACCAGCAGCACAGGCCCTGGTGTGGTGTAGTCGCCTCGGCCATATTCACAGGCCATGGTGTGGTGTAGTCGTCTCGGCCAGAAGCAGAGCACTGGTGTGGTGAAGATGGCCACAGCCAGAGCCACAGGCCCTGGTGTGGTGTAGTTGGCCTCAACCAGCAGCACAGGCCCTGGTGTGGTGTAGTTGGCCTCAGCCATAATCACAGGCCCTGGTGTGGTGAAGATGGCCTCGGCCAGAAGCAAAGGCACTCCTGTGGTGTAGATGGCCTAGGACAGAGCCACAGGCCAGTGTCTGCAATGAAGGGTCTACAATGTCGATGTTGGGTTTTTACTCTTTGTATACGGCGAAGATGGCATTCCAAAAGGCCCTGGTGCGGTGTAGTTGGCCTCAAACAGCAGCACAGGCCCTGGTGTGGTGAAGTTGGGCGCAACAAGCAGCACAGGCCCTGGTGTGGTGAAGATGGCCACAGCCAGAGCCACAGGCCCTGGTGTGGTGTAGTTGGCCTCAACATGCAGCACAGGCCCTGGTGTGGTGAAGTTGGGCGCAACAAGCAGCACAGGCCCTGGTGTGGTGAAGATGGCCTCGGCCAGAAGCAACGGCACTGGTGTGGTGAAGATGGCCTCAACAAGCAGCACAGGCCCTGGTGTGGTGTAGTTGGCCTCAACCAGCAGCACAGGCCCTGGTGTGGTGAAGTTGGCCTCAGCCATAATCACAGGCCCTGGTGTTGTGAAGATGGCCTTGGCCAGGAGCAAAGGCACTCCTGTGGTGTAGATGGCCTAGGACAGAGCCACAGGTCATTGTCTGCAATGAATGGTCTACAATGTCGATGTTGGGTTTTTACTCTTTGTATACGGCGAAGATGGCATTCCAAAAGGCCCTGGTGCGGTGTAGTTGGCCTCAACCAGCAGCACAGGCCCTGGTGTGGTGAAGTTGGCCTCAGCCATAATCGCAGGCCCTGGTGTGGTGAAGATGGCCTCGGCCAGAAGCAAAGGCACTCCTGTGGTGAAGATGGCCTCAACCAGCCGCACAGGTCCTGGTGTGGTGTAGTTGGCCTCAACCAGCAGCACAGGCCCTGGTGTGGTGTAGTTGGCCTCAACCAGCAGCTCAGGTCCTGGTGTGGTGTAGTTGGCCTCAGCAATAATCACAGGCCCTGGTTTGGTTTAGTTGGCCTCAACCAGCAGCACAGGCCTGGTGTGGTGTAGTTGGCCTCAACCAGAAGCACAGGCCCTGGTGTGGTGTAGTCGCCTAGGCCATAATCACAGGCCCGTGTGTCGTGTAGTTGGCCTCAGCCAGGAGCACAGGGCCTGGTGTGGTGTAGTCGTCTCGGCCAGAAGCAGAGCAGTGGTGTGGTGAAGATGGCCACAGCCAGAGCCACAGGCCCTGGTGTGGTGTAGTTGGCCTCAACCAGCAGCACAGGCCGTGGTGTGGTGTCGTTGGCCTCAGCCATAATCACAGGCCCTGGTGTGGTGAAGATGGCTTCGGCCAGAAGCAAAGGCACTCCTGTGGTGTAGATGGCCTAGGACAGAGCCACAGGCCATTGTCTGCAATGAAGGGTCTACAATGTCGATGTTGGGTTTTTACTCTTTCTATACGGCGAAGATGGCCTTCCAATAGACCCTGGTGCGGTGTAGTTGGCCTCAAACAGCAGCACAGGCCCTGTTGTGGTTTAGGTTGCCTCAGCAAGAAGCACAGGACCTGGTGTGGAGTAGTGGGCTCTGCCAGAAGCACTGGCCTTGGTGTGGTGAAGGTGGCTTCAGCCAGCAGCACAGGCCATGGTGTGGTGTAGTTGGGCTCAACAAGCAGCACAGGCCCTGGTGTGGTGTAGTTGCCTCAGCCAGAAGAAGAGCACTGTTGTGGTGCAGATGGCCTCAGGCAGTGCCACAGGCCCTAGTCTGGTGTAGTTGGCCTAAACCAGCAGCACAGGCCCTGTTGTGGTGTATTTGGCCTCAGCCATAATCACAGGCCCTGGTGTGGTGAAGATGGCCACAGCCAGAGCCACAGGCCCTGGTGTGGTGTAGTTGGCCTCAACCAGCAGCACAGGCCCTGGTGTGGTGAAGTTGGCCTTGGCCAGGAGCAAAGGCACTCCTGTGGTGTAGATGGCCTAGTACAGAGCCACAGTCCATTGTCTGCAATGAATGGTCTACAATGTCGATGTTGGGTTTTTACTCTTTGTATACGGCGAAGATGGCATTCCAAAAGGCCCTGGTGCGGTGTAGTTGGCCTCAACCAGCAGCACAGGCCCTGGTGTGGTGAAGTTGGCCTCAGCCATAATCACATGCCGTTTTGTGGTGAAGATGGCCTCGGCCAGAAGCAAAGGCACTGGTGTGGTGAAGATGGCCTCAACCAGCCGCACAGGCCCTGGTGTGGTGTAGTTGGCCTCAACCAGCAGCACAGGCCCTGGTGTGGTGTGGTTGACATCAACCAGCAGCACAGGCCCTGGTGTGGTGTAGTCGCCTCGGCCATATTCACAGGCCATGGTGTGGTGTAGTCGTCTCGGCCAGAAGCAGAGCACTGGTGTGGTGAAGATGGCCACAGCCAGAGCCACAGGCCCTGGTGTGGTGTAGTTGGCCTCAACCAGCAGCACAGGCCCTGGTGTGGTGTAGTTGGCCTCAGCCATAATCACAGGCCCTGGTGTGGTCAAGATGGCCTCGGCCAGAAGCAAAGGCACTCCTGTGGTGTAGATGGCCTAGGACAGAGCCACAGGCCAGTGTCTGCAATGAAGGGTCTACAATGTCGATGTTGGGTTTTTACTCTTTGTATACGGCGAAGATGGCCTTCCAAAAGACCCTGGTGCGGTGTAGTTGGCCTCAAACAGCAGCACAGGCCCTGGTGTGGTGAAGTTGGGCGCAACAAGCAGCACAGGCCCTGGTGTGGTGAAGATGGCCACAGCCAGAGCCACAGGCCCTGGTGTGGTGTAGTTGGCCTCAACATGCAGCACAGGCCCTGGTGTGGTGAAGTTGGGCGCAACAAGCAGCACAGGCCCTGGTGTGGTGAAGATGGCCTCGGCCAGAAGCAACGGCACTGGTGTGGTGAAGATGGCCTCAACAAGCAGCACAGGCCCTGGTGTGGTGTAGTTGGCCTCAACCAGCAGCACAGGCCCTGGTGTGGTGAAGTTGGCCTCAGCCATAATCACAGGCCCTGGTGTGGTGAAGATGGCCTTGGCCAGGAGCAAAGGCACTCCTGTGGTGTAGATGGCCTAGGACAGAGCCACAGGCCATTGTCTGCAATGAATGGTCTACAGTGTCGATGTTGGGTTTTTACTCTTTGTATACGGCGAAGATGGCATTCCAAGAGGCCCTGGTGAGGTGTAGTTGGCCTCAACCAGCAGCACAGGCCCTGGTGTGGTGAAGTTGGCCTCGGCCAGAAGCAAAGGCACTGGTGTGGTGAAGATGGCCTCAACCAGCCGCACAGGCCCTGGTGTGGTGTAGTTGTCCTCAACCAGCAGCACAGGCCCTGGTGTGGTGTAGTTGGCCTCAACCAGCAGCTCAGGTCCTGGTGTGGTGTAGTTGGCCTCAGCAATAATCACAGGCCCTGGTGTGGTGTAGTTGGCCTCAACCAGCAACACAGGCCTGGTGTGGTGTAGTTGGCCTCAACCAGCAGCACAGGCCCTGGTGTGGTGTAGTCGCCTCGGCCATAATCGCAGCCCCTGGTGTGGTGAAGATGGCCTCGGCCAGAAGCAAAGGCACTGCTGTGGTGAAGATGGCCTCAACCAGCCGCACAGGCCCTGGTGTGGTGTAGTTGGCCTTAACCAGCAGCACAGGCCCTGGTGTGGTGTAGTTGGCCTCAACCAGCAGCACAGGCCTGGTGTGGTGTAGTTGGGCTCAACAAGCAGCACAGGCCCTGGTGTGGGGTAGTTGGCCTCAGCAATAATCACAGGCCTGGTGTGGTGTAGTTGGCCTCAGCCAGCAGCACAGGCCCTGGTGTGGTGTAGTTGGCCTCAGCCATAATCACAGGCCATGGTGTGGTGTAGTTGGCCTTAGCCAGCAGCACAGGGCCTGGTGTGGTGTAGTCGTCTCGGCCAGAAGCAGAGCACTGGTGTGGTGAAGATGGCCACAGCCAGAGCCACAGGCCCTGTTGTGGTGTAGGTTGCCTCAGCGAGAAGCACAGGCCCTGGTGTGGAGTAGTGGGCTCAGCCAGCAGCTCAGGTCCTGGTGTGGTGTAGTTGGCCTCAGCCATAATCACAGGCCCTGGTGTGGAGTAGTTGGCCTCAACCAGCAGCACAGGCCCTGGTGTGGTGTAGTTGGCCTCAACCAGCAGCACAGGCCCTGGTGTGGTGTAGTCGCCTCGGCCATAATCACAGGCCCTGGTGTGGTGTAGTTGGCCTCAGCCAGCAGCACAGGGCCTGGTGTGGTGTAGTCGTCTCGGCCAGAAGCAACGGCACTGGTGTGGTGAAGATGGCCACAGCCAGAGCCACTGGCCCTGGTGTGGTGTAGTTGGCCTCAACCAGCCACAGGCCCTGGTGTGGTGTAGTTGGCCTCAGCCATAATCACAGGCCCTGGTGTGGTGAAGATGGCCTCGGCCAGAAGCAAAGGCACTCCTGTGGTGTAGATGGCCTAGGACAGAGCCACAGGCCATTGTCTGCAATGAAGGGTCTACAATGTCGATGTTGGGTTTTTACTCTTTGTATACGGCGAAGATGGCCTTCCAAAAGACCCTGGTGCGGTGTAGTTGGCCTCAAACAGCAGCACAGGCCCTGTTGTGGTTTAGGTTGCCTCAGCAAGAAGCACAGGACCTGGTGTGGAGTAGTGGGCTAGGCAGAAGCAATGGCCTTGGTGTGGTGAAGGTGGCTTCAGCCAGCAGCACAGGCCATGGTGTGGTGTAGGTGGTCTCAGCAAGAAGCACAGGCCCTGGTGTGGTGTAGTCGCCTCGGCCAGAAGCATAGCACTATTGTGTTGTACATGGCCACAGCCAGTGCCACAGGCCCTGGTGTGGTGTAGTTGGGCTCAACAAGCAGCACAGGCCCTGGTGTGGGGTAGTTGGCCTCGGCCTGAAGCACAGGCCTGGTGTGGTGTAGTTGGCCTCAACCAGCAGCACAGGCCCTGGTGTGGTGTAGTTGGCCTCAGCCATAATCACAGGCCCTGGTGTGGAGTAGTTGGCCTCAGCCAGCAGCACAGGGCCTGGTGTGGTGTAGTCGTCTCGGCCAGAAGCAGAGCACTGGTGTGGTGAAGATGGCCACAGCCAGAGCCACAGGCCCTGGTGTGGTGTAGTTGGCCTCAGCCATAATCACAGGCCCTGGTGTGGTGAAGATGGCCTCGGCCAGAAGCAAAGGCACTGGTGTGGTGAAGATGGCCTCAACAAGCAGCACAGGCCCTGGTGTGGTGTAGTTGGCCTCACCCAGCAGCACAGGCCCTGGTGTGGTGTAGTTGGCCTCAGCCATAATCGCAGGCCCTGTTGTGGTGAAGATGGCCTCGGCCAGAAGCAAAGGCACTCGTGTGGTGAAGATGGCCTCAACCAGCCGCACAGGCCCTGGTGTGGTGTAGTTGGCCTCAACCAGCAGCACAGGCCCTGGTGTGGTGTAGTTGGCCTCAACCAGCAGCTCAGGTCCTGGTGTGGTGTAGTTGGCCTCAGCAATAATCACAGGCCCTGGTGTGGTGTAGTTGGCCTCAACCAGCAGCACAGGCCTGGTGTGGTGTAGTTGGCCTCAACCAGCAGCACAGGCCCTGGTGTGGTGTAGTCCCTTCGGCCATAATCACAGGCCGTGGTGTGGTGTAGTTGGCCTCAGCCAGCAGCACAGGGCCTGGTGTGGTGTAGTCGTCTCGGCCAGAAGCAGAGCACTGGTGTGGTGAAGATGGCCACAGCCAGAGCCACAGGCCCTGGTGTGGTGTAGTTGGCCTCAACCAGCAGCACAGGCCCTGGTGTGGTGTAGTTGGCCTCAGCCATAATCACAGGCCCTGGTGTGGTGAAGATGGCCTCGGCCAGAAGCAAAGGCACTCCTGTGGTGTAGATGGCCTAGGACAGAGCCACAGGCCATTGTTTGCAATGAAGGGTCTACAATGTGGATGTTGGGTTTTACTCTTTGTATACGGCGAAGATGGCCTTCCAAAAGACCCTGGTGCGGTGTAGTTGGCCTCAAACAGCAGCACAGGCCCTGTTGTGGTTTAGGTTGCCTCAGCAAAAAGCACAGGACCTGGTGTGGAGTAGTGGGCTCAGCCAGAAGCACTGGCCTTGGTGTGGTGAAGGTGGCTTCAGCCAGCAGCACAGGCCATGGTGTGGTGTAGGTGGTCTCAGCAAGAAGCACAGGCCCTGGTGTGGTGTAGTCGCCTCGGCCAGAAGCAGAGCACTGTTGTGGTGCAGATGGCCTCAGCCAGAGCCACAGGCCCCAGTCTGGTGTAGTTGGACTCAACCAGCAGCACAGGCCCTGTTGTGGTGTATTTGGCCTCAGCCATAATCACAGGCGCTGGTGTGGTGAAGATGGCCACAGCCAGAGCCACAGGCCTTGGTGTGGTGTAGTTGGCCTCAACCAGCAGCACAGGCCCTGGTGTGGTGTAGTTGGCCTCAGCCATAATCACAGGCCCTGGTGTGGTGAAGATGGCCTCGGCCAGAAGCAAAGGCACTCCTGTGGTGTAGATGGCCTAGGACAGAGCCACAGGCCATTGTCTGCAATGAAGGGTCTACAATGTCGATGTTGGGTTTTTACGCTTTGTATACGGCGAAGATGGCCTTCCAAAAGACCCTGGTGCGGTGTAGTTGGCCTCAAACAGCAGCACAGGCCCTGGTGTGGTTTAGGTTGCCTCAGCAAGAAGCACAGGACCTGGTGTGGAGTAGTGGGCTCAGCCAGAAGCACTGGCCTTGGTGTGGTGAAGGTGGCTTCAGCCAGCAGCACAGGCCATGGTGTGGTGTAGGTGGTCTCAGGAAGAAGCACAGGCCCTGGTGTGGTGTACTTGCCTCGGCCAGAAGCATAGCACTATTGTGTTGTACATGGCCACAGCCAGTGCCACAGGCCCTGGTGTGGTGTAGTTGGGCTCAACAAGCAGTACAGGCCCTGGTGTGGGGTAGTTGGCCTCGGCCTGAAGCACAGGCCTGGTGTGGTGTAGTTGGCCTCAACCAGCAGCACAGGCCCTGGTGTGGTGTAGTTGGCCTCAGCCATAATCACAGGCCCTAGTGTGGTGTAGTTGGCCTCAGCCAGCAGCACAGGGCCTGGTGTGGTGAAGATGGCCACAGCCAGAGCCACAGGCCCTGGTGTGGTGTAGTTGGCCTCAACATGCAGCACAGGCCCTGGTGTGGTGAAGTTGGGCTCAACAAGCAGCACAGGCCCTGGTGTGGTGAAGATGGCCTCGGCCAGAAGCAACGGCACTGGTGTGGTGAAGATGGCCTCAACAAGCAGCACAGGCCCTGGTGTGGGGTAGTTGGCCTCGGCAAGAAGCACAGGCCTGTTGTGGTGTAGTTGGCCTCAACCAGCAGCACAGGCCCTGGTGTGGTGAAGTTGGCCTCAGCCATAATCACAGGACCCGGTGTGGTGAAGATGGCCACAGGCAGAGCCACAGGCCCTGGTGTGGTGTAGTTGGCCTCAACCAGCCGCACAGGCCCTGGTGTGGTGTAGTTGGCCTCAACCAGCAGCACAGGCCCTGGTGTGGTGTATTTGGCCTCAACCAGCAGCTCAGGTCCTGGTGTGGTGTAGTTGGCCTCAGCAATAATCACAGGCCCTTTTGTGGTGAAGATGGCCTCGGCCAGAAGCAAAGGCACTGGTGTGGTGAAGATGGCCTCAACCAGCAGCACAGGCCCTGGTGTGGTGTAGTTGGCCTCAACCAGCAGCACAGGCCCTGGTGTGGTGTAGTCGCCTCGGCCATATTCACAGGCCATGGTGTGGTGTAGTTGGCCTCAGCCAGCAGCACAGGGCCTGGTGTGGTGTAGTCGTCTCGGCCAGAAGCAGAGCACTGGTGTGGTGAAGATGGCCACAGCCAGAGCCACAGGCCCTGGTGTGGTGTAGTTGGCCTCAACCAGCAGCACAGGCCCTGGTGTGGTGTAGTTGGCCTCAGCCATAATCACAGGCCCTGGTGTGGTCAAGATGGCCTCGGCCAGAAGCAAAGGCACTTCTGTGGTGTAGATGGCCTAGGACAGAGCCACAGGCCATTGTCTGCAATGAAGGGTCTACAATGTCGATGTTGGGTTTTTACTCTTTGTATACGGCGAAGATGGCCTTCCAAAAGACCCTGGTGCGGTGTAGTTGGCCTCAAACAGCAGCACAGGCCCTGTTGTGGTTTAGGTTGCCTCAGCAAGAAGCACAGGCCCTGGTGTGGAGTAGTGGGCTAGGCAGAAGCAATGGCCTTGGTGTGGTGAAGGTGGCTTCAGCCAGCAGCACAGGCCATGGTGTGGTGTAGGTGGTCTCAGCAAGAAGCACAGGCCCTGGTGTGGTGTAGTCGCCTCGGCCAGAAGCATAGCACTATTGTGTTGTACATGGCCACAGCCAGTGCCACAGGCCCTGGTGTGGTGTAGTTGGGCTCAACAAGCAGCACAGGCCCTGGTGTGGGGTAGTTGGCCTCGGCCTGAAGCACAGGCCTGGTGTGGTGTAGTTGGCCTCAACCAGCAGCACAGGCCCTGGTGTGGTGTAGTTGGCCTCAGCCATAATCACAGGCCCTGGTGTGGAGTAGTTGGCCTCAGCCAGCAGCACAGGGCCTGGTGTGGTGTAGTCGTCTCGGCCAGAAGCAGAGCACTGGTGTGGTGAAGATGGCCACAGCCAGAGCCACAGGCCCTGGTGTGGTGTAGTTGGCCTCAGCCATAATCACAGGCCCTGGTGTGGTGAAGATGGCCTCGGCCAGAAGCAAAGGCACTGGTGTGGTGAAGATGGCCTCAACAAGCAGCACAGGCCCTGGTGTGGTGTAGTTGGCCTCACCCAGCAGCACAGGCCCTGGTGTGGTGAAGTTGGCCTCAGCCATAATCGCAGGCCCTGGTGTGGTGAAGATGGCCTCGGCCAGAAGCAAAGGCACTCGTGTGGTGAAGATGGCCTCAACCAGCCGCACAGGCCCTGGTGTGGTGTAGTTGGCCTCAACCAGCAGCACAGGCCCTGGTGTGGTGTAGTTGGCCTCAACCAGCAGCTCAGGTCCTGGTGTGGTGTAGTTGGCCTCAGCAATAATCACAGGCCCTGGTGTGGTGTAGTTGGCCTCAACCAGCAGCACAGGCCTGGTGTGGTGTAGTTGGCCTCAACCAGCAGCACAGGCCCTGGTGTGGTGTAGTCCCTTCGGCCATAATCACAGGCCCTGGTGTGGTGTAGTTGGCCTCAGCCAGCAGCACAGGGCCTGGTGTGGTGTAGTCGTCTCGGCCAGAAGCAGAGCACTGGTGTGGTGAAGATGGCCACAGCCAGAGCCACAGGCCCTGGTGTGGTGTAGTTGGCCTCAACCAGCAGCACAGGCCCTGGTGTGGTGTAGTTGGCCTCAGCCATAATCACAGGCCCTGGTGTGGTGAAGATGGCCTCGGCCAGAAGCAAAGGCACTCCTGTGGTGTAGATGGCCTAGGACAGAGCCACAGGCCATTGTTTGCAATGAAGGGTCTACAATGTGGATGTTGGGTTTTACTCTTTGTATACGGCGAAGATGGCCTTCCAAAAGACCCTGGTGCGGTGTAGTTGGCCTCAAACAGCAGCACAGGCCCTGTTGTGGTTTAGGTTGCCTCAGCAAAAAGCACAGGACCTGGTGTGGAGTAGTGGGCTCAGCCAGAAGCACTGGCCTTGGTGTGGTGAAGGTGGCTTCAGCCAGCAGCACAGGCCATGGTGTGGTGTAGGTGGTCTCAGCAAGAAGCACAGGCCCTGGTGTGGTGTAGTCGCCTCGGCCAGAAGCAGAGCACTGTTGTGGTGCAGATGGCCTCAGCCAGTGCCACAGGCCCCAGTCTGGTGTAGTTGGACTCAACCAGCAGCACAGGCCCTGTTGTGGTGTATTTGGCCTCAGCCATAATCACAGGCGCTGGTGTAGTGAAGATGGCCACAGCCAGAGCCACAGGCATTGGTGTGGTGTAGTTGGCCTCAACCAGCAGCACAGGCCCTGGTGTGGTGTAGTTGGCCTCAGCCATAATCACAGGCCCTGGTGTGGTGAAGATGGCCTCGGCCAGAAGCAAAGGCACTCCTGTGGTGTAGATGGCCTAGGACAGAGCCACAGGCCATTGTCTGCAATGAAGGGTCTACAATGTCGATTTTGGGTTTTTACGCTTTGTATACGGCGAAGATGGCCTTCCAAAAGACCCTGGTGCGGTGTAGTTGGCCTCAAACAGCAGCACAGGCCCTGGTGTGGTTTAGGTTGCCTCAGCAAGAAGCACAGGACCTGGTGTGGAGTAGTGGGCTCAGCCAGAAGCACTGGCCTTGGTGTGGTGAAGGTGGCTTCAGCCAGCAGCACAGGCCATGGTGTGGTGTAGGTGGTCTCAGGAAGAAGCACAGGCCCTGGTGTGGTGTACTTGCCTCGGCCAGAAGCATAGCACTATTGTGTTGTACATGGCCACAGCCAGTGCCACACGCCCTGGTGTGGTGTAGTTGGGCTCAACAAGCAGTACAGGCCCTGGTGTGGGGTAGTTGGCCTCGGCCTGAAGCACAGGCCTGGTGTGGTGTAGTTGGCCTCAACCAGCAGCACAGGCCCTGGTGTGGTGTAGTTGGCCTCAGCCATAATCACAGGCCATGGTGTGGTGTAGTCGTCTCGGCCAGAAGCAGAGCACTGGTGTGGTGAAGATGGCCACAGCCAGAGCCACAGGCCCTGGTGTGGTGTAGTTGGCCTCAACCAGCAGCACAGGCCCTGGTGTGGTGTAGTTGGCCTCAGCCATAATCACAGGCCCTGGTGTGGTGAAGATGGCCTCGGCCAGAAGCAAAGGCACTCCTGTGGTGTAGATGGCCTAGGACAGAGCCACAGGCCAGTGTCTGCAATGAAGGGTCTACAATGTCGATGTTGGGTTTTTACTCTTTGTATACGGCGAAGATGGCATTCCAAAAGGCCCTGGTGCGGTGTAGTTGGCCTCAAACAGCAGCACAGGCCCTGGTGTGGTGAAGTTGGGCGCAACAAGCAGCACAGGCCCTGGTGTGGTGAAGATGGCCACAGCCAGAGCCACAGGCCCTGGTGTGGTGTAGTTGGCCTCAACATGCAGCACAGGCCCTGGTGTGGTGAAGTTGGGCGCAACAAGCAGCACAGGCCCTGGTGTGGTGAAGATGGCCTCGGCCAGAAGCAACGGCACTGGTGTGGTGAAGATGGCCTCAACAAGCAGCACAGGCCCTGGTGTGGTGTAGTTGGCCTCAACCAGCAGCACAGGCCCTGGTGTGGTGAAGTTGGCCTCAGCCATAATCACAGGCCCTGGTGTTGTGAAGATGGCCTTGGCCAGGAGCAAAGGCACTCCTGTGGTGTAGATGGCCTAGGACAGAGCCACAGGTCATTGTCTGCAATGAATGGTCTACAATGTCGATGTTGGGTTTTTACTCTTTGTATACGGCGAAGATGGCATTCCAAAAGGCCCTGGTGCGGTGTAGTTGGCCTCAACCAGCAGCACAGGCCCTGGTGTGGTGAAGTTGGCCTCAGCCATAATCGCAGGCCCTGGTGTGGTGAAGATGGCCTCGGCCAGAAGCAAAGGCACTGGTGTGGTGAAGATGACCTCAACCAGCCGCACAGGTCCTGGTGTGGTGTAGTTGGCCTCAACCAGCAGCACAGGCCCTGGTGTGGTGTAGTTGGCCTCAACCAGCAGCTCAGGTCCTGGTGTGGTGTAGTTGGCCTCAGCAATAATCACAGGCCCTGGTTTGGTTTAGTTGGCCTCAACCAGCAGCACAGGCCTGGTGTGGTGTAGTTGGCCTCAACCAGCAGCACAGGCCCTGGTGTGGTGTAGTCGCCTAGGCCATAATCACAGGCCCGTGTGTCGTGTAGTTGGCCTCAGCCAGGAGCACAGGGCCTGGTGTGGTGTAGTCGTCTCGGCCAGAAGCAGAGCAGTGGTGTGGTGAAGATGGCCACAGCCAGAGCCACAGGCCCTGGTGTGGTGTAGTTGGCCTCAACCAGCAGCACAGGCCGTGGTGTGGTGTCGTTGGCCTCAGCCATAATCACAGGCCCTGGTGTGGTGAAGATGGCTTCGGCCAGAAGCAAAGGCACTCCTGTGGTGTAGATGGCCTAGGACAGAGCCACAGGCCATTGTCTGCAATGAAGGGTCTACAATGTCGATGTTGGGTTTTTACTCTTTGTATACGGCGAAGATGGCCTTCCAATAGACCCTGGTGCGGTGTAGTTGGCCTCAAACAGCAGCACAGGCCCTGTTGTGGTTTAGGTTGCCTCAGCAAG